>NC_135712.1:127595529-128315425 GCF_964656455.1 Halichoerus grypus | reverse complement strand
CAGAGCAGGTAGTGGTTAGTTATCTCCAGGACTGTAAACTTCCACATGACAGAAATGTCCATTTGACTGACCTTCACAGCCTAATACACTATAGCCAAGAACTTTAGAAGTGTTTTTGATGGTGATGTTTTAGGGCTAAAGTATGTTACATAGCTGTCACAGCAAGGAAGAATATGACATAAATGCTTTTGTCTGCACTTCCAATTTCATATTTAATAGTTTAATCAGGGGATTTTATCTTGATAAACAATTCCAAGAATTTAAAACTAGATTTCTAGTGGGGAATGGGAAGCCCACAAATTTTATACCTGTCTGTGAAATGCAAAATCTTGTTCAATTACTACAAATGTATTGATAAAGGAAGAATCTGGTATATAAATGATGAGTTCTTAGTCCTTTTGTGAGAAGGAAGAGAACATAGGAACACCTCAAACAAAATCGCCAGATCTCACCTATTAGATAAATATTTATATCTCTACACACCAACACACATGAAACAATAATTTTCAAGACAATGGACATCAGGAAATGAAAGACTGATCCCTGAGAGACAAAAACAAATGAAGTAAACCCTATGATTGCTCCAGCTTACTGCCATGGGGCAAGAAGAAGGAACTGGGGTGAAGCCCAATGCACTCCTTGAGATGAGGAGACAGAGATGAGAATCCAGGGAGACCAAGGTGGTAAGAGTTCCCAGGACAAAATGCCAGAGAAGAGAGAGCTGCATAGAGAGAGAACACCAGAGATATACAAAGGGTCCCCTCAATTATTCAGCAGAGTGGTGAGGGCACATGCATGTGATGAAATGCCCTGAGCCTGGGGGAAGAACCATCAGAAAAGATTACAGAATAGTGCCAGTTGCTCATAGAGGGCCAGGAACAGTGCCTTTTCTTGCCAGAAAGCCTGGAAAAACTCATAATTCATAGAGTATTGGAAAGAAAACTCAGGGAGGTCTTGTCTCAGTAGTGGGGAATAATTAGCCTTAAATTAAGCACTACTCTAGACTAGCCAAACAAATCATAATAGCACGACCTAAAAGGAACAAATAGTTTTCATGTAACATGAATATTTGTAGGAATACACAAGTATTCCACATCCAAAAAGGAAAATTTCACAATATTTGGAACAAAAAGAAGCATGAAAACATGACCATAATCAAGAGCATAATCACTCTAAAACAAACCAGAACTGACACAGATGTTAGAATTAACAAAGATATTAAAACAGTTATTATAACTGTATCTCATATGTGAAAAAGTTAAGTAGAGACATGGAAGATACAAAAAAGAAAAAGACTCAAATAGAATTTGTAGAGATAAAGGTTGCAATGTCTAGGATGAACAATATACTGGATGGGATTAATAGCAAATTAGATTTGGTAAAAGAAAAAATCAGTGAACTTGAAGATGTAGTAATGGAATTATCCAAAATAAAACTCAGGGAGAAAAAAGATTTTTTTAAAAAATGAAAAGAGCATCAGAGTTCTAATACCCTGTCTCAATACTTGGTAGAAAATCAGCAGGAAGACAGTAGTCTTGAGCCACACTAGCAACTAACCTCACCTAATGGATATTTATAGAATACTCCACACAACAACAGAATACATATTCTTTTCAGTACACATGAAACACTTACCAAGGTAGACCATATTGTGGGCCATAAAGCAATTCTCAAAATTTTAAGAGATTGAAGTCACACTAACTGTATTCTCTGACCAAAACAGAATTAAATTAAAAATCAATAGCAGAAAGATCTTCAAAAAATCCCTAAGTATTTGGAAACTAAATAAGATGCTTCTAAAAAATCCATGGTCAAAGAAGAAATCAAAAGGGAAATTAGAAAGTATTTTCAAATGAATGAAAATAAAATCACAATATGCCAGAATTTGTGAGATTCCGCTAATGCAGTACCTAGGTCATCTATAGCATTAAATACTTATGTTGGTAAAGAAGAAAGTTTTCAAATCAATGACTTCAACTTTCACCTTAAGAAATCAGAAAAAGGAGAACCCTACATAAGCAGCAGAAGAAAGGAAGTAATAAAGTGGAACTCAATGAAATGGAAAAGAGAAAATCAGTAAAACCAAAAGCTGTTTCTTTGAGAATATCAATAAAATCAATAAACTATAGTCAAAGTCACCAAGAAAAAAAGAAGACACTACTAATATCAGGAATGAGAGAAGAAACAGATATTAAAAGGGTAATCAGAGAATATGATAAATAATTTTTTGCCTATAAATTAGCTTGGGTGAAATAGACAAATTTCTTGCAATTCACAAATTACCAGAGCTCATTCAAGAAGTAATCTAAATAGCCCAAAACCTATTAAAGAAATTGAATTTGTAGTTCAAAATTTCCCATACAGAAAACTCCAAACCAAAATGACTTCACTGGTAAATTCAACAAAACACCTAAGGAAGAAATAATATCAATTCTACACAAACTCTTACAGAAAACTAAAGAGGAAGGAATTCTTTCCAGCTCATTCTCTAAGGCCAGATTACCATGATAGCAAAACCAGACAAAGACTTTACATGGGTGTACTCCAATATTCCTTATAAACATAGCTGTAAAAATTCTAAACAAAATTTTAAGTAAATCAAATCCAATAATATTACCTTGATTGTCATAATCATTACACAAGGTGTAGTGATATCAAAACACCACATTGTATACCTTACAGTTTTTACATGACTTTTATTTGTCAAAAAAATTCAACAATAGATAAAAAAAATAATGTGGAGTTTACCCTAGAAATTCAGAGTTATTTGAGCTACAAACATGTAATGGAGCATTTGCCCTGTTAATAACATTATCTATGGTGGGTTTTTTTTTTTTTTTTTTTGCATTCTATTTTGTTATTAAGGTTTTATGGCATTAATACAGGTTAATTAATTCATTTGTGGGTATTATTGTGAGGAGTAAATAAAGTAATAAATATACAGCATTAATAATGGGGTTGAGCACAAATGGGGATCAATAAATTTTTGCCAGTTAAAAATCTACTTCTTGCTTGATTAGGTTTATAGACACACTTCTTTCATAGAAAAAAGAACATTGGCCACCTACTTCCTGTCTTTCTGAGCTGGCATTTCCTGTTGTGGCTTCACTGACCAGTCACCATCCACATGATTGTGGACATGGTTTTATGATCCCTTAGGCTTAAAGCAGTGTTACTTAAAGTCTGATCTACAGCAAGATAAGGCATTAGCATCAGAATGTAAATCAGGGCACTGTTTCCTTCATTGAGAAAGTCTTGCTACCAAAAAAAAAAAAAAAAAAAAGCCAAACTAAACAGTGTGCTTAGTAATGTTGATGACTTACAACATGGTGCAAGCTCCTTATTTTGTCCTGGGCCAATAAACAGTTTGCAGACTGGCACCTTAAGTACCAACATCTTAGAGTATTTAAGGTCTTACACAGAGTTTGGATTCTAAAGTCAGCATTTATACTTGCTCTCATGACATCATACTATGGTACATATTTTGAACATGTGTATAAAGGTATATGTGTTTGTGACATCAACAAATATGACTTTGACATATATACTTTTCTCTTAGAGCTGCTGCATAATAATTAGATCTCATGCAAATGTGTACTTCAAATTTTGTAATCATGTGGAGTGCACTAAAAATAGTTATATGTTTCTCATCTTACATATGAAAATAGCTAGAGGATCAATCAGTCCTTTGACAAAGATCTGAAATAGGCTAGGAAATATGTTTCTTTTCACATGATAGCACCTGTTGAATGCCAGTGGTTTCCCATGCAGTGTGTAGAGACATATTTAGAGAATGCATCTGGGAACAAGTACTGTAATTGATTTATGTTGTCTGCCAAGGTTATGGGAATAAAGCATGGCAAAATCCCAAGATGTGTATTGGTCATCCTTGGCTAGGAGTTTTAAGTAATTTTAGCCTTCTTTTAGCCAAGTTTAGCCTTCTACTAAAGAGAGTGACTTGAGCTGTTCTATTGCAGGACATGAAAACCATGGCAGAAAAGAAGAACCAGGTCTTACTAATGAACCTGGAGATACCTCTCTTCAAGAATATTACATGGATGTGGCTTTCCTCATAGATGCTTCCCAAAGAATAGGAAATGATGAGTTTAAGGAAGTGAAAGCTTTTCTAATCTCAGTGCTTGATTACTTTCACATTGCCCCAGACCCACTGACCTCCATGTTAGGAGACAGAGTGGCAGTCCTGAGCTATTCTCCTCCAGGCTATATGCCCAACAGTGAAGAATGCCCTGTCTACCTGGAATTTGATTTGGTTACTTATAGCAGTATATTCCAAATGAAACATCATCTCCAAGACTCTTTTCAGCAGCTCAATGGAGATGTTTTTATTGGCCATGCTCTGCAGTGGACAGTTGACAATGTGTTTGTAGGAACCCCCAACCTGAGGAAAAACAAAGTTATCTTTGTTATATCTGCTGGCGAAACCAACCCCTTAGACAAGGAAGTCTTAAGAAATGTAGCGCTGAGAGCCAAGTGTCAGGGCTACTCCATATTTGTGTTTTCCTTTGGTCCTATACACAATGACAAGGAATTAGAAGAATTAGCCAGCCACCCACTGGATCATCACTTAGTCCAGCTTGGCAGAACCCACAAGCCAGATTTGAACTATATCACCAAGTTTGTCAAGCCATTTGTTCATTCAATCAGACGTAAGTCATTAAACGTTTTCTCTTCTATTGCTTTTGCAGTAGATTTAATGTCTCTGTGTACAATCCACCAATTGGCTTAGTAATAAATCCTTACTTCAGTGGTGAGTGGTATAGTCTAAGGTGTGAGTAGGAGGCAGTGAGAAAACCAGAGAAAAATATCAGGTCTTATTGACCTTGAACTTTACTGCTGCACTGTCAAGGTCTTTGCCAGAAAACCCCCATGTAGGTAGAAAGTGTTTTTTAACCCTAATCTGTTTACTACGTACTTGGTACTATGTACCAACTTCTTTAAATGGATTATATCATTTAATCCTCAGTACAGCCCTCAAAGGAAAGTACTAGTATCTCCATTTTACAAGTGAGAAAACTAAGGTTCAGAGACATTAAATAAATTGCTCAAAAACTTAGTTTGAGAGTTGGCAAATTCTAGACTCAGCCCCATGCATTCTGAACCCAGAGCTGTGCTCCTGTTCTTTAAACCATATTTCAATTCCTATACGCTTAACGAAGTACACTGCTGTAATCAGTAATACCCCACTACCATCACCCTCCATCTACTCCAGGACTTCTGTTTTATCTTTCATTGTAAATTACCTTTGGTTATGACTTTAATTCTTTTGAGCCATGGGCATGAATCTCTTCTAGAGCATTTGTCCCAGACAACTGGCTCAGGCATAGCCAAGCAGGGTCTTAAGCATGTCTTTTTATAGTGGGGCTTTGAGAGTGACTGCCCCAGCCTCTGTCCATGAGTTCCAATTTTAGACATGGGTATAGTAGTATACCTGAGAGCTTGTGACATCAAGCAAATTCTGGCCTGTGCTGGGATTAGGAGTGAGGCAGAGGCCACATTGAATAGTTATTTGCAGCTCCTGCGAGTTTACCAGAGAATAACAGAGATGCAGATTTGCTGCCACTCACAAAGCCCCAGGGCTCATGTAACCCTCAGGAATTTTGGAAATCAAGATTTATATGTATTGTAGCAGGCTTGTCACTTGCAAAAAAAAAAAAAAATGATGCCTTCTTCCAACCCTAAGATAAATAGGGCAGACAATTACAATAGCTCAATGTGTCTTCTGGAAAGATCTTCCTTTTAGAGGAATAGAAATAGATGTTAGAAGGGATTGAAAGATGTCCTTGAATTGTATCACAAGCCTGTGAAATACAGAGCTTGAGAATTTTTGACTCAATCACTGCTGTATCTCATTGACTTTGCCAATGAGGTATTACAAATATCAGAGGGTGCCTACTTTGCCGAGTACCTTATAAAATTAATTTGCTCTTGAAGACACCTCCAACCACAGGAAAAGATGAACTGACTTTGGGCAATAGAATATAGAAGGGTAACATTTAGATTAACCAGCCCACTCTTTCTCCAGGTGCCATCAACAAATATCCCCCTGCAGATCTGAGACCCAAGTGTGTTAACATCACCTCTCCCAATCCAGAGAATGTTGGCTCAGGAAACAATGTATTGTGAGTTGGCAAATTCACAGTTTGGGTAATATTACAGTTGGAAACAGTCCTTATAAAAATAATTTGAAATGAATGGTGCTTTAGTTTTCAGGATGCAAGTTTGGTTGGGATGTAGGGGGGTGTGTGTGTGTGGGTGTGTGTGTGTAAAATACTCCTGGTTTGTGATGACTCACAGATCTGGAGTTAATAGCAGATCGAATATGACCCATATTAGAAAGAACCATGTTCCCATTTCTGTAGCTTTTATGAAAAAAAAAAAAGGCTCTTTGTAATACCTTATATAACACCACTCTAATATTGGGTACTGCCAAAACAGAAAACTTATAACATCAAATGTTAGGTACCACATAGAGCAGAAGAAAACCCAAAAGATAAAAAATGACAAAAGCAACCAAAACATTTGCCATTTAAAAAACAGAACCCATATGAAGACTGGTAAGAAGGATTCTCTTATGTTTGATTTTGCAAAGTACAACCCTAAGTACTCAATAAAAATTCAGTGGTGAAAATAAGATTGCTTTGGAGTCCTAAACCACTGATACAACATTCTAATTTCCCTTTGGAATATTAAAAAATTGCCCCTGAGTCAGATTTCATCCACAAACTATTTGGACTATTCCAATCACATGCATAAAATTTATTGCTGTTCTATATCTGCCTGTTTTTACATTTAATTCTGCAAGGGGCTTGGCTAATGTATTTTTCATCTCTTTTCTCTGTCACCTTAGCTTTATTCCTGAGGTGTATAAAATAGAGACAGGAAACAGTGAGCTGTTTGATGAATTTGATTCCCAGGAGCAGCATTTCTTTGTATTAGGGAACAATCCTAGTAATGGTTCTGAGACTACTACTGATTTGATCCAAAAGTTATACATGCTCTTTTCAACTGGAGAACTGATGAACGATAAAGAAGAGGCACATTCAGAAGAAATGCCAGCTCTAGCAGATGGTAAACAACAAGATAAAAAAGGTAACCTTGGGTACAATAGAATTGAAGACCCTGAAGTACTTTTGTTTGGATTTTCCCCTGGTGGAGGATGAGCAAGG
Organism: Halichoerus grypus; assembly: GCF_964656455.1. NCBI lineage: Eukaryota > Metazoa > Chordata > Mammalia > Carnivora > Phocidae > Halichoerus > Halichoerus grypus. The sequence continues at coordinate 128,308,238 of NC_135712.1, read as the reverse complement.
ATGAGCAAGGATAACTCACTGGGACAGGTAGAAATGACAGGATAGAAGTGCCTATCATCTAGGGCTGCAAGGGGTTCCCAAAATGAGGAGGCAAACAAGATATAACTCTAGAAAGGCAAAAAAGGGAGTCAATGGTGTTGACAAAACCAGAACTGGAAGTAGGTATAGATGTTTGGTGTAGGGTCAGGAAATGGAGACAGGAGAGGGATGAGAACAAGGACCACACCGGTCCTGAGTAAGCAAGCAGAGCCCTGCATCCTTGTGCAAAATGCAGGGGGGGAGGAGCTATGCAACAAGCCTCCAGTGTTTGAGGGTCTGCATTCTCCCTTAGTAACCTAGGCTTTCCCGCTCTGAGATGTGCGCTTCTAGCTGGTGCCTGGAATGGACAAGGCTGCTGTGGTTTTGAGACTTCTTTGGAGGCTGAGGGCAGCTTCTTAGGCAATGTGAGGTGATGGTTCTGGACCCACAACTAAAGGGAAAATGGAAGATGGAGAACAGGAAGCTATAGTAGGCTCTAGAGTAGCTATTCACAATTTTTGCTGTGTATCAAAACTGTATGGGAAATTATTTTAAAATAAATATTCTTGGGTGTCTACTAAAGCTGAAAGTATACATATACTATGACTAGCAACTTTAATGTATATTCTCAACAGAAAAATATATATTCATCAAAAGTTATGTACTAGAATATTCATAACAGCACTTTTGTAGTGGCCCCAAAGTGGAAACAAAAATGTCCAACAGCAGGTATGATAAATAAATTTTGGCAAGATTATATAATGAAATGCCATGTATGTATGCAGTATATATGTACAATGCTATGTAAGTATGTAATATACATCAATACTTCATATACACATCTATACTATATGTATTAGATATGGGTATAATTGTAGGTATAGCTAGTATATAGATATTGAACAAGATCAGCAAAATGATGGAAAATAGGAGAGATGAGGATAGAGGAAATATAGAAAAATATAGAAAGGGGAGAGAAGTGTAAGAAAAGGAAAATCAAATATAAATACAATGAAATATGTGGTTCCAATCAAGATGGACTAAGCCTACTTTAGCCTCAAGATGGACTAAGCCGATATTGCCTCTCTCCCCCACTGATTACAACTGAGAACTCTGGAGAAAATACAAAAAGCAACCACCTGAGATCTCTGAAAGGTAACAAAAAGCAGATTTTAGTGAAGTTTCTCATTTTCTTTTCTGTTTTCTTTTGTGGCTTTGTGCTGAGGGCAGACCCCAGTCCTGAACTGTGTGATGGCAGTGGGGTAGGAGGCTAAAACTCAGTAGAAACCTCATATTTCTGGGCAGAAGAACTAGGAAAAGGGGCCCTTGTTTGTCAGTGAGGTGGTGGAAGAAATCCCCATTTTCCCTCTCTTTCCTCTCATGGTTTTTTTTTTTTTAAAGATTTTATTTATTTGACAGAGCACAAGAAAGCACAGAAGCAGGGGGGGAGGCAGAGGGAGAAGGAGAAGCAGGGTCCCCATTGAGCAGGGAGCCTGATATGGGGCTCGATCCTAGGACCCCAAGATCATGACCTGAGCCAAAGGCAGATGCTTAACCAGCTGAGCCACCCAGGCACCCCTCCTCTCACTATTTCACCCACTGTTTTGCTCTGAAAGTGGGCACAGTTTGGAGCTGAGTAGAAGACTAACTAGCTAAAACTAAAGGGAAACCCTGTTTTTCTGGCCAGAGGAACTAGGAAGAGAGGCCCTGTTGCCCAGCATGTGGGGGTAGCCCCAGAGAGAAGAGAACTGGAGAAGGGGGTCCTATAATTCTAATTATGGGAGCTGCATACGCCCTGGGCTCTCCACTAAGCTGTGCATGGATGGGGAAGATCCAGGACAGGAAGATCCAGGACAGGCTTTGGACATTAAACTGAGGATGGAACCACTGCCCACAGGAGGTAACACAGCACTTGCCTTCTGAACCTACCAGGTTAATTGTCTGCTGACAAAAAAAATTAAAATTCTACACAGAATCATACTAGAATTTAGAGTCTATACAATATAATATTCAAAATGTTCAGGATAAAATCTAAAATTAGACAACATACAGAGAACCAGAAGATGTGAACTATTCTCAAAGGAAAAGACAACCAACAGACAAAGCCATTGAAGCAGCTATGATAACTCTACTCCATGAGATAAAGGCAAACAACTTGAAATGAACAGAAAGACATTCTCAGCAGAAATGTGTTGTGATGGGCACTGGGTGTTATATGTAACTAATGAATCATTTAACACTACATCTAAAACAGGGTGCCTGGGTGGCTCAATCAGTTAAGTGTCTGCCTTCGGCTCAGGTCATGATCCCAAGGTCCTGGGATTGAGCCCTGCATCGGGCTCCCTGCTCAGCGGGGAGCCTGCTTCTCCTCTGCCTGCCATTCCCCCTGCTTGTGCTTGCACTCTCTCTCTCTTGCTCGCTCTCTCACTCGCTCTGTGTCAAATAAATTTTAAAAATCTTTAAAACAAACAAACACTACATCAAAAACTAATGATGTACTATATGTTGGCTAATTGAACATAATAAAAAAAAAAACATAGACATAATGAAACAGGAACTGAAAGGAAATTTTAGAAGTGAAAAAATATACAGTGTCTGAAATTAAAAAAAAAAAAATCATTGGACAGCCTCAAAAGCAGAAGGAAGATGACAGAGGAAAGTCAGTGAACTTGAAGATATGTTAATTATATGATCTGAAAGGGATTTCTGAAGATGAACAGAACCTTGAAGACTTATAAAATAATATCAGAAGGCCAACATTTGTTTCATTGGCGTTCTAGAAGGAAAGCAGAAAGAAAAAGAAGTTAGATTCAGTTAGAAGAAAATGTATATTCGAGGAAATTATGGACAAAAAATTCCCAAATTAGTAGAAGATATAACTTTACAGAGTTTAAAACCCCACTCAAGACATATCATTAACTGCTGAAAACAGAAAAGAAAAATCTTGAAGCAGCTAGAGAAAATCTACATATTACAAAAGAAGGGAACAATTCTTCAAATGATGGTAGATTTCTCATCAGAAACCATGGAGGATGAAAGACAGTGAAACATCTTTTTCTTTCACATACTGAAATCAAAGAACTCGGAACACAGAATTTTATATCCAGTGAACATAGCCCTCTGGAATGAGGGCAAAATAAAGACATTTCTAGATAAAGGAAAACTAAGAGGATTTGTTGCTAACAGACATGTGCTAAAGGAAAGCAGTGATGGGAGAACCAGGGAGTTGGAGTGAGGCCAAATGACTAAGGACCAGACAGCTGAGAGAACATACTGAGGAGGGGATCCAAGAGGGAAATCAAGGAGGGGATTGGAAAGGGAGACTGGTTGAATGAGACAAAGTGGCATGTACCAGCTGCAGCTCACCCATGTACAGAGCCATATTATCTATAAGGTAATTTCATATAAATGATCCCATTGAGTTCCCTCCAAAACCCTGTGTAGGAGACAGGAAATAATACCCCTCATATTTGGATGGAGAAACTGAAACTCAAATAGGTTTAGTGCCTTTCTGGGACTTGACCCTGGTCTGGCAGGTCCTGATTTAGTGTGCTCTCCCAATACTGGAAGAAGGAATCAGATCTGAGATAGAGAGGGTAGATGTAGGAGGGGTTATCTTATTCAGCTCAGGCTACCATAACAAATGCCATAGACTGGGGGGCTTAAACACAGTAATTTATTTTCTCATGGTTCTGGAGGCTGGGAAGACCAAGATCAGGGCATAAGCCAATTTGGTTTCTAATGAGGGCTCTCTTTCTGGCTTGCAGACAACCACCTTCTTGCTGTTTTCACATGGTGGAGACGGTCCTAGTGTCCCTTCTTCTTCTAAGGTCACCACTTTTATCAGATCATGTCTCTATCCTTAAGACCTCATTTAACCTTAGTCACCTTCTTAAAGGCCCTATATCCAATATAGTCATGTGCAGGATAGGACTTCAACATATGAATTTGGGGGCACACAATTCAATCCACAGCAGGGCATATAATTAACAACATAATCACAGGAAGGAACCCTATAAATCAGCATTTCCCAAGCTTGTCTCTGCATTATAATGACCTGGGTGTTTGTTGACAATTCCACAGTCCAGCTCACATTTCACATCACTTAGGTCATATTCTCTGGGAGTGAGACACAGGCATCCATTTTTTTTTTTGTTTTTTGAAGCCCCAGAGAAATTCCAATGTGCATATAAATTTGAAAAACACTGCTATAGATTTCTATTCAATCAGTCCTGTTAGATATCTTGAGGTGAGATGGCTGCTGAAAATGATAAGGTTGGTAATTCAAAAGGATTATCAAGTGAGCATTACCGAGACCTTTCTTGTTTGTTATTATCCTTCCAAATTTCTTTCTTCCAGAAGTTTTCTCCATTTTTCTACTTAATTATATATCCTACATCTAGAAGTCTCTTTACTCATTTCCCTCTGAGAGTTCTAGCCAACAACTTGATTTGGTGACATTTGGCCAGCTCTGCTCCTTGAAGTCAGTCTGAGTCTCTTTAGGAAATGTTAGTTTGGCTTCTTTCTTGGAATCATGGAAGATTAGAATTTGAAACTGGAATGACTTTAGAAATCAGTGAGTTGTCCTGTATCTTTTTATAGATAAGGAAATGGAAGCTGCAGACATCTAAAAGTGTCTTACCAAAGAATATTCACAGCACCTGATCCAACACCATTTTGTCACAAAGATTTATACCCTACAATTATGTTTATAGAACACAAATTCACCTTAAAGTTAATCCATGGAAAAAAGATAATAAAATCTTTATCTGAAAAAAAAATCGTTATCTGGGTTGTTGAAAGGTTGGAGATGATACATATGAAGGTCAAAATACACACTGTGCTTGGTACATAATCAGCTAGTATTATCCTACACGAATGATCTAAGTCTGGTAATATATTTGACAATTAAAAATAAAAATCCATTATGAAGAATGATCAGCCTTTATATGCTTTGTTTTCCCAAAGAGAGTGGGCTTTTCTTTTTGCCTGTTCATTTTTCTGATGTTTTGATTTTATCCATCAACTTAATTTACAGATTATTTTGCTCATTATAATGTACATTTGCAAGATTTTAATGTGAATTTTTAAAAAGTATAACTGTATTCCTTTTCCCATTATGCCAATTTAGGGCTTGTTTCTTTGTCTTTATTTTTCTAATATCAAGTGCCGTGTTTCTCGAAGTCCGGTCCCTGGACCATCACATCAGCAACATCTAGGAAGTCATTGGAAATGCAGATCCTTGAATCCTACCAAAGACCTGCTGAATCAGAAACTCTAGGGTTGGGGCCCTCCAGATGATTCTGATGCAGGCTAGAGTTTGAGAGTCACTGACCTAGTGTTACAAATATTGAGCCTAAATGAGTCTTCTTTAATGGGAGTCCTTTCGTTAAATATTAATAGGTAATTGGGGGGGAAATTTTCCTGTAAAACACTGATAAGTAGGTATCATTTTTGCAGGACTTCTCATGCCTTTATTGGGCTAATCTTCATTGTGATTCTGAGAGGGGCTATAGTCAAACCACTATGACCACAGACTCTTGTATCAGGGAACATCTTATTGGACTAGTATTTTACAGAAACCACTTTGGGAAGCAGTAGTTGAAAGAGTGAATCCAGGGATCACTGGATGGGGACATGGATTTGACTCCTATTTCTGCAGTTACTGGTCATGTGATCGTAGGCACATTACTTTGTCTTTCCGAGCTTCCGTTTCCCTATCTGTAAAATGGACATAATAATAGAGCCTACATTGTAGGGTAATGTGATCACTAAACAGATGTGAAGTGCTTTAAACAGCACTTTACATAGAGTGAAAGCTTAATACATGTTAGCTATTTTTTAAAATTATGATGATGATGACAGTGATGACAGTGATGATGACAAATGACATTAGAGTTGATGGCCATGGTGGAAAGAATGCCAGACTGGGAATGAGGAGATCTGGATGCTAATTTTGGTTCTGTCACCAACTAACTTTGTGATCTCAAATAGTCACCTGATTGCCTTAGTCTTCAACTTTCTTATTTGTGTAATGAGGAGCTTGGGAAGGCTAGTGTTTTTCATACTGAGAGACCCACAGACTTCCCAGGGCAAGGATTTCTAAAAATTAGTCTGTCTAAAGGACTCTGTCTACCTGAGAATGTCTCTATCTGAGGAATCATGGAGGGTCTCCTTTCCTGTATCCCCTTTTACAAATGCTCCCCCAACTCATGCAAAAAAAAAAAAAAAAGGGCATATTTCTCAGCCATCCTTTTTTTTTAAGATTTTATTTTTAAGTAATCTCTACACCCAACGTGGGGCTCGAACTCACAACCCTGAGATCAAGAGTTGCATGTTCTTCCAACTGAGCCAGCTAGGCATCCCTTTCTCAGCCATTCTGAATCTGATTATGTGCTTTTCCCAAATGTAAACCTTCCTAGGGAGGCACAGGATAGGGGGTGGGGAGCATGTTGTCAAACAAGGAGTCATTTTAAATACTGGATCTGCAGGCCTCCTTTAAGCCTTCAGGTCTTTCCCATCCTGTACATGTTTCTGTTAAGGAAGAAATGTGTTGCTAGAAATGAGATATTTGAACTCATGTTTGGATGTTTTGAATTCAGGTATATTATAGAGTGAGGATGGTAGGAGTGATGATAAGTCTCATTTAGTAATCTGGCCTGTTCCATTCCCTGATCTTGGCAAAAGATACATCTCTTCTAAGCGCGAAATCCGTGAGAACAAAGCAAAGAGCCTATAAGTGAAGTATCGATGGACAGCAAGCGTTGTTTCATCAGGCCAAAAAAATCATAGCAAAACCCTTAATCATTTACCTATCTTGGAATGGAATCATAAGTAAGATGTCATCACAGAGACCCTCAGTAACATACTTATTTCGATTGGAAGACCAAATCTCCCAACTGAAAGAGGTGTTGATTGGTTTTACTGTAAGGACTAGTTCTGCTAATTAGGCTATATTGGGGGATATGTCCCATTAAGAGAATGAGCTAAGTTGGAGCAGCAAAATTCTGAAGAAAAAATATATAAAACAGATCATAAGAAATATTATTATTTTTTTAAATTTTATTATGTTATGTTAGTCACCATACAATACATCATTAGTTTTTGATGTGGTGATCCACGATCCATTGTTTTCGTATAACACCCAGTGCTCCATGCAGTACGTGCCCTCCTTAATACCCATCACCAGGCTAACCAATCCCCCCTCCCCCCTCCCCTCTAAAACCCTGTTTGTTTCTCAGAGTCCATAGTCTCTCATGGTTCATCTCTCCCTCCAATTCCCCCCCCCCATTTTTCCCTTCCTTCTCCTAATGTCCTCCATGCTATTCCTTATGTTCCACAAATAAGTGAAACCATATGGTAATTGACTTTCTCTGCTTGACTTATTTCACTTAGCATAATCTCCTCCAGTCCCATCCATGTTGATGTAAAAGTTGGGTATTCATCCTTTCTGATGGCTGAGTAATATTCCAATGTATATATGGACCACATCTTCTTTATCCATTCATCTGTTGAAGGGCATCTGGGCTCTTTCCACAGTTTGGCTATTGCGGACATTGCTGCTCTGAACATTGGGGTGCATATGGCCCTTCTTTTCACTACATCTGTGTCTTTGGGGTAAATACCAGTAGTGCAATTGCTGGGTTATAGGGTAGCTCTATTTTTAAATTTTTGAGGAACCTCCACACTGTTTTCCAAAGTGGCTGTACCAACTTGCATTCCCACCAACAGTGTAAGAGGGTTCCCCTTTCTCCACAACCTCTCCAACATTTGTTATTTCTTGCCTTGTCAATTTTTGCTATTCTAACTGGTGTAAGGTGGTATCTCAATGTGGTTTTGATTTGAATTATTATTTTATCAAAAAATATAGTAATAGCATACATGTGAAGTGTGCTTTATTTATCAATATTAAGATTTTCCAGCCATATTTTAGTTTCTCAGGTTAAACACCATACCTGTAAGTGAAAGAATAACTGGTATTATTAATTGCCATTTGGTAAGTTTAGTGAAGTGTTTTTGGGTACATTTCCCAGAAGTGAGAAAATGTTATCCAGTGACTGGGTAACAGATTCTTTTGTAAAAAAAACCTTTTGAAAGATTACTGGGTAGTTTTTGGCACATAACTCAGAATTCAAAGATTTGTTTGGTATTGCTATAATAAAACTCCTTCAAAATCCATTTGTCTATGTAAACAATATTTATCAGTACTTAAATCTATAACAATAAATATTAATAGAATTAATATTAAACTATGCCTCACTCTAACAATAAATTGTAGTAGTAAGTAAAAGCAATAGGCAAAAACTATCCATCTCAATAAGAAATGCATTTCCAATAAAATTTTTGACTTTTGTTTTGGTAGAATTACCAAAATTTAAATATATATGCTGTTTTGATAAATTATAGTGGTAATCCATCCACTTAATGTCATGGGAATTGTTTATAAACAATGTGGTAATCCAAAAAAATGTTAACACATAGAAGCTTATAGTCATAGGAAATAAAAAGCATGTGCTTAAATATATTTTTTGCAGAGGATTATGATTAGGCAAACAATAAAAGATTTTAAAGCATTTAAATATATTACAGTTAAATGAAATTCTGTGTGGGAAGTGGAATGGAAATACATGTTTAGAGAAAAATGAACACTACAAAATATCTGACTTTGAACCATGAGCATGTTTACATAATATTTTAAATGGAAAATGGTGCTATCAAATCACTGTGCTATATATATTCTATTGGGTAAATTAAAAGAAAAATGTGACAGTTTTATTTCTAAATGTGAGTTTTTATAATATGTCACAAATTACATCCTTTTCAAATACTTAAACTCATAATGAAAAAATAATTAGATGTTAACTTTAAAATACGCAAGGCAAGAGTACATGATGGTTTTCCTTTGAGATGGGTATGTAAGTAAGTCTGAAGACAAGTACGTGGGATCATCTCTCATATCCTGCTTTTGGGTCAGGTTCCCTGAAGCTGAACCTGGGGTGAGGATTTGTGTGCATGTGATTTATTGAGATGGCACTCACTCACAGGAGAAACTGAAAGGGAACGGAGGAAGCAAGACAAAGAAGGAGTGGAAGACAGACAAGGGTGTCATCTCAGGCAAAGTACCATCAACTACAGCTTCAGCTTGCTACATGCAGATATAACGGCATGTTGGGTTATGCTGCAGAGTCATCCTGACCTGAGACAAAGAAGTTGGGCTTTCTCACTCTCTTAGTAGATCATCGACTAGCCAGTGGCTGTGAATTCCTAGGCACTCGTGCTATATGTGATTAAAGCCACTCCAGTGGCTGGATAGCAGCCCTCCTAAGAATAGTAGGTGCCGATGCTGAAGCAAAAACTCACACAAGGGTGGTTAGGGAGGAGAGGGGAAGAGGGATAGGAAGAGAAGGAATGTTGTCCTGGAAATGCTAAAAAGAAGATTAGAAGGATTCTGGGCAGAGTCCTAGCTCTGCACATTCCTTCCTGCTCTGAATCAGTGATACCAGCCACTGAATGTGCTAAGTGTGGAATTTCAGATGATGAATGTACCAACATTTTTCCAGGAAGAAGCATATCTATAGTTCTACTTATATGTTGCTCATTTGTATATATCATCGCATCACCCTTTTATTTTGACTATTGAAAATGGCAAAACTATGTGTGTTCAATTCATATGTGACAAAAGAGGGGTCTAGAGGGAACATTATAAACAAATCCCATGACATTAAGAACAATTCATATTTTTATGTTTTGCAGGTGGTGAGGACTCAAGGTGATCATAGCAGAAAAGGAAGATCGCTCCATTGGCAATGTGTAATTCCATGTGGTTCTAACCAGAAACTATAAATCATCTGTTAGAAGTGGAGTGGTGAGGGGCAGGAACTTTTCATGAAACCAATTGGCTAATAACGTGCTAATTTTGTTCTGTTTCAAATCTGAAAGGGAGACTTTTCTGAGTGAAGACATCAACAAGCAGAACTGAGAAACAAGGAATGATTTCATTTCTTCTGCGAACTGTGATAACTGACCAGGAAAAGTTAACTGAATCTTTTCTTTGACAGCTCTGCATGGTTCAGGTGGCAATATGATGATATATCTGCTTAAAGAAGATTTTTGTCATAATTTTCATCACATCTACATCTCAAATTGGGCAGTTGAATAAAGAGCAGTTAGAATTAGAATTTCCTAGGAATGGCTCCTATCTCTTCATAGAATGAGAAACTCATGTCCATCTCTTCAATTCTGGTACAATTCTCCTGGTGCATCCAGCCCTGAGTGCCCTGTAAAACCCACCTGGCAAGCTGCTACCACCACAGTCAATGCTTGCTCTTTACCAGAACACAGAAAAGAATGGAATTCGTGAGAAAGAAAAATGTGAGATGAGGCTAATTTCATGAATGGCTGTTTTGTGCTGTGATCATTTGTTTTACATTTTAGCATGCTTTGCTTTGTATGTACTTGATTTTTGCTGGGAAAAAAAATTTATAGAAAAGCATGAATATTCTATATGACCAGAGCTGTTCTTGGGAATTATAATGGAACAAGAAACAAGTTCTAGAATAAAAGCAAGTCTGACCTGGAAGTGTATTCTGTTCATGTTTATTTACCTGTTCTAACTCAGGCCCATTGAAACACCTGTACAGGATTGAACATATTTGGGGAAAAAAAAAAAATATATATATATATATAATGTAAAATAAGCCAATAGTGAATTCATTTTTTAAATCTTTCAATTTGGTCAAGGCAACTAGTAATTGCCAAGTGAGTAGATTTTGTGCATTTTAAAAGCAACTATGTTAATAGGGTAATACTACTGGCAATTTTGTACTTATCCCACATAATTTTCCTTAACATTACTCTTTTTGTTTGAATAATTTAAAAATATACCAATCAATTAAAGCTAGGCTTTCAAAAATTTTAAAGTACCCACATATTACTCTCTGGGAAGATCTAAAGCAAACTCTACTCTTTAATAAAATTTTGTTTTTCCCTAAGAATCCTGATACGTACACATGTGTATAAGTGTATGTATGAGGAATACATCAGATCCCTAAATATGAAAATAACATTATCAAAAATGTGAAGCCAGAGGAACTCACACTCTGCTTATGGAAGTGTGGATTGTTCTGCCTTTGAACAGCAGGTTAGCAATACTTCGTTAGGTTGATGATGCACATATCCTACAACCCAGCTGTCCCACTACTAGATCTATATGCCTGTAGAAGCTCTCACACATGTACAAGATGAACCAAATGAAAACATGTTCACAGCCTTGTGTGTTTCAGTGAAGAGTTGAAACCAACCGAAATGTCCTAAATGTGGTATATTGTACACTAAAGCTGCATCTATAAACAGTGGACAAATAAGGAAGATAATATTGAAACAAAAGAAGTTGCAGAACGATACATTATGACATCATTTATACAACATTTTAAAACCTGAGAAGCAATATTACCTACTATTTATGATTGCCCACAACTATAGTAAAAGCATGTATAACACCACCTACATAATACCAAATTCACAATAGTGGTTATCTTTTAGTGGGGAGCGGTAAAGCAGGGGTCCAATTATCGTTATAATGTCTTATTTCTTACTCTGGAAATTAGAAAAAATGGTGTTCTTTATATTATTTTTTATACATTTTTGGATGCCTGACATATTTCATAATTTAAAAAAGAGTAACCCAGTCATAAAAATAATCATAAAATTCAAGTAAATCCTTATGCTACATCCAACATCATGTTAAGAATTGTGAGGAATTTAAAAATATGTGTAACTGGGGCACCTGGGTGGCTCAGTTGGTTAACCATCTGCCTTTGGCTCAGGTCATGATCCCAGGGTCCTGGGATCTAGCCCCACATAGGGCTCACTGCTCAGCAGGGAGTCTGCTTCTCCTTCTCCCTCTCTCTCTGCTGCTCTCCCTGCTTGTACTCTCTCGCTCTGTCTCTCAAATAAATAAATAAATAAAATCTTAAACTCATGTTTCTATAAAAAAAATAAAATAAATAAAAATATGTATAACTGTCCTTGCCCTTGATGAGTTTGCATTAAGTCAAGGTTGCTAGAGTTAGGTAACATCCTAGAACAATGGTTCTCCTTGAACACCAAGCACCAGGGAAACTTGCCCATCACTAGTATGCCACATAAGTTTGATTAATGTATAAAATTAGTTTATGTTACCACTGAGTGTACATTCACTTTTCATGTGAATTTTGTGTCTGAGTGGTCACTTCAGGTTGTACAACGCAATTTGATGCACATAAGAGGGGTGATAGAAAGTGACATTGTTTCACTGGAGGAACAATTATACTTAAATATAAGGAGCTTTTAAAGAAATATGTTATGTATTTTGGACATTCCAGCCCAAAATATAATACTTGGATGTGATAAAAAATACTGTGCATGAATTCAGGGTAAGGCTGCTAAGGAGAGCCAGTAATTGCTTTGGAAATCAAAGGAAAAAATCACTTGGGATTTCAATTGTTGGAGAACACTTCAAGGAATAAAGGGGATTCACACCAAGTCTGTACTTACAGATCATTAATGCTCTCCTTCCAGTTCCTTTAAGGTAACAGTACAAATGCCTTCCATGCCTTAAAAGACCCTGCAAAATCTGACCTTTGCTCACCTTTCCAGTCTAATCTCATCCCACTGCAAGGAATCTCTTTCCCTTAGTGCCTCCTATTCATCTTTCTGGGCTGGCTCTCACCTGCTTGGGAACACCTTCCATGAACTTTACAAAGTTGAGCAGTAACCCTCACCACACTGCATATTCTCCTAGTGCGGGATCTCTCCCTCTAGCTCCTCATCAGGGAGGGCTATAACAGCTTGTCTAATTCACTTGTCTGTGAAGCACCCCAAGTGAGCACCCCTACTTGTCCATCACTGTATCTCCAACACCCAGGATGCCGCCTTAGCACTTCAAAGGTATCCAGTAAAGGTTTGATGAATGAATAAACACATTCATCGTGAAAGATAAATATGGTTTGGTTTGATGAATAGGAAGGGAACTGGCATGAAAAATGACAAGGGGACAAGAGCCCGCAAGACCTGTGTGTGGGGAGGTGGGCGCCTGGGTGGCTCAGTCGTTAAGCGTCTGCCTTTGGCTGGGGTCATGATCCCAGGATCTTGGGATCGAGCCCCGCATCGGGCTCCCTGCTCCACCGGAAGCCTCCTTCTCCCTCTCCCACTCCCCCTGCTTATGTTCCCTCTCTCGCTGGGTCTCTCTGTCAAATAAATAAATAAAATTAAATTTAAAAAAGAAGAAAAGAGACCTGTGTGTATGTTTGTGCAATGGGCAATGTGTGACTGAATTGGATATCAGAATTAGTGGAAGCTGAGGCCACAGCAGGTGTGGTGAGTTGCCGAAAAGCCTTTTCTTAAAAGCTTTAAGGAAAACCAGCACATTTAAAAGAAAATCTTGAACCATTCCATAATAGCCAGTCTATTTGAATATGGAGTGACCTGTAAATAAAATGGCATGTCCTCAGAAAGGAGCCCTGGCACATGCAGAAAGTACATACTTTCCTAGAGTTGTAGGAACTGCCCGTAGCTGAGCCCTGCAGCCTTAGATAACATGACAATGCACTGCAGAACAGCTGGTCAGAATTACAGATGACTAAGAATCCTGTGATATCTCTGAGCAACTTCATTTAACATCTTGAATCTGATTCCTAAATCTTTTATCTGAGTGTGAGCCGTAGGGTTGAGAATTTGAATAATCATGGTTGAAAATTTGTGCTGTTCTTACTGGACTCACCCACCTCGACAGCCCTAGAGAGGCCCACCCTGTAGCACATTTGGAACTTAGGGTAGCATGCGCTCAGTAACTGTTTTTCTTTGGGCAGGGAAGGGATGAATGAATAAGCCCTATCTTGCTGATCCTGGCTAATATCCTGTTGGCCTCCTCACTTCTTCCCAGTTTCTACTTGCCAAACTGAATTTGGATTGTGTGTTGAGGAAAATTCCTATAACAGCTAGAAGTTGTCCTCTCCACGATTGCCGCTGATAAGGAAGTTCTCAGTTCCTCTGATGAGAACAACAGCTGTGTGGAGGCCTGGCTCACAAGACGCCTGTTTACGGTCTTTTACAAGAGTATATACAACTCCAGGATGATGGAGTATTCTGAGAATAGATTAGTAAATAGACAAGTAAACAGCATAAATCATCTTTTATCGGTTACTATCACTTCTATAAAGTAAAAAAGTTTTTTCTAGTATTACATAAATTGATCTACAAGTACCCTGTGTTTCATGGTTTGGGGGCCACAATACTAATTACTCAAGATGTAGCTTATGGACCATGAACCAGCAGCATCACCATCACCTGGGAACTTGTTAGAAATGCAGAATTCCTGGGCTCCACCTCAAGTCATTTGGGTCAGAACCTACATGTAAAATCTCCAGATGATTCATATGCACATCTAAGTTTGAGAAGTACTGGCTTAAAATTCACATGCTTGAAGCTCTGCAAATGAGTCGTTGCATTTTTGCAGACTTTCAGCTCAGCTTGGCATCACATATGCCATTTGGCATGCTTTATGCCAGAGATGGAGAATATAAAGATAAATACAAGGCGACATATGCCTTGAGCTCACGGTCTTCTAGCTGGGAAGACTGACCCAGAACGACGTCATTTCAATGTAATGTAGTCATGCTAAGGTGAGGAGGGTATGCAGAGAGCACTGTGATATGGAGGACTCCTCACCCCAGACAGGGAACCCAGAGAAGGTTTCTTCGAGAAGAGGTTCTTTGATCTGAATGAAAAAAAATGGATACAATTTAGTTAAGCAAAAATCCTATAAGTAATCCAGCAAAAAGCAATTGTCTCTCCCAGCTCTTTGTTTTTAAAGTAGGTTTTTGTTTCAACCATAAGCTTCATTGTCTTCATGGGGAAGGGGATTGACTGTATGGATTTGGTATTGCTAACCTGAGGCTAAGGGTGATGGGAGATGGGCATAGAGAAGTCAGTACAGGCCAGCCAGAGCGGAGCTCGTGTGCCATGTTGGAGAGTTTAGATTCTCCTCTGGAGGCACCAGAGAAGGAGTGTGGTTAGACTTTATTACAGCTGGTACTGGCTGAGGAGGGACGAGGGGATTGAAAGGAAGTAGAACCAGTCCAGGGTAATCAGTTTTCTAGGCAAGAATGGACTGAGGTGCTCAGGCTGGAGATGCATGGACATAAAAGGGCAGTATCTAAAAGGTACAATGAGTGGGACATGAAAATCTATTAATTCAGACAGAATAAGGGAGAGAACTGGATATCTAGGCCAGTGGTTCTCAAACTTGGGTGTGCATAAGAATCCCCTGGAGGGCTCCACTCCCAGAGTTTCTCTTTCAGCAGCCCTGGGGTGAGGCCCAAGAATGTGCATTTCTAACAAGTTTTCAGCTGGTGTTGACACTGCTTCTCCTGGGGCCATGTTTCGAAAATGACTGTTCTAGTGTAGCTCGATGATTCTCCCTTTTTTTTCTTCCAAAATTTTATTTAAATTCTACTTAGTTGGGGCGCCTGGGTGGCTCAGTCTTTAAACGTCTGCCTCCGGCTCAGGTCATGATCCCAGGGTCCTGGGATCGAGCCCCGCATCGGGCTCCCTGCTCGGCAGTAAGCCTGCTTCTCCCTCTCCCACTCCCCCTGCTTGTGTTCCCTCTCTTGCTGTGTCTGTTTCTGTCAAATCAATAAATAAAATCTTAAAAAAAAATTCTACTTAACTAACATAAAGTGTAAAATTGGTTTCAGGAGTAGAATTTAGTGATTCATCACTTACATGTAACACCCAGTGCTCATCACAAGTGCCCTCCTTAATGCCCATCACCCATCTAGCCCATCCCCCATCCACCTCCCCTCCAGCAACCCTCAGTTTGTTCTCTATCCCTAAGGGTCTCTTATGGTTTGTCTCCCTCCTCTCCTTCTCTCTTTTTTTCCCCTTCCCACACATTCATCTGTTTTGTTTCCTAAATTCCACATATGAGTGAAATCATATGGTATTTTTCTTTGACTTATTTCACTTAGCACAATACTCTCTATCTCCAGCATGTTGTTGCAAATGGCAAGATTTCATTCTTTTTGATGGCTGAGTAACATTCCATTGTATATATATATATATATATATATATATATATATATATATATACCACATCATCTTTATCCATTCATCCATTGATGGACACCTGGGCTCCTTCCAAAATTTGGCTATTGTTGATAATGCTGCTATAAACATCAGGGTGCATGTACCCCTTTGAATCTGTATTTTTGTATCCTTTGAGTAAATACCTAGTAGTGCAATCCTGAGTCGTAGGGTAAATCTATTTTTAACTTTTTGAGGAATCTCCATACTGTTTTTCAGAGTGGCTGCACTAGTTTGCATTCCCACCGACAGTGTAGGAGGGTTCCCCTTTCTCCACATCCTCGCCAACACCTGTTGTTTCCTGTGTTGTTAGTTTTAGCCATTCTGACTGGTGTGAGGTGATATCTCATTGTGGTTTTGATTTGTATTTCCCTGATGCCAAGTGAAGTGGAGCATCTTTTCATACATCTGTAAGCCATCTGGATGTCTTCTTTGGAAAAATGTCTATTCATGTCTTCTGCCCATTTCTTAACTGGATTATTTGTGGGGGTTTTTGGGGGGTGTTGAGTTTGATAAGTTTTTATAGATTTTGGATGCTAACCTTTTATCAGATATGTCATTTGAAAATATCTTCTCCCATTCCGTAGGCTGCTTTTAGTTTTGTTGATTGTTTCCTTCACTATGCAAAAGCTTTTTATCTTGATGAAATCCCAATAGTTCACTTTTGCTTTTGTTTCCCTTGCTTCCAGAGACATGTCTAGTAAGAAGTTGCAATGGCTGAGGTCAAAGAGGTTTCTGCCTGTGTTCTCCTCTAGGATTTTGATAGTTTCCTGTCTCACATTTAGGTCTTTCAACCATTTTTAATTTATTTTTGTGTATGGTATAAGAAAGCGGCCCAGTTTCATTCTTCTGTGTGTTGCTGTTCAGTTTTCCCAACACCATTTGTTGAAGAGACTTTTTTCCATTGGATGTTCTTTCCCACTTTGCTGAAGATTAGTTGAACATATAGTTGTGGGTCCATTTCTGGGTTTTCTATTTTGTTCCATTGATCTATGTGTCTTTCTGCCAATATCATGCTGTCTTGATGACTGAAGCTTTGTAATAGAGCTTGAAGTCCAGACTTGTGATGCCTCCAGCTTTGCTTTTCTTTTTCAGGATTGCTTTGGCTATTTGGAATCTTTTGTGGTTCTGTACAAATTTTAAGATTGTTTGTTCTAGCTCTGTGAAAAATGCTGGGAGTTTTTGATAGGGATTGCATTAAATGTGTAGATTGTTTTGGGGAGCATAGACATTTTAACAATGTTTGTTCTTCCAATCCATGAGCATGGAATTTTTTCTTCATTATTTGTGTCCTCTTCAATTTCTTTCATAAGTGTTCTATAGTTTTCAGAGTACACATCTTTTACCTCTTTTGTTAGGTTTATTCCTAGGTATCTTATTATTTCTGGTGCAGTTGTAAATGGGATCAATTCCTTGATTTCTTTTTCTGCTGCTTCATTATTGGTGTATAGTAATGCAAAAGATTTCTGTACATTGATTTTATATCCTGCAACTTTGCTGAATTCATGTATTAGTTCTAGCAATTTTTTGGTGGAGTGTTTTAGGTTTTCTACATAGAGTATCATGTCGTCTGTGAAGAGTGACACTTTGACTTCTTCCTTGCCAATTTGGATGCCTTTTATTTCTTTTTGTTGTCTAATTGCTGAGGCTAAGACTTCTAGTATTATGTTAAATAGTATTGGTTAGAATGGACATTTCTGTCTTGTTCCTGACTCTAGAGGAAAAGCTCTCAGTTTTTCCCCATTGAGGAGGATATTAGCTGTAGGTCTTTCATATATGGCTTTTATGATGTTGAGGTATGTTCCATCTATACCTACTTTGTTGAGGGTTTTTATCAAGAATGGGTGCTGTACTTTGTCAAATGTTTTTTCTACATCTATTGAGAGGATCATATGATTCTTATCCTTTCTTTTATTAATGTGGTGCATCACATTGATTGATTTGCAAATATTGAGCCACCTCTGCACCCCAGGAATAAACCCCACTTGATCATTGTGAATAATTCTTTTAATGTACTGTTGGATTCAATTTGCTAGTGGTTTGTTGAGGATTTTTATATCCATGTCCATCAGGGATATTGGCCTGTAATTCTCCTTTTTAGTGAGGTCCTTGTCTGGTTTTGGAATCAAGGTAATGCTGGCCTCATAGAATGAGTATGGAAGTTTTCTTTCCATTTCCATTTTTTGGAACAGTTTGAGAAGAATAGTTATAAACTCTTCTTTAAATTTCTGGTAGAATTCCCCTGGGAAGCCATCTGGCCCTGAACTTTGGTTTGTTGGGAGATTTTTGATTACTGATTCAACTTTTTTTTGGTTATGGGTCTGCTCAAATTTTCTATTTCTTCCTGTTTCAGTTTTGGTCATTTCTTCCAGATTGCCCAGTTTGTTGGCATACAAATTTTTCATAATATTCTCTTATAATTGTTTGTATTTCTGTGGTGTTGGTTGTGATCCCTTCTCTTTCACTCATGATTTTATTTATTTGGGTCCTTTCTCTTTTCTTTTTGATAAAGCTGGCTAGGGAATTATCAATTTTATTAATTCTTTCAAAGAACCAGATCTTATTTTCGTTGATCTGTTCTACTGTTTTTTTTCATTTCTGTATGATTTATTTTTGATCTAATCTTATTATTTCCCTTCTTCTGCTGGCTTTAGGCTTTATTTGCTGTTTCCCTTCTAGCTCCTTCAGGTGTAAGGTTAGGTTGTGACTTTTCTTACTTTGTGAGGTAGGCTTCTGTTGCAATATACATCCCTCTTAGGACCACCTTTGCTGCATCCCAAAGATTTTGGACCATCATGTTTTCATTTTCATTTGCTTCCATGTATTTTTTTTTTAATTTCTTCTTTAATTTTTTGGTTAACCCATTTATTCTCTAGTAGGATATTCTTTAACCTCCATGTATTTGTGGTACTTCCAATTTTTTTTCTTGTGGTTGAATTCCAGTTTCATAGCATTGTGGCCAGAAAATATGCATTACATGATCTTAGTCTTTTTGTACTTGTTGAGGGCTGATTTGTGACCCAGTGTGTGATCTATTCTGGTGAATGTTCCATGTGCACTCAAAAAGAATATATATTTCACTACTTTAGGATGAAATGTTCTGAATAGATCTGTTAAGTCCATCTGGTCCAGTGTGTCACTCAAAGCCATTGTTTCTTTGTTGATTTTCTGCTTAGATGATCTGCCAGTTGCCATAAGTGGGGTGTGAAAGTTCCCTACTATTCTTGTATTATTATCAATGAGTTTCTTTATGTTTGTTATTAATTGATTTATATATTTAGGTGCTTCCAAGTTGGGGGCATAAGTATTTACAACTGTTAGATCTTCTTGATGGATAGACCCCTTAATTATGATATAATGCCCTTCTTCATCTCTTGTTACAGTCTTTGTTTTAAAATCTAGTTTGTTTCAGATGAGTATGACTGCTCTGGCTTTCTTTTGATATCCATTTGTATGATAGATGGCTCTCCATCCCCTGACCTTCAATCTGCATGTGTCTTTTAGTCTAAAATGAATCTCTTGTAGGCAACATATAGATGGGTCTTATTTTTTTAATCCATTCTTATACCCTATGTCTTTTGATTGGAGAATTTAGTCCATTTATACTCAGAGTGATTATTGAAAGATATGAATTTAGTGCCATTGTGTTACCTGTAAAGTTGGTATTTCTGGTGATGTTCTCTGTTCCTTTCTAGTCTTTGTTACTTTTGGTCCTTTTTTTCCCCACTTAAAGAGTCCCCTTTAATATTTCTTGCAGGGCTGGTTTAATGGTTATGAACTCCTCTAGTTTTTGTTTTTCTGGGAAACTCTTTATCTCTCCTTCTATTCTGAATGACAGTCTTGCTGGATAAAGTATTCTTGGCTGCATATTTTTCCCATTCAACACGTTCATTATATATCCTGCCACTCTCTTCTGGCCTGCCAAGTTTCTGTAGACAGATCTGCTGCAAACCTGATCTGTCTTCCCTTGTAGATTAAGGACTTTTTTCCCTTGCTGCTTTCAGGGTTCTTTCCTTGTCTGTGTATGTTGTGAATTTGATGATGTTTTGTCTTGGTGATGGCTGGCTTTTGTTGAATTTCATGGGAGTTCTCTGGACTTCTTGGATTTTGATGTCTGTTTCCATCCCCAGATTAGGGAAGTTTTCAGCTACAATTTGCTCAAATAAACCTGCTCCTTTTTAGGGGAAGAATGAAGGGGGGGAAATCGGAGGGGGAGAAGAACCATGAGAGACAATGGACTCTGAAAAACAAACTGAGGGTTCTAGAGGGGAGGGGGTTGGGAGGATGGGTTAGCCTGGTGATGGGTATTGAGGAGGGCATGTTCTGCATGGAGCACTGGGTGTTATGCACAAACAATGAATCATGGAACACTATATCTAAAACTAATGATGTAATGTATGGGGATTAACATAACAATAAAAAAATTAAAAAAAAAAAAAACCTGCTCCTTTTTTTTTCTTCTGAGACTCCTATGATACAAATGTTATTATGCTTTAAGGAGTCACTGAGTTCTCTAAGTCTACATTCATGATCCAATACCTTTCTTTCCTCTTCTTTTTCAGCTTCATTATTTTCCATAATTTTATCTTCTATATCACTGATTCATTCCTCTGCTTTGTCTATCCTCATTACCACTACATCCATTCAGGTTTGCATCTTGGTTATAGCATTTTTCATTTCAGTCTGACTAGTTCTTAGTTCTTTTATCTCTGCAGTAAGGAATTTTCTAGTGTCTGTAATGCTTTTCTCAAGCCCAGCTAGTATTCTTATTATTTTTGTTTTAAATTCTGGTTCAGACATCTTACTTGCATCTGTATTGATTAAATCCCTGGCTGTGACCTCTTCCTGTTCTTTCCTTTAGGGGGAATTCCTCCATCTTGGCATTATGTCTGGGTCACTGTTTTTTTGTGTGTGATTGTTAGGAAGAAAGCCTATTGCATTCCTGCTCCCGAGAGTAACGGCTATATTAAGAAAAGGTTTAAAAAAAAAAAAAAAGGAAAGAAAAGAAGCTAGAGCCTAGGTATCCTAGGTGTGTTTTGGTCTGCTGGTCTGCTTATTAAAAGAAACTAGATTAAAAAAAAGAAAATCACAAAACAAAACAAAAAAACCAAAAAGAACAACAACAACAACAACAAAAAACAAAAACAAAAGGAAGCTAGATCCTAGGTGTGTTTTGGTCTGCTCATTAAAAGAAGCTAGACCCAAATTAATTAATTAATTAACTAATAATTAATTTGATTAAAATAAAAAGAAGCTAGATCCTATTTCCCTTAGAGCTAAAGCTTTGCAGCACTCCACGATCAGGGGACTTGGTATGTGCAAATGGTTTGTGCTGGTCTTCTGGCTGAGGGCCCTGCTGCTCTGGTTCTCAGGCCGACTTTCCATAGTAGAGATGCACCTGCAGGGTGCAGTGGGGCAGGGCTTAGTGTAAGCAGCTCCAGCCTCCACTAGGTGGTGCTGTTTGGCTCCCTGAAGTTGCCCTCATGGGCAGGGCGAAAATGGCATCTCCCTGCTCTCTAGTCCCTGGAGTGGGGAGCTTGTACCTGCCAGTCTTCAGGAAGCCCTCACAGAAGAGCAAACAATCACCTCCACCAGATCCCTGCCTTCACCCTGCCTGCATCTGAGCTGTCCACCTGCTAGGGGGCTCAGCACTCCTGTGTTTAATCTCAGGTATGTGGCTGCGTTTCAAAACACCAGGTTTTAGAGATCTGTGCTGATCCCTCTGGGAGAGGGTCTCACCGCACTGTGGCCCTTGGCAGCTTGTCCCAGAAATCTCTTGTGTGACCACACAGTGGTTCAGAGTTTACAGTAAAGAGCAGCTAAAAGCCAACACTAAGGTTTGCTGCCTTCAGCCAGTGTCTTTGTTCCTGTGCTAGGGAATGGGGCAGCTCAATGTCATCTGCGGGTGTTTTGTCCCTGTGCCACCACTCCCAAATGCACTCCAAGCAGAGGAACTGCTTCTCGCCTGTGACCCAGGGGATCCTCAGACCATACCGTCCACTCCCAGGTCTCTGCCCTTCCCACCAGAGCACCGCTAAGTCCGCCAGGTGTGACCCTGGCAATAGCACAGACCTCCAAACTTCAGACTCTGTGCTCCACTGTTTATAAAAACTTGTGTTATTCAGCCCCTCTCCCCTTCCCAGTCAATGGTTTTGGGGAAAGTTTTTCTTGTGCAATTCTCTGCATGCACTTTCACTTTTTCTCTCTCTCTTTCTTTCTCTCTTGCTCCTCAATGATCAGGGCTCCCTCCTCTTTGCAGGACCCGCAACTCTTCTCTCCCCAAATCAACTCTCCACAGCTCCTACATTCCACGATGTAGCGGGTTTTTTTGTTGTTGTTTTTTGTTTTTTAATCTCTAGTTGTGCAGTTTTGCTCTCTCAGTCCTCAGATCAATTTCTTGGGTGTTCAAAATGATATATTTATCTAGCTATTTTTGAGTGATAAGGCAAGCCTAGGGTCCCTTATTCTTCTGCCATATTAACTCCTCTCCAATGGTTCTCACTTTTGACTGCTCATTGAGAGCATCTGAGGAGTTTTTTTAAACTACTGATGCCTGACCCTCACCACAGGGATCCTGACTAAATTAGTATGAGGTACAGCCTAAACACCGGGCATTTTTAAAGCTCTAGGCAATTCTATTGCACAGCTGAACACCAGCTAAATACTACTAAACTATATTAGCAACACAGACAAAGGATCGATTTTAATGTTTCTTAAATTTATTAAAATTGTTACTTAATATTCTTGTTCCCTCCAAGTACTTCATTCTGTGTGTCTTTGTATGTGTGCAAATACACAGTTTAACCATTTGGAAGGTCAACATGATATATGGTGATTACCATCTAAGAGGGCAGATAACTGAAAAAACTAAATAGACATTACGTCCACACCCAAAGCAAGAGGAAGAGGGAAGAGAAAAGAAGAGAAAAGAAAAGAAAAGGAAAAGAAAGGAAAGAAACCCACACATGTTGAGTTCTTACTGTGTACCAGATGCTGTAATAGGTACTTCATATACATTATTTCACTTAATGCTGACAACAAAAGGAAAAGTAAGAGATTATCTCTATTTTATAAATGAAGGATCTGGGACTCAGAAAGAGAGGGTCACATAATCCAAGGAAAAGCAGGATTTAGATCTGGGTCTGCCTGGTTCTTCCAAAGACTGTACTCTTTTCACACATTCTCATGGGAAAAGAGATTGGCTATAAGGTACAGAGAAAAAAAAAAAAAACAGCCACAGTTAGACATCACATGATGGAACTCTAGTCCTAACTCTGTCCCTAACTGGTGGTGCCACTGTGAGTGAGTCCCGCATCTCTGGGCCTTGATTTCTTCATCAATAAATGGGGATACAAACTGTAATTCATTGAATTAAATGAGATAATACTCAGCACAATGCATGGCATATGGAAAGTACTCAAGTAATGTTAGCTGTTACTATCTTCCTCCTCTTCATCATCATTATCAATACAATCTTTCCCAAAATTCCTTCAGTTTATAAATTCTGAGATTAAGAATTTGTTACTTTATTTTTTTTAAGATCTTATTTATTTATTTGACAGAGAGAGCACAAGCAGGGGGAGTGGAAGGCAGAGGGAGAGGGAGAAGCAGGCTCCCTGCTGAGCAGGGAGCCCAATGTGGGGTTCAATCTGAGGACCCTGAGATCATGACCCGAGCCAGAGGTAGATGCTTAACTGACTGAGCCACCCAGGCGCCCCATAGAATTTGTTACTTTCTTTGGTATCAGCAGCAACTTTCTGAAACTCTTCAATCAGTGACCTCATCTTGAGAATTGGTCTTTGCTTACAATCAGCCACTCCCTTCCTGTAATCCTCCCACTTTTCATCACCCCCTCGGATGTCCAGCTGGCTGTAGATGCTTGCTGGTTACCCACAGCTGTGACAGTGAGCTGTGATGGTGTTTTGGTGACCCTTGCAGGTGCTCCATTGGGTCTCACATGTTGTGCTGCTCTGTTTGGCCCCCTCTAAGGCACCCGTATGAGAGTCTCATGCCAGACCAGCAGGATTTCTATTCAGTGAACACATTTGGTGATAAATGGATCACACTCCACAGATTTGATATGAATGATCTAGTTCTGTTGATATCCTGTAGGCTTAAAGATTGTCCAGGATGCAATTTGGAATTGTGGAAAAAAAGTAAGATTTGTTCTTTCACATACTGGTTATGTAATGCTGGGATTGTGGCTTAGCTTCTTGGAATCTGCATTTTTCTCATCTGTGAAATTGGTTTTGTAAGATTTGGCAGGTATAAAGTGCATCACAGAGTGCCTGGCTCACAGCAACTCCTCAACAGAAGTTAGGAACCATCCCTTATGATTTTATTTGGGAGGCTAGTGATAACTTTCAAGTGAGACAAAGGAGCAGGGTTGTGTCAAACTTTAGAAATGGCTGATCATGGTTTTATAAGACTTTTACAATACATTTGCTGTCACAGTGACCTTCTGTCACGTTTAAGTAGCAGATTTCTGCAGCAGCTTTCACTTCAGCATTCCCACTGGGTACATGTCTAAGGTTCTCCTGGACACAGGCTTGGATGTGACCTTGGGCACCTTCAGACTCACAGCTATTCCATAGCAATGGTGGGGTAGAATCGATGGCATTTCATTTTGTATATACCTTTTAGTACCCAGCAGACTGACTCAGCCTCCTGTAAACGCAGGAGTGACTGCCCTCAGAGCTTCTGCCAATGTTTGCAACCTGACTGGTTGGAAGACTTTTCAACTGCCTGAACATATTTCCTGACCTCAGCATCTAGGCCTCTCACTTCAGCACTTATCACTAAGAGGATGGACATGAACACATAGGAACAAGCTCACTTGGTCTCTACCAGAAACCAGCTGGAACTGATGTCCCAGAAATGTGTGGATATTTCCAGAAAAGTGTTTCTCAAAGCAGGGTCCAGAAACCACTTCCATCAGAATTTCATAGGCCTTGTTAAAATACAGTTCCAGGCCCCCCTTCTTACTAAATTAGGATCCCTGAATGTTAACACAGAAGTTGTATTTTAACACACTGTTCAGGTAATTGTTAAGTGTATTGTATTACACTTTTCTCTTTTAATTTGAGTTGTTATAAAAGTATTACTTGCTCAAATTTTATAAAAATCAAATAACACTAAAAGGCATACTAAAAGACAACAGTTACCTCTTATCCCCTGCCCAGATCCATTTCCTAGAGGTTACCATATAAACTTTTATTACTGTCTTCCTCTAGTTTTTATCGCTTTGTTTCTAAATAACATGATAATATTGCAATTTTTATGTCCTATTAATTTTACACATCATTTGCTGACTTCCTGTTATGACTAATGAATATTTAGCAATTTACTTAACATAATTATTCAGTGTCACCTTGTTGATAATAGTCCCTAAGTTTTTATTAAATCAAGGATTAGGGTTACTATTTATGACTATATAAAGATTACCTAATAATGAGCCAAGAGAGAGACTATGCGTATGTTCTCTTTCTTATTCAACTTCTGTTTTATTTTGGAATTTAAGCTCTGTCAAAAAACTGGAAATTTTGGGGCCCCTGGGTGGCTCAGTCGTTAAGCATCTGCCTTCGGCTCAGGTCATGATCCCAGCGTCCTGGGATCGAGCCCCGCATCGGGCTCCCTGCTCAGCGGGAGGCCTGCTTCTCCCTCTCCCGCTCTCCCTGCTTGTGTTCCCTCTCTCGCTGCATCTCTATCAAATAAATAAAAAATCTAAAAAAAAAAAAAAAACTGGAAATTTTATTTTCCAATATCAGATATTTAGCATTTTCTTTCCCTTGCCCTAGGAGACTTCATTCCTAGATTACCCCATTCTCTGCTCTGTGGGGCTCTTAATTTTCTTTCCTTGTTAGATTTCCTGTTACCTTGTTCCCTGTCTTCCTCTTAGGCTTAAAGAGGCTTACTTATTTGGGAAAAATATATCCCCCAGTAACTTCCCTAAGAAACAATATATGGAGATAAAATTGTTCATTCCTTACATGCCCCCAAATGTCTTTATTCTTGGTTGATGGTTTGTATTGGGTTAAACAGTGTCCCCTTAAAATTCATGTCCACCTGGAACCTCAGAATGTGACCTTATTTGGATATAAGTTCTTCATAGATGTAATTAGCTAAGATGGGCTCATACTGGGTTAGAGTGGGCCCAAAATCTGATGACCAGTGTCCTTATAAGAAGGCTTTATGAACAGGGCCCCTGGGTGTCTCAGTCGTTAAGCATCTGCCTTCAGCTCAAGTCATGATCCCAGGGTCCTGGGATCGAGCCCCACATTGGGCGCCCTGCTCGGCGGGAAGCCTGCTTTTCCCTCTCCCACTCCCCTGCTTGTGTTCCTGCTCTCACTATCTCTCTCTCTGTCAAATAAATAAATAAAATCTTTAAAAAAAAAAAAAAAAAAAGGCTTTGTAAAGACACAGACACACAGAGGAAAGAAGGCCACATGATAATGAAGGCAGAGACTGGGGTGGTGCATCTCTAAGCCACAGAATACTCAGGATTACTGACCACCACAGAAGGCAGGAGAGAAAAAGGAAACATTCTCTCTTGGAGCCTCTAAAAGGAATAAGCCCCTGCCAACACCTTGATTTTGGACTTCTGGTCTCCAACACTGAAAGAATAAATTTCTATTGTGTTAAGCTACCCAGTTTGTGGTACTTTGTCATGGCAGCCCTAGGAAAGTAACACATGGTTTATCTGTGTATAAAATGTTATGTTGAGCATAGAATTGAGTATAATTTGCCACCAAATTCTGACAGCTCTGCTCCATGGCACTGTAGCTTCCCATTTTGGTTGGAGAAGTCAAGTGTCACTTTAATCCCCATTTCTTTGTATGTGAAGTGTCCCTCCTACCACAAGCTTTTAGGATATTTCTTTATTCCCAGTGTCCTAAAATTCATAAATATCTATCTGAGTGTGTTTCTTTTTTATTAATTGAGATGAACACATGGAGAGCCTTTCCAATTTGGAAAGTCAAGTTCTCAGTTCTGGGGAACTTTCTTTTGTTTTTTTCTTGGAAAATTCCCTCTCCTCTATTTGTTGCAAGTTAAAACCTCCCAGATTGACCTTTCTAAATTTCTTATCCTGTTTCCCATTCTCTACTTCTCTTTTGTTCTACTTTCTTAGCAATCTCCTTGGCTCTGGGTCCTCTATTTTCTCCATGTTGCTTTTTCTGTTTGTTTGAGTCTTTCTCATATTAGAAACTTTCCTCAACTGCCCAGTGATCTTTGGCTGGCTGTTTCTATTTAAGAGTCAGTAGCAAATAGCTGATTTGAAACTCTCTGTGGAGAAGCTTGTCAACCAACTCTGGATAGAGAAGAGAACTAAGGCCCCAGCCACTTTGCATGGAAGATTTCAGTCACTCCCACGGTGGCTTTGTGCTTCTCCACATCTTTTGCTGTATCTGCTGCTTTAAATTTTAAGCTTTTCCAAGGTCCTGAGAGAAGACTCAGGTTGTGTCTTGTATGTCTCTCTTGGACACCCACAGTTTGTAGCTTTCTCCACTCTGCTAAGGAAGTCACCACTCTCTTTGAGAGAGTTCTCTCTTCCAAAAAAGTGTGTTAATTCTCATTTGTGGCTGAATGTCCTCTAATTCTCTTTGTCCTTGTGCATTAATATTTTTGCTGTTGTTGTCATTGAAAGGGTTTTCAAGAAGAGGTAGATATGTGTAGTCATCCACCATGTTGAACCAGAAGTTTCCTTTATTTTCTAATGCACAACAAACAGCAAATATTTCTTTTTTTCTTTTTTTTTTACTTTTTTTTATTATGTTATGTTAGTCACCATACATTACCTCATTAGTTTTTGATGTAGTGTTCCATGATTCATTGTTTGTGTATAACACCCAGTGCTCTATGCAGTACGTGCCCTCCTTAATACCCATCACCAGGCTAACCCATCCCCCCACCCCCTCCCCTCTAGAACCCTCAGTTTGTTTCTCAGAGTCCATAGTCTCTCATGGTTTGTCTCCCCGTCCAATTTCCCCCCCTTCATTTTTCCCTTCCTGCTATCTTCTTCTTCTTCTTTTTTTTTTTTAAACATATAATGTATTATTTGTTTCAGAGGTACAGGTCTGTGATTCAACAGTCTTACACAATTCACAACGCTCACCATAGCACATACCCTCCCCAATGTCTATCACCCAGCCACCCCATCCCTCCCACCCCCACCACTCCAGCAACCCTCAGTTTGTTTCCTGAGATTAAGAATTCCTCATATCAGTGAGGTCATATGATACATGTCTTTCTCTGATTTATTTTGCTCAGCATAATACCCTCCAGTTCCATCCACGTCATTGCAAATGGCAAGATTTCATTCCTTTTGATGGCTGCATAATATTCCATTGTATATATATACCACATCTTCTTTATCCATTCATCTGTCAATGGACATCTTGGCTCTTCCATAGTTTGGCTATTGTGGACATTGCTGCTGTAAACATTGGGGTGCACATACCCCTTCGGATCCCTACATTTGTATCTTTGGGGTAAATACCCAGTAGTGCAATTGCTGGGTCATATGGTAGCTCTATTTTCAACTTTTTGCGGAAGCTCCATACTGTTTTCCAGAGTGGCTGCACCAGCTTGGATTCCCACCAACAGTGTAGGGGGGTTTCCCTTTCTCCGCATCCCTGCTAACACCTGTCGTTTCATGTTCCAGATATTTTGATACTCTGATTCTTTGCCTTTAAAGAAAGATAGAAATACCCATCAATGGGGCGCCTGGGTGGCTTAGTCGTTAAGCATCTGCCTTAGGCTCAGGTCATGATCCCAGGGTCCTAGGATCAAGCCCCACATCAGGCTCCCTGCTCAGCTGGGAGCCTGCTTCTCCCTCTCCCACTCCCCCTGCTTATGTTTCCTCTCTCGCTGTCTCTCTCTGTGTGTCAAATAAATAAATAAAATATGGAAAAAAAAAAAAAAGAAATACCCACCAATGAATAATCAATGCTAGTGCACAGTGTTCATGATTTCCACTTTAGGGATTATTTAGAGTTGACTTGACCACAAGTAGGAAGAAAGTCACAAATAGCTTAGGCTAATTCCTGTAATCCCTGTAGACTCTCAGAATTTTGCCCTATGATGTGGAATAAGAGTGATGATGGGGAACAGGATCATCCCATTTCAGAAAGTTTCTGCTGGAAAGCCTTCCTCAAAGTTTACTCACAAACTGTTACATTGCAGAAGAAAGGAAGAAAAATGTCAGTGAAAATTGCAAGCTCTCTCTTCCTTTGATCAAAGTGTGACCTCCACAAGAATAGAGCTGTTCAGAAATTAGTCTTTTACTTAGTTTCCAGAGACAGTTTATCTTTTTCAAAATCTAATTATAAAATCCCCCAGGAAGTAGAAAGCATTAACTCAGAGCCAGAATTCAGAAAGATAGTAACAAATTATTCATGGCTCAAGGAAAGAGTTTTCATAAAATGTGTTGAATAGTTGTATTTAAAATATTAACAAATGTTCTCTCTCAAATTCCCACATGTAGATTCAGACTGACTGATTTCCTCAAATTTTAGGTACTGCTTGAAATATTATTTCTCCAACAGCCTAGAAACTCTGTTCTTGAAAAGTAGGATACTTACACTATGAACTTCATGAAAAGCACATTTGGAAATATTTTCATTATTTCTTGCTGCTAAAAATAACCTTATATTTTCTTTTTGAACTAACAGTTTTCTGATTATAAAAATAATGTGACCATTATAGAAAACTTCAAAAGTACAATTTGCAGTACAATCTGGCATTATAGTTAAAGCTTATTTCAATTTTAATCAAAAGTATTAAGTCTGTATTTAGATTTTGTAAAATTCAAGTTTAAAAAATAGGAAAAAAGCGTTTTAAGTGGGAAGGGATGAATAGGTAGAGCACAGCATATTGTTAGGGCAATAAAAATAATCTGTAGGATACCGTAATGATGGATCCATAGTATACATTTGTCCAAAACTCTGGAATGTACAATATCAAGAATGAACCATAATGTAAACTGTGGACTTTGGGTGATCATAATGTGTGAATGTAGGTTCATCAATTGTAACAAATATGCCACTCTATTAGGGGATGTTTATAATGGGGGAGGCCATCCATCTGTGGGGGCAGGAGGTATATGAGAAATCTCTGTACCTTCCTCTTAATTTTGGTGTGAAACTAAAGCTACTTTAAAAAAAATGGAGTCTTAAAAAAAAAAAAGAGTAGATCAAAATATCTAAGTTGTTCCATACTTAAAAGTTTTCTAATACCTCAATTAAGCATAAGTTCTTTTAAATTTAAAGGAATCAAAATTAAATTAAAAATTTATTTTCTCATTCTAACTAGCTATATTTCAAGTGCTTGACAGCTACATGTGGCTACTAGCTAGCTACCATATTCGACAGATCTAGATGGATGGGTACATAGATACATAGATATAGGGACAAGGATGTGAATATGCCACAAATGAACATTTTCCCATATCAGTAAATATTATTCCAGTACATGACTTTCAGTGACTACAGACTGTATCTTTCCTTCTATGGGTACATATGGTGTAATATACCTATTTAATCATAAGATTTTTTTTTACCATTTTTTCTATTATTGCTATATAAATTTGTACTATATTTATGATTATTTCCTTGTGATAGATTCCTAGAAATGGTATTACTAAGTTCAAGTTGAGTATTACTAAATGTATTAGGCAGGGTTCTGCAGAGAAAGATAACTAATAGGATATATACATATATATAGAGAGAGATTTATTTTAAGGAATTGGCTCATGTAGTTGTGGAGGCTGGCAAGGCAAAAATCTGCAGGGTTGGCCAGTAGACTGGAGATTCAAGGAAATGCTACCATTTGAGTCTGATGGCGGTCTTCTGGTGGAAATCCCTCTTCTTCAAGGGAGGTCTATATTTTTTTTGTTTTTGTTTAAATTCCAGTTAACATACAGTGTAATATTAGTTTCAGGTGTACAATTTAGTGATTCAATACTTGCTTTCAACACCCAGTGCTCATCGCAACAAGGGTCCTCCTTAATCCCCATCACCCATTTAACCCATTCCCCTACCCACCTCCCCTCTGGTAACCATCAGTTGTTTGCAATATTCTTTTTGATGCAGTGCACACATTGTCCCAAATTTGGCCAGTGGTAACCCCTTCAGGATAGTTCCTGAGACCTTTCATACATGACCCCCTTAGTCTTTGAGTATTTCCTTATTTTTTGATACAAAATATCCCAGTTTTACTTTCTACCTTTCTCGTTCAAACCTGGAATTGGTCATTTGTCCAAAGAATCCAAAATTTCTTTCTTTCTGAGGGAAGGCCATGGAATAATGCACCACTCTGATCTCCTGCTGTGGGAAACATAACTGGCTGACAGCACCAGTTCTCCTCATGAGAGAGATCTTTTTATTTTTGTATTTTGGGGCAAAGGGAAAGGGCAGAGGGAGAGAGAGACAGAATCTTAAGCAGGCTCCATGCCTGGCATGGAGCCTGATGAGGGGCTTCATCTAACAACCCTGAGATCATGACCTGAGCTGAAATCAAGAGTGGGATGCTTAACCGACTGACCCACCAGGTGCTCCAAGAGAAGTTTTTTTAACTGAGGACTTTGACTGCCTGGTTGACGCCCACCCACATTATGGAGTAAATCTGCTTTACTCAAAGTCTGATTTAAATGTTAATCTCACCTAAAATCTATCATCACAAAAACATAGAATAATGTTTGAGCAAATATCTTGGTACTGTGGCCAAGATGACACATAAAATTAGCCATCACATTAAATTTAGGTTCTTGACACATATTGTCAAATCATTTTTAATATTTTTTTAATTTAATTTAATTTTATTATGTTATGTTAGTCATCATACAATACATCATTAGTTTTTGATGTAGTGATCCATGATTCATTATTTTCGTATAACACCCAGTGCTCCATGAAGTACGTGCCCTCCTTAATACCCATCACTGGGCTAACCCATCCCTGCACCCCCTTCCCCTCTAAAACCCTCAGTTTGTTTCCTGGAGTCCATAGTCTCTCATGGTTCATCTCCCCCACCGATTCCCCCCCTTCATGTTTCCCTTACTTCACCTTTTTTCTTTTTTTTTTAAAGATTTTATTTATTTATTTGACAGAGAGAGAGAGAGAGAGAGCAAGCACAAGCAGGGGGGGCAGCAGAGGGAGAGGGAGAAGCAGTCTCACCAAGCAGGGAGCCCGATATGGGGCTGGATCCCAGGACCCTGGAATCATGACCTGAGCCAAAGGTAGACGCTTAATGACTGAGCCACCCAGGCACCTGTCCCTTCCTTCTCCTAATGTCCTCCATGCTATTCCTTATGTTCCACAAGTAAGTGAAACCATATGATAATTGACTTTCTCTGCTTGACTTATTTCACTTAGCATAATCTCCAGTCCCATCCATGTTGATATAAAAGTTGAGTATTCATCCTTTCTGATGGCTGAGTAATATTCCATTGTATATATGGACCACATCTTCTTTATCCATTCATCTGTTGAAGGGCATCTCAGCTCTTTCCACAGTTTAGCTATTGCAGACATTGCTGCTCTGAACATTGGAGTGCATATGGCCCTTCTTTTCACTACATCTGTGTCTTTGGGGTAAATACCCATGAGTGCAATTGCTGGGTCATAGGGTAGCTCTATTTTTAAATTTTTGAGGAACCTCCACACTGTTTTCCAAAGTGGCTGTACCAACTTGCATTCCCACCAACAGTGTAAGAGGGTTCCCCTTTCTCCACAACCTCTCCAACATTTGTTGTTTCTTGCCTTGTCAATTTTTGCCATTCTAACTGGTGTAAGGTGGTATCTCAATGTGGTTTTGGTTTGAATTTCCCTGATGGCTAATGATGATGAACATTTTTTCATGTGTCTGTTAGCCATTTGTATGTCTTCTTTTGAGAAGTGTCTGTTCATGTCTTCTGCCCATTTTTTGACTTGATTTTTTCTCATCTGTACTATATAAGCTCATCATATCACATCCAAACAATTAATATTATATTTTTTCTATTTTTGTTAATTCTATATGCAAAAATCCCATTATTTTAATTTATATACTTCTGATTACTGTGAAACTAAATATTCTCTCTTATATATTGGCCATTTATGCTTCTGATTCTGTTGTCTATTATTTTTCCATCTTTTCTATGCCAAAAGCAATGAAAAATCACAAAGGAAAAAAGTTTATTATGTTCAATGTTACAGAATTTAAGAAAATCTGTATAGTGGTCAAAGAAATTATAGACTGGGGAAATTATTTGAACAAACAGGACATACTTAATGTTAAGTCTCTACTGTCCAATAGGTTTTGAGAGATCCTGAGCTTCCTTGCAGAGAAGGCATGTAAGCCAAGACAAGGTAACTAATGTCAGGGATGCTCCCAAATGGATTCCTAAACTAAGAATCCCCTAAAATACACCAAAATGTGAGACTATTCTTATAATGCCCCTTTCTCCAGCACTCGCCATCTGTGCAGAAATTCATGTGTATAACTATGGTTATTTCCTGAAATATCCATTTCATTCTTGAGCATAAGATCTTTCCAGTAATAATAGCCAGGCACTCTTCTAAGCTCTTTATATACTCAATCCTCACAACTGCCTTATTAAGTAGGTATTATTAAAATCTTCATTTCAGAGATGAGAAAATTATTATTATCAACAAGTATTTGTCAAGCTATCAACCTGGTCAGCCCTTAACTAAGTGCTAGATATACCATTGTGAGCAAAATCAGACAAGTTCTCAGATGTCATGAAGTTTACGGGTAAGTGAGGGAGACAGTCATTTCTCACATAACCACACAGCTAAATCTGAAATTACAACTGAGGTGAGTGCAATGAAGTAAAGCGACATGATGCAGTGTGAAAAAGTAACAGGGAGACTGG
This sequence comes from Halichoerus grypus, assembly GCF_964656455.1. NCBI lineage: Eukaryota > Metazoa > Chordata > Mammalia > Carnivora > Phocidae > Halichoerus > Halichoerus grypus. The sequence goes on along the minus strand of NC_135712.1, from coordinate 128,274,226 downwards.
TCTAGCCAGGACCTACAGAGCTGGTCATCCTGGAAGAAGTGATGAATTGAGATCTGAGACATAAGTAGGTGAGTTGGCAAAAGAACAATGTGTGGAAGACAGGAAACAGGGTACCTTCCCGTTAAGGTCAGAAATGAACAGTAATGCCTGTTAACACTATCATTAGCTCTATTCAGGAAATACTAACAAATACAATGGGACAATAAAACAAAATGGGACAGGAAGAGGCAAAATTGTTATTCGTTTCAGATAATATGGCTATCTAGAAAATCCACCCCCCAGAATGTAATTAAATGCTATTATATTGGAAAGGATTTTCGGTAGGATGGTTGGTTATGCATATATACCAAAATCTATATTTTTTAATGTAGCTATAATGAAGGGATAGTATTTGCAACAACAACAATGCAAAATACATAGGCATAAACATAACAAGAAATGTAGAAAAACTATAAATTCCACTGGGGATTATCAAAGAAAGCAAAAGTAGATACATGCCATATTCTTAATAGAGAATTTTTAAAAATGTCATGTCTCCCCAAAGTATTATATAATTTAACATTTTGGGGAGGGTAGGCAGAGAACTTGAGAAAATTGTTGTAAATTTGATCTGGAAGAATTTAAAAAAAAAAAACTCGGTGATTTGTTTTACGGTATATTGAAACATACCACGAAGCCATAATATTTTTTAAATGGGTGCAAAAAGACATAGGTGAATTAATGTAGTGAAATGAAGTTCCAGAAACAGACCTAAATAAATACAGAATTTTAATTTACTACCATTTTTAATAGGTTGGCTGAATTCTGTTGTTTGGGTGCACAGTACAGGAAGGATGTACCATAAGGACGATACTACCCCCCGATCACTGCCTTTGTACAAGGTGACTAGGATCATCTGGATTTGCCTGAAGCAGGTTTATGCCTCTTATCCTGGCATAATTATCAATAGTTTCTTCTTTCAATCTCAAAACTGTCCCCTCATGGATGATACATTATATGGTCACCCAAGTTACATATATTATTTCTAATCTTGCCGAATTATAAACAGCACTTTAATAAATATCCTAGCAGCTAACTCTGTATACAGAATTTTTATATGACTCAATCAAAACATGTGCACATTTTAAACTTTTTCACATATACTGCCCTGCCTTCCAGAAGGACTCGACCAATGTACGCTCCCGCAAGCAATTATGAACAGGGTCCTTTTTTTCCCCAAACCTTAACAAAACTGGTAGTACCATTTATTTTTTAAAGATTTTTGCCAGTTTGATAAGCGAAATTTATCTCATTGCTGTAAGATAGACTTATTTCATTACTGTTGTGAGTGGACATTTGTATAGATTAGTGTTCCTTCATTGTGAGCCAAAGAAAATAGTTCTGGATGGGTTCAAACAAGAGGCATGCAGAGGAGGGACAGCAGAGGCCCACAGGATTAATGGGAGGCTAGAAGACCAGGCTGAAGAATGGGCGGGACGCAGGTGTCTCGGGAGGTAAGGAAGCAGTCACCCCAGCCAGCACTGGACTCAGTAAGAAGGGCATCCCTGGGTCGAGGCTGCTCAGGACACCAGTGCAAGAACAAAATGGAACTCCAACAGCTTTGGCCTCTTTATTCCTCTCTTAACATTCAAGTTCCAGTTGACGCTGGGCCACAGGCCTGCCCTCAGTGGGATCTATATTCCATGACCTTGAATCTTGGCTGTAGGACTGCTTGATCAATAAATTATAGCATAAGTGATATTGTGTCAGTTTCTGGGCCCAAACTTCAAAAAAGTCAGTTTCTACTATCTGTCTCTTAAGACACTATACCATGAGGATGACAAACAGCCAGTTTGTCATCATCATCAACAAAAACAGCCAGGAAAGGCCAAAATGAAGAGGAACTGGGGGCCACCAGCCCTCAGCCTCAGCTGACTACAGCCGACACTCAGCAGTTACTTAGAAGTCATGTGAGTAATGCATCCCAAAAGTAGGTCCTCCTGCCCTAGCTGATGCCATGTAGAGCAGGGGACTACTGTCCCTCAGAGCCCCATCAAAATTAGTTTTGTGAGTAAAATAAATGATTGCTGTCATTTTAAGCCTCTAAGTTCTGGACTGGCTTATTGCACAGCAAAAGATAACTTGACAGAGCATAATACTTTTAGACATTTATTTCTTGTTCATGATCTAGTACTGGTATATCAGTTAGCAAGGAGGCTTCCGCATGGGAATTTTGAGATTTCAAGGATACTTAACTTCTTCCATCTTCTGACTCCACCCTCCTCTTATGGATTCAGTTGTTTTATGAGGAAAGAGTAAGTGAAAAAGTAAGTGAAGGAAAATTTGCTTGTTATGCTCTTTGGTCTGGGGAAAAAAAACCATCGCTTTCACTTGCATTTCTATTGGCCAAAACTAGCCATATGCCCACATACAGATGCCAAGGAGCCTGTAAATTGTGGTTCTTAGCTTCTCAGTAAAAACTTCACACTGTGGAAGGTGGAACACAGATCTTTGGTGGAAAAACCAGCTGTCTGACACACTCACCTAGCAAAGAAATTGAACCATATTCTTCTTTGGACAGCAACAAAATAAGAGAGCCGATTATTTCTGTTAGAAGAATCTCATCGTTCACTTCGGGTAGCATATTTCTGGACAAAATATGCGAAAACCGAAGCCTAGTGTGACACATTGTTTTTAAACTAAATAGTAAAATCTATACTTTTCTGGGCTCTGAATTGGCTTATGGAAAATTAAGTGACTTCCCAATAAGGAATCAAGCAAGCGTAGAGGGAGATTACCCAGGAAAGAAAAACTGGTTTGGGTTGTAAATTTTGAAGCATAGCAGGTCATGAAGTAGGAAACAGCAGGTCATAGAGAAGAGATGAGGGGGACAGTAGTTTGAGGCTTGGCTCTGCCACCAAATGCTGTGTCACCTTGCTCACCCTCCCCGCACCTCCATTACTTCAGGTGAGAAAGGAAGAGCTTGGACTAGACCATCTTGAAGTTGGTTGTGGGTTTGTTGTTGTTGTTGTTGTTGTATTTAATTCATCATCTGTGAGGCCAAGCACAAATACAGAAAAAGCTGCTCTCCTGGAAAGATGGAAATAATGCCATGATGTACTTCTGGTTGCTAATTACTATTCTCCCCTATTAAATGACCCACTCCTCAAAAAGCTAGAATAGAAACCATGGATTTTTCCACTTCTGCATAATGTTCCCTTAGCAACAACAGCAACAGAAACTGCTCTGGATCTTAGTAAGGATAAATAAAAAGACATGTCTTAGAATTCTTTCCCAGGAATAGAAAATTACTCCCAGCTTAGAATTCATGTGAGCCACAATGTCAGCAGGAAAATGTACCTGTGTCATTTCTTCCTCATCTCCCGAATTTTAAGTGGAAGGGATCAGCTACAAAGGTGAGAGGGGCATAGTGTATGTGCAGGAGGGGACTTAACCCAAGCAAGTTCTCAGTGTTCTAATTAAGAAGAGAGAGTGCTCTGAGGCCCTGCTCTCAGCAAAATGCTGACCAGATAAGCCCGAAGCTTATGTCATAGGAAATAAATCTTTGCCCCTTGGATGCATTTACAGAGTGTTCCATTTCTCCAGGCAAATTTTTATTACATACGTGGCCATAACTATTTTCCCCAGCACTCCGGCAATGACTGTATAGAGGAATTTGGAGTGTGTTCCCAGAAACCACAGCCTCTGCAAATGGGAGGAGTGCATGTAGAAATTTCTACAGGGAGTGTGTGTATACGTGTGCATGTGTGCGTGTGTGCGAATATGTATAATTCAGCACCAGAATCCCAGAGGATGGGTGACTAATCACAATAAATCTGAACTTCCTCAGAACTTTTGGGGAAAAGGGTGGGAGAAGAACATCATATCCAATGTTTAATAACAACAAACTCCAACATGAGAGACCTAGGAATGGGAACAATATACAAGAAGGGGTTGGTTTTGTGAGACTTTGGAGAAAAATGTAAATTATTTCTTATAAGGGCTTCCCTGAAATAAATTTTAAAAAACTGAGATGTTTATACATATTTATTCAGTAATCTTCCTTACAGAAAAATGACCAGTTGCAGTAATGTCAGTTGCTCTTGCTCCAAAACAAAATTTGCCGAAGTTTTTAATTATTTATATTTTTTGGTCGTATTCCAGCCTATTATTAGACGATTAAAAACTACTAAAAACATAGTTACTATATATATATATATGTATATATATATATATATATACTAAAAATTTACACGAAAATGCTATAGTTTGTTGTTCTTAAGTGGATAAATGATGCAACATAGTTGCATAGTTAGATGCATAGATGAAACATAGTTACTATATATATATTTTTTATATATGTATATATATACTTTATACTAAAAATTTACACCAAAATGCTATAGTTCATTGTTCTTAAGTGGATAAATGATGCTCTGCTGAAAATCTGACTGACTTACTTACTTATTTTTTACAACAGCGATTGGCTGCTTCTCCAGATGGGGCCTTAGTTCGGGCAGTTGGAATAACACCATCTCTTCTGACTGGGCTGAAGGTCAGAGTAGGGCTTCTCCAGAGTCGGGTGTCCACCCCTACCTCCATGAGAAACTGAAGATAAAATTTTAGTAAAACTTACCTGAACTCTTTTTACTATGTACCTACTATGTGCTTCCCTCAAAATTCAACAGGCCCCTTTACATTCTCTGAAATAACTCCAAGCTCCGCGTGAACGGAGAGCAGGGGCCACAGCTTTCCAGCAGAGCGGGCTGTGCTGCCTACATGACACATGACAGCCGCTGTCCCCAGTGTCCTTACATAATGGTTAAAAGACATGCTGGCACGTGGAGAGATTACACTTGCTAGCTATTCAATATTTGTCTGAAATCCGAGATCTCATTATTAATAATCTGAAACCGTAGTCTGGGAAAAATCTGTATTTGTGGTCAGTGTATAAAACACAGTCTGCCTTAGCTTAAACTCCTAAGTAATTGGAAAGTGATAAGGAACCTCAAATGAAGCAAACTTGCCTCCAAAGAGTATCATGTATCTTACTAAGGGATTTCCTCACAAACTCTGAGGACCTCAGAGTCCTGTCATAAAATTTAAATAGAAGAAAATTCTTGGCATTTTCATTTTAAAAATGAAAAACTCTGGAAAATGCACTGTGCTAGATAAATGCACTTCTTTGTGAAAAGGAAATACATATATATTAAGGCACTCAGATTATGAGTCTAAACCTTTCTCAAAGCTTTTAAGTAATTTCCAATTTGGAAAGATTTGGTCATCTGGGTCGGGGACTCCAGCAACATTGAATTATTTTACATATAACCAAGACAAAAAATTCTTTTAGATAAAGGCAAATCACATTTGTAACTAGCTTTTAATGTGTGCTTTTCCAATAATTTTCAATTAAACTTAGCTAGAATTAATAACCCCAACAAGCCCCATGTCGCACAAAGCACATGGCATGGCCTCCTTGACCAATGCGTGGCACTTCTTCCATGTTGACGTTCCAGATGTAAATGCTTCTAAAGTAACATTCCTGTGGGCAGATAGATGTTCGCCGTCCTCCACCATGAGTACCAAGGACTGGCAGGGGCAGATGGGAACTAAGTGAGAGAACGTTTCAGAAAGACTCAGAGAGAAGTGACAGGGGCCAGTGTGGGAGCATACCTGCACACCACTGCAAGAGGATTTTTTATTCTGTTTGAGTTGGGTAATGTGAGCCTTGATTATGTTTTAATTTTCTTGGCTGTTGCTGGGAGCTTACACAGGGACCCAAGCACCCAGACTCAAAAGGTCTCTCCAGCAGATGTCACTGCGTCTCCCCACCCCTCCACACTCAATCTTATACGCTAAATGCTGCTTTGTCTGTGCCAGAGAGCTAATCCTTCTGGGAGCATCTCTTAGCCAGTAACACATAGAGATTAGGTGGATAAAAAAACTGACGTGTGTTCTATACTGTTTCCCAGCATTCCCCAGTAGGACTGAGCTGAAGTTGTCCACAGTGGTTACTTGCCTATTTAACACTCCCTTCATTGGCGGCCTTCCCTTTCCTGTCTTACTCCCTTAGCAGTGCTTTCTAGAATCACCTCCAAAATAAACTACTTGTACATGAATCCTTGTTTCAGAGGCTGCCTTTTGAGTGGGAGTGAGAGGGAAAACTAAGACAGTCTCCATACCTAGCATAGAAAAGACCATGAAATGGTGTTTACTCAAATTGCAGAGACAAAAACATGAGAGAGATTGCTGTAACCATCTTCAGAAACGATCTCCCACCCATACCTTGTACAGCAGGTCACTTGGTTGTTTGTCTGTTACGCCTGTTTTCATTTCCTGGTTCATTTCCTGGGTTTCAATCTTGGCTTCAACAGATAGTAGTTGAGCAAGTAAGCTTGGACGGCCTCCTTGGCTTTCTGTGCCTGCTTCCTCTTCTGTAAAAGACACCTACTTACCTCATGGGGTTGGCTAATTGTTGTTGTCATTGTTCTTATTTCTCTGCTGTTCTCCTGAGTCTTTAGACAGTCCTATACGGCTGTCTTAGCATTTCCTGATTGTGATCCAGAAATTAAGGGAAAGTTTGTGAGCCTCTTGCTGGGCCAAATGGTTAAGGTGAGGTACTTCACAGTGGTAGCAACATCCATGAGGGAAGCTCCCATAAACAAGATAAATCTCGGAGTCATGGCCAGAATCACAAAGTCTAGCTGCCCCTCCCTTGCCATCTTTGGAGGATTATGGTTTGGTTTGATTATAGGACCTAGTGGATATTCTTACAGAAGATAAAAGAAATTTTGCTCCATTATGGGTTTAACTTTTTTTTTTTTTTTTTGTCCCTTTAAAAATGGAGTACATACCATTTAGTGTTCAGGAGAAGATTTAGAAAATGTCTGCTGACTCCTAATTATACCCTAATGGACTATAAAAGTGAATTGACCTCTCATAGAATTGTACCAGAGAAGTAGATCAAACAATGAGAATATCTGGCTCAATGCCTTCAGTTTCTTACTATTTATTGGACTGAATGGGTGAGGAGGGAGTCTTGTTCTACTCTGACTTCACAGCTGATTCAAAATCTCAGGGCTTAAAAAAAAATCTCTCTCTGACTAGTTCAACACACTCATTAAGTAAGTAATTGTACTGTTAAACACCTCCCACAATATGGTAAGTGGCATCTGAAAATCAACTGCAGTAGTACCAGCTTAGTGATAACCAATGTTTCTGGACATTCTATATGGCCTCAGAGGGCAAAAAGCAAAGATAATGAAATTTATACTGTTTGTGACTCACCATATACCTGGAAAGTCCCCCACTGACCACAAGATAGTCATTTCCTAACTGGTCTCTCTCTACCAACCATGATAAAAAATCAAGGCCACTTAAGTCTGAGGAGGATTGACTGGGGATTAGGAGCCAATAGCTAGTGGTGATACACCCAAATTCACCTACCCCCTACCTAGGGTTTTACTGTACTACTTTAAAATCCCCAGGATACAATTAGAGATTGTCCTAGACTTCTTCCTATTTCCTGACTGTTGACCCTAAGACTATTTAGTGTATCCTTATTCTTAGATCTCCCTTTGAAAGATAAAAAAGATGGCAAACCTTGAAAAGTGTAGACTCTGAACTCCTATAATGTGGACATCTGCATGCTCCTCTTCCTATTCCTGGCCCACTGATGAGCACAGAGAGAGAGAAGCTATGTCTACATAGAGAGGAGAGAGAGAGAAAAGCTATGCCATCATCAATAACATGAGCATCCCCTCAGTACCAGTCTTTGGGGGTGCCTGGTTTGCTCAGTCAGTTAAGCATCTGCCTTCGGCTCAGGTCATGATCCCAGGGTGCTGGGATGGAGCCCCACTTCAGGCTCCCTGCTCAGCAGGGAGTCTGCTTCTCCCTCTCGTCCTCACCCAAGCTCGTACTCTCTCTCTCTCAAATAAAAAATTATCTAAAAAATAATAAATAAATAAAAAATACCAGTCCTTGGGGAAGTTACAGCCCTAATCTTTCTTTCTCCGTCATATTTCTTGGAAGAGTTCACTCTTCTGGAACACATTCATCTCCCACTCACTCTGTGGGCTCCAAGTTCTGACTACAGCTCCTCCCCCTCATTGCTACAGGAGCAGCCACAGGACTCTCTGTAGAGCCAAATCCAAAAGATGCACTCCAAGCCTTCTCCTTTCTGACCTCTCTGTGACCCTTGGCACCAACAACGAATCGCTTCCTACATAGCTACCCTCCCCTGGCTTTGAAAGAAGGTTCTTCTCTGGTCCCCCTCTTGCCTCACTGGCCATTCTTGCACAACCTGTCATCATGTCCTTGAGTCTTAAATTCTTAACATCCTTAAGATCACCTGGATCTGACCCTTTAGCAACATTCCCACTGCCCTGAACAATCTTTTTTTTCTGCCCATCCCTTCAATGTCAGCTATTTCCCAGGACTCTGCTTCAGTCCCTTATAGTCTATTATCCTTTTAAACGGGAATCATATCATATCACTCTTCTGCTCAAAACCCTCCATTGAGGGGCGCCTGGGTGGCTCAGTCATTAAGCGTCTGTCTTCGGCTCAGGTCATGGTCCCAGGGTCCTGGGATCGAGCACTGCATCGGGCTCCCTGCTCTGTGAGAAGGCTGCTTCTCCCTCTCCCACTCCCTCTGCTTGTGTTCCCTCTCTCGCTATGTCTCTTATCTGTCAAATAAATAAATAAAATCTTAAAAAAAAAAAACCTCCATTGATCCCCGCAAACCGACCCCTTCCCATTATCTCTCTCACTTAGTGTCATTTTACTTCTCCCTTTACTCACCCTGTTTCAGCAACACTGGCCTCTTCCCATTGCTTAAATGCACCAGCCATGTCCCTGTCTCAGGGCCTTTGCATTGACTGTTGCTTCTGCTATCTCTCAGGACTGACTTCTCATTTTCATCCAGGACTTTGCTCAAAGCTACCTTCTCACTGCATTAAAATTATAATCCTCTCCTGCCATCCAGTAAGGTGTTCCCAGTCTTCTTTCCTCAAGCACCAGAAGAGAAGGAATCTTATTTGTTTTGTCAAGGTCTAAGACAGTGCCTCCCAAGTGGTATGTACTCAATGAATATTTCCTCAGTGAATGATGAATAAATGAATTCTCCCTATACCATCTCACACCTGTCTATGGCTTTAGCTATCAATTTTATGATGAACCCTAATCCACATCTCCAGTTGACACCTCAGTCCCAGACCCCAGACCTATATGTATCCATCTGGCCACTAGGCATCACTACTTGGACAGCTCCCAGGCATCTCCAACTCAAAATAGTCAAAATAGAACTATTTTCTTTCACCTTCCTCCTCAAACCTCCTCCTCCTCTTATGTTTACTCTTTCAGTAAATGGTGTTACCCCTGCAGAGTGGCAAGCCAGAAGCCTGGGAGTTTTTCTCGACTCCTCCTACTCACCTACTCACTCGTTCACATTCAATCCAACACCTGCCCCCACCTACTTCTCTAACCTCATTTCACAGTGCATCCCTTCATTGTCCAGCCAACACTGACTTCCAAGCTTTCATACATGCTGCTCCCTCTACCTCGTTATCCACTGCACCCCCAACCTTCCTTACTCAGCCCCAGGTCCAATGTTTATCACAAGCATCACCTTATTTCCAGGGTTTCTCCCATAGTGCCCAGTGCATACAGACCACTATCACATTAGTAATCATGACTTATCCAACTCCAACACTAGGCTCTGAAGTCCTAAGAGCAGATACTATGGCTGATCGCATTCTGATGTCTAATACAGTATCTTCCACATAGCAGGTGTTTAAAACATGTTTTATAAGCAGATCCTAGTAAACCAAATAAGATCCCTGGATTAAGAATATTATTTTAACTTATGACAAAAAATATATAGATTATCATCATAAAAACAATTCCAATCCCTCACAGTGCTTGGTCCATAGTAAGTATTCATTATATATTTTGCTGAATAAGTGAATAAATAAATACAGAGGAAACAGTCTTGACAATAGCAAGAGGTATGAAAGCAGCATGAGATCAATCAATGTGAGTCATTACTAGGACAGTGGAGCTCACAATTAGTGGTGGAAGTGTGGCTGGATGGTGAGACATGAGGCAAGAAGGAAGAATGGGGAGAGAGAGAAAGTGCCTTGAGTTTGAACTTGGCTCTGCAAGCAGTGGAGGGCCCTTTATAGCATTAAGTCAGTGGAGTGATTGATGAGATTTGTGGTTTGGAAAGATCCTTCTGTCAAAAGAATGAAGGATGAATTGGCAGGAGTGGAGTTAGGTGAAAGAGGATTGGACTTTGGAAGATCAAATAGAAGGCAACTTCAGTAGCTTGAGGGTCTGAACGTTGAAGATCTAGCCAGGTTGAGCTCTGGAGACATTTCAGAAGTCAACGTGGATCTTCCCAAGCTAACTTCCTCCCAAAGGCTGAACTATGAATGGACAAGTTTCCCAAAGCCCCAACACTGTCATGGGAAACCAGCTCATATGTATGGCTTAGGTTAATGGCTGCTGTTGTCTTCTGATGTAATTAATGTCTAGTTTTGATGAAGTTGTCATGGGCTCCAAAAACCCATTCAAGTACATACAGCACCCACACTTCCACTTAAGTTACAGATGCTCATAAAAAAGCTCCAGAAATATAGCAAAGAGCATTGGCTACTTATCATTTCTCCAGAAATCAAGGATTGCATAATGGGAAAAACTAGGGTCATTCTAGGCAAACACCTGCATTTATAAGATCCAAGGACCTTTCTTCTTTTTCTGCCTTTTTGCTATATTCTAGGTGAATATGAAAACTTGAATTACTTACTTTTAATCATTTTAGGTAAAAGCAATAATAATTTGAGATGTTCCAATGTTTGCTTTGCTGTTTCTGTTGTTGGTCTAATGTTCTCCCAGCTTCCTTTGCACCAAAGCCAAAGGACCCATGGAGGAGTCACCATTTTGAAGTCACCTGTCCTGGTGCTGCTCTGCCATGTCTATGAACCGGAACACAAAGTCTCATGATCCAGGGCACTCAATGAGGCACATGAGAAAGTCTTATTCCACTGGGGAAGAAATTGAGGTTAATGACCTGGCCAAAGTTACACTTGGTGACGGTCTCGCTGAGACTTGAGTTATGCCTGATTCCAGAGAATCCTCATTCCTTGGGAACAATCTCTGTTTTGAACTTGTCATTTGCCAAGTTGACAATCCATGCTATTAAAGTGTACTCCAGAGCTAGACTGCCTGCATTCAAGGTACTGGTTCTACCACTTACGAGATTACCATTCTTTTTTTCTTTAACTTTTTTATTTTTTAAGATTACCATTCTTTAAATTTAATTTTTTTTTTACTTAGGATGACAGTAAACAGCAAATTTAAAAAACAAACAAACAAACAAACAAAAAAACACTCGTTTCCCCTGAAGAGGAGCAGTGCTTCCCTCTCTCTTCCCAGCCTTTGCAGCTGCTGATCCATTCGTCTCCGACCCTCTTTTCCCTGCTTTTATACCTCGCTCCCTCTTTACATTTCAGTCTGGGCTTAATTCACTCAGAGAATCTTCCTTTGGCCTTCCAAGGTTGAGTTAGGATCCCTTCTTGCGTGTTCCCATGGCAGCGTTTACCCCATCCCCATTCCCTGTTGCCACGCCTGACCCCCACTGAGACGGGCAGCTAAAAACCAGAGTTGGTTTTGTATCCCAAAAACCTAATAGTGGCACAAACTAGGTGCTCAAATATTTGAGAAACGAATAAATGGATAAATAAATGAATGGACAGCAAGCGATAAAAAGTCAGTAGACGAAAAGAGTCAAGGATATTCTCAAGACCCTAAATTCTGATTGGGGCCTCCGAAGGCGCTTGACCTCAAACGTGGGGCGCACAGTGGCTGGTCTCCATTCTTTGGAGTGGCAAGAGGAAATTCCCACCACCCAAAGACTCTGGGGCTCCCTTGCTAGCCCCTGCTTTCTTCAAGAAGGCCCCAGGACAGGGACAAAGTCGCTCAGCGACAGTTCCTGCAGTAGGAACAGAGCTGCCATCTTTTGTGCCCCTTGGATCCCGCGCCCTGCGGGTCCGCTGGGTGCAGAGAAGGCGCGCACGGTGAACGCCCCAATCTCCCCGCCCTCAGTATCCTTCCAGGGTTTGGAGCTGAGGGTCGAGGTTCCCCGCAGGGGAGAAGTGTGTGGGGCAGTTACAGCCCCCTAAACCCCCAACTCCCGCTTCCGTCACCCGCCCCCCTCCCTAGAGACGTGCGCTGGGCCCGGGGCCGCCGGGGCGGGGAAGGGTCGGGCCGGGGCGGGGAGAAGGGTTTATATAGCTGCAAGGAGGGGCGCGGGAGCTACCGCCCGCCTGCGGGACACCGGGAGGCGAGAGGCTGCCCGCGGCGCCTCCAGGTCCTTCCCCGGTTCCCGAGGTCTCCACCCGAGGTCCCCACCGTCTCCCCGCGGTCGGCGGCACTCGGCGGGGCGCTCCCGGCGGTGCGCTCAGGGCGCGCCGGGAGGAAACCCACGCTGGGCTTGGCAAGCGCAGGGCTGAGGGCCGTGTGGAAGTTTCCCCGAGGTAAGTCCTGAAGCCGTTTGCAAGTGGTCAGTAATTGCATGGGAGGGACGGGCCAGATGGAGGCGGGGGCACTGCGTGAAGGCTGCGGTGAAGGAAAGAAGTGAATTTCAGAAACTCAAAATCGCCTCCTTCCGTTTTTTTTCACCTCCTCGGGGCGGTTAGCCCTTCTCACCCCGTCTTTTAGTCTTCTGCATCCCTCTCTTGGCGAACATACAGCACATTCTGTTGTCACTCTCTGCTCCGGGCTCCCTTTTCCCCACTGCATACTCATGTGCCTTGAAGGCTGAAAGTTGCCTCACCCAACACTGTCCCCGAGCCTAGGGAAGGCCTGGCCTGTGGCAGGCACCTAGGACTATGGAAAGGATGAATGAGGTTAACCAGCCAGGGGCCAGAAAAGTCACTCCCATGTCTTTACAGACCCAGGCTGTACCTTTGCTTCTGGACCTCACCCACATTTATTCAAGATGGTTGGGTTTTTATTATCGTCTGAGGAGAGGAGAGAACGCAGGAAAAAAAAAAAAAAAAAAAGCACCCATTTATGAATGTCCAGTAACATCTTGCAAAGAGTGGTACCCCAGCGACCTGGCTCAGTATCAAATGTGCAAATCGTTTTGATGAGGGGAGGAGGCAGGAGGGAAGAGGGTAAAACACTGGAACAAGAAAGTGATTTCTCTTGTTTTCTTTCTTGATAAAAGACTTCTCATTTCTCTTTTCAGAGGTCTACTCTATGGAGATATTTAAAAGTGATCTTTGCCAGTGGGAGAAAAAGTTTTGGTAGGAGTGAGGGGTGGTGATGCTGAATAGGAATATCTGAGATGGTGGTGGAAATCATGAAGACTTGAGATACAAGAATATTAGAAATCTTATGTCAAGAATTTCCATAGTTACAGAATCAGCAGTCACATTTCTTTGTAAAGAAAGGATCTATTTGATGAGTAGTATTTTAATAGGAAATGTTCAAGTATGCCATTTTGAAGTTACAATGTAAACTTACTATTTAGTGTCCCCATTGATGAGATCACCTACATAAAAATCCCGAAGAGTCAAAATGAAGTGTTTTAAAGCACTTGGCCTTACGAGTTTTTTTCCTGATAAAAGTTGTCAAAAATTTCCTTCCTCCTTCCTCATTTTATTCCAAAATAGTAGAAGTGCCCAGGATAATCTGAAAAGAAAGCTTTTCTGTTCCTCAGACGTCCATGTGATTTTAGACCTTGTGCCGTGTGAAATAAAACTTTATGATTTACATAAAAGACTTTATGTGAAACACCCATTGAGGAACAATCTTCAGCTTTCTTTTTTTAAATTTAAAAAAAAAGCCTTCTGATTTTACTAAATCTTCTTGTGAAACAATTTTTTAAAAAGACCGTTGTTAAATATTATATACTTGCAACTTTCCATTTTCCTATTCCATTCAGATGGTTTGAATTGCAGAAAAGTTTGAATCGTTGGAATGTTTATAAAGAAAAGATTTACTTATTTACATAGACAGTGTTAAGAGCAGCTAATTAAGTCACCAAATGAAGTTCACATTACAAGAATTGTGAATAAAAGTTGGTGTTATTTACTCATCTATATGTACACAGTATGCATCATCGCACTCATAAAACAGTCTTAAACATGACTGAAAAAATCTTCCCTGTCAGTAAATATCCCCATCACTGGAATTTCTGAAAAATATGTGATTGCCACCTATACCATCCGTAAATAAATAAAAGTAGTCCAGACTAATGAGGATGTTTTTATGACCAGAGACTGGTCACTTCCACAGTCCCAAGAAATAAGTATGAAGATTCGATTTTCTGTACTTCCAATTTAATGAGCATGATGAATATAAGACTTTTCCAGGGTGATCAAATGTTAGCCAATATCTTTTTTTTCCCCTTCCTTGCTGACCTTTTGTTGTTGTCCTTGTTATTTAAAGTAGGAAGTGGTTTAGCTTTGCTCTGAAACAGGTCTAGGTTCAAGTTATAGACTAGCTGGGACAATCATTTAACCCCCCTGAGGCTTCTTGCACCTGTCATGCAGAGCGGTGATCCCTACCTACCTCACAGGCATGTGTAAGGAAAAAAAATCCTTAGATTAGTTAGATAATCTGGTTAGATAATGCCAGGTGTGAGTCCTCACTAAATGGAGGTGGCAGTGATGGTGATGGTTAACACTTATGGTTCAGGGCAAATAAAAGTGTTCCCAATAATTCAGTTAATGTTGAGCCCAATTTTATTCCATGTTTTGACCTCCCTGAAATACCTTGTTTCCATGGAGTATAACACATGATTAACAGAAATGCCTAACTCACCAAACATTGTAATCTCCCTTTTCCCCTGGAAGCCTTCCAGTTTGCAGAGATCATTTAAGGAAAGACCCATCACTTGGGCGTGACGCTGTCCTAGAGGAGGTGTGCCTATCCTGACTTCACTATGTATTTCTTCATATCTTATGATTTACAATTTTGGGAAACTTTTTCTAGAGCAGTCGAATCGTTCCTGTAGGTAGAAGGCTGGGAGAAGCACACTCAGTGTCTTCGTTTCTTTGGATAATGATTCTGGGATAACAAAAGCATCTTGCTGCTTTCAGCAGGAAGGTATGACATTTTCAGAATTTTAAAATAAAGACCCCCAGTCAACCTGAAGTTCCTCAAGGGAATGGAGAGTTAAAAAGTCATAAAGGATCATTTACAAAACAGCAACTAGTTGAAGGCCAACATGTTTAAGGAAGAAAGAATAGTTAGAGAGACTTAGTCTCACTCCCTGTCTTGATTCCTCACTCTCCTTCCAAACTTGTTTTTTCTTGGGGTGACCCCAAGGCCCTGGCAGGGGAATTTGGAAGGGATTACATCAATAAAAATGGATACTGTTTGGCTAACATAAACCATGTGCAGAAGAAAAGAGCTCTTGTGTCTCTCATATCCCTAACACTTCCATAGTACCTGGCACTAGTATGTACTCAATAACTATGCGATGAGTGAATGACCTAAAATTTCAGAAGTCTGGCTGAAGGATGCTTCTCGTGTAAATCTGGAGCAGTTGCACTCAGAAAATCCACTAACATGAGAAACCTCAGGCAAGATGAAGGAGGCAGTATGATCTCTGCTTGTGTCTCAGCTTCTGACCTTCAGTTTTCTAAAGCAAACACAGCGGACTATAAATCTTACTTTTATGAGTTATCTTCATGGGCTGAGATAAACCTAAAAAGTAATACTTTTTATGTTTCCAAATAACAAGTCCAAGGAGATTTACTGGTTTAATTTAGCTATGAATAGAAAGTTTTCCCCCAAATACTCACGCAGTAGAGGGGTGGGAAGGAAGATACAGCGTACAAACTAACTTGGTGTTATGAATGGAAACCTCAACATTCCCCTCGAGTCACAAAGGCATAATAAATGCACATTTAACCATTCTCCAACCATTTACAATTAAGGATTGGGTATCGATTTGACTCTAAAATGTTTTTGTAATGCTCTAAGTACTGTATCCTAGACTTTAGAGGGGAATGATTTTGCCAGACTTAGTTGGCAAAGCCTTTTGTGTTGGCTTAAAAAACCATAAGCTAATCACTTATTGAGTTCTTTAAAAACAAGTTGATTAATGTTTGGCAAGAAATTCTGACTAAAAGTCTCCATTATGTGAGTCCAAATACAATTGAACTTTGAAGATCATGAGCAAGTCATAGTCACATTTGGCTATTACTGTTTGGTGGAAAATAATCCCACAGTGTGTCAAATGATCCACATGCCATCTTTTGGTACCCTACCTCACCATAGCCAGCATGTGTAATTAACTCTTTACTCACATTTACTTCCACACTTGTCTGGGACGGTTATAATATCTATAATACTAAGATGATGTTACACATTGTAGCAGATTTCCCTCATGTCCAGGCTTTTCTCTGCTGGCTAGCAGATGACATCAGAGCCCTCCCCACATTCCTTCTGCTTCCACTGTTTTGGTACACACTGTAGGCTTCTTACTTCAAGCACCTGCGAAGGCCTGTGGGCTTTCTCTGGCCTTGGGAGCATGACTGACTCATGTGGAGTAGGCCAGAAGGGCCTCGCGTTAACACCCCTGAGAGCAACCCCTCACTCAGTGACACATGAAAGTTGGTGAATATCCAAGCTTTCTCACACCTTGGGAGAGGCAACCCTTGAAGTATGATCTATACATTCTTCCAGAGGTGCCCCCAAGGGAATGAGCTCCAGCTGCCCAAAATGGCAACCGATCTGTCCACTAACAATTCTACATTGGCTTCCTTCCCTTTTCTGTCTCACTCCCCTGCTCCTCTACAAGGGCTTCCAGAGATCACTTCCTAAGTAAAGTAATTGCACAAATTCTAGTCCAGAATCAGCTTTTGGGGGAACCCAACCTACCATAAGCATGTGAACTATTTCAGTAAATGCAGTGGTTTATATATAAGTATACTGTAGATTCCGCTCTAGCCAAAAATTGAATCAAGAATGAAATTCTTGCTTTTCACACTAAAGAACAGAATTTTGTCCCTAGACGGTGCTGTTTGACTTGTGTCTGGAGAAGTTAGTTTGCTGGCCGTGACCTAGTCCTGAATTCCCATCAGCCCTTTGAGGGCTATGTTGGGGGGGACATGGAGGGAGATATTAGTAAGGACTCAGGTGACCCCATCATTAGAGAAAGAGCATATTCTGCTGATTATGAGAAGCAGCTCAAACACATGCTCTGTAAAGATGGAATTGGCCTCTCTATATTTCCGTTGGGTGTTTCAATCTCTCCCTCAGGTTTGTTCACCATTTGCTTACTATGTTAGTCAGAGTTCTTCAGAGAAACAGGACCAATAGTTAGATATACAGAGATATATAAGAGGAGGGCGCCTGGGTGGCTCAGTTGGCTAAGCGTCTGCCTTTGGCTCAGGTCATGATCCCAGGGTCCTGGGATCGAGTCCCACATCAGGCTCCCTGCTCAGCAGGGAGTCTGCTTCTCCCTCTGCCTGCCACTCCCCCTGCTTGTGCTCTCTCTCTCTGTGTCAAATAAATAAATAAAATCTTTAAAAAAAGAAATATATAAGAGGAGATTTATTATAGGAATTATCTCACATGATTATGGAAGTTGAGAAGTCCAGTGATCTGCCATTTGCAAACCAGAGAACCAGGAATGCCGATGGTGTAATTCAGTCCAAGTCTGAAGGCCTGAGAGCCAGGAGTGCCAATGTCTGAGGGCAGTAGTAAATGGATGTTCCAACTCAAGCAAAAAGAGCAAATTTGCCTTCCTCTGCCTTTTTGTTCTATTCAGACCGTCAATGGATTGAATGATGCTCACTTGCTTTGGTGAAAGTGATCTTCTTTACTCATTCTATTGATTCAAATACTAATCTCTTCTGGAAATAACTCAAAGGCACACCCAAAAATAATGTCTACCATCCCTTCCCTTAGCTCAGTCAGGTTGACACATAAAATTACCCAACAAATTTACCAGGTACTTCCTAACCCATCCCCCCCAAGCCAGACGTCTCTTCAGAACTCTAGACCCAGATATCTCACTGCCCACAAGGCACTTGAACATCTTCCACTACAAACCCAACAAGTGCCAAATGGCATTTACTATCTTCCCCACACACTTTCCCCTCTTCCTACATATGGCACAACCCAATGGCCCCACCAGAAGACTCTAGAGTAGTCTTGAAGTCCTGTCCTTCTCTCAGCCCTCATCAACAATCCCATCTCATCAGTCCCCAAGTCCTAACAATTTAATTTCCTAATAATCTCCCTATATCTGTGCTCCTAGTTCCCAAACACCATCCTTTCTTTCACCCAGAAAACAACTGCCTTCTAGTCCACCTCCCTGCCTCTAGTCTTGTTCCTCTTCTAGCATTCTCCGTATTTCAGCCTTGGTGAGCTTCCAAAAACCTTTATTTTCCTCTGCTTATTCCAGTGGCTTGGATATAATCCAAACTCCTTACTGTGGTTGAGAATTCTCCCACCATCCAACTTTATCTACCTCTCCTTCCTCATGCCTTTCTATTTCTTTGCCACCACTCCCAATCCTCCAGTTTAAAAACAAAACAAAACAGAAAAAACCAAAAGACAAAAAACAAACCCTTGCTCTCTCCCACCTCCCACTATTTGCATTTGGAATTCCCTCTAGAATTCCTAGAATTCCTAGAACAGTGTTCTCCAGACTCTGAAGCTGTCTAACTCCTTTTCTCCCTTTAAGGCTCAGCTAATATGTCCATTCCTTGAGAAAATGTTACTGGACCTTCTGTTCTAGGTAAGGTACCCTACCCTGGGTCCCCACAGTACCCTAGACTTCCAGTCATATTGCTCTTCCATTAACCTGTGATTATTTCATCTTTAGTGTTCACTAGGCTATCTTCAGGGCTAGCCACTTAGTAGCTATATCTGTTGTATGAATAAATGAGCTGAGATTAGGTTTCTTACTAGCTGATGACCATGGGCAAGTCACATAAATTCTCTGAACTTTAATTTCTCATCTAAAGTAAAAACCCTATCCAAGCACAGGATGACTAGGGACACTTGCTGAGCTTATGGATTTTGGGTTCTTGACACATAGTTGGCACTCAGTAAATAATAGTTCCTTTGGATTCAGCAAGATAGGTACTATGCTGAACTTGATCCTGTGATGTTTTGAGACAGTAAAGACCACATTCCAGGAGGTATAAGCTAAAAGGGCACTTTGCTATAAGGGCTTTGGGTGGAACCCAGAGAAAAGAAATGTCATTTAGCTAAAAAAAAAAAATCCTGCTTGTCAGATGTCCTTTCAAACCATGCATGAAGTGTGTTTTTGGAAATGAACTTGATACAATAACATATAATGGCGTCTAATTCCTTTACCTAGTGTCTTCCAAATAATCCTTCTCCTTGAGCTTCAACATCTGCATTCCCTGGATTAATGCCATGAAACCAGTTTCCAAATGGAGGAGCTTTTCCAAGAACTTTGCCTTAAAAAACTATTCCCAACTGCAATTCCTCCTTGATTTCCCTCCTTTTCCATGATGACTGTCATCATCCTGAAACAAAAACAGTAAGCACCTAATCGTTGGGCCTCCAGGGCCCCATCATGAAAATGTTCACAAACCCTGATGCACATTTATAAGCGATTTAACTGGGTAGAGGCAAGTACTAAAAAATTAATGGATTTGCACTGGTCAATGATTAAGGCAAAGAACTTTTTCGATTTTATTAGTGGGGAGTGAGTCAAATACACAATTGGGTTGGAAATTAGAGTAATAGCGCCTCGGAGAGCTGTCTCCACAATGTAAAGACTTTCAGGTATCATTTGGTAAAATACTGCTTTGGCACACTTACTTAAATCTATGGCAATCCACTTTTAAAGCTGTCCCTCTTTGACACATACAATTTATAAACCCCATTTGTTTCTACATATCCCAACAATTTGGGCACACATAGTCCTTTGTAATTAACAGTCATTATACTAAGAAGAAGAGGTAATTTGATGGTTGATGGTGTTGTCTGTTAGAGACCCACCTCATAAGTCCA
Source organism: Halichoerus grypus (assembly GCF_964656455.1). NCBI lineage: Eukaryota > Metazoa > Chordata > Mammalia > Carnivora > Phocidae > Halichoerus > Halichoerus grypus. The sequence goes on along the minus strand of NC_135712.1, from coordinate 128,254,234 downwards.
TAAATACGTGTCCCTAGATGCAAAATACTTTAGGTAGGTGTCTGTTTTCTCCCCAAAGCTTGAAGGTTTTCATTTATCTGTTCATTTATGTCTCAGTGCCCCATCAGTTCTTTCACTTTCTTCATGGAGAAAGTCGCAATTCCATTGTCATCTCAGTCAGCAGCTATAAAAGTTATTGAGTTGGGTAGTGCATTGGACACTGAAAGAGAGGTTGTGATTTCATACATTGCATATCTGCCCAACTCTCCACTGAGAAAGGAGACGTGTGTCCTGCATTTGGAGCTGTAGCTATGTCACTGGCTTCAGCCAGTAAGCAAGAGGTGGCTGGGCTAGAACCAGTCCAGGTAGATGGAGATGGTTAGTTACAGGTTTCTTCACCCACTGGATCTTTGAATACTCCAATCAAGGGAGTTACATCAACTACCTCAGCACTTATTAAGCACCTTATCTACATCATCACATTTGATCCTCACAACAATTCAGTGAGGAAAATATTATCATCATCCCCCTCCTGCAGATGAGAGTCTGAGGTTTCAAGGTGCATCAACTGCTGACCAGTGGAGGATCTGAATTCAGGATGTGGTAACCCAGGCCTTGACACTCTTACCTGTCTGTTTGGTGGGGTAAGCTAAAAAATGTGTGTTTCAAAAGCCTAGAAGCTTCCAATGCTGATGCTCAACTTAGATCCCTGCATGATTAGAATAATAGTTCAGAAGTCATATTTTCATTCATAAATGGAAATTTTGACTCTATTTTTTTTTTTTAGGGGAGGGAAGAAAGGGAGAGTGCTGAATTCAGCATGAACATAAAATCCCAAAGAGATGATGTTTGAGTAGCTACAAAACTCAGTAGCTTGAATCTCTGTCACTGGAACTGACTTTGGTTAACATTTTCAAAAGTCCATTCTCATTTTGCTTATTGACTTTTCATAGAATCCTAGAATTTCAGGGCAAAAATGGGTCTTTAAATCATTTCAGCTATTTTTTTTTGTAAACTGTTTGGTTCCTCCCCTACCCTTTCCCACAATTAAAAAGCCTTTAATGATTTCTCACTGTTCTTGAGATAAAGATAGAAATCATTGATAGATCCTGCAAAACCATGCATTGGCCACTTCTTTTCCTTCCTATTACAGGACCTTTACACGAGCTTTCCTCTCTTCTGGAACATCACACCCCTCTTAGGCAGGTTCATTCTCACCTTCCTCTAGACACTAGCTTAAACAGCAGTCCCTCAAGGAAGCCTTGCTTGAGTTATCAATTCTCCCTATTATATGTCATCACAGTATATAATATTTCAACAAATACATTAAGTACCGTTTCATGTATAAGCCTTATTTTAGGTTTTGGAAAACAAGATGGACAAGCCCCCTCCTCCAGGGAAGATAGAAACAATGAAGTCCACAAATAACTTCCAGGTGGTATTAAATGCCAATAAAAAACAGTTATTTAAGGGGTCAGTGACTGACTCTAAGGAAGTGAAAGGTTGTTTTTGATGGGGTGGTTGGGAGGCCTCTCTAAGGAGAGGCAGAGACCTGAGTGAACACAGGAGTAAAATGAGGCTGCCTGGGGGGAAAGGAAAGATATTTCCTAGCAGAGACAACTCTGGCATGTTCAAGAAAAGCAAGGAGACAGGTGTGGCTGGAGTGGAGGGAACAAGAAGCACAGTGAAGAAGATGAGATTGGAGATCGTGGGCCATTGGCCAATATCATGTCGAGCCCATGGGCCACACATATATGGTATTGGAGTTTAATCTAAGCCAGATGGAAAGTCACTGGAAATTTTGAACAGGGAGATATTGACCTCATGTATGGTCTTCAAAGACCACTCTCACTGCTGTGTGAAGAATACATTAAGAAAGTCAAGAGTCAAAGCATGGAGGTCTATTAGAATAAGAATCTGGGCAAGAAGCAAAGGAGGCATGGGTATGGTGGGGGGTGGTGAGAAGTGATTAGATCTAGAATGTATTTCAAAGGTACTGTTGACCAGACTTACTGATGGTTTGGCTACAGAGTCTTAGAGAAATCTCTTCTTTATAGTGTGTAACATAGTTGTAATTTTACACTTGATATAATTCTTTCAAAAATAACTCAGTCCCTCAATGGACTGTAAGATCTATGACAACAAAGACTATGTCTGGTTTTACTTTTCATTGCCTACCTGCTACCTAACACAGTGCCTATAAATAAATTAATGGATAGATAAGTATGCTAAAACCACCTTATCTTACAGATGAGCAAAATGAGTCTCTGAGAGGTTAAGTTAAAGGACTGGCCTAACGTTTCTCAACTTGAACTAGAAACCACGTCTCCACACACTTCATTCAGGCTATTTTCCCTCTTGCCCTGGAGCCCCTTCCAAACACCATGCTCTTTTATTTGGGGAGGGAGGGATTACCAAAATGTACTTCAAATATCTGTAATGGGTAATTCGTCTGTTTAGGCAGACACCCACCAGTTGTAGCCAGCAATGTTCTAATCACCTCTGAGGCTCTTTGGGGGCAACCTGAGTTTGTGACATTTCTTCTTTCCTCCTTTGAGCTTGTTTACTTCTCCAGAAAAACCATTGATCTTATCCCACTATTAGTGAATGTTATGCCTAGGGCCTGAAGTTGGTCATCCTAAGCCATCTGATTTGTATTCTGTTTTGAAACACACTACAGGTTTAGATGAGAGCAGCTGGTGTGCATAATCTCCATATAAAAGTTAGCCATTCAAAAATTTTCACTCCCCAAGGGCATTTTGAAAAAAAAAAAATCAGTTGAGGCAAACTGTGATTAATAGGGAAAAAAAGAATAGAAGGCAATTAAGAGTTTCCTCGGTTCTCTTGGAAGGGAAAAGCTGCCTGAAATGTAACTTTCTCAAGCAATGATCACATCCTTGGACTGCTGCCTTTCTAATTAAATTCCTGATACATATATATGGATATTTCATTTAATGAACAGCTGGTAAAATTGGATCCTTGGTCTACAGAGGTTTACCAAAGTACTTGAGTATTTCTGTGTGTTTGAATACTAATATTTAACCTTGGAATACAAAAAGAGGAAATTAAATCTGCTAGCTGCTCGTCACCCAGGACCTTCTAGGTTGCACCCTCCCTGGTCTGCATGGTAATCGGTTCTGTTCTTTCCCATCAAGCTACTTCCAACATTACCTTTCCTCTTTTCATTATTCCTTCTTGGAAGCAGCACTCAATGTGCTTTGTACCTTTCAGAGCCCTTTCTCCTGTCCTGGAGCCAGGCTTCCCACCCTCCTCCCCGAGGTTTCTAGTCTAGTGAGGGGCCAGACATTAATGAGATAAACACTCAAATGAACGTTTATTCACGGATTTGAGATGACATGCTAGGAAGAAAAATAAAAAGATGCCACGAGAGAAAAATCGCAAAGGAGATCTAATTTATGATAGGAGAGGACCTCCCTGAGCAAGTAGTATTGCAACAAAGTCATGGAGGATGAGGACTGACAGGAGCAAGGGTACAGGGCAAAAAGTGGCTGGGTCAGATGGGCAGGGGCAGGACTTCTCAAACTTTGCTGTGCACACGAACCCCCTGGGGATCTTGTTCCACTGCAGACTAATGCACTAAAGCTGGGATTCAGCGTTTCCAACCAGCTCCCAGCCATGCTGAAGATGCTTAGCCCGAACCACACTTTGCGTAGCAACAGTACAGGACCAGGGTTGGCAAAGTTCTTTCTGTAGAGAGATAGAGAAGGCAAATCTTAGACTTCATAGGTCACACTGTCTCTGCTGCAACTATTCCACTGGGCCATTGTGAGGTAAAAGCAGCCATAGAAAACATGTAAATGTATGGGTGTGACTGTTCGAGTAAAACTGTGTTTAGCAAAACAGAGTCAGATTTGGCTTGAAGGTGGTAGTTTGCTGGCTCCTGCCATAGGATAAGGTGCTATCAGTTCTCAACCTTGACTGTACGTTAGAATCACCTGCATTTCAAAAAATATCCATGAGGCCCCTATTCTGGCTCAATAAAATCAGGATCCTTGGGGTTGGAGCCAAGGCATGGGTAAAGTTGAAAAGCTGCCTAGGTGATCCTAAGGTGCAGCCTGGGCTGAGAGCCACTGTAGGCCTGCATCTTATTTGATAGTCTGTATTCTTAGCCCTAGGAGGTAGGGAAGGTAAAAATAACTCACCTTTCCTTAATTCTGAGACACCATCAGTTGCCCAAAAGCTTTCAAGGAAGGGGAAATGTAGCAGGGAATGTACAAATCCATAGTAACAGATTCTGATTTCATGAATGTTAAAATGGGGGTGGTGGTCAGTGTGCACTTTGAATCCAAGAAATATGTATTTTCATCGCTATTATTCAGATGAGGAAAATGAAGCATAGAAGATGGACAGATTATATGATGATGTGCTAAGGCGCTGTAGGCAAAATTTTGTGACTTTAACTCACTGAACTGCCTTTGGTTCCGCCAATGTGCGAGCCCTTCCTTCCCGGCTGGGCCTCTGCAGGTGCATGCTAGCCCCCCCACCGCTTTGGACACACTTCATTTCCCTCTTAGAATCTCCTAATTCCTGCTTCTATGTCAGGTCTCAGTTTAGCTGTCTGCTTCTTCTGGGGTGTCCTCACTGACCCCACAATCAGGGGAGAGGCCCCTGCTGGGAGCACTTCCTGCCCCTCATAGGGTGCCCCGTCAAAGCCTCGGCTCTTTCTGTCTATACAGACATCCTCCAGGCCTGGGAGAAGTCATGACGGCAGGAACCATGATTGGCTTCTCATCGTTTTATCTCTTTTACCTGTTGTGATATTGTGATTTATAATAAATATGTATTTTGGTCTTCATCTATAGTTCCTGGCTCACAGTTCCCCAAATCCTTGGATTTTCTTGAGCAATAAGAGCAATGGGAAGCGTCTTTTGTTATAATATTTGGTCTCTTGTCCTCAGTTCCTGAGCTGTAAAGGTGAAACGGCGTCTCGTTACTCATAATGAGTCCCTTTCCACCAGAACTGGGTTTACGTTAATATAGTTGACTTATTGAAAGCACCTAAGGAAGGGGGCTGGTTGCCAGGGAAACCAACCAGGAAGAGAGGGTTGAAACTTTTAGTTCCACCCCCTGATTTCCAGAAGGGAAGAGGACTGGAGGTTGAACCAATCAGCGATGGTCAGTGACCTAATCAACCATGCCTATGTAATAAAGCCTTCATTAAAAACCTAAAAGGAGTGGGTTTGGAGAACTTCCAGGTTGCTGAATTCGTGGAGATGCCGGGGGGAATGGCACGCTCATGGAGGGCATTGAAGTTCGCCTTTTCCCCATGCTTGTTTTCCATCTGGCTTTCCTGAGTTCTGTCCTTTCACAACAAGCTGAAAATCCAGTAAGTAAAATGTTTCCCTGAGTTCTGTGGGCCACGCTAGCAAATTAATTGATCCTAAGGAGAGGGTCATGGGAACGTCTGATTTATAGCCAGCCGGTCAGAAGCCCAGGTTAACAACTTGGACCTGCCATTGGCATCTGAAGTGGGGGTGGTGAGGGGGAGTTTTGTGGGACTGAGCCCTTAACCTGTGGGATCTGACACGATCTCTAGGTGGGTAGTATCAGAATTGAGTTGGATTGTAGGACACGCAGCTGGTATTAGTGAATGTTCAGAGGTGTGGAACGCACCCTCCAACACACACACACACACACGCACACAATGTTTGGAGGTGTGGAACACACCCTCCAACAGACACACACACACACCCCGGATTGGTGACCAGAACTTCTATGCTTGTCTATGGCAGGGCCTCAGGAATATTTGTGGAGTGAATGCACTTTGGCCCAGTACTGCTGTTCGTATTTAAAGCAGAGTGTAGCACAGTACTCGAGAGTGATTGTTCCCAAAGCAGGTCTCCAGGCATGTCACATTAGCATCACCTGGGAGATTGTTAGAAATGCAAATCTTTGGGCCCATCCCAGACTTGCTGATTCAGTCTCAGGAATGTGACCCCATAACTTGTTTCAATTAGTCCTCCTGGCAATTCTGGGTAAGGACCACAGGTTAGGAGGGTATGGGCCCTAAAGCCAGGCTGCCTGGCTTCAAATCCTGGCTCTGTTGCTTAAAAATTGTTTGGCTCTGGGAAATTTACAGTGCCTTTCTGTATCTCCGTGTTTTCCTCTATAAAATGGAGGTGATAAAAATAGTAGCCACCTTAATTGGATTAACAATAGCTGTTAGCACAACACCTGCTCACAGGGAGTGCTCAAAATACGTTAACAGTAGTATTAGCTGTGCAAATGTGGGCATTCATTAACTTCTCTGAAATTACTTCCTTCATCTTTATTTTTTTACCTTTACATATATATGTATTTTTTATGGAAGTTTAGTTGACACACAGTGTTAGATTAGTTTCAGGGGTACAATATAGTGATCTCACGACTCTATATGTTATGCTATGCTCACCACAAATGTAATACCATCTGTCACCATACAATGGTATTACATTATCAGTGACTATATTCCCTATCCTGTGCCTTTTATTTCCGTGACTCATTAATTCCATAACTGGAAGCCTGTGTCTCCCTCTCCCCTTCACCCATTTTCCCCATCCCCACCCTCCTCCCTTCTGGTTACCATTGGTTTGATTTCTGTATTCATGGGTCTATTCCTGCTTTTTGTTTTTGCTTTTTTAGAGTCCACATGTAAGTGAAATCCTTGTCTTTGATTTATTTCACTTAGTATAATGCCCTCTAGGTCCATCCATGTTGTCACAAATAGCAAAATTTCATTCTTTTTATGGCTGACTAGTATTCCATTTACCTATGGATGGACACTTGGGCTGCTCCCATATCTTGGGTATTGTAAATAATGCTGCAATAAACATAGGGGTACATATATTTTTTCAAATTTGTATTTTTGTATTCTTTGGATAAATACCCAGTAGTGGAATTACTGATCATGTGGCACTTCTATTTTTAATTTTTGAGGAATCTCCACACTGTCTTCCACAGTGTCTGCAGCAGTTTGCATTTCCACCAATAGTGCGTGAGAGTTCCTTTTCTTCCACATCCTTACCAACACGTGTTTCTTGTCGTTTTTAGTCTAGCCATTTTGACAGATGTGAGGTGATATCTCACTGTGGTTTTGATTTGAATATCTCTATTGAGTGATGTTGAGCATCTTTCCATGTGTCTCTTGGCCATCGGTAGCTCTTTTTTGTACCTTCTTTATCTTTAAAACAAGGATAAAATCTTTGCCTCATAGGATTTCTAAAGTTAAATGTGTGTGATGATTAACTGTATGTGTCAACTTGGTAAGGCTCTGGTGCCCAGATATTTGGCCAAACACTAACCAAGATGTTACTGTAAAGAGATTGTATAGAAGTGACTAACCTCTAAATCACTGGACTTTGGGTAAAGCAGCTTACCCTCCATAATTTGAGTGGCCTCATCCAGATCAGTTGAAGACTTTACAAGGGAATACTGGGGCTCACAAGTCTCCAGGGAGGACTGTCTTCCCACTCAAAACTGTGACATCCGCTCCTGCCAGAATTTTCAGCCCGCCCTCAAGACTTCTTTTGCCAGTCCCCACCTCACATGAGTCAAGTCCTTCTCTCTCCACAGAAAGACACACATATACACTCTCTATATATTACACACACCCTATTGGTTCTAGTTCTCTTGAAAGCCCTAATATAATGTGGTAAAGATGTATAGGTCAGAATTTCTCAACCTGTGTAGTTTTCCAGCTATTGACATTTTGGTTAAGATAATTCTTTGTTGTGGAGGACTGTCCTGTGCGTTGTAGGATGTTCAGCAGCATCCCTGGCCTCTACCCGCTAGATGCCCGTAGCACTGCCCCCTCCCCCAGCAGGAAAAATAAAAAATCTTTTCAAACATTGCCAAATGTCCCCTGAGGACAAAATCTCCAATTGAGAACCACTGCTATAATAACTATGAAAATGCAGGAGCTGTTTCTCTCTAGTGCACTCCCATTAAACCAGCGTTGCCCTGCTGCCTGTGTGGCCCACACGTTTGCCCCTCTCAGTCCTCCCTCCTTCAGATCCCACTTCTATGCCTGTCTTTCCCTTGTGCCCATTTCACTTGATCATACTGTTTTTCAATGGTCTTGTCACAACCCTACGTATGTGTGCTATGTTTGCCCACTTACACTGAACCCCCTCAAAGCAAGGGGCTACCCTCACAGGAGGAGTGGATAATTTTGAGTCCAAATCCTGCTGTTTGCCAGTTAGTGACCTTGAGATAGTCACTCAATCTTCCTGAGTTTCAGTATTAATAGCTATAAAATGGGAATAGTCAGGTCTACTTCATAGAGTGGTTATAAGGCCAAGCCCTTTTTGAACTATAAAAATAAAGGCTTTCCCCCCTAAAAAAGGCAAAACTATGGCTTTTATATCTTTTTTGTAAGAGAATAACCAGTACAGGGGGAGTTTAGGATGAAATATGACCTTGAAAAATGTTAAATGAACAAACAAGTACATGAATTTGCATACTGTATTTTGCATTTTGTTTAATTTATTTTCTTTTTCTGATAGCTTTTAAAGTAATGTAGGCAGGGTCCTTCCTGTGTCCTTTGGAGATTAATATAGACATTACCTAATGGGGCAGTTGCCAAGGCAATGCAATTTGCCTAGTTATTGGTCTCAAGTTCCTGGAAATGATGGCATTCATCAATAACTCTACTACCCCTGTTGTCAACATCTTTATTTCCTTAGGGAGCACTCATGCTTGAGATCAAGTACCTGTCCTTCAGAACTGGCTGAAGCAGTCCTCTTCCAGAAAAATCCTCTCTGCACCCCTAAGCCCCCTTCCCTCCCAAGGCAACAAGATGCTTCTTTTCTGATTCCCTGTAGTCCTCTGGACTTGCTCACCAGCATCATAGCACAGATTTGCCTCCCTTCCTCCCCTATCAGACTGAGTTCATGAGGTCCAGGTGTGTTTTTAGTGGATTTGTATTCCCAAGGGCCAATGTACTGTTGGGCCAAAGCATGTGACTGTACTCATGAGTATGAAGATGATCACTAGGGCCACAATGCTATGTGTCCATCTGTCTGCAGGATGTCTCCATTTACATGACATGTGGACATCTCAAACTCAGCATTTCAAAAAAAAAAAAAAAAAAAAAAAAAACCAGCCTGGACCTTCCTCTCGGTACCAGTTATCTAATTTTGCAAAACAAACCATTCCAAAATATAGTGGCCTAAAAATAATTTACGTCTCATGGTTGTATGGGTTGACTGGTCTATCCCAGACAGTTCTTGCTCAAGGTCTCAGTCAGGTGGTGGCTGGGGCTGGAGTCAACGGAAAGCCTTTTCAATCACCTATCTGGTACCTGGACTGGATGGCTGGATCATATGAGGTCTGGTGAAGCATCTCTCTCTCTTTTCTCCGCACATAGCCCCTTCATGGGGCTAGCTTGGGCTTCATAATATGGCGGTCCCAGAATTGTGGAACTTCTTACCTGATGATTGGCTGCTGCTTCTCATGCTCCAAGAGTTTCATGAGCCTGAGTGGAAGCCACAAGGCTTCTTATGACCTAGTATTAAAAGTTTCAAGACATTGCTTGTGCCACATTCTATTGATCAAGTAAGTCATAAGGCAACCCAGCTTCAAAGTGAGGGAAATTAGATCCCCTTTTCAGTGGGAGCAGTAGCAAAGAATTCATGGCTGTATTTAATCTACGACATATTCTATTTTTTTTATTTTTTTTAATTAACATATAATGTATTATTTGTTTCAGGGGTACCAGTCTATATCATCAGTCTTACACAATATACAGTGCTCACCATAGCACATACCCTCCCCAGTGTCCATCACCCAGCCACCCCATCCCTCCCAACGCCCTCCACTCTAGCAACCCTCAGTTTGTTTCCTGAGATTAAGAGTCTCTTACGGTCTGTCTCCCTCTCTGGTTTCATCTTGTTTCATTTTTCCCTCCCTTCCCCTATGATCCTGTGTCTTGTTTCTCAAATTCCTCATATCAGTGAGATCATGTGATACTTGTCTTTCTCTGATTTGTTTATTTCACTTAGCATATTACCCTCTAATTCCATCCACGTCACTGCAAATGGTAAGATTTCAATTTTTGATGGCTGCATAATATTCCATTGTATATATATACCACATCTTCTTTATCCATTCATCTGTTGGTGGACATCTAGGCTCTTTCCATAGTTTGGCTATTGTGGACATTGCTGCTATAAACATTGGAGTGCACGTGCCCCTTCGGATCACTACATTTGTATCTTTGGGGTAAATACCCAGTAGTGCAACTGCTGGGTCATAGGGTAGTTCTATTTTCAACTTTTTGAGGAACCTCCATATTGTTTTCCAGAGTGGCTGCACCAGCTTGCATTCCCACCAGCAGTCTACCACATATTCTTTTTTTTTTTTTTTAAGATTTTATTTATTTATTTGACAGAGCTAGAGAGGGAACACAAGCAGGGGGAGTGGGAGAGGGAGAAGCAGACTCCCCGCCGAGCAGGGAGCCCGATGCAGGGCTCGATCCCAGGACGCTGGGATCATGACCTGAGCTGAAGGCAGATGCTTAACGACTGAGCCACCCAGGCACCCCATCTACCACATATTCTAACAAGTAGTTTCTTGACTCTGTCAATGATCCTTTTGTATCCTTACATCTTAGGAGTTTTTTTAAAGAACATATGTTGGAATGAAAATAGAAATTCTTTTGTTCATTATTTTAGGATACTTAATTTCCTTACCAGTTTGGTTTTCATAAGACATGGAAACTCCCTTTTCAAGATCCTTGGTTGGTTCCTTCTTACTTCCTGCATTATGTTGTTTAGCATTCTTTTTTCCTTTCTTATTCATGAAATATACAACTAGAAAGAATAATAAATAATCTGCTACCCAGATTTAACACTTAACATCACCCAATGTTTGTTTCAGACTTTGTTAAATAAAATATTACACATAGGGTTGAAGCCCTTTGATCCCTCTCCCGGATCCTGTTTTCCATTTTGTCTTCCTATTCCCATTTTGTCTTACGAACCATTGTCTTTTTTTTTTTTTTAAGATTTTATTTATTTATTTATTTGACAGAGAGAGACACAGCGAGAGAGGGAACTCAAGCAGGGCTAGTGGGAGAGGGAGAAGCAGGCTTCTCACTGAGCAGGGAGCCTGATGTGGGACTCGATCCCAGAACCCCAAGATCATGACCCGAGCTGAAGGCAGATACTTAATGACTGAGCCACCCAGGCACCCCAAGAACCATTGTTCTTAAGTAGTTTTGTGTTATCCCCAGCTTTGCTTTAATATACATAGGCTTTTAAAAAATAGTATTTTGGTGTGTTTTAATCATTTTACATGGATGGCACCATACTACTTTTGGGACTTCTTGCCTGATCCTTTCATCCAGGAATGGGAGTTCTGCTGTGGGTAATTCACACCAACCTACAACTACTGCTCTCCCTCTGTTTTGAGATTTATTCCTATTAAGGCAAGTAGAGCTAAATTATTTAACACCTGAAACATATCTTCATGTGTGTGTACATCCCAGCTTAATTATTCCATTTTCCTTTTCACAAACATTTGAATGATTCGAAATTTTTACAAACATTCATAGAAATCTTCTTGTGCACATGTACCAGAATTTCTCTAGGGCATTCACTTTACTTTTTAAGATTTTATTTATTTATTTGACAGAGCATGCGGGGGAGCACAAGCAAGGGGAGTGGCAGGCAGAGGGAGAAGGAGAAGAAGGCTCCCCGCTGAGCAGGGACCCTGATGAGGGGCTCAGTCCCAGGACCCTGAGATCATGACCTGAGTCAAAGGCAGATGCTTAACCAACTGAGCCACCCAGGCACCCTAAGGCATTCACTTTAAATGAAGTTTCTAGGTCATGTTTTGTTTTTTGTTTTTTTTTTTAAGATTTTATTTATTTATTTGAGAGAGAGAATGAGAGAGAGAGAGAGCACATGAGAGGGCGAAGGGTCAGAGGGAGAAGCAGACTCCCTGCCGAGCAGGGACCCCGATGCGGGACTCGATCCTGGGACTCCAGGATCATGACCTGAGCCGAAGGCAGTCACTTAACCAACTGAGCCACCCAGGCGCCCCGAAGTTTCTAGGTCATGTTTAATTTTACTAGATGATTGCTAAATTGCTCTCCAAAGTGAATGTATTTAACTACCACCAGCCATGTACATAAGCTCTAATATTCCTACATCCTATCAACCTTAATATTGTCAGTCTCTTTAATTTTTGCCAGTCTCCTAGGGAAATGATATCTTATTGTTTCAGTATGCATTTCCCTGTCACTGGTAAGGTTAAGGATCTTTTCATTTTTCTGTTGACCATTCAGATTACCTCTGCTGTGAACTGCCTGCTCATATCCATTGTCCATTTTTCTCTTGGGTTTAGTGGTCTAGTTGCTTATTATTTATGATGTCTTTTGTCAAACATTTAACATTTTAATGTAGTTACATTCACTCCTTTATAGTCTGTACTTGACTGTATCTTCTTTAAGAATTTATTCCAGTCATGATTTTGTATTTTGTCATACTGCTTTTGGACAGTTTTTTGCTTTATCAGAGTTTAACCTTAGTAAATATCTGTGCTTTTCTTGAATAATATCCTCCTCCTCCTTCCATCTTGTTGTCAAATATTTTAGTTAGACTTTATTTTAAAACACCCCAAATTTATTTTTTCCACAGTCAGTATTATGATGGAGATGGGGGAAGGTATATAAGGGGAAATTATTTTCAATAGGATGCTAACCAAAAGTCTGAGGAGATCTGATACTTAAATAAACATCTAAGCTAAGTAAGGAAGCAGAAAATGCAAATGTTCTACTTTGAGATAGAACAAGCTTGTCCTGTTCAAGGAAGAGCCAGATGAGTGAAGCTGGAGTGGGGTGGGGGAGGGGAAGATAAGGAGATGAGGTCAGTGGATCAGTAGGATCCTGAACATGTAGGGCCTGGATGGACAAGGTAAGGAATTTTGAGTAAATGTGTGATATTATCTCCTTTTTTGACTTAAAGCACCCTAGAAGAGTCAGTAGTTGGGAGAGAGTAAAAGCAGGAAGTCTAATTAGGAAGCTTTTGCTAAAATCCAGGTGAGCCAATGGTGTCTTAGATTAAGGTAGAAGTCAAAGTGTTGAGAAATGGCTGGATTTGAGACCTACGTCTTAAAATAAAATCAACGGTGTTTGCTTAGGGGTAGAGAAATGGCTGGATTTGAGATCTACGTCTTAAAATAAAGTCAGTGGTGTTTGCTTAGGGGTATGAAAGTGAGGAATTCATAATAACTCCTTTGTTTCTAGCCTGGGCAAATTTTTTACTGAGATGGCAGTTACAGTCAACAATTAACTGTTAAATTATGCATGTTATTTATTTAGTGTATTTGTTACAGCTCAACAATTAGATTTAGGTCTGTGTCCCTCAGTGTAGGCAAACAGTTGGAGACACTATATTCGCATTTGATTAGTTGATTCCACTTCTATTAATTAATAGCTGTATGACTTTTGGCAAGCTATCTCACCTATAAAATGAGTAGTATTTATTGATACTCACTGGGTTGTTGAGAGGATTAAGTGTAGCCCTTAGAACAGTCCTGACACACAATAAGTACTTGGTAAGTTTTTGCTTTTCTTATTCTTTCTGGGAACCCTCACCTGTCCCCGTCCCCTGCTCTGTTATAGTCTGTCAAACCAGGGATGTTATGAGTCACTCTTTATTTTGTTTGCTTAATGCAAGTCAGAACATTTTCCAAAGATTCTAATATTTTTCAAAGCTGATAGAAATCCAAGTTTAGAATGCTACTCTGTGTCTGAATCTCTTCAGTTACTTTGTGCTTTTCTAAGCCTGAAACTTAAGAGGTCATCAATTAGTAGATATTTGTCAACTATCTACTTTCAGCTTAACTGCCAGGATATTAAAGGGGACCATTTAGACCTAATTTCTACTTCCTGCCATCCTAAGCCATGTATGCTTTTGATTTGGCTGCAATGAATAAATATTTTATCACTGACCCAACATATTTCATTACCTCCCTGGTCCTTTTGGGAATTGCTGGACAGATCTCAGACTAGCTGATGTCATTGTTGGCTTTTGTGAATTGTGTCAGTATGGCTGCCCTTTCGTAGCTTCAGCCAAACAGGGAAAAACAGCAACTTGGAGGTGAGAAACCTTATTCAGACTTAACGGGATCTGCTGTAAAGAGCAGAAATTCACAGCAGTTGATATTCTTGAGAAGGAAAACAATTCAAAGAAACAATTTCCAGTAAAAAAAAAAAAAATACAAACATAGATTATCTGATGCATTCTAACACATAAAATTCCTTCATCCTCAGAGAACTGGATAGCATGCAAGGCTTTGCCTCAAGAAAAGCAATATAATGTAGTGGGAAAAGTCCTGGCCTCAGAGCCTCGAGACTGGTGTAGCTTGGAGAAATGCTCAACATTGCTAAGCCTCAGATGTTTCTTTTGTGAAATACAAATAATAATTCCTACCTAGGGGCCCCTGGGTGGCTCAGTCGTTAAGCATCTGCCTTCGGCTCAGGTCATAGTCCCAGGGTCCTGGGATCGAGCCCCGCGTGGGGCTCTCTACTCCACGGGAGGCCTGCTTCTCCCTCTCCCACTCCCCCTGCTTGCGTTCCCTCTCTTGCTATCTCTCTCTCTGTCAAATAAATAAATAAAATCTTAAAAAAAAAATTCCTACCTACCTCACAGGTGTGCTGTCAGGATTTGGGGAGATAGTGGTCATGAAGAGGGACAGAAAGGTGTACAATGTTGTACCTATCCCAGCCTGTACAAATCCTATGGCTGGGAAATGTGTGACGGAGGGACTTGAGGACAGGGAGTAAATAGAGTTCCTTTCCAGGGTATTCCTTAGCCAGGTCTTGTCTAGATTGCTCTCCTCACAAGCCGTCCCGTTGGGAAGACGGCAATAACAAGAATAAAAATGACAGCTATCATTTGTTTACTGTCCACAGCAAGGCAGAGGCTGCACCAGCTCCTATACATGTATCATCAGTCCGTGTAACCCGCACAGCAGTCCCTTGAAGTGGATGTGGCTACTAACACCTTTATATAGATGAGAGAGAGGTACAAAGGGATTGCATTACTTGCCTGGTCACTCAGTGGGCCACCCAAGCAGGATTTTAATCAGGTAGTCTGATGCCAGATGCTGTCTGTGAGTTTGACCACGAGGCTACACAGCCCGCATACAGCTGCATCATCGAATAATTCCAGTGTGACCTCACAGTCATTATTGGAGTGAGTCCCCGTGTGCCTCGGGAATTTTCCTATGCCCTGATCACAAATTCTTTCCTGCCCCTACTATTTTGTGCTATCCTACCATTACCAGTGTTGGGAGCTTCCTTGGCTTGAGGGACATTTAATTCTGTAGCAAATAAACCCGATAATCTATACTGGAAAACACAATAGTAATTTACATTACCCGTGATTTAACAGAAGTAGGCATATCAACACATTCATGGCGCAGCCCCTTTCCACACAGTCATGGGGTCCCCAGGCCATTGTCAACATTTGTTTTTTGAGATTGTCTCCGTTCCAGCCAACTGGAAGGGAAAAGGTGATGGGAGAGCGCCCTGTGGGTGGTATAAAGCCAGGCTGGGAAGTGGATGACGTCATTTCCGCTCATGTTCTCCTGGTCAGAATGCCATCATTTAGCCCTTGCAAGTGGGTCTTGGGACAGGCCATCCCCAGCTTGCAGACATGGCACATGACAACTCTGCAATGCAGGAGGAGCAGCACAAATGTGCATATACCACATCTTTATCCATTCATCCATCGATGGACATCTGGGCTCTTTCCATAATTTGGCTATTGTTGATATTTATATTCATTAGTAAAATGGGTGTTTAATTTTCTTTTCTCATACTGTCCTTGTCTAACTTACATATCAAGATTTTATAGGCCCCCAAAAAAGGAAATCGCTAATATTCCTCCTTTTCTGGTCTCTGAAAGAATTTGTGGAAGATTCAAATGATATATTTCTTGAAAGTTTGGAACTTGCCAGTAAAATCATGTAGGCTTGGAGTTTTCTGTGAATATTTTTAACTACTGCTTCAATTTTTTAAGTCTCTGCCTTATCTAGAGTTATGTCTCCTTTTTCATTCGTACAATTATCTGTGTCTTCTCTTTTTTATTAGTCTGTTGTGAGGTGGGTGTTTTCAATTCTTGAGTTTCTTTTATCTTTTTTAGTTGCTGATTTCTGCTCAAATTTTTAGTATTTTAGTATTTTTATATTTCTTTTGGATTTATTCTATATTTTCCTCATTTTTAAGTGGGTCATTTAACTCCCAGATTAAATAAAATAAGGTTTGCCTTATTGAAATTTTAGTCCCCTTATGTTGATGTCCTTGGGTCTGGAAGGATTCCAGCAGAGCTTCTGACCCAGAAGGGGTCAATAACTGAGACCTGCTCCTTCTCTTGCTGTCGTAGTCCCTCTAACACAGGACCTTCACAGGTGGTTGTCTAAGGACTACTTTCCTCCCTAAGACTGTTTCAGAACATGTGCTTGATATTTCAGTGTGCTCTTGGCTTAACTGGTCACTTTTTTTCTTCTAGTACTATTTGTTAGATCAAAAACAGTAATGTATGACAGCTGGAATTTGGAGGATGTAATCCCTTGTGCTTCAGATTAGGAACCCACAGAAGTGAGGTGGGGTGTCCAGTGACACAACCACTGAGGAACAGAGTGAAATCCAGGTCATGAGACTTTATAGCCTGTGCTCTTTCCACTGAATCAAACATTCCTCCACACACACGAGTGTCAATTTTACAAAATGGCAAGGTCCTAATGACCTTGTTCAATATGATCAGTCTACACAGCCTCTCTTTGTGATTCTAGAAACTGCAATTAGGAAAAACATGACATTAGTAAAACTATGCAGCTTGCTTGCCCCAAGAGTGCTTGTGTGTTTTGTATTGCTTACCATCACTGATTCACTGTTTATTTGTTCCAATTGTGTGTCAAGGATTTGTGCTGTAGCATTTCAGCGTGAACGTTGTCTCTCTTTGGATATTTTTCTTTCTACCTTTTGACTTCTGAGAAGTAGAACAGCTTAAGAAAGGGAAATAATGGAAGAGATGGGGGGGCGTAAATAAGCAAATGACAATTTATCCTGAACTTTGCAGCACAGACCCAGTATTGTTTCTTACAGTGCAACAGCTGACAATATTCTTGTTTCCGAAAAATAAAATCCATATGCTTGGAAATGATGTATCTTGCATGCTCATTTTAAAGGAAAAAATGGCATTTATTTTAATTTTGCTGAAGTCTCTTTAGTATCCCTTCTGGGCTGTTAACATTTTTTTGAAGACATGTCCTAGATTATGAATTGGCTTGCATGGGGCAGAGGTCTCCCTGAAACCCCTTGTTCTTAATAGCCTCAAGAGAGGTGTTGCACAAGTTCTAAACATTCTGGGTTTGAAGCCAAGGGTTTGGTGGCTGTGTTGCTTTTGCAGCTGTGGTTTAAATTAGAAACATTCTACCTTCTCAACAGAAAATTTACAGAGATCCAGATTTTTTAAAGCTTTTTATAGCATACAATTTCCAGAAGAAGTAGATTGGCCTCAGCTTGTTTGATTCAGAATAAATGAATTACAACAAAATTTAGATTAAAGAGAGCTGTGCCTTTGGGAGTATTTCTATAACAATCTCATTGTTAAGATGCAGTGTACAATGAATTTAAATTTTATGTTATTGCTTTAAGTAAATCTCTCCTTTGTTCTCCACTCATGTCTTTGGGTATTTTTTTAAAATTGTTTTTAAATATTCAGATATTTTAAAATTTATGTAAATCCTGGTCATGTCTGGGAGTAGAACAGCAAACAGATTATAGGCAGTTCATTCATGTTTTGATGCGGTCAAAATGATCCCCAGCCTTCTAAGCATGAGCTTGGAGACAGCCCACTACTAGTCGGACCACATACACAAAACACGGCACATATGCACTTTAAGAGAACCTTTTGCATGTGGATTCCACACTGTGTAGCTTTATAACACACCAGATTTGGGATTCCATTTAAAGGGTGCAAGAAAGTTATTTCGCAAGATGCTATTCCAAAGAACTCAACTTTTATTGTATCACGGTATTGATCATCTGCATGGGGAAATTTCCAGATGCTTCATGCTGCTTTGGGATTATTGTGGCCTTTCCTAATCCTCACTTTTCTATCCAGGTTTTAACTTTCAGAAAGAAACTTGGAGACACTTTTCATGTTCACAATGTTGAGTTTGGGATGCAGGGTAACAGAGTTTGCAAGGACAGATCTTATGTGGGCTGTACATCCAACTGTGGCCCATTTTATCAATGTGATTGAGTCTGTTACTTACTTCCCCTTTATGAATCTGTTTCCTTATCTGCAAAATAAGAATAGTATCACCTGCTACTAGGTTTGTTATCAATATCAAATAGGAGAACAAATGTAAAGCAGTTAGCACAGGGCATGACACATAGTAAAGGCTCAACAAATGTTGGAATTTGTTGTTATACACATTTGTAGAAAATTTGGAGATATTACGGATTGGTTTTCATTTTGGGCAATCCATGTTAGGACTAACATGCCTCTAAAATGGAAGGGTTGAGCTAAAAACAACCTCTTATGAGCCCTTTCCAGTTCACTGATTACCTCGGAATAAGTTGATAAATTGACTTACAGCCTGAAAAGTTTATATCATCTAGGCTTATGAAGGAATAAGGCAGAGTCCCAAATTCCGGAATGTCAGAGGGATGATGGAGTAGGTGAGGAAATGGGGATGGAATTTCGCATGGTACAGGTCCCTTTTCTGAAGGGGTGAAGTACTAAGCGCTAGGAGCCTGCCTGACAAGGAGTGAGACAGCCATATATAATATTGCAAAATCATGTTTGGGTAAGAATTCAGCAAGAACAGAGATACTAGTTTATTAATATGGATCAATTGATTTTTCACTGAGTGGATGAATGAATGAATAAATGAGCCCAACCTGCTTCATAAAAATATTTATTTTCAATATCTTTAATATTTTATTTTATTCTATGAAATGAATAATTCTAGGTGGCCGAAAATGCTTTAGGTCAAAGTAGAATTGGAAAACTCTTGCCTCACACAGTTCTAGGTAGTTGGAAGTAAATTGGTGCAAATTCATTCATTTGGAGGAGCAAGATATCATTATGGAAAATGGAAGACCACTACTTTTATGTCTTCTCTCAAATTTAAGGATAAAGGGAAATGGTTAGTGTAGGAAAAGGAAAAAACAAGGAATTTTGACCACATCTAAAAATACTTACTGCTCAAATATGAAACACACCTACATGTTCATGATAGAGAAATTACAAATCAAGTCTTAGACTGTGTCCCAGCCATGAACTCTGAATTGTCTTAGCAGTGAAGGGACCGAGGGTAACACTAGGGTATGGGGAAAATGACTAATAGGGACACAAAGTATTGTTGGAACTAGAATGCATCTGGCTCCCTCCATTGAAATCCAAAATTTCATGTTTCTACAGGGTCTTAGACCAGGAAAAACTTTTATGATTGTGTAAATGCTTGTGGATCTTTTTCCCTAAGGTACTTCACAGATCAGAAACTCAGGGATTCTGCCTTCTATTGTATCCAGTTTGCTATAAAATTTTGTGTGCTCCTATGTGTGTGTCTTGATTCCAAAATAATATCCACAACAATTTTAGGTGTTTATATTTTTGCCTTTCAGATTCCAAGTTGGAGAATATTTTAGGTCATAATATGAAAATGCTGCTGATTTTGTTCCTCATAATAATTTGTTCCCATGTCTCTATGAACAAAGATCCCGGTAAGTAAAAAAAAAAAAAAGGAAAGAATTATTTTCCTTAATTTTCATTATGGAAAATAGATAATATGATTTGACCTACTTAAAAGTTAAGAGTTTTGCTTTGATTTGATTTTAATGGTGGTAAAGGTATGGATAGTAGCTCAATTTCTTTTTGATGTCAACCTGTATTCCTTTAAAGCTCATTTGTTTCTGGACTTTATTCCTTGGTTATGATAGAAAGATATAAGAGCTGTTATTTTGTCCTCAATTTCAACCCCTTTGAGGTCTGTTGGGAGTTTGCATGAAAATTCTATCTTTTAATATTAGATTCAGGCCTGGAAATTTTGGCATGTCTCTTCCTAGTTCATTTGTGCCAAAGCCTTGTCTTAGTTAAGTATCCAGATTTTGCTCCAGTTTAAAATGTTTCCTTATTGTAAAGAAAGTGCTTTTGCCCTGAAGAGAAAGCTCCATAGCTGTCTGTCAGTAGTCTTTGTCCCGTGGACATGAAGGCAAAGTACTGGCCTTCCCTTCACTGCTGCCACTGCCTCTACATAGTGAGTTCTCACACTGGCCACTTCATGTCCGAGGCCACCTATATTGGCTTTCACAGTTTTCTCAAGGACTCTGACCTTGGAAGCAAGTCAAGTACCTTCTGAAGAGAGAAACTAGACTTTGTTCTGTACACATCTTCCTTTGCTATCTCACTGGGCTTGATATTAAGCTTTTTAAAGAGAAGCAGTGCTTTTTCCCCCCTGTCCCATGGTTCAGACATAATGTTGGACCATATCAGAACATGACTCTATCTCATGTGCTAGTTGTCTACATTTCCTTTCTCCACACGAGGAGTGGGGCGTTATTCATGCATAGAAAGATCACTTTTGATCCCAAGTCAAGCCATCCTGGGCAGGGCTCCCCTGACAGTCCTCATAGGGGTTCCAGCCTTCTCTTGGAAGACATTGTTAATTCACCCTCACTTATTTCTTCCCCTAAAGTCACTGCTGGCTATATGGTCATCAAAGGAGTCTCAAACTGGTTGAAATTAGGTTCTTTAGAAGACAAGAACGAATATTATCCTCTATGCCTTGATCAAACTGCTATCAAGAGAAAGAAATCACACGTAGGGTGCCAATGCTGGTTTCCTAGCAATTGTAGACAGGAAGAGGTTGAAGTTACTTTAATTTCATTAGAATTTATCTCACAACCACTTCAGCTCATCAGAATCTGAATGAGGAAGAACTGTAGATATTTTCTAGTTGAATCCACTCATTTTAAAGGTGAGGAACCTGAGGTCCAAGTATGTTGAATGGTTTGACAGAGCAGGTGGAGTTAGCTGATAACAAAGTCAGGACTTCGGTTCTTTGTTCCGTTATACCGTATTTTCTTAAAGCTGCACCATCAGACAGACAGACCACTCCCTCCCTTCCCCAGACAGGAAATGGATCTTCTACTAAAGTGGTGAGAACTCTGAATTCAAACCAGCAGATCACCAATAAACAACATTTTTGTGCTTAAACCCAGTGATTCTCTATCACATAAAAATCTCATTTTATATACCTAGCATTGAACCTGGCATTGAATGAAGCCTTAAAAGTTCAACAAAGTATTGTATTCCTATATAAAAATTATGATGTTACTACTAACTAAAACTATAATCCCTTTCCTAGCTTAAGGCATTCTGGTTCCTATCAAGTTTTACTTATGTAAGAATAAATTGACCAATTATAATGCTCACTTATATGGTTCATCAAAAAATATTATAAAGAACTTTAAATTTGCCACATTTTTGTGATTTTTAGGTATTTTTTAAATTTCATCAATTTAACACTTGGGAATACAAAACTAATATGTATATAAGTTAATCAGATCACTGTTGGCATTGCTTAAAGAGGAATCACAATGAAAGAGTATCATTCAGATTTCTCCATTCTAACAAATTCAAAGCAATGTGATTCAATTAAAATTTTTATTGATATAAATGGAGATCAAATTCTAAAAGCAAAAAAGGGGGGGTGAATCAGCCACTAAAGGTATAAAAACCCAGGATTTTTTACTTCTCTAAATTTATCTATTTCTAATTAATTCCATACAAAATTAATGATTAATTTGTGATGAGTTCAAATGAGAGGGTGTATGGAAGGAATCAGCCCAAGAAACAGAGCTTCCTTTTCTTGAGAGAATATTAATTTCAGGCTATTATTTTCAGTTCATTGGGAAGGTATTAAACATACAAATAAAGGAAAGTAAGTTTTTCTACAAATGGTTGGCATTCAACGGGGTAGTAAATTTCTAAAATTTTTGCTTTGTTTATATGTTTCTGGGTTTGTAGGCCCTGAGTATGCAGATGTCGTGTTTCTGGTGGACAGCTCTGATCACCTGGGAACTAAGTCCTTCCCTCTTGTGAAAGCATTCGTCAACAAAATGATCAGCAGTC
This sequence comes from Halichoerus grypus, assembly GCF_964656455.1. Taxonomy (NCBI): domain Eukaryota; kingdom Metazoa; phylum Chordata; class Mammalia; order Carnivora; family Phocidae; genus Halichoerus; species Halichoerus grypus. Next base: position 128,232,098 of record NC_135712.1, on the reverse strand, counting down.
TGCACATAGAGGCCCAGAAGTACCGCGTGGCCCTGGGCCAGTACAGCGACCAGCTCCACAGTGAGTTCCAGCTGAGCACCTTCAAGAGCAGGAACCCCATGCTGAACCACCTCAAGAAGAACTTCAGCTTCATTGGCGGCTCCCTGAGGATCGGCAATGCTCTCCGGGAGGCCCACAGGACCTACTTCTCTGCAGCGGCCAGCGGGAGGGACAGGAAGCAGTTTCCCCCGATTCTGGTGGTCCTGGCTTCCGCGGAGTCTAAGGATGACATAGAAGAGGCCTCCAAGGCCCTGCGGGAAGACGGGGTGAGGATCGTCTCTGTGGGGCTGCAGGATGCTTCTGAGGAGGAGCTGAAGGCCATGGCCACCGCTCAGTTCCATATCAAGCTCCGGTCGGTCAGGGACCTTGGCGCGTTTTCCCAAAACATGACACAGATCATCAAGGACGCCACCCAGTACAGGGATGGAGCGACCGATGATATTCTTGTAGAAGGTGGGTTTAGGGCACATGTATAGGAATGATGATTAAATGCTTTTGAAAAATCAGTATGGGAAGAGGATTGAAACTATGAACACCCCTTTCCCCAAAAGCCAGGCTGCATTTTCAGATGTTAAATATTCATACGTTCAAGGGGACCCAATGATTGTGGCCATTGTAAATCCAGTGAACCCACAAGTCTTGGCTTTCTGTGTCTCACGTTGCATGTCATCGACACATCTTAAAATTCAGGGACACCTCCCTAACACCCAGCTTATCTCAGAGCTTTTGGCCTCCCTGGGCTTTTGGTGCTATGTAGTTTTATTACTGGCTCATTTAAAAGGTAAATTTGTTCCTAAAGAAATCCTTGCCGGCTGAAACCACATAATGCAATCACAGAATGTTAGGGCTAGAAACAACTTCAGGTAGACCAAACCCCTGCTTCTACAGAGAGAAGCTTGCAGGGATCCTTCGACGTGACATGGCCTGGCCCCAGGCCAGGCTGCCATTTGAAATTGGGTAGATCAGGCCCCTGGATTCCCCAGGCCCTCATAGCTACAGCCCCATACTGCCTCCCTTCTGCTGCTCAGCTTCCCTGGGTTCTCTTCCACCTCCAACCTGCTGTCCGGCTCTGTCCTCTTGTATTAATAAGAATGGCCAGGTGTTTATGAACATCATTCAGGTGAGGGGCAGGAGAGAGCCAGTGAAAAACAATTTCCTCAAACTGTACAAGTATAAATAACGTAGGAAACTCACATTATTGCCAGTTAAATACATTTGAACGAGACAGTATAATTGTCTAATTGATAATGGAGAATGCTTTTCTTGTTCATTCTAGGAAAATATCAAACCTCTTTCCCAAATAAAATAATGGAAAGTGCAATTGCTAGTCCATTACCATAACTTAAGAATATTTGGACTCTACCTACTGATTTTAATGACATTTTAATTATCACAGTAGCAGCTGTTCACTGAGTGACTTTTAGTACTGGACCCCATGCTAAGCACATTATCACATGTAATCCCCATAACAATTTCATGAGATAAATACTGTTTTTACAGATAAGGAAATTAAAGCTGGGAGTTGAGCTAAGGTCTCGTATTTGAATCTAGGACCTTGTGATCTCAGCTTCATGATCATTTTGTGCATGGCCTTCTTTCTTTAAGTATGTAACCAGGTTCTGGTAGTTGTTCTCCGTGCCTTGTAATGCTGAGCAGAGATGCCGAACCTCCAGCTAAAATTGTGCTTGTTCATTCCTTGTCCACACAGTTTGCCAAGGCCCGTCTGTGGCTGATGTGGTGTTCCTGCTGGATGTGTCTGTCAATGGCAGCCAGGAGAACTTTGAATATCTTAAGGAATTCCTGGAAGAGAGTGTATCTGCTCTTGACATAAAGGAAAACTGCATGAGGGTTGGCCTCGTGACCTACAGCAATGAGACGAAGGTGATAAATTCACTCAGCAGGGGCTTAAATAAGTCAGAGGTTCTCCAGAATATACAGAACCTCTCTCCCCGGGCTGGGAAGGCTTACACAGGAGCTGCCATCAGAAAGATCCGGAAGGAAGTGTTCAGTGCACGCAATGGCAGTCGGAAGAATCAGGGGGTGCCCCAGATTGCCGTGCTGGTGACCCACAGACCCTCAGAGGATAACGTGACCAAGGCAGCCGTGAACCTCCGGCGCGAGGGCGTGACCATTTTCACCATGGGCATCGAGGGGGCCAGCGAGAGCCAGCTAGAAAAGATCGCCTCTCACCCCGCCGAGCAGCACGTGTCCAAACTGAAAACCTTCTCCGACCTGGCCGCTCACAACCAGACGTTTTTGAAGAAGCTCCGGAACCAGATAACGCACACAGTCTCTGTTTTTTCAGAGCGCACTGAAACTCTCAAATCCGGTAAAGTCCTTAGCTGAGAGAAGGATGATTCAGAGCCTTTTCTTGTCTCCTGTCTCTCAGGTAGCCTATGTAGAGAAGGGGTTGGCAGGGGATGCTGTGGATAGGGAGAATAAGTTCCTGATTCCCTACCTTTGCTTGCTCATAGGAAGTGTAAACTGGGAGAGAATGAAAGCCATTGAGGTGCTGGAATGGAGAGGAGGGATTTCCCTTTTTACTTGCTCTTCTGTGCAGCTTTACCAGGATTCTTCATGACTTCTAAACACCCCAGAGCACCATCCTTTGTTATTTTTCTGCCTTTTACTTTTTCCTTTTTCTCCTTTGCCTCTCGTGTTCCCCTGCTCTTGCCTTTACTTCTTTTTTTTTCTTTTTGAACTTTTCCCTCCTTTCCTCCCACTATCCTCAAATTCCAACTTGAAGAAGAAACCGGAAGAATGATTTGGTTTGAGGACCGAGTGATTTGTTGTGAAGTGCTATTCTGCTATCTGTGAGTTTGGAGAGACGGAGAGTGATGCATTTTAAATATTTCATATATACACATGCATACTATATAATTTATGTGTGCATATATATGTATACATTCATCAACAAATATTTCTAGCATGTTTACTATAAAAGTGTCCTTGTTCTATGCAAATAATGCCATTGACAATACCCCTAGGTTTGTGAATTGGCTAGGAGTAGATGAGGAGTAGTTTTGTTCAAGTTTTCAAAAAAGAAAGCTCCTCTGTCCACAATATCCTGTTAAATACCTTCTGTTCCCCAGCATACCGCTTGCCTGTTTGCCAAGCAGTTATTCACTAATGAGGAAAGTAACTTGTAAAAATCATCTTCAAGTTTTCTTTCTAATATTTTATTGTATCCAGATTTGCTCTGATTCATGACAGAGAACTATCCAAATAGTCTTAAACTGTCAGAAGCAATTCATTTGGCCCCAGTGATGCTAAGATTTCCCTACATTAGGCTAGCAGAGTATCTTTTACGCCTAGAAGCTATTTTCCATTTTTCTGTCTGAAGACGCTTGCATTGTTCTACTTCCCATCTCTTCCCATTCGTTCTTCACACTTGCCTCAGGGCCACAGCCAACTTTCTGGTTCCATTTTAGGTTGTGTGGATACTGAAGAAGCAGACATTTATCTGCTCATTGATGGCTCTGGAAGCACCCAGGCCACAGACTTCCACGAAATGAAGACCTTCCTGTCAGAGGTGGTAGGGATGTTCAACATCGCTCCCCAAAAGGTGCGGGTTGGGGCTGTCCAGTATGCTGACAGCTGGGACTTGGAATTTGAGATCAATAAATACACTAACAAGCACGACTTGGGAAAGGCCATCGAGAACATCCGGCAAATGGGTGGGAACACAAACACGGGGGCAGCCCTGAATTTCACACTAGGGCTCTTGCAAAAAGCGAAGAAGCAGCGAGGAAACCGAGTGCCTTGTCATCTTGTTGTCCTGACGAATGGCATGTCCAAGGATAGCATCTTGGAGCCTTCGAACAGACTGAGAGAAGAGCTCATTCGTGTTTATGCCATCGGGGTCAAGGAGGCCAACCAAACACAGCTGCGAGAAATTGCAGGCGAGGAGAAGAGGGTATACTACGTGCATGACTTCGACGCTTTGAAAGACATAAGAAACCAAGTTGTTCAAGAAATCTGTGCTGAAGAAGGTAGGGGACATGGTGGTTTTACCTTTTGACTTCAGCTCATAAATTACCTCCCTGCAGTATGACATCCCAGGTTTAGAGAAACAGCATAAATTTCCAAGTCAAGGTTTGTTGACTTGTGTAGCTGTGTTTGTTCTCCAGAGCAAAACTAGGAGCCCATTATAGTGTTGTTCTAATTAATATCTGAAGCATAAGAAAGATGCTTGAAGGAGTTCTCCCTAGTAAATATTGATTAGCCTCTTCCCACAAATCCCTGCTAGGATAGACTTATAATTAGACACTGCAAATGATTTCTGATTTTGAAGGAGTACCTCAGGTTATTTAAATTGCTTTTTAATAAAACTTTTATGAAACCTTTTAGAACTGTATCAGTAGTCTTCAACGAGGGGTGATTTTGGCCCCCTTGGGGAATACCTGCAATGTCTAGAGAAATTTTTGGTTGTCATAACTGAGTGAGTGTTCTGGCATCTAACAGGTAGGGGTCGGGATACTGCTAAATGTCCATGCATTATAGGATACTGTAGGACTGCCCTCCACAATAAAAAGTATCCAGCCCAAATTGTCAATAGTGCTGAAGATATCCTGAATTATATATTAATAACAAATAACAGAGTAGTCTCACTTTTATTGCCTCTCAGTGCTTTATTTACTTGCTAGCAATGCTTACCAAGCTCACACTTAACTTCAATATAGAATTATTTGTGTTTTGGATTTTCTTGTTTACCATTAATCTTTTTACCCGAAGCCACCTTGAATAAACTTCTTGCCTTCTCCCATACAGCCTGCAAAGAGATGAAAGCGGACATCATGTTTCTGGTGGACAGTTCTGGCAGTATAGGACTTGAAAATTTCATCAAAATGAAAACATTTATGAAAAACCTGGTGAGCAAATCTCAGATTGGGGCAGATCGGGTACAAATCGGTGTAGTCCAGTTCAGCGACATCAATAAGGAGGAATTTCAGCTCAACAGATATATGTCCCAAAATGACATTTCAGATGCAATAGACCGGATGACTCACATTGGAGAAACCACCTTGACTGGTAGTGCCCTGACCTTTGTGTCTCAGTACTTCAGCCCTGCCAAGGGGGCCCGGCCCAATGTCAGAAAGTTTCTCATCCTTATCACTGACGGTGAAGCTCAGGACATAGTCAAGGACCCAGCAGTAGCACTTCGACAAGAAGGCATAATTATCTACTCTGTGGGGGTGTTTGGTTCCAATGTCACCCAGCTCGAGGAAATCAGCGGGAGGCCAGAGATGGTTTTTTATGTTGAGAATTTTGATATCCTGCAGCACATTGAAGATGATCTTGTTTTTGGAATATGCAGCCCCCGTGAAGGTAGGTGTCCTGCACTAGTGGGATTATCCAAACATACGTTTAGTAGAATACTATTTGAACATTGCAAACTTTTTGCTTAATTGAAATGTTCATCCTAGTAGATTTTGACCTACATATTAAAAAATGCTCCTTTCCTCAACAGAACTGTTGAATTAATACAGAACAATTTTGGTCCGCCTAGACTGTTTCCCGTTTGTAGGCAGAGAGCACTAAGGCGATATCTTAGGTCTGGTTCCCTGGAAGCAGAAGCTGAGTCAGGGGTTCTTGTGGAAGTGATTTATTGAAGAGGCATTTTCAGAAGGGGAGTAAGGAATGCAGGATGGGGCACGTGTAGAACCTAAGCAAGGAGGTGGTCTCAGCTAGAGTATAGCTTCAGCCCAATCCCATGGGGAACTCTAGAGCATGAATTATACCACAGAGTCTATCTACCTGGAGGCAAGGGGCCAGCCTCCTATAACCTGTGTCCTTGGGCTCCATGTGAGGCAAGCAGTACAAGAGCATAACCTCCCGAGCAAGGTGGCTCCCCTTTGACCTAACGTCCAATGTAGATGTTTGTTTGTTTTTACAGTATTTGAAAACCAATACTTCTATAAACCGAGATAATGTTGGTAAAAACACTGTGATTTAAAAGAAGAATATAGTATGGGAACTTGAACCATGGATGCCTCAAAGGAAGTAAATAGTATAGTCCCCATCCTCCTTCCATGAAACTGCAGAGTCATGCAAGTGACAAAACAAGTTCAGCAAATGTAAGGGACTGATTTACACTGTGATCCATGGGGCTTGATGACAGAGGCATTTTGAAAAATCTCTATGAAGTAGATGGATCTTAACGGAGTTTTGAGGAAAGAGAGGAACGGTGTTTTTCAAATAACAGTTCTGTTCAATTTCCACTGGAAGGTTTGGCGATTGTGGGTAGTCTGTGCTCTGTGGAAAATATACCTGGATTGTATTTCCTGATAATTCTACGCAGAACAAATCTGAACTCTTCGAAGTGTGCCAACGCTGAGAAATCTACCCCCACCCCCCCAGTCCCTTGGGTAATCCAGGCAGGCTCCTCAGGGTAGCCAAAAGCCAGAGAGACGTAGTGTCTTTTTTAGAACCAGCCTTTCTTGAGAATTTGGTTTATGGCTATGTACAACGTGGCCTCTAGTCAGTGGGGTAATTACATTGGCTCTAGAGTTTTCAACAGCCCTGCCACATAGCAAGCAGGTGGCTGGCAGAGGAAGGAAATAGGATGAGCCTCTAGGGAAGATGGCTACTCTGTTGCCATTCCATTTCTCCAGAACTGGTGAGTTAATATTTGGAACATACCTTTCCAAGGCCTATAGAGAGACTGTGCTACGTAAGGACTAAATCATTAACCAACTGACATTTCACTTCTCCAGAATGAATGAGTTGGAATTTGGAACTCTGCACCTTTAGATAGAATATGTTACACACACATGGATTAAGTATTTATGGGGTCTTTCCTGCTTTACTTTTCCATGTCATTGACCCAAAGTTTGAAAAGTTAACAGGTGTGTCATGCTAGGACCACTGAGTTAGGCCAAGTGTGAATTGGGCTTATTTCTATGATGAGGCCCAACAATGAAAATAGATAACGTTCAGGAAAGTTAAAAAGGGAGAAAATGTAACCTTGAAGAATTACCTATCATAAAACTGGGAAAAATATACAGTGTTGCCAAATTCATTTTCATGTGGTCATTTCCCGAAGGTTTATTTTAAGAATAAAATCTCCTCCCTGGGCTTAAAAAAAAAAAAAAAAAAGAATTTGTGTACACGAAAGCACATATTGAAGAAACTATTTATACAGGACAATTTCTACAGAATTCTATTTTTTCCTTTTTAGTCCAAAGCATTTGAAGTGTTTATTCCTATGATCCTTGACTATTGCCCCCCTCATACCCCCTACAGTAGGCTTCATGTCTGCCTTGTCCTAAAAGCTTACCTTACTATTTCTACATACTGGCAGCACAAACTATGTGTATTGTCTGTTACCCAGGGAATGGACATTCTAATGTACAGCTTGATCCCATGCAGACGAGACTCTGGTAATTAAAAAAACAGGTGTGGGAAGAAGAGTCTCCCATGATGTCTAAAGCTAATCTCATGTGGTTTTCCTTTTTCCTCCTCTTTTAGAATGCAAGAGGATAGAAGTTTTGGATGTTGTGTTTGTAATTGACAGCTCTGGAAGCATTGACCATGATGAATATAATATCATGAAAGACTTTATGGTTGACTTGGTGAAAAAAGCTGATGTTGGCAAGAATCAGGTCCGGTTTGGGGCTCTGAAGTATGCTGATGACCCAGAGGTGCTGTTTTATCTGGGTGACCTTGGCACAAAATGGGAGGTGATTTCAGTGCTTCAGAAGGACCAGCCCATGGGGGGCAATACTTACACCGCTGAGGCCTTAGGCTTCTCAGACCACATGTTCACTGAAGCCCGGGGCAGCCGTCTGCACAAAGGGGTCCCCCAAGTCCTCATTGTGATCACCGATGGGGAATCCCACGATGCTGATAAGCTCAATGCCACAGCCAAGGCCTTGAGGGATAAAGGCATTCTTGTCCTGGCCGTGGGGATTGCTGGTGCTAATCCCGTGGAGCTGCTAGCCATGGCAGGATCGAGTGACAAATACTTCTTTGTGGAGACATTTGGAGGCCTGAAGGGGATATTTTCAGATGTGTCAGCCAGTGTATGTAACTCTTCAAAAGTAGGTAAGATTTGTCAGTTAAATTTTTCTTGATTATCAGCAGAGGTCCAAGTTAGGGAGAAACCAAAAGCAATAGCCCTTTAGAGCAAGTTCTCCAGAGAGGAGAGTAGGAGCACCAATCGTCCTACAACTTCCCATTGTTATAGAATCTTAGGGTTGGAAGGATCTCAAGGACATTTCATTTGGCCTCCTCCCCAAAGAGGAATACCTCCTACAACTTTCCTGCTCATTGCCTAAACTCTTCTAATCATGGGGAATTCACCATTTTTGAGCAGGCTTTGTTTCTCAGAACACAAAGTTGTTTACACATCCTTTCCATCCACTGGTTCTTCGTCCCACTTCTCACACAAGAAATCCAATTCCACCTCTTCCTAAGAACCAGCAGTCATTGCCTGAAGTCCTCTCTCCTGCAGGCTAGAAGATCCCACTCCCTTTGCCTATTAACAGCAGAAGCTTGTTTAAAACACAGAGCCTGATATTAAACACACTATTCCAGACTCCGATGTTTCTAGAGCAGAGCACAGTGGACTTCCTTTGCCCCATGTTTCTAGTTCAGCAGCTAGAGATTACATTGCCACATTTATGTATGTATGTGGTCATTCATTCATTTATTCAGCTGCCACTCTACACCTTTGTTTTAAAGGGACACTATGGTCTATTAAAAAAAATTCCTGGGGTGCCTGGGTGACTTAGTCAGTTAAGTGTCTGCCTTTGGCTCGGGTCATGATCCCAGGGTCCTGGGATGGAACCCTGCATCTGGCTCTCTGCTCAGCAGGGAGTCTGCTTCTCCCTCTCCCTCTCCTGCCGCTCCCCCTGCCTGTGCTCTCGGACTCTCTCTGTCAAGTAAATAAATCTTTTTTAAGAAAATTCCTTAGTATTTTTTATTTAGGTGTGTTTTACTAAAATAACTAAGTATTATTAGATGAATTGCTATTAATCCAGGATTCCAACATCTTGGGTATAGTTCCTTTTAAAAATTATTTAACTTTTCTGGCTTTCATATGTCTTGCCTCCTTAGAAGACAGCTCCTACCTTTTTCTTTCATAAAACTAATGAAATCTGTTTGGGTCTCACTGAAAACTGGGACACCTCTTAGCTTCTGTTGGCCTGTGTCTAAAATTCGATCTGTCCTTTTTAAGCCTACTGCAGAAGTTGACCTTGAATTTTTGTATTGAAAGTTCTCCCTTGGGTGTGTTAGGAAAAAAAAAAAGTGCTTTATTTCCCTTATTTGAAACTGAAACAGGAATTTAATGAGTTAACTGATTTACCATATTTCTCTTTATCTCTTCCTTGCTTATCTTGACTGCAGGAATCTCTGATACCTTTAATCTTAGGCTGACAAGAATTAATTAAGCCAATGGTGAGATCTCTGGGGGAATTCAAGGAAATGATAATGTTTACCAGAACACACATGAGCATGTGCCAAGCATAACTCATTCATTGGCAGTCGTCTTTCTTATTCTTTTTGTTTTGTATTTGTTGTATTAATACCAAGGAAGCATCTCTAAACTATATTGCATTGCCCAAAAATATTTTTCTCAAGTACATATTTTTGCCTATATGCACCAGCAAGGGAGCTGAAAGAGAGGAAAACAGACAAGATATAGGCTGGAAGGCATGATTTTAAAACCTCAGTTCGCCCTAATAATAATCAGGAAAGTATTGCTTGGCAAAACTAGCCAGGGAGGCCAAGTGAATCATACAGACCATCTGTCTTTTTGTTTGAGTCCCTAAGTGGATGTGTGCTATTTTGTTTTCTCTTGCTGTGCTACCACTATCACTGGGCTTTCTGGAAGGGTTAAGGCTACACTGCAGGTAAGAATGAGTTTTCTGTGGCACCACCCCCATTTCTCTGGCATCTTTGAAAAGAAAATGGTGTAAGACCAAATGAACCATGAGAGACTATGGACTCTGAGAAACAAACTGAGGGTTCTAGAGGGGAGGGGGTGGGGGGATGGGTTAGCCTGGTGATGGGTATCAAGGAGGGCACGTACTGCATGGAGCACTGGGTGTTATACGCAAACAAGGAATCATGGAACATGTGTGGTGACTAACATAATAAAATAAAATTTAAAAAATTAAAAAAAAAAAACCAAATGGAAATCCCAAGAGAGACCTAAAGGGATGTGTGAGCTGTTTGTGCCTTTATGAACTGATTGTTTTTATTTCCTCTCAATTAATGTGACCACTGGATGGCATATGATAAGAAACCGTCTTCAGAAATATCATTGCTATATAGCTACAAACACATAATCTGCACTTGCCAAGTTAAAGAAAAAATAACCTGATTTTTGTTGTTGTTATTCCCTTTCCTCTTCTTTGTAGATTGTGAAATTGAAAAAGTAGATCTTGTTTTCCTCATGGATGGTTCAAATAGCATTCATCCAGATGACTTCAAGAAGATGAAGGAATTCCTGGCATCTGTTGTTCAAGACTTTGATGTCAGTGTCAACAGAGTACGTATAGGTGCTGCTCAGTTTAGCCATACCTATCGGCCAGAATTTCCACTGGGTACTTTCATAGGCAAAGAGGAGATATCATTTCAGATTGAAAACATCCAGCAGATCTTTGGATACACACACATTGGCGCTGCACTCCGACACGTGGGGCATTACTTCCAGCCAGACATGGGCAGCCGGATAAATGCAGGTACCGCGCAGGTGTTGCTGGTCCTCACAGATGGCCAGTCCCAAGATGAGGTGGCCCAGGCTGCTGAAGACCTGAGACACAAAGGTATTGACATTTACTCTGTGGGCATTGGGGACGTGGATGATCAGCAGCTCATTCAGATCACCGGGACTGCAGATAAAAAGCTAACAGTTCATAACTTTGATGAACTGACAAAGGTCAAAAAAAGGATCGTTCGCAACATCTGTACCTCGGGGGGTGAGAGCAGTAAGTATTTAATGTGCCCTTCATATTTTTTCCTTCCCTGTCTTTGCTGACATTCTCCTCAATCTCTGTTTACATCCCCAGGGGCTGGTAGGAGAATTTAGATTTGTGCCTCTAGATTTCAGATTGAACTTTTCACAGTCATTAAGTATTTCTTTGTGACTTGTGGACTGAAAAACAGGACATCTGAGAGCCTTTTGTCTCACACACCACACCCCCATCCCCCCGCTCCGGAGCCCATACCCACTTTGCAAATGGGAATGCTGTGGCATGAGGGAAAGGTCATTGTTTACAATCTCATTGGTTTCAGAGGTTGGAGACCCTGTCTCAAAGAAGTAAACAATTTGACAGGTTTTGGTTGCCTGGCAATAAGGCCTTCAGGCTGCCAAGTGCTGTGGTACAGGTGTATAAAGGACGAAGAGCCTTGAAGATTTAGATCTTTATTATGAAACTTTTTACTGCAGAAGTTAGTAAATACCTTCTTAAAAGTTAGTCTATTTTGACATTTTCCAACAGATGGAAGGAAAGATCTTGAAAGAAGGATGATTTTTTTCCTATTTTTGTAGATGTGCCCAATGGGTTGGCTGTGGTTCTGTGTAACTATCTACGGTAAACAGAAACTCTAGATTTTCACCAGGACAAGGAAAGCTATCTGGTTGCTAGGAGGCAGCTCTGGAGACAGACAGCCTGGCTACCAAGCCTTGTTCGATGGCCATTTTTTTCTTGGACAAGTTGCTTAACTTTTCTGTTTAATTTTCTCATCTATAAAATGTGAGCAATAGCAGCACCTAGTTCAAAGATCATTGTCAAGATTAAATGAGAAAATGTGCATTTAAACTTTATAATTACATCCCAGGTGTCATGCTTACTCAATGTAAAGTCACTTCATTTTTGTCTACCACTGATCCATTAAATTTATTCATGGGGGCCAGCTCTTCCTTTGACCCTAGTCACTTTCAGGAAATAAGTGAACATTTTCTTGGTGATTAATATGTCTATCAAAAGGTAACCATTAAAACTAAAAACTTCATTCAAGGTTACTCCACTTTCCCAGCCTCCCACAGGCTACTCACCGGCCATGACAGAGGAGGTCTCACGTGGTTGGCATTTTACCCATTGTTGCCCACCTTTCACTTCTACCCCCTTCTCCTAGGTCCTGCCCTCTTGTTGCTAGCCATGGTTCCAGAATGGGTTGGGGAAGGGAGAAGAGCTAAAGAAGTACAGAAAATTTCTTACTTGATGATGCTTGGCAAGAATTGGTTTTCTGTGACAATAGCCCATATCTAAATCTGGATCCATTCATGGGTCTTCCAAAGACTTTCCCTCTTGCCCTCCACATTTGGCAGGGGATCTCTCAACCATAGTTCCTTTGAGAAAGGTAAACATGTCTAAATTCCAGATGTTCCCTTATGCCTTCCTCAGCCTCTCGGCATCTGGTGATGCCCTCAGCTTTATTCTGCTGCCATCTCTTTGGTCCTCCAGTTAGCCGCCTTGGACAGGATCTCAAAGGAGTCCACAATAGCTCCTTCTTACATGTAGGCATATCAGCTCCATGGGAAACAATTACATATCAGTTGCCCCAGTAAATACTAGAAGTTACAGCCCCTCAATGTGGTCACCTCTCCTTTGCAGAGAGAGCAGTGTGTCATCCTGTGGCTCATTCTTTAGAATTTCTAGGCTTGTCTCATCTCTGAGTTCTCTCTTAGACCTCCTCTTACGTGACTTAGAGGAAATTACCTCCTTTCCTTCTATATGTGTGTGTGTGTGTGTGCGGGTAGTGAGACACCTCCCAACACATCAACAGTTCTCTCCCCCAAAACGCTCTTCTAAACTCTAAGCTCAAACCCTTTATAAGACCTGGTGTACAGCTAAAGGTTAGGAGTCCCATCATTGATTAGGGACTACTGTCTTCGGAAATCCTGCTTCATGATATCCTCATACTTTGGAATGTCTGGTGACCTCAGCCAAAACTTCCACATTAATTTCCTGTTTCAAATGAAATAGCCATTTCCAATTATTAGGCAGAAAATTATCTTGGAATCATTTGTCTCTTCTAGAGAGAGTGAAAGAAAATCATGTGGAAAGTGAAAACCAGGAGTATGCACTCCCACGTAGTAAGTTATCTTTAAAGGAAATAGTCATGAATGTAAAAATAAATAAAAGTACTCTATATTAAGATAAACTTGAAGTCATTACTGCAGCAAACAAGAATGTGAGACCTTTGTAGCCGAGCTACGGGCTGAGGACTGAAGAGGCTGGAATGAACAGTGAGAAAGCTCCAAAGGCATGTGCAGATATACTAGAGAATACCAGTTCTTCTTAAACTACAACCCCCACCCCCTGAGTCCAGGAAATTCAACAATAGTTTGGTATGACTCAAAGCAAATCAGACTTAGAGCCTAAACGTCTAGCTTTGCTTCTTATTAAAATAGGTATAACTTTGGAGAAGTATCTTGTAATGATCTCTTAAATACACAAATACATGGAGTCATGGGGTTAGTTCACAGAAGGACAATTTACCAAGAGTTCCTTGGTTTAGGAACGTTAATATTTTTGCAACAGTTCAGAGCTATATTCGAATTTAATGTCTTAGCAGACAACAAATTCTCTTAAGCAACTAAACTCCAAACTCTGTTTTCTTACCTTCGTTCATGTTTATTTTCCTGATTTTTCTTTGAGCCTGGCTATTCTGACCACCTAGAGGAGATTATCAGGCAGTGTTCAGGATATAAAAATGCTACCTTTTTCGTTGAGCCATGATTAGGTAGCAAAAGAATCAATGGTACCTCTTATCATTTGCATCATCATGGACAGATGTATCAAAAAGGAGAGTTAAGTGAGAGGCTAGTCTGGGGGAGGATTTGATTCAGGATTTGATTCAAGGAATGTGAAAATGTAAGGACAAAAATAGATGGTCATTTCCAACTTTCCTTGACAAGGATCTCTTAGGTTTCTGTCTTAATTGGGTTCTCTAGAAAACGGAGTTCAAAGCAAAGCTTATATGCTAATACTTTAGGTGCTAATACTTTGAGAGTGCAATCACAGGGAAGCAAGAGTGAGTGTAAGGGAAGTGATACAGGAAAGGAGAAAAAAATAAATACAAGATGGTGTATTACTAAGCTTGCTACAGCTTCTTGAGAAAGCAAAATTGGTGCATCATTCATGTAGAATATCACTAAGGAAGTGTGTGGAACCACCACATAGATGGGTCCTTTTGGGGGAATAAAGAAGGGGATCTATCTGCCAGTTTCCTCCCAGCTACTGCCTCTCATCGATCGGAGTTTACCCTCATGGAGAGTTAATTCTCCTACCCTACCTGGTTGTGTTATCAGCGCTTTGGGGAAACCAGACATGGGACCCACAGTGAATTATATCTGTGACTGGAAGTGGTAGAAGGAGCCAGAATTCCCATGAATTCAGTTGGGTTGGACATGGGAACCAGAGTCATCCTGGCCCTCCTGCCCTGAGGATGATGGAGGCCATGACAAAGCCTGGTTTCCACCCCCTGCACACTTTTGGGAGACCAGATGATGGTGGCAGCTGAGGCTATCCAATGGGTAAATGTCCAAGTCCTGGATTGGGTGGAGAGGAGGTAGCAAATCTGAGAAATACATAAACTGGGTCTCTTACACTACCTATTTTCTAGATCATTCTTTTTTTCATCTAAGATACCCCTTCTTTCAAAAGCCCCAAACAAATTTCTCTCTTATCCCAACCAATAACTGCCAATAGCCCAACTTTCCCCTTTAAAGTATTTAAGAAATTTTTTCTAATCTTACTGATATATCCTACCTTCTTGACAGTATTTCTTAATTCTAAGAATCTGCCATCATCAACTCTAATTATGGACTTTGTAAGTCAGATAATTAAAATCCACTTTTAAGTCTGACAGGGAACTGTCAGACTACCTGTTTAGTCCAATCCACTCTGTTCTGTTGTTTTTTTATTTTGGACTATATAATCTCATTTTTATAAACAGGAAAATTAATGCCCAGAAAGGTTAAGAGACTTGCCAAAAGTTATCTAGCAGTAGCAGCGTCTTGGCCAGTCCATGACTAAAATTAAACATGGAGCCTTCCCACTTAAAGACCTCCCCCAATCCAGACTTCCACACTGTGGTTTGTGAGGACAAGTCGAACACTCAAAACACTAGTTTTGCTTCTCCTTGTTATCACCCTCCACAGCAGTGCTGTGGACTCCCTTCTCAAGTTGCACTGCGTTTATCACCATTTTTCAATTCCCCCTCCTGCTATCCTAGGTTAATCCTTCATTATTTCTCTTGGAAATCCAGTGTTAGCCTTCTCCCCAGCTCACTTCCAAAACCATCTTTGCCTCTTGTTAGCTCTGAAGGGCTCCTGATTTGAGGGCAGATGTCTCTGTAGAGTTGGTAAGACCCTTCCTTCCAAGAGAGCCCACTTGATTAATATGGCCTAGTCTAATTGTATTTAGACATGTGGCTGCCAACTCTGGATTTGTTCCTCACATTTATTCCTTTGATCACATTATTATGGAATAATTTGTCAATTTGAATTAGTTAAATAAACACAGGGAACTTATTTACTAATCTAGACAAAAAGTTAAAACACTAAATTTTTAGAGGGGACAGTTCCCAGGATCACTCAATGACATTTTGGCATTTCTGCCACTGTTCGTTTTTCAACAGTCTCAAGATTGAAATGATAGGATATTGATTCAAGAGGAATTTTGGAAAGGACATATTCTGATGCTTCCTTCTGACCAGTTTCTTTCTCCTCATCTCCCTTTCCAAATATCAGAGAAGAGATTTTTCTAAGAAAGTTCCTATGGCAAAATAAGAAATAAAGAAAAACTAAAGAAAACCCACCTTTCAGATGTTTTGATAACATTGATTTACCTGAAATGTCATGGTGAAAATTGATTATCAGATAAGGATTTATTTTCCCTCACCCAACTCTTTTCTCATTAAATGGGAATCAGGGTACAAGGGAGTGGTGAAAAAAATGAATCACGCTACTGGCCCTTATTTTAAAATTGGAAAGTGACATTTTGATTTCAAAGACTTGCAAATGTGCAACTGACCAGTGTGTCTGGAGGTAGTATACGTGGGCATTTGTCCACACAACAGCTATCTGAAAAACTGCTTATCTGAACAAAGCAAACTAAAAATACATATTCTTCCTCCCACCTTCCCCTGCCTTTTTTTTTTTAACCAAGCAAGCTAGTTAAATTTGCTGGATTTGCTGAATTTGTATCCAACTGAATTTGCTGGAAAATTTGAAGTTTTTAGCCAACCTAAAAGTTCTGGAAAGAAGAGTGCATATGAACTATCATTTTATCCTCCTCTGATTATCTCCCTTTTAGGAGACTCAGCTTAAATTATCAAGCCCCTTCTAGTTTCTCCAATGCTTAACATGTCCCTGGCCCTAATAAGGATAAAAGCAAAGCACTCTAAATGGGAAACCTCTCTAGGTATTTATCGAATCTCCAAATGGCAATGGCTTCAGCTTCCTGAGTGCCTGAGCCCTGAAGGGAATGCCATCTTTGACATAAACTAAGCAAGATGCCAAAGGATCTCTTGGAGTTTTCCTTTTTTCCTTTTTCTTTTCTGAGTGGATGTTAGAAGACAAAAAGAAGAATCAGAGATTGTTTTTAGAGAGATAAATCATCACAGTCATTCCTTTAGACAAGTCCCTTGTGATTTATTTTTTTCTAAATGACTATTCGAATATTTTTATACTTCCCTTGTAGTTATAATTTAATATTTGTCAAGTGACCTCAGTTGGTAAGTAGCATGGTATGAATTTCCTCTTTCAGACTATTAACACTTCCACATATAACTTTAGATACTTAAATGATTTTGCGTGGCTTTTTCAGTGGCCCCAATAAAGTCTTTCAGAATTTTGTTACAAAATCATCTAGATTTTATACCAGCTTAAAAAAATATTCTATACTTTTACCAGTTATAAAAGAGTGATTCTAAGCTTCTTCCTTTATTCAGTCATGTTCTTCCTTGTTTTCCAACTTTTTAAATGGAATCAAAATAAGAATTTCAAATACCTTGATGTAGATATGGCAAACAAGCCAAATAAAGGTATTTGTTGATCTAATAAGATATACTTTTCCCTTGAACCCTAGATTGTTTTGTGGACATTGTGGTGGGATTTGACATCTCAACTCATGAAAATGGGCAGAATTTGCTTGAAGGTCAGTCTTGGATAGAAACCTACCTTCAAGACCTCTTACGTACCATCAGCTCCCTCAATGGGGTAAGCTGTGAGGTGGGCACAGAGACTCAAGTTAGCGTGGCTTTTCAAGTGACCAATGCCATGAAAAAATATTCACCCAAGTTTGAGATCTATAGTGAAAACATACTGAACAGCTTGAAGGATGTAACAGTTAAAGGACCATCTCTTCTCAACGCAAACCTCTTGAGTTCTCTATGGGATGCATTTCAGAATAAATCAGCTGCTCGAGGAAAGGTAAGCTGGTTTTACTTTATCTGCTGGTCTATGGTTGCGATGACATCCTTTTTACTCAATTTTCTTTTTGAATACTTTCCTAGGTGGTTCTCTTATTTTCAGATGGATTGGATGATGACATCGAAAAGCTTGAACAAAAATCTGATGAACTTAGAAAAGAAGGTATTGAGCATGGGGAAGAGTGGGAAAGGAGTGTTTACTGAGTTTATAACCTCAGAACTCAATTCTGGCTCTTAAGTTTTCAAGCACTCAAATAACCCTGAATTTGTCCACCAATATGCACTTGGGAGAGCAAATGAGCTCTCAGAACATTCTGGCATCTACTTTTTTTTCTTACACTATGTATGTGAAACAGCACTGAATATTAAGTCCTACCCTTTCCCTCATAACACTGTATGTCTTCTTCCTAAGCTTTCCTGGAGAATATTCCTGTATCCCTTGGCCCACATTATCTAATATTGCTACTTCTTTAGGGTCTGCAGAAGTGAACAGTGTATTTTTCCTTGACCAAGGAATAGAAGAATTGGATTATTTTCTTTTGACACTGTTAAAGTTTCCAGAATCTCAGGCATTGTTGGACAAGTCTACTCATATTTTGGAGTTTTCTAATTAGTTCCTTCCTTCAGACCACAGATGGACCAACCATGGTGCTTAGGGGTTTTTAAAGCATTGGCACGGGGCTTTTTGCTTTAGGAACAAATGCCCAGTCTGACTTATTGTCAGTTCTTACAAAATATGGGTCAGTGGAAGAAAAATGAACCCACATGTTCTGGTTTGACTAAGAATAGAAATACTTTCCTGTAAATGGATGCTATTGGTGCCCCCTTTCCGAGTAGTTTCCCCCATCCTCCAGCTACTGTGACTGTTGGCTGCTAGAAACTCACAGGTTCTCCTTTCTCTGAAGAATTGCTGTCGACCAGTGGAAGCCATTCACCTGGAAGGTTACTCCCTACCCCACCCCTAGGCAGCAGGTAGAGTACACGGAATTGGACCTTACCTCAAAATGGCACCAGTTCTGTGGTATAATTTATGTTCCAGAGTTCCCCATGGGATCAGGCTG
The DNA here is from genome assembly GCF_964656455.1 of Halichoerus grypus. Lineage (NCBI taxonomy): Eukaryota > Metazoa > Chordata > Mammalia > Carnivora > Phocidae > Halichoerus > Halichoerus grypus. Next base: position 128,213,607 of record NC_135712.1, on the reverse strand, counting down.
AAGCTAGTCTTCAGCTGAAACACTATCTTGCTCAGCTCCTTCCCCTGCCCTATCTTGCTTTCTTTACCCCTTCTTCAAAGAGTGCTTCCTCAATAAATTGTATGCATCCAAATCCCTTTCTCAGGCTCTGCTTCTAGAGAACTTGGCCTAAGACAGTTGCTTAGGTTGCTCCCAGGTTAGCTACTAGAAGCTAGGGGGATCTGTCCTTTCTGTTCTGTTCTCTCTCCTCAATCTTAAACAAATTGCAAAATTAGCTATATTTACAGCTGAAAAGTAAGACTTTTTATTTTGCCCTTTATTTGCTAAAGCTGCTTTCTTTTTACTCTTTCAAGTCTTGGACTTTTTTTTATGATCTACAGTGGAGATATTAATGAAGACTGAGAATAAGACCCTAGAGTGCTTAATTTGGGTGGGTAGGGTTTTGTTTTTTGGGTTTTTTTTTCTCTTAAATAATTTAAGTGTTTCTTTTGTGGTGAAAAAGATGTATCTTTTGCACACAACATAAGAGTTTTCTCCAGGAAGTTTCCCTCAGAACACCCAGATTTCTAAGACCAACCTTCTTTTTCCCAACTCCCAAGGAAAAACTATTAAATGAGTTTCAACTTCAGAAGCTAGATTTTTAATATCCTCAAAAATTCAAAATCTCTGAATGGGAGAGATGAAGGGATGATGGCCATAGTGTTTTTTGAAAAGTGTTAAATGGCTGTCAATATGGACAAGGAGTACCCCTAGCTCTGGCTTCCCATGTTTAAACATATATGATTTCAGTTGATGCTTGGCCCTATGATCCATTAGCCTAGGAGAGCCTCCCTAATTTGGGGCCAGGTATCTATATGTATAAACTGTGCACTCATCATGAGACAAGAGGAGACCTGGAGAAAAGGATACTCAATGGTGGATGTGGTTTTTTAACTAATCCACATGGATTGGGGTTTGAATTCATTTAGTTTCTTTAAATCTAGTGCTCTAGAGTCTTCTCGGTGATTCTTACATTCTTTCAATTTTTGAAATATTTTCTTCCTTAATTTATTTTTAGGAATTGTATTTAGGATTTTTTGACTTATTATTGGATGAGTCTGAAAGGAGCAGGATCAGAGTCCCCCATCCTGAGGAAAGCAGTTACAAATAATAGTTATATGCATTATTTGCTGCAGATCAACAATCCCATGGTTCTCATAACTCTTACATTTTTACATTTCTTGGAACTTACAAGAAAAATCAGATGTGAGATTTCCCCCCTTATAAATAGATCTATTAGCATGCCTTCTCTTGATCAGTAAACTCTTTTGATGAGCTTAGCATTCCTCACTGTCTATCCCAGCCCACTCCACCGTCCCTTTTCTTCTTGTCATTCTCATTCCTAGAAGAGTGACTAACACCTTGTTTATTTGAGACAAGCCAGAGATATCAACACTAAAATGAGGGAAGTCCTGGTAAATCAGAACAAGTTGGTCACCCTATTCTTTGGTGTTTCTTCATTTATTCCACTTCAGCCAACCTCTCTGTTTTCCTCTCCTAGAACTTGAGCCTCCCCAATATGTCCCTGAAACTTTATTCTCCTCATTCTCTTCTTCCTCTCACCCAAAATCATTCATTCAGAATCATACAATACACTTAGAAAACATTCTTAACTCTCGGGTCTGTGAACATTTCCTTATTTTAGTCCATTGGCTTCCAAGTCCCATCTAAAGATGTCTTCACTCATCCATAATGAAATGAGGAAACTTATGCCAATAAAGCTAAGTTTATTCAATTTTAGGACTGCTGTTTACTCTGATTATGTCCTTAGTATACTTTTGTTATTAAAATGTCTTTTGATTGTAGGCTTTGGAATCAGGCTGTCCAGGTGAAAAACTAAAAATACCACTCAAGCCAGTCAAATAACCTTTCCAAGCCTCAGTTCGCTTATCTGTAAAATACAGCTATAATTCTACATATCCATACATTTGGATTTGTAGCTTACAAGTAAGCTAATGCATGGAAAGCACTTAACTGACTTCCAGGCACATAGTAACTATTAATAAATGAGAGCACAGTTGTTGCTGCAGTTACCTCCACCATAAGGATTGCCAGGATTATTACTGGTATCATTTCATGTTTATATCAATCAGTACTTTATCATTTCATGTTTGTATCAATTAATACTTTGCTAAGTAAGTCAAAACCCTCTGTTAGTCCCTTACAGATTTCTTTGAAATATTCTGGTCCATAATGGTCTATAAAATTCCAAAGTTTATGAGCTACAGCTCTGGATGATTATATGTCATTTGTTTCTAACTGCCTGACAAGAGGTCTCTTACGGTCTTACAGCCTCTTACTCTAATTCCAACTGGATTCTCGAATCCTTAAGAGGTCATTATAGCTGTGCTTCTCAAACTTTAATATGCATGTAAGTCATGTGGTGATTTTATTAAAATACAGATTCTGATTCTGTAGATAATTCTGTATTTCTGAGAAGTTCCCAGGTGATGTAAGTGCTGCTGTCCAAGGATCCCCCTTTGAATGGCAAAAATTTGGAACATTTGCTTTCTTGATATATCAGTTCTTCTGTATCTTCGTATACTCTATGGACCCTTTTTAAATCATTATATCTCACTTCAAGTCATCCAGGAACTGGAAGTTCTGTTGTAATATCCCCTGCCTCCAATTTAATTAGCTTTGAAAAATGTAATTCCTTTTGTTCTCTTATGATAGTCTTGTCACTTGTCAGTTTTACATTGCATGGTTGGGGGAAGTAGACAATAAAATGAGTGTTCCTCTTGCAACTGTTTTCCTAGAATAACAATTTAGATACATATGCAAAAAGATTAAAATAGCCAAAACCACCTTACCCAGAGAATTGTAAACTGTGTTGGATAGGCCTGAATGCCTTCATAACTGTTGCTCTGGATGGAGCCACCGATTCAAGTGACCTGGCTGATCTTCTCTACATTGAATTCGGGAAAGGGTTTGAGTACAGGACCCAGCTCACTATTGGAATGAGGGACCTTGGGAGCCGACTGTCAAAGCAACTGGTAAGTTACTTAGAAAAGGCTGGTGAGTTTAAATTTTCTATTTGTTTTGTATATAGATTTAGTATTTATGCTTACGAATTTGAACTAATTTTGTTCACTTGGGTGTGAGAAAAAGGCTTTTCTGAATTAGTAAACAGCCTAAATAAGAGGGTGTTTTGAAAAAAAAAATGTAATATGGTAGAGATACATCAAAGCATGTTTAATTAATATGCTTGGCAAAAGGAAGAAATTTATAGCACCTATGATCCTGCCCGAATTACAGTCACTGAATGTAAGCGCTGGAGGGAATCTGAGGTGACAGGGTGAATCCACTGCTCCCTCAGCCAGCTGGTTTTCACATCCCTTGTGGATCCTAAGTGTCACAGCTCACTGCAGTGAGTATAATACTCGTGTTTAAGATGTGTATTTTCCCTGCAACATGGCTTGTAAAGGAGAGCCGATTGCACTTGGAGTTCAACCAAAGGAAGAGGAACCTGCCCCGATATTGGAGGAAGAACAGAGCAACATGATGATGGACCTCCTCCTATGTTGTACTGTATGTGTGATCAAAAGCTTTGTAAATGTCTTGACTGCAATGTTTGCCTTGTGAACTCTTTTTAGAACCTAATGTCTACATGGGTGCAGCCTAGTCCTATTTCTTTCAGAAATGTACAAGGATTCAAACTAGAGTGGTGAAGGGTTACCAGATTACGTGGCACCACTTTCACCTTAATAACTGGCTAATGATCTCTCATTTGCTTATGATTTATGAATTCTGTAATCACATCAAGACACCTTCCAATAACACGCTAGCTCCTACTATTTTTCACCTGTAGAATTTGTATATAAATAGATGTTTAAACACCATTTGTTAAGTGTAGTAATTACGTGAAAATAATTACTTCAAGAATATGGAAGTTTTGTTGGAATTGCTTTTTCTACATGGGAAGACTGTGTCTCTTTTACAAAAGGTCTTTTTTTTCCTACTATTTTTTTCCCCTGTCTTTGAAATTCGTATTGGTAATTCATAGAGGGAGGAAGTTATTCCTCAAAACAAACCTGTCAGTGTTTCAATATCATATCAATGCTAGATTATCAAAGAAAAACTTAATTTTAGAAATAGATCAATTTTAACGTTAATAATAAAAGATCTAATGCTGTAGGGTTTTAGTGATCTGAAGAAAATTGGTATTATCTAATATAAAATCAAAGAATCCAGTTTGTTATTTGATTTCACACATTTCAAGTTTTATTGGTTTTTCTGACATTTTTAGGGGAAAATTTTTTTCTAATGGCTGAAAAGGAACATTATATAATAGACACAGAAGCACAATTGCTAAATGATTATTATGACAAAATATTTTCATTTTTCATCACACTAGATTTTTGATGGGAAACTTTTCAACACAAAGAGTGATTCTACCCTACCAAGGCCAAGCATGGTGTTTACTGCAAATTTTCCTAAAAATAAATCTTGTGGGTTAATTGTAGAAATGCAGTGGAATATGTCAATTTTTCAGAGGATGACTAGGTTCAGGATAAAATTCACTGATATTTTTCAATATATAATATGGTTTTTCAGCCAGGGTATAAAGGGGAATCTTCTCCCCATTCCCCCATCCTCTACAGCAAGGGTTTTGGAAATGTTGAGTGTGTAGTTGGTGTTTTTGAAATCCTGTCACAAAAACTTTTCTGGAAGTGTTTACCATTGGACTCCATTCTAAGCACTATGACATCGGGCACTGTCTAAATCCTTTAGCATGCAAAGATTTCACAAAATAGGGAAAGGAGAAAACAGCATTCATTTTATTGAACAAAATATTGGGGGCAGAATTATATAAGGTAATCAGCAACACCATGGTCAATGCTGGGATGGGGTGGGATCAAGAGATCACATTAATAAATTAGGATGCACTGAGCTGGCCATGGCTAAGCTAATAGCATTTTGAGGATACAAAAACCTCTTTGAGGAAACAAGCTGTAACAGACTCTTAACAGAGAACAGACTGAGGGTTGATAGGAGGTGGGGGATGGGCTAGATGGGTGATGGGATTAAGGAGGGCACTTGTTATCATGAGCACTGGATGTTGTCTGTGAGTGATGAATCACTGAATTTTACTCCAGAAGCCAATATTGTACTGTATGTTAACTACCTACAATTTAAATTAAAAAAATAAAAGAAACCTCTTTGAGCTGATTTGAAGTTCTCATAGGGTGGAGAATGCAGACCACAGAAGGAAGGATAGCAGCTAAAGAATGTCTCATGCACTCTCTCTGGAGCATGGTTACTTTAATGGGGAACAGGTTTCTGAAACTGTGGAAGAAGTCTGAATGACACCATTGAGCGTGTATGTGTGATTTGGGAAGCAGTGCCACCCAATGTCATGTATTTCTTACTCTTCCCCAAGGTTAATGTTGCTGAAAGGACGTGCTGCTGTTTATTCTGCAAGTGCATTGGAGGGGATGGCATAATGGGGGATCCTGGACCACCGGGGAAAAAGGTGATTTTAGTTAAGATTTATGGCTCACCTTATTTGAATGTAGTATGTCTTTCAGACATAGGGTTAGGTGGAAATAAAGGATGATTTTAACTTCTAGATAGAGCCTCTGAGGTAACCACTTATTCTCCATGACAACTAGATACGCCTGGCTTTCCCTTGGCATTCTAAATTGGAGTCTTCTAAAAAACTTTCAATACAAGTGTCAGGAGGGACAACTGCCAAGATCCTTGATTATCTAGTGTTCCAGCAGGGATGACAACGACGCCCAGAAATCAACGGTGATTTCTGTGTTGAATAATGAAAACTTCCTGAATATCAGTGTCCTTTCAATTCCCATTTTTAATGACTGCAGAGTCATTTAAATGAAGTAGGGTATGTTTTGGGTAGTCTGCTGACAAGCAAATTAGGTCAGCTCACCCTGTCCTCACAGAAGATGTGGCAACGTTTCAGTCAGCTTTAGCCAGACCAAAAATATCACAGATGTATGCGCAAAAATGCCAATTATAAAACAGTAGCCAAAAGTAGATTTATGTATTTCCTAACCAAAAAAAATTTATGTACTCATAAAAAAAATATGATTTGGGAGCATGCTAAAATATGCTAAGTGCTAAAATATGTACAAACATACTATGGATGTGTTTAATAATTTCAATACTGCTTGTTTACATGTGTGTTTGATTTGTGAATAATTTGTAGATAGCACCATAACTCCCAAATCAACATGTTTGTGTCTCTGAAGAAAATTTTCGGACTATTTCCTGAATGCTTCAACTTTACGGAAGGAGAACGGTAGATTTAAAAAAAAAAAAAAAAAAAAAAAAAAAGCCGGGCTCAGAAAGAATGAAAAGAAATGTGTGTGGTCTATTTTTCTATGTGTAGCATAAATCCTAAAAGATTTTTTTTTAATGAAAAGAGGGTAATTCTAGTCTGTCAAGGGCAAATAGAGCTGTGTTCACTTGAAGGTTTGACTGAGAAAAAATATTCCAGCACTGTATATAACCCCAGAGAGGGTTATGGACAGCATTATGATCCACACATGCACACACCCTTGAGTTATCTGGATACTTGTTTCAAAACTACATTCATTTTTATGTGTATAAATACAGCCTAGGTTGTGGGGGGAGGATTATTTTTTTTCAAACTCCTGTAATTCTACATAAAGTAAAACTATAGTTAAAGATTTTTGCTTGATGACCTTTGGTTTTTGGTCTGTGGAGTTCTAATGCATTCTTTGTTTCCTTATTTCCAGGGATCCCCAGGTTTTAAAGGCAGTGAGGGCTATCTGGGAGAGGAAGGCGTTGCTGTAAGTCAAGGTTTATTTCACCTCTATTTATTCCTGAGAACATATCTGCAAAAGGAAATCGTTTGTGTCAATTCAGAAGGAAACAAGAAAAGTCAGAGTCTAAGAATTCATGTACAAAATCTGAGGTCTTTTCTAATTCTCATCGGGCTTTGCTTCTGGTGGTCAATAATGGTTTATTAACCTACTGTCTCCTCTTTGGCTGTTCACCAACGCTGCACAATGAACTTAATGCGAAAGTTATTTTTTTCACCAGGGGACTCAAATCACTGCCATTTCCCCCTTCCTGATCCATTTTGCACAGGTAAACCAACTCCCCACATTATTTATCAAGGACCTCCACTCTTTCTTACGTCCATCCACCCATCCATTCATCCATCCATCCATCCATCCATCCATCCTTCTTCCTTTCTTCCTTCCATCCGTGCATTCCTTTAACAATTATATATTGAGCATCTTACCATTTACCATAATAAATGAACTTCTCCACTCATGTATTCATCTAACAAATATATATTAAGGCATTCTACCACGTTTCAGGCACAGTGTCTAGACCCTAGAAATAAAAAATAAGGAAAAGTAAAAATATGATTCTTATCTCAGGTAACTTCAGACAAGTGGAAAGGCAAATGAGACAACCATGTTTCCAGCTGCTAAACACAACGACTCTTCCAATGTTACAATGAGGTGCATTGTGGCAAAGCATAGCAGAGCAAATACCTAACAGCCTTGGTAGTAGTTAAGGCTTGGGAGGGGAAGGCTGCAAACAAGGGGTAATGCTTGGGCAGACATCTGAAGGACAAATAGATATTTCTTCAGGCAAAGTTTGTGGGGGAGAACATATTACTAGAGAGAGAACAATGTGTTCAAGGGTATGTGATTAAGTCAGAGAATTTGCGTGCGTGCGTGTGTGTGTGTGTGTGTAGAATGGCACATAGCCAACATGGTTGGAACCCAGGACACAGTGAGGAGGTTACGTGGCAAGCAAGACCCAGAGTAATTGGGAATCTTGAATATCCTACAGAAGATTTGGTGTCTTCCAGTTGATGGGCAGTCATTGGATGATATTAAGCACTGGAGTAAAAATAATGGGGGCATGGATTTAGAAAGCATACTCAGGCAATGTATGGATGCTAATAAGGCAGGGGTTACAGGTAGAAGCTTTGCAGTAGTAGGTGTAGGACAAAGCAGTCCTAATCTTAGTTGGGGGCAGTATAAGGGGGTATGTTAAAGAGGATGAATGTAAGTAATTGTGACCTGGGGAGAGAGAAGCAGAGGATGATCTCTTTGTTTCCAGATCACAAGACTGCACAGACTAGTGGGGTAACCAAGACAAGGATTGTAGGAATGATATTTGGTTAAAGAAAGAGAAGGAATATGGATTTTGGATTGGAAATCATGCTTAGATTTTAGTTAGATCATACCTAGAGCATCCTTCTCTGGTGCCTCACCAATTCTTCATTATCTGTTCCTGGAATAGCTGCTGAAATTTTGAGAATACATTTTAGCTGCCACTTGTTTGTATGTCTGTTTTATTTAGATACCACCCTACCTAGGGCAGTATCCAGGTGGGATCCAAAGCAAAGGGCTGTCATCAGAGTAGTTCTGATTTACTTCCATTCTCAGGTTTAATAAGCATGAATTCTGGATTGTAAACCATGAGCAGTTACACATTTTTTTCCAACACAAAACTTGTAAAATTTCTAAGAATCCAGAGTATAATGGAAAAGGCTCATCTAGGTATGTTCTCTTTCTCAGGGAGACAGAGGAATCAGTGGACCAGTGGGAGAGCAAGGTACTAAGGGATGCTATGGTGCCAAAGGTCCTAAGGTAAGGGTTGCATTAGGCATTGATAAGTCTTTCCAACATTAATTCCACTTTCTCACACTAACCACTACTGTCCTTTCTATTTTCAGGGAAACAGGGGACTAAATGGACAAGAGGTATGGTACCAATGGTATCCATTTATCTGCCCATCTCTTATCTAGAAATATTTTCATTTTTTGAAACTACTGAACAGTAGATCATACAAATGAAGTTTCTCTGGATCTTCCTTTATTGCCAGCCATTTGATTTTGCTTATTCTTGTTTTTTATTGCAGGCAATGTGTATTATTTGTTCACAGTTTCTATTACTCGGTAATCTTTGTTATTACTCAGGACTAGGCTGTATATGAAAGACAAAACTAGACTTTTGTTTGGGGTCTGACTTCTTTCCACCTAAATGTGTAATACACTCTATTCTGATCACATCTGTCTTTTCAGGGAGAAGTTGGAGGAAGTGGAATTGGCGGATTAAATGGAGAGCAGGTAGAGCCTTCTCTTTGTCCCCAAAAGGCCCTTCTGAACCATTTCTCATCAAGAAAATGGAAATTTGAGTTTATTCTTCTGTTTTTTAGGGTGAGAGTGGTCTTCCTGGAGAAAAAGGAGAAAAGGGTGATGAAGGATCCCAGGTAGGGATTCAATAAAGAGACAACATGAAAAATGTCCTGGCAATTAGAGGTGTGACTAACAGAGTAAAACAGCTACCCTAAATGTATCAGTCAGTGAGCACCACAAAATTGCTTTGTGACAATCACAAAACCTCAACTGCATGCAACAATAAACATTTATTTCTTATGTGTCTGAGGTTTGTAGCCCAGATCCCTGGTCTAGGCTAAGCATGGCTGATCTTGGCTCGGGTGTCTGTAGGTTGGCTGACAGCCTTATTCCACATGTCTCTTATCTTCCTCCTAGGACCAGGAAGCATTGTCTGGCTTTGTTTTCCGTCACCTTTTCATGGCCATGGCAGATGCACCAAGGGAGCAAGTAGAAACACACAGGTTCTCTCAAGGTCTCTTAAGGCCTAGGCTTGGAGCTCTCACAGCAACACTTCCATCTCTTTCTGTTGGCCAGATTCAGTCATGGCCAAACTCGGGAGTTAGGGGGTCTTGTCCCACTACAACTGGAAAGCATTACAGAGTCACATGGCAAAGGACATAGATACAGAAGTAAAGAATTAGGGCCATTAATGAAAAGCAGCTACCATACTAAGAATGGCAGCAGGGTGTTAACAAGAGTCTGTAGGGTGGGGCAGCACACCGCAAGTGTATGCCACTCATTCCCATTTAGAACAGACACCAACAGCAGCCATACTTCCATCATCCACTTTGTCTGTCTTTGGGGTGTGAACAGCTGAGTCAGAAACCCAGTTTCTAGCTGATACAACCACCTTGGAGAAAATGGATAATGTCTCTGAATCTCAGCTGCTTCACTAAAAGAAATATACAAACAATACCTGGTTTATAAAGTAGCTGTAAAAACTAAGACAACAAATGTGTCTGGAACACAGACTTCCTCACTGTGGTAAATAATTGAGATCACTCTTAAATTATTTACATGATGCCTGAAACTATTTTTTGGTTGTCCATCTGTCCAGCTTAAAAATAACTCTAGGGGCACCTGGGTGGCTCAGATGGTTAAGCATCTGCCTTCGGCTCAGGTCATGATCCCAGGGTCCTGGGATCGAGCCCCACGTCAGGCTCCCTGCTCTGCAGGAAGCCTGCTTCTCCCTCTCCCACTCCCCATGCTTGTGTTCTCTCTCTGGGTGTCTCTCTCTCTCTGTGTGTCAAATAAATAAAATCTTAAAAAAATAATAACTCTAGTAGAAAAATTTTAATTATTCAAATGAGGGAGAAGATAAGCTCTTTGTTTTTACTAATGTTATTAAAAATTCTTTTCTTATCCTTCTTCTGACTTGTATTATCTTTAGGGAAGCCCAGGAAAGCGAGGGGTTTCTGGTGACCGAGGTGCAAAGGGCCAGCGAGGAGACCCTGTAAGTGCTGGCGCTGCGTGGGCTGTGAGCTAAACAGGGCTTGGTTGCCATCAGCTTCTGATAAGAAGAGAGCCCCACTTTACACTACTACAATAGAAATCCTGAGTTTAGATCATCACAAGCACAACTGTTGTGGAATTTTAAAAGCATTTCCCTTGTGCTAGATCCTCTTCATCTATGGAATGAGCATGGACAGTGAGAAGATCTTGTCCATCATTGGTGCATTTGTTTTTTGAGAATACATATTCAGAATTGTTACTGTGCTTCAGAGCCATGAAGGAATTCTAGTCCCTTCCATTCTCTTCCTCTGAGTACCTCAAAATATGGATAGGGTGGAAGAAACAAAGCCAACTCTTTTCTTCCATTCCCCAAGAGTCTTTATAAGTTAAGAATATGAACTTAATTTTCTTGAATCCAAGCCAGCTAGGACCGTTTCAGGCAAAACCTATGACACAAAGGTGCCTGCTCTCCTGGATACAACCTGGTGAAATAGGCATGACCCACACCAGTGTAGGGGATATGCCAAGTCCAGTGAAACATCAGTACTATAGGACTTCCATCACCCCACCCACACAAAAGTAAGTCTCCAAAATCTTAACGAATTAGGATTTAGGTTTGTTTATTAAACTTTTCTACTGAGATATAATTGACCTAGAACATGGTGTAAATTTAAGTTGTTATAAGATATTGATTTGGTAACATTTATATACTGCAATACGATTACCACCATAGGGCTAGCTAACTCCTGTATCGTGTCACAGAATTACCATTTCTTTTTTTGTGATGAGAACATTTAAGGTCTAGTCTCTTAGCAACTTTGAAGCATATGATACAGTATTGTCTATAATTACTATGCTGGGCATTATTCTAGAACTTAGTTTTGAACTGTAACATCAGAAAAGTACACATGTTACGAATGCACAGCTTGATGAATGTAAATGTGCCTATGTAATCACCACCCAGGTAAAGAAATAGGACATCCCAGAAATTGCCCCCCATGTCTAATTCAATCACTACCAGCCTCTCCCAAAGGTAATCACTGTCCTAAAACCATAAATTAGTTTTACCAATATCCCTAAACTTTAAGTAAGTAGAATCATATAGGATACACTCTTCTGTTTCTGGCTTCTTTTGCTCAAGTTTATGCTTGTGAGATTCATCCACATAGTTGTCGGTAACAATAGTTCATTCAGTCTCATTAAGCTTAAGCCTTTTAAGCCAGTTTTCAAAAAACTCTGTACTAATTTACACTTCCACCAGCAAAATACCATAGCAGTGTACTACATACATGCATCAGAATGGCTAATTTTTTTTAAAAAACTGACAATAACAAGTGCCGATAAGGATGTGGGGCAACTGGGAAACTCACAGGACTTTGTATATTGGAGGAGGAGTTATTAAAGACAATGGATTGATCAGAGAAAGAATTTAGTGCAATATATTGAGAAATATAAATGTTAGGTATACATTGAAGATAACTGTTTTAAAAGCAGAGGAATTTGCTCTTGAAGACTACATTGTTTAATAAGTGATGTTTTCTGATAATAGTCTGATGACCTGAGAGTTTTGAAACAACTTCTAAATATCTAGTTAGAAATAAAAAACTATCCATAAATAAAAATAATAAATAATAGTTCAAAGACATTTCAGTCATCTATATATGAAGGCCAAAAATTTCCTTGGGATATTGCTATAAAATTGCCATGTACTTTGGTCAGAATCCCCCCTAATTGTCTGCCAAATTGTCTGTATGATTACTTAACACTTCCAGAAGAATCTGAATAATGTAAGACGGTTTTTTTTTTTTAAGGTTCTATGACTTCGAGATGGCTGAAAATTCAACCCACTAGAACTTCTGTGATGTGCTGTTTGTCACGATACTAATTTTAGTTTTTTAATGCATGATAATTCTTCCCACCCTCTTGGGAGTATACATCTCAAATCAAAGACAATTCTCTGAGTCTTTTTACATGTGGTTTTTATGGGTTACTATTTCAGGAAAAATTTGGGAGAGCAAGATTGATTGAATAAATAGAACCCGCACATGATCAGATTATTCGTAGGAATGCATACAAATGGCACAAATTCCTGAAAATCTGTGCTTATTCAGACAGAACTTCCAATCATGTGACAGCTAGTTTGGCCATTTGGAATTTCCCATTTTTAAAAATCTCATGTAATCTCATGTGATACTGGGGAGAAAACTGAACTAGATCATTTGAGCTACAGAGTGTAGTAAGGTTCATGATTCTAAAACATATCATTAATAGAAGCCCATGTTGAATCATAAATTTGTGTTAGATGATCTTTTGTCCAGTTGCATAGAAAAAAATGGAAAGACTGGACAGATCATATTCATACTGACCAAACAACTAGGATATTCTATTCTGTAGAATATGCTAGCGTATGACTTTTTAATGCCATCTCTTCAATTAAATAGTTTGGAGTTGGACCTCGATAAGTTATTTATACATCCAGTGGAATAAGATTTTGGACTTTACATTATTTTCCTTTTCCTTTTTTTGCCAAAATACAGTCTCTAATATTGTGATTTAGGTATACTCTGCTTGGAGAACTTGACAGACAAATATTTAAACTTAAAACAGAAATTGTAGAAAATAATCTTTGGCTTTGGTATGTGGGGGGAAAGAACTAAGTTTTCACATAAATTCTGGTAATCTCAGTTATAAAGTAAATTCTAAGAGCATCTTTTTCTCTCTGGTAGCCTATAAACTGTAAGTGTAGAAACTATTTGTTTAAAAATCTTTCTAAGTATTTGGAACAATGACATGTCCCTGTTGGTGATCTCAAATTACTTATGATTGATGAAGGTAATCTGGGCTGCTATCAGCCAAACAGCCCAGCCGCTGGCACTCAGCAGGACTGGATAATTCTTGTCCCCTCTCAATTTATTGGGGCATTGACTGAACTGACTGGCTCAATTGATTGTCCCAGCATCATGGGGATACTGCTCTATTGGTGGTCCTAACTATCCAAGATAGAAAGCTTTCTGTTTGGCCTGCTAAGGATAATGTCCTACAATGAGTTCCTGCTAGAATGTTTGTATGAATATTGGGGGAAACTCAAGATGCCAGAATTTTCTGAAAACTGGAAAAGTAGCAGTGAACATATGGGGCTAGAAGGCTACCAGGCGTCCAAGGGGAGAAAGAGAGAATGGATGGCAGATACAGTCCTCAGTGCTGCTCAGTGTACTTATGTTCTTGTGGTGGAGCCCATTACAAACCGTCTCCCTTCTCCCCTTCATTCCCCCCCCCCTTCATTCTTCCCCTCCTGCTACATTCTTCTTCTTCTTTTTTTCTTTCTTAACATATTTGCATTATTTGTTTCAGAGGTACAGATCTGAGATTCAACAGTCTTGCACAATTCACAGCGCTTACCAGAACACATACCCTCCCCAGTGTCCATCACCCAGTCACCCCATCCCTCCCACCCCACCCCCCACTCCAGCAACCCTCAGTTTGTTTCCTGAGATTAAGAATTCCTCATATCAGTGAGGTCATATGATACATGTCTTTCTCTGTTTGACTTATTTCGCTCAGCATAATACCCTCCAGTTCCATCCACGTCGTTGCAAATGGCAAGATCTTATTCCTTTTGATGGCTGCATAATATTCCATTGTATATATATACCACATCTTCTTTATCCATTCATAAGAAGAGCAAATATTAAGAGAAAGGATGGCAGTAGTGAGAAGGGGTACCTCCAGACCCAGGATGAGAATTGTCATAAACACAAGCCATGTCACCCTTGCTTCTCTGGGCACTGCCTTCTATGGTGAGCTCTTGCTCCCCTCCCCTGCATTCCCCCAACACTCACCTTAGGTCCCCACTCTCTTCTGACAATGCAGAACACAGGAGGAAAAGAAATCATGTATAAGCCATTTGTAATTTCTACCTATCTATGGTTTTAAATGGATTGGACCTATTTTGTCAATTTTTTAAGGGGGGAGTGAGTAAATGTGTTATATGCAGTTACATTTTTAAGGAGAGATATTCAAAATTTTTCTCTTTATTTTGTGTTTTTTAGGGAGTTCCTGGATTTGACAATACCACAGAAGGACCTAAGGGCTTGAAAGGAGAACGTGGAAGACAAGTAATTATGTGGGCATTTGAAAGTAAACTTGTAATGATGTGACATACTTGCTACAGAAAAAGCATCTTTAGGAGCAAAAATACCTTTTCCTCCTCCTTATCTGCCACTCTAGGGTTCAAAAAACATTCCCTTGTTCTTCTGAATTTGGGGTGACTTGCTTCACCAAGCCCTGCCCTTGAGGTCTTCATTTATGAATGCAAACATCTAATTCCCATCTTAAAATGTAGGGCTAGCTGATGGAAAGAACAAGCCAGTAAATTGTTGGCCTTCCAGGATACAGGAGTCATATACCGTAAGAAGACATTGTATTATTTGTAGTACATGATAAAAAGAAAAAGATCTGGTAGATCTATACAGCTTACATGCTCAAGGCAAATCTCTTAGGATTAATCCCATGAAATCTCACAAACCACAATTTGATCATCTTACCTTGTTTTTCAGAATTTTTAAAAGTGTAATAATCTGGAAAATGTGTTTCTCTGGATCTTCTTGATGAGGAAGTTCCCCTGGTGACTTCCCCTGGGGGAGAGGTCTGATGTGGTAGGAAGAACTTGACTTTGGGGACAAGCCCAGGTCCTGTTTCATGCTCTGTGCCTTACCAGCTCTGTGGCCTTGGGCCACTTTCTGTAAACCTCAATTTTCTCATCTGCAAAATAGGATAAATAGCCTACTTTTAAAGGTTATGGTGGGAATTCAGTGACTGACCTTGCCGCATCATAAACCTTCAGTAAATGCTACCTGCCATTTTTACTAAGTGGTAAATGTAAGTCTCACATGTCTCATTATAGATTCATAAATTTCCTTCATTTTCTATTTTGGGAAGATGCATGAGTGTTGTGAGATTTTATTCACATGCAGGTGTGAATCTACACAGGTTAGCCAAACAGAACAAGAAGTCCAAAGGTAGAAATCCAAACCAGTAGTAGCCGTACCTGACACATGGCACGCTTCATTTATCCACTCTGCGGCAACACAGTGGGAGATAGTTTGATTCAGATACTCTCTAACTTATACCCAAAGACAAGTTAGACAGTGGTGATGAACAGATGAAGCCATGTCATTAGCATTTGGTCCTGTAGTCCCTCATTTCCTGCATAGACATATGGTTTATAAACAGTAGAAGTAATCCACATCCAAAGGGAGGATAACTCCCTAGCTGGTGTGTATCCATCCACCCTCCCTGCAGCACAAGCAGATGTTGAAGAGGAAATATGTCAGTGCTGTGTAATTACTGTCACCTGTCTGTCTTTTCACTTGACAGGGTAGAAGAGGCTGGCCAGGCCCCCCTGGAACACCAGGCTCCAGAAGAAAGACAGTAAGAGCCCTTCTAGACAAGGAGACCCACTGCTCTGGTAGCCTATATTGTGATAAAAATGGCCAATTGTGGGGAGTGAGTGGGATGGTTCTGCTGGGGCTCAAGACCGTGGGGACACTTGGGATAGCTCTGAGAACACAGCTGGCGAAGCGCTTGTGGAAAGCCCCCGAAAAGATGAGGCAGGAAGGTGCTGGTTGCAAGGAAAATTACCGATCAGGAGAAAAGGCTGGGCAAAGAGAACAAAAAAGCAGCCAACTAGGGGAAGAGTGGTGAAAGTTTGGCCTTCTCACTATGCTAACTGCCATTGCCAGTGATGTCATTTTAAGCCCCAAACTCCATTCCTCTGCCAATTTTATGACTACTTAGGAAAGTCAGTCCTGGTATAAGTCCTCTGTTCTTACTTCTATATTCTCTGCCTCGCAAAGAAGGTGTGTGTTCCAAGACACAAAAACATTTTCTTTGTGTGGAGTATAATAGCTGATTCTGTGAACTTCTCAGACAATTCAATGCATAATAAATACAGTATACTAAACTGGTTTCTATTTGTGCTCAATTTTAAAGCATATATGTATAGTACTAATTGAGATTTAGTCGATGTATAACATTAGTTTCAGGTGTATAACATGATTTGTATATGTGGTTGTGAAATAATCACCACAATAAATCTAGTTAACACTCATCACCACGTGTAGTTACAAATTTTTCCTTGTACTGAAAACTTTTTTTTTTTAAAGATTTTATTTATTTATTTGAGAGAGAGAATGAGATAGAGAGATCATGAGGGTCAGAGGGAGAAGCAGACTCCCTGCTGAGCAGGGAGCCCGATGCGGGACTCGATCCCAGGACTCCAGGATCATGACCTGAGCCGAAGGCAGTCGCTTAACCAACTGAGCCACCCAGGCGCCCCAAGTACTGAAAACTTTTAAGATCTACTTTCTTAGCAACTTTCAAATATACGAAACAGTATTATTAGCAATAGTCCCCATGCTGTACATTACATCCCTATGATTTATTTTGTGACTGGAAGTTTGTACCTTTTGACCCATTTTACCCATTTTATCCACCCCCCCCCCCCGCAACTCCTTACTTCTGGCAACTACCAAAAGTTCTCTGTGTCTAGGAGTCAGTCAAGTTTCTGGAGTTATTTTTTTGTTTTGTTTTGTTTTTGTATTTTTGAGATTCTACATATTAGCAAGACCATATAGTATTTGTCTATCTCTGACTTATTTCACTTAGTACAATACCTTCAGGGTCCATCCATGTTGTCACAAATGACAGGATCTCCTTTTTTTGGCTGAATAATATTCTGTTATATTTATACATATATATATACATTTTGTTATATATATATATCACATCACATATTCCTTATCCATTCATCCATCAGTGGTTGCTTAGGTTGCTTCCATGTCTTGGCTATTGTGTAAGTAATGCTGCAATGAACACAGGGGTGTGGGTATCTTTTTTATTAGTGTTCGCATTTCCTTCAGATATATATACCCAAAAGTGGAATTGCTGGATCATAAGGTAGCTCTATGTTTAATTTTTTGAGGAACCTCCATACTGTGGAAATACTAAGAATGAAATTGGGTCACTTGCTTATACAACCTTTTGGGGTCTTTCTTATTTATTTTGTTTTGTTTTGTCGTATTTTTTCAACAAGCACTTTTTGAAAAAGGTTCTGTGCCTGACTACTTGGAAGAGCACAGAAATTATAAAAGAAAATTTTTATCTAATAAAAAGAGATAACTCTAATAAAATACACTTAAGTGCTTGCATCAGGTTCTAAATTAGACCTTTTTTCATTTTGCGCATTTCCTTTCCATTCTTAGTTATCTACTTTCCCCAACTTCCTCCACCTCCCTCCTCAATTCTTTGTGCTATTTACTGAGCACAGATAAAAACTAGTTTGATATATTACATTTATTATGCATCGTATTTTCTGAGCAGAAGTTCATAGAACCACCTATTATACTTCATCAAGAAGATATTTTTGTAGCTTGGAACTCCTCTTCTTTGCTAGGCAAAGAAAATGGAAATGAAAACAGAAGTTACATTTAAAATGTGCAGAATTTAGTTGCTGGGAAAGCACTTTACTACTGCTGCTGTGTTAATGCACCTAAAGATAAAGCAATACATTTGCTATTCATTTCACTTTCTAAAAGGGTGTAGCCAGCTTACATACCCTGGGAAAATATTTTGAACTTAAAGAATATCATCCAAGATTTCCTGGCATGGGAGATGTACTTTTATTGTTTTATAGAGGCTCTCTAGAGGCTAACACAGCATCACCATGTATTATTTAAACTGCACAACTCCTAAGAAATATGTCCCCATTTGGGTTATAGGTTCAGCAGTGTCATTCAGGAGTAAAAGTGGGACTTCCAGCTAAAGATGGCAAAGTCAATGTGGTTTTTTTTACTATTCCTTTTTGTGCAACTTACCAAAAACAACACAAGAAATTAAAAAGAGATTAACAAAGAATGACCACAACTTCAAGCCACATGTGATGGCAAATATTGGCCAGTTCTTTTAAAATCTAGATCTTAATGAAGGGAGACTTTGGAAAGCAGGGATCAGATTTCTCTAAAAGTAGCTTTCAGGTTTTGAGAAGATCAGAGAATATACCCATAGAAACAGTGTGGCTGAGGAGGCAGAAATCATGGAAAACTAAAGAATATTTCATTTTTAATATCTACAACCAGCAGTCTGGTCCATGGAAGCTGCAAATATCGAAGAAACAGTGACTATTGCAAAACTATGATTTAAGGGGCTTTATGTGAGTTCCATAAATCTCTTAAATGCCCAAATTTGAAGGGAGAGGTAGCATGAGGTAAAAGAAATACTTCATGATGAGAAAGGGTTTGAGACAACATATCTATATCAAAGCTACTGACCTAGGTCCAGCTACACCACATACAGTTATTCAGTAAATAGGTGGCCCTCTTCAAAAGTGATTAATAACCAGAAATAATATTAATCTTCATTATTAAATGATTATTAAGACTTATGCATAGAAAGAAGAGGAAAATGACATGAGCAAAGGGCAAATAAACCCTTATTGGGAGAAGAATTATTCAAGGAAAAGACAGAATGACTCTGGCAAATAGTTCTCTAAAGTCTCGAAAAAACTAAGGCAATGTGATTGCTCTAAAAAGAGTCTAAAGAACTGACAAGATGATAGAAAGTGAAGAAAGCAAGCTGGTAGTGTTTGGGGGTGATGAACATGCAAGATAGGTTAAGAGCAACAAAAAAATTAGAATAAATAAGACTGAAACTATAGTTGGGCATATAGTAATCAAGAAACCACAAAAGCGATGATAGAGGTGGACAATGGAGAGCCCACAACTGTACAATTTGCATTACTAAGTTAAACAGACTAATGTAGAAAATATTCAGAAGTATAATAAAAGAGAATTTCTTATAAAAAGGCTCAAATGTGCAGGTAGAAAAGGCATATTCTGACTCAGAAAAAAAATTGATACAAAAACTTTAACACTGAGCTACATCCTAGTGAAATTACCAAACTTATTATGTAAAGGAAGAATCTCCAAGAATTTCCAAGCAGAAAAGATAGAAAACCCAGTTTGTCTTGAGCCTTTTTCACAACAATCAGGGCCAAAAGGGAGAGCAGTAGAATAGGTAGAGTTCTGAAGGAAATCCAGGGGTTCAAGATTTTCATACCCACCTGAGTTGTCCTTTGTACATATGAGTAATTAATATGATAAAGCCTTAGAAAATTCAGGCAATACAGCCCCCATTTATCTTGTTCTTCTATTAAATTCAAGTAAAATTAAATGTAATATTTTAATTTTAAAATAGCATAAATACCATCATCCTTTCTTAATCAAAAGTACTATTATTTAGGGGCGCCTGGGTGGCTCAGATGGTTGGGTGTCTGCCTTCGGCTCAGGTCATGATCTCCAGGTCCTGGGATCGAGCCCCATGTCGGGCTTCCAGCTCGGCTGGGAGTCTGCATCTGCCTCTCCCCCTGCCTGTGCTCCCTCTGTCTCTCTCTCTCAAATAAATAAATAAAATCTTAAAAAAAAAAAATACTATTATTTAGAACCCTATCTGTAAACATGCATAAGAAGATGTTGGGAATCATGATTACCAAATGTTAACAATAGTTTTATCTATGTAGGATTTGGGATGTCTTCAATTTTTTGGGGGGGGGATGACTTAAATTTTTATTCTGTTTTTTCCTGCATTTGAATATTTAAAAATCAGCATGTATCATATTTTAATAAGAGTAAAGTCATTGTCCTTTCAGAGGAAGAAAAATTTATACCACTAACTGAAAAACTCTAAAATATAGATAGATAATAAGTATTGAGGACTCTTTGGTGCAGTAAGATTCTGCTGAACTAAAAAGTGATTGGAGGATGCTGGTACGGTGTGGCATGCAGGGAAATAACAGCAGTTGACCAAATCTGACCTTGATTCATTTGACAAACATTTATTGAACACCTACAGTGTATCAGCAACTCTACTACTAGAGCTACAAAATCAAATAAGACCTAGTCCTTATTCTCAAGGCACCTAGAATCATATTACAGATTCAAGGGATGGTGTCTCAACCTATTATTGACATTGGATCAGATAATTCTTTGTTGTGGGAAGTTGTTTTGTGCACTGTAGGATGTTTAGTATTATCCCTGGCCTCTACCCACCTGCTAGCAGCACCCCCAACTTGTGACAACGAAAACCATCTCCAGACATTGCCAAATGTTGCCAGAGAAGGGGGGTTGCTAAATCCCCCTCTTGCAGTTTGAAACCACTATTGTAGAGGGGGATGGAACTGTAGGGATAACAAGCTGTAATTGGTGCTCTACCAGCAGTCTTTAATGGGTTGGATTGGGATGGTGGAGGGAGTAGGATCAGGACCAGAAAGCCACAGCACTGGGGCAGGAGGTGGGGATGGGAGATTGGTTCTTTCTGAGCCAAACTTCACTGAGAATTAGAACAGATTCTTGTGCCATGGATCATGAGCAGCAACTGTAGCCTCATACTAAAGCATGGCCTTCAGTCCTATTCAGTCTAGAGGGCTGTTAGTTTGCTTTTCCCTTTTCAACTCTCTTGGCACTACTTTAAGGGGCAGCTTGAAGTGCCCCCAGGCAGGCAGTCAGTCATCACTGTGAATGAGTGTTTGCCATTAAGATTCAGTATTAATGTGATGTTTTACCATTAAGAATGTCCTATTTTTTTCCCTGGGGATTGTGTCTCAAATCAGTCCATACCTATCTGGAAAAGTGGGTCCTGGTAAACCATCAGAAAGCCAGGCTATGAGGGACCAACAAGACTGAGTATCCTGTTCTGGGTCTTCTTACTCTCAGGATGCCTTTGGGGTTATTTTCTTTCTTGATGTGCTCATTCACATTTCCTTTCACAGATAAGTTAGACTGTCTGGATGAGTTACCAGACAACTACAAGCCATGGGTAAACCATGAAGACATTTGGGATTTAATCTTTCCCATCTAAAGCATTAAAAAAAATGTAAAACAAAAGTGTAAAATTATCTCCCCCATTTCCTTATTTTCTTTCAGTCTCTCACACCTATCCAAGGTATCTCAAACTTATGACTTTCATTTAAAGTTTAAATCCCACATAGCCATTAATGAAAGTGCTAGGTGATGACTTCTAGAGATGTTTCCATTATGCATGAATAGTGGATTAAAGTCTATCTCTTCTGTTAGGCTTATAAACTCCTGCCTAGGGACAGAAATCAGTTTTTACTTATTACCACTCACCCCAGTGCCTCTAGGGAGCAGGAGCTCAATGTTGAGATGGCTAATTTTAATCAAGGCCTTTCAAAGTCAAACCTTAAAGACACAGACACCAAATGTTTCTTGATGTTATTTCAAACACTGTGACAGTGGACCAGAGAAAGATTTTTGGATGTAAGGTTGTGTTTCATATCCTTTAAATCATATCCTATAGGAAGCTCTTTATTTTGCCTGAATATAGGTTCAGTTGTGCCTACCACACCCAGATGTATCCACTTAAAGTCTGGCCATGCACATTTCCTGCTCTAAGAGCCCCAGTGGTTTCCGCTAAAGGGAATATGAACCCTTCAGCTTAGTAACCCTACTACTCCCCTCTCTTCTCACACCTTTGACCCAGAAATGGTCAAATACACACCATCAAATACTCTTCCTTTTTTCCTGCCTCTAGTTCATTACTTAGGCTATACCCTTTACTAGAAAGACTTCTTTCATTTTCTTCTACCTATAAAACTCCTACACGTTCTGTGAAACCCATATCAGAAATATCTTCCAGGGTATCTGGCTGGTTCAGTCAGTAGAGCATGAGACTCTTGATCTCGGGGTTGTGAGTTCAAGCCTCATGTTGGGTGTAGAGATTACTTAAAATAAACTTTTAAAAATAATCTTCCTCTAGGAATATTTTCCTAATTTGACAAACTGGATATAATTGCTTTCTTTGAAACCCATATTTCCATCTTCCTTTTCTTATGGCATTTGCCATACTATGCCTTGTTAATATTGCAATATTTATCTCTTCACCCCCCAAACCCAAAATATGAGGGTCCCTTGAGGTCAAGAACTGTGTGTGTGTATATGTGTGTGAAATCTTTATGCTCCCGTGGTTTCCATACAATATGCTTTGTGGGTAATAGATTATTGGTAGATATTTTTCTGAATGAAACTGTAGTAAATTGAACCAGAAGAGATAAACCCTTGTACTAAAGGAGTGGAGAGAGCTTCTCTTCCTCCCTCTGATAGAGAGGATTTAAACTCTCATCTCAAGAAGACTCATCATGGTTTTAAAGAGATAGGTCTCCATTTCTCCAGATATACACAGTCTGTTTCTTAGATAACAATAGATTTTAACTAAAATATGATTAGAAGAATTTAAAGTCTGCAGCACTGGCCTCACATAGAATTTTGATCTGAATATCTCAAATGTCCATCAAGAAAATGTCATCTGATATTATACTGATTTTTGCAAATCCTGGTGTCAGTCTTGCTATGACTTTACTGAGACATCCTAAGTTAGACAATAAAATGTCTTTGTGTGATTTCCAGATCTACAAAATGTTGATCTGAAATATACCCAGACCCTGACCTTACATATGAGAGTATTAGGAAAAATTCACTTGATTATGTAGTGCTGCTATTTTGATTGAATATTTCATTAACATAATTGAGAACTTCTGAATGCTTGGGCTGATTCTTTAATTTTTGACAGATAAGCTTATTATTTGGCTTTTTGGGGGGAAGAGGGTAAAATTAGTCTGGTTATATTTAGATTCTGAAATTAATCTATAATAAAGTTCAATGGAGTCAGTTCTCCCAATTTTTCCTCTGGCTTCCTGCCTTTTGGCCACTCCACTCCTGATTTTTGGCTTACTTGATAGTACTTTGGAAAAATGCAAAGAAATTAAATTCAAATCAGCCAATTTTGGAGCTTATGATCAGCTCTAGTAATAGTTTAATGGAGGACAAATTATTGACCACAATCTGTTCCCTTAAGTATGTACAGATTTCAGTTGTCTATGTGATTTTAATTACCTATTGCCCTAGGATAAGAAATTCAGAGCTGGCAACATTTTACTGTCATGGTGCAGTGGATAATTAAATGTTTTAAGCAATATGTGGGTACTTAAAAAAAAAAGTGAGTGCCTTAAGGTGTTCATTACTAATTTAAATATAAAAGGCATTTTTTTCAGTTAACAGTACCTACCTTTCCTCCTATTTTAGGCAGCTCATGGCCGAAGAGGACATACAGGCCCACAGGTACAATTATTTTTTTCTTAACTCCAAATGATAAGTATTCTGTGTCCAATCAAGTAGTAAGAATAAAGGCTCTGGGAAACCTCTTTCAAGACTAAAGTTCTTTCACTTTTTGATGATACTGGTTGTGGAATAAAATGTTAGAAATCTTTTAGGCTACAATTTTAAGAACTCAGATCTTAAAAATGAAGATTTGGGCATTCCAATCAAAGACTAAAAATTAATGACAAGAGACACTAGTTGGCCCAATTACTATTAAATTTAACTTTGGGTTTCAAGTGCAAACTAATAATTCAGTTGAGTGATATTGTAGATTTTTGTTCAATTAACTCTGAAATCTTACAATTTACATAAACCCTTTTTAAACTGAGAGTACAGTGAAACCCTAATACATATTGGACTTCTGTTTTATTCAAAAGTTGACTATTCCAAATATTGTATCATATCTTCTTTGTACATGTTGGTGATATACATGCCTCATGTATCTATAATATTTATGAAAAAGAAATTGTGACTTAGAATTTATGAAATTGAGGAAACAAGGAAACACACATCCTCAGGTTGAAAATACAATGAGGATAGGGGCGCCTGGGTGGCTCAGTCGTTAAGCGTCTGCCTTCGGCTCAGGTCATGATCCCAGGATCCTGGGATCGAGTCCCACGTCGGGCTCCCCGCTCAGCGGGAAGCCTGCTTCTTCCTCTCCCACTCCCCCTGCTTGTGTTCCCTCTCTCACTGTGTCTCTCTCTGTCAAATAAATAAAATCTTTAAAAAAAAAAAAAAATACAATGAGGATAAACAATAAATCCACTCTCAATCACATCATGGTGAAACTCTGGAATGCTAAAGATAAAACATCTTAAACATGACCAGAGAGAAAAAGCATTTTTACCCCTGAAAGGAATAACAAATTAGATTGCAGCAGACTTGTATTTGGCAATAAAACATGCCAGAAAACAAAATGATATATGCAGGGGCAGAAGAAAAATAGCTGTTAATTTAGAATTTTATACCTAGCTAAACTGTGGATGAACATGTAGACATTTTCAGACCAAGACTAAGAGAGTTTACCATCCACAGACATTACTCACACACACTTCAACAAAAAGGAGAGCAAATCCAGAATAACATCATGAAATAAGATTGGGGAGAGAAAGTGTTGAGAAATTCCTCTGAGATCTAGGAAAAGGCAATTAACAAGGGACATTTAATCACATCTGTGTAACAACTGGGGCATAAACTTTAGGCTATCCCAATAGTTGACTAAATTATACCTTTTAATCCTTCCTCTTCTTTGGACTTCTTATCTCTGTCAGAGTTCAAGGGCAATGTGAAGATACTCTCAACTTTTGATCCATAGATATTTAATCTATTTGAATGTAAATATAATGTTGTAAGATGTCTGGAGATTTTTGAAGAAAACGTAAAGTAAACTGTTAGTTTTTTCAGGCCAAATGCCCAAGTCAGATATATTACAAACATTACAGAAAAAAAAAAAAAAAAGGAGTGTGTGAGTGTGCATATGTATAAAGACTTGAAAGCAAATATACCAACATAGTAACTGGTTATCTCTGCTTGATGAGATTATAGAAATTTTTATTTCTTTATTTTTCATATTTTTGCCAAAGATCCTGCACTGACATTGTGATTGAAAATATATAATCTTGTACATAAAGGAGACAAAATTCTCAGGAAACAGTGCTAACAGGTTGATTCTCTCACCACAGGGGAAAACAGGCATCCCAGGCCCAGATGGACTTGAAGGCTCATGGGGACTTAAGGGCCCTCAGGTACATATCAGAACTAATCAGGGTTTGAGAACATAAAGAAGAATCTGGAGTCTTGATGGAATCCCTCAAACCTCTTTGCAGAAATTTGTTAAAGTGTTTTCAGGAAATAAAGTAAGGAAGCAACATAGTCTTGACTTGTCCAGAATTTGGTCTCCTTTATCTAAGTTTTGTCTCATCAGGGGGTGAAAAGGGAATGAACATGCAGGGACGTGCAATGAGTTCAAGCTAGCTAGGATATTCTAGGGGAGACCTCAAGCCAAAGAAAATGTTGAGCCTCAAAACTAGGAATTTTGGTCAATGTAGTATAGTAAGAACTCAGTGTTACATATCTGGACGCCTGTGTGGTAGAAAAACTGGCTCTACTCTAGGAAACAATTGTTCCAAATACAGCTGAAGTCTTCCGCGGGGTGATCTATAGTGTGGCACTCAGCCTACCTTCTTGCTCACTTCCCCAGAGAGCTGCCTCCAGCACATTTTCCTTTGCAAGGAATAAGCCATGGTTGGCTCTTACACTGATCACATGAAGGGAAAGAAGCATGTTCCAGAAAGAGCAAAATGTAGCCTGGAATAATACTGAGAAGGGGAAGGAAGTCCTAGAAAATGCTAAGATGAAGGAAAGGAGGTCAGACTATAGAAAGTTTAGAACATATTTTTTTCTCTCCAAACTTTGTTTTGAAATCTTTTTTTTTTTTTTAAAGATTTTATTTATTTATTTGACAGAGACAGAGATAGCGAGAGCAGGAACACAAGCAGCGGGAGTGGGAGAGGGAGAAGCAGGTTTCCCCTCGAGGAGGGAGCCCGATGTGGGACTTGATCCCTCGACCCTGGGATCATGGCCTGAGCCGGAGGCAGACGCTTAACGACTGAGCCACCCAGGTGCCCTGTTTTGAAATCTTGAGAAATAATTTTGCTGTTTGGCAAATGCAGGACAAGCAAAGTTTCTATAATTTTTCAAAGTTTTAATCCACATAGTTAAAAAAAAATTAACTATTATGTGTTGGCAGCTTGGTGCATGGAAGTTGGGCAAAATATCCTTAGATGTCAGATAAGAAATTGTGTTCACATTTTTACCAAGACTTCAGAGCAGTAAACAGTCTGCCTCCTTGGACCTCTATCTCTTTTGAGCTTGATTGCTTTTTTTTTGTTTTACTTGCCAGCTGGGGAAGGTTCACTTTTCTTATCTTCAAGTGAGAAATATTTGCCACTGGGATTGTGGGGAAGCATTTCAATAGATTGGCTGGTTTTATTTCATGCTAAACAATACGACAACATCCCTTCTTCCACTTTACAGACTTTCTTCATGACATAATTTAAAAGGAGATGGAAAAACCAAACACAACATGAAGGTTTCTCTGCCTAATGTACAGAGGCCACAATTAATAGGCAACATAATATTCTAGAAGTAGAAATATCCAGATTTCATCTTACCACATGCTATATCTTATGACCAGTCTTCAGTGTGGTTATTGAATAGAAAATTCATTTTAATATTTCAGTTTCAGATTATGTAATTAAGGATCATTTTCTTTATCACATAAGAAATACATGCGTTTGGAGTCTAAAGGTGCTTAGGATAATTAGAAAGCAATACTGAAAAATTCAACAGTTCAGTATTTATTCAGTCGACTATAAATGCCCCCAACTGCCTAAATTGCAAATTGGACCCTTATATACACACACAGAAGGACAACTCACAGATCAAGACAGAGCCAAGGGCATGAATGGAGTTCTCTTTCCAGTTTATGTCCATGTGACTGACTTATCATGTCCATCTTTAATATTCAAGTTGATATTCACGTGTTCTCTTTTAGAAAGAAAATAATGCTTTAATTCTCTGTGTGCTCTGTATGTAGGGTCCCAGAGGAGAGACTGGTATGAAAGGCGAAAAAGGAGGTCTGGGAAGTAAAGGTCCTCAGGTATGTAATGAGAGAAAGTGACTGCATCTGGCTCTGATCCTGGCTTTAATATGGATGTCCTTGCAGTTTCTTTTCTGCAGAAGGAGTATTTACTGCCTGTGAACCAGCAAAGTTTTGAGTTCAGTGTTCAATGTGATGGCCACATCACATTGTGGTCCCTACCTTGCAGAGTGGGCTGTCTTTCTGTCAGACGCAGAGGTGGAAGATAGCTTCTAGTCCTCTTTGCCTCAACACCTCAACCATCACTGTGAGGTTAAGAATTTCTCCTCTGTAGAAATCAGGTCATGCCACTCCCCTGATCTCCTCAGGGGCTTCCCATCGCACCCAGAATACAACTTTCTTCAGTGCTCCTCAACCTGGTTACACATGATAATCTCCTGGGAAGATTATAAAACACTCCACCACCTGGAATCCTCCCCAGGCCATTTAAATCAGAATCTCTGAAGGTGAGGCCAGGGTATCAGTAACTTTAAATTCTCCCCAGGCAATTCTAATAGACACACCCAGTGTTGGGACTGACTTTCCCACATCACTTCTCCAACTTCAAAGTCCCTGAGAATCACCAGGACAACTTGTTAAAGTGCTGATTCTGATCAGTAGGTCTGGGGTGGGGCCTGAGGTTCTACACTTACAGTGAGCTTCCAGGCAGTACTGATGCTGCTCATTCCCAGACCACACTTTGAGTAGCAGGTCCCTACATGATCTGGCCATTGCCTAATTGCTATTATATTTGTTTAGCTTTTTGTCTCCCTGAGGGTCAGAACTTTGTTTTGCTTATACTATATCCCGGAGCCTAGAATAACAGGGCTGCCACACAGTAGAGCTCAACATTTATTTATATAATGAATCAATTAGTAAATGAATGAATGAGACACAATTGGGATTTGCACTTGACTTATGGGATAAAGTGAATCCATTACTTTGTGTCCATTAGGCAGTGGTCCAACACTTAAGTGAATGTGCTCATCATGAAAATATTTAAGATGCTATTTGCATAAACCTATATCTGATGATACAATATTTTAAAGCATATTAGTTACTGCTCATGAGGATATTTGTTCCCAGTTTGATGAATGTACTCCTTCAAACAGCATGAAAACTTTAAAAATTTCATTGTAGAACTGAATTGATGAAAAGTAACGGTTTTGTATTCACATCCTTGAATCATTAAAAACTTGCTGGCACCACTAGTTGGGATTTAAAAAAAAAAAAAAAACCCAGCAAATGCCAAGGGAAACATATCAGGTGATTATCTCATCTGTTTATATAAAATATTGAGATGTAGATGGGTTGAAATCCAAAGAACTTGGTAATTCCCTTCTTCTAGAATCCAAAATTGTATCCAAGTGGCTGTTACTCAAATAAGTTATTCCATTTGCCCTATAATGTACTTGTCTGAGTAAGACCCCTTTAATCTTGCTTTGGCAAGATTGGTTATAGTTATAAATCATTTAACCTCTTGGCATTGCCAGCGTTAGTCAAAAGGCACCACTTCTCTCTCCCTCTTCTATTTATCTGGCTAGAAATCATGGTTTTCTTTCTTTGCTTGCTTTTCTTGAAATACCCTTGTCAACACAGTGGAAGTGCTAGTTCAAAGATAGGTAGAATTTTCTATATTCAGGACATGATGAATGGGATCTCAAAATTGTTGTTTCCAAAGGAAAACCATGGGAGACCAACACAATCAGATATATAAGAGAGCGTTATTCTTTATTGGCTCTATAAATCTACTGACATAGGCTTAAGAACCAGCCATTTAGGTGAAATAACGGGAGTGTTTTTTGTTTCATTTTGTTTAAGTAAGCTCATGCCCAGCATGGAGCCCATCATGGGGCTTGAACTCACAACCCTGAGATGAAGACCTGAGCTGATATCAAGAGTCAGATGCTTAACCAACTGAGCCACCAGGCACGCCTCACAGGAGTGTTTTTTAATTGAAGATTTCAATTTTTTCTTAGGCTATACATTTAGAAAAAGGCATATGATTTCTGTTGACAGTGTTCTGAAGGCTTATTAATTTATGCAGTGTTGGGGCATTCTGCATAAATCAAAATGTGCTAATCCAACCAAGTATATGGCTATGACATGAAAGAAATATAGTCCATGGCACAGTGAAAAAGAAGGTATAACTTTGAAAAGAACGGCATATTCTTTTATACCTTCTTTTGTTCCCTTCTTGTTTGGTTTACCCTAGGGTACTGCACTAATATAATCATGCCTAGAAAAGGAATGGAAAATCAGACATACATACTAATTCAAGTTAGTGCTGGAATTATTCTTAGTTGTTTTTAGTGAAATAATCACTAATGTCACATGCAATATCAAGAAATGTTGGAATTATTCCATGCAAATTTGGGACACAAAGTAGAATTTCTGTTGTCATCTTTACAAAGCATAATATAGTGGTCAGGGGCATAGTGCCTAAAGCCAGCCTGCCTGGGTTTGATTGCAAGGTTTGTACCTTCCTAGCTGTGTGGCCTTGGGTAATTTATTTAACCTCTCTGTGCCTCAATTTTCTCTGCTGTAAAATAAGGATGATAATAGGAGCTACCTCATCAGGTGAAAATTAAATGGTTTAATATAGGTAGGTTCTTAGAACAGTGTCTGCAATATAGTAAGCACTATGTAAGTGTTTATTACTACTATATTGCATCAGTATTACTTAATTTAGCAGGGACATTTTATGCCCAAAGCATGAGAGTCTCTAATCCAAGGGAGGCCATGATAATAATAACAATATAACAATATGTAATCTGAACTGGATTTCATCATTCTGCATAATCAAGGTTGGATGATCCACCAACCATTCCTTTTACTCAAATATTTGCTGAGTGCTTCCTGTGTGTAGGTCCTATATAGTAGGATATATAGTAGGATCCTATAGTAGGATAAAAGGACTGCTCCTGAGGCACTTGGGTGGCTCAGTCGGTTAAGCTTCTGCCTTCAGCTCAGGTCACGATCCCAGCATCCTGGGATCCAGCCCCAGTGTTGGCGTCGTCATTGGGCTCCCTGCTCAGTGGGAAGTCTGCTTCTCCCTTCCCCTGCTTTTACGCGCGCATTCGCTCTCTCTCTCCCTCTCAAATAAATAACATATCTTAAAGAAAAAAAAGGACATGCTCCCAATCTCATAAAGGACACCAACGCAAACAAATAGTTGAGATGTGATGTACTAAATGCTAAAACGGAATTACACCCACGGTAGAGTGGTGGGAGCAAGGATGGCATTAGAGCAGGAGAAGAATGTTTTAGCTTTTGCAGGATAAGGAGGTGTTTTCCAGGTGACCAAGGGAGAGGCAGGCATCTGGGAAAAGGATCCAGGTATTCTAAAAAGAGATATCAAAGTGAGTTTGGGGAACCATAAATGGTTCAACATGGATGGAGTATAGGATGCATGATGGATTAGAAGTTGAGGTTAGAGGCTGTGTCTTAGACTAGCACTGTCAAGATCAACATCTCAGGTATCTTGGGGTTTGTTCTTGCATTAGCCCACCCCTTGCTGGCCTCTTGACTTTTATTTTCTCAGAATTAGCTCATATCTGACTCCTAAAGATGCTGAGCGTTTAATCTCCTTGGGTGGCTCCAGCCCAGCCTGACAATTTACTGATTGTCAGTGTAGGCAGGGTTTTACCCCCATGAAAATAAGTGACAGGATTCCTTTTAAACACGAGAAGAACCTGAACCTCTTGCACCTCCCCAGCCATATTCCATCCAAAGTCGAAGTGTCCTTGGCACTGCTCCAGCCATTAATCCCAAACTCCTACTGTGATCCTTTCTGATAAGATGCTATCTAAGGACAGTTTTTAAAAACATTTAAACTCTAAACATCTCCTTTCTATCATCACTTAACACTTGTATTAAGCAGTTGTGATTGCAGAAGACTCTGTGGCAGAGTCTAAACATGAGCAAAAGACCCCCAGCCCAAGTCCCGAGAGTGGAGGGTAGATCTGGCCCCAGCCTCCTGCATCAAGTTTGGAGATTCACATTTTAAAAACTCCAGTCTCAGGTGGTGCATGATTAGTAGAGTTTGGGAATCCTGTCCCAGATCAGGCCTCAAAACAGCAGGAAGAGTGGCCAGGAGTTCAGTGTAGAGTCAGAATCAGGTTTGGTTCCCATCTTACCCTCCTATTAATGGTGATTTGGAGTTAAATGCTTTGACAATCTGATTTTTATTGGTAAACAACAGTGTCGATAATATGTATCTCATTGTGATTGAGAAAGTCTGTATTGTGTCAATATATACTTCTTAGCATAGTGCTTTGCACAAAATAAATGCTCAATAAAAGGCTGCCATTACAACAAAGCCAATAAAGATTTCACCTCTAGCTGGTGCCCTTTTCCTTTAAATGCCCTAATCTTCTGTTTATATTCCATAGATGCTCTTGCCCTCAAATCAAAGCAATTTTTTGACTCTTTGATATCTTGGGGTGGCAGGGAGTTTTTCATCTTTCCTTTAAATATATGGTCCCCTGTACAACCAGAGGTATTTGAGTAGTTAATATACCCGGGTAACAATTCACTGAAGCTTGAGGCCCATTCAAGGAGTCACAAACACCAGTCTGGTATTTTGTGTGGTCCTGCACAGGAAATAGAATCAGGTTTTCTGATGTTCTGATGACCATGCCCTGTCTGCATGTATGCATCCATCCATCCAAGAAATCTTCCATTTTGAAGGGCTTTCAAACAGGATAATCTCTCATTGTGCTTGTGTGTGCTTGAAGTGACTACACATAAGGTAATCTCCCCGAAATCTCCTTCATCTCAGAGTTCATTATGTCTGAAGGAAGCCCAGAAAGAGAGCCCCTAGGCAAGATTTCCAATTTGCCCCTTATTGTCAAGGACAGTTGAAATCTTTCTACTTTATCCTTCTGTGAAGTACAGAAAAAATACATGGAAAATCAAATTAAACACATCATTTCATCCTTCTTGGGGGCTATTCCTGGATAGGTGTGTGGATAGCTAGATGAATGGATGGGTGGATTGATGGGTTCTAGATATTTACTAAATTCCAGAGATAGGAAGCCAATTGGGCATGCCCCTTCCTTCAAGGATAGTTTCTAGAAGATGAGAGAAAGAAAGAAATGAACAATTACATACAGAGTAGAGGAATCTGTGGGACAGTTGTGAGACACAGTAGAGCCAGGGGGTTCGGGTATTCTTGAAACAGTGATGCTAAAAGTAAGATTTTCACAAGAGGGAGATTGTATCTCCCTCCAGACAGAAAAATGGACCAACTAAGGGAAGAACTTGCACAAGTGGGAAGACCTAAGACAACAAGAAGTATTTGGTGACTTCAGATGGTTTGAGCATAAACATACAGTGATTGAAGTAGTCCCAAATGACTATGGAGACCTGCAATACCAACATTTTGAGGGATTTTATATATTAATAAATAAAGACCATCAACTTTATTCTGAAAGCTACTCAGAATTCAGAATTTCATAAAAAGTGGTATCATCAACCAGACATTTTAAATCAAAAGGGAAAAGGAGAGAATAATAGATTAGAGAGAGACCAGGCAATCCAGGAATTTAGACAGAAAGCAGGAAGGCCTGAAGGTAGGTGATAGCAATATGAATGGAAGAGAGAAGGTAGGTGATAGTGGAAGAGAGATGGGTACAGAAAGGAAATAGAATCTGTAGGACTTGTAACTGATAGGTTTTGAGAGATGAGCTAAGGGAGGGGATAGGATGATTCCTATGTTTCCAGCTTAGGTTTCAGGGAGGAAAGGGGTGACACCACTCCTTAATAAAGAGAATATGAAACTAAGCATGACTTACAGTAAATATAATTATCTTTGGTAATCAGTTCCTATGGGATATCCAATAGACATTTTAATATATGAGTCTGGCATTTAGTTGAGTGGTTTGGGCAGGAGATCCATCTATTTAGGAGTTATTTTGTAAAGTGGTATGTGAATCTATAGGGGTGTCACTCAGGAAGAAGGAATTAAGTGAAAAAATAAGGCCCAAGGATGGAGCCTCAGAGTACATGGAAATTTAAGAGGCAAGTGGAGAAGAGACCAGAGAGGGACCAGGAAGTCCATGGTGTTAGAGAAATTAATGGAAAAGTTTCAAAGAATACATGATCAAACTCAAATAAGGTGAGAACAGAAAAGAGTCTAATTGGATTGAATATGAAAGTCATGGGAGCTAGCCCCATGCACTGGTGGAAGTGAGAGTTTGAAGGGAAAGGGTTGAGAGCTATGGAAGGTGAAGAAATTGAGATTCTTCTTTTGAGATAAAGAAGGGAGAGGAAAAAAATGGAAGGTTGTAGAAAGATCATTATTATCTTCCCTAAGTGACCAATAGACTGTTCAACAGTCTTTCCTATTAGGAAATTTTTATGTCCAACTTACTACATTTTTAATTTTTTAAAGATAAGGCTAATGTCATAATTTTTTTCTGAATAAAATTTGCTAAGTATCATGCTTACTACACAGATTTGGTTTATTTATTTTTTAATTACAGTAATCATGGCCAAAAAAAAAAATCTGAAAATGATTTAAATTCAGTGGTGCTGGGATTATTTACAAGTACCTATGTAAACATTTTAACCAAAGGAGATTTCTGTTGCCATATGTTTGGATGGCATATGTTTGGATATGGCAACAGAAGGAAAAATCTGATCCCAAGTGTTGATAACATAGGAAAGCGGTTGGGCTGTCTCTGAATTGGGATTTTTAAATGTTCAGCTCTAAAGCTATCCCAATAAAACATGCTTTCTAGAACATTAAAGAGACTTCTAATATATCAAATAGATTTTCCATATAGATGTGTGGTATGTTTATTCCTCTGTTTAACTTTTGTTATATTCTTCAGTAAGATCTTAAAGCTTTCTTTATATAGGTCTTTTATCTTTCTTATTAAATTCTACATATTCACAGGTGTTTTTCTTCTAATGGTAAATGGGAATTTATGTACATTTACTTTTCTAACTTATCAGTAGGAAATAGAAAACTATTTCAGAATATTTATCTGGTACACCTGAACATATCTTGTTATTAATGCTAATTATTTTGGTGATGTTTCTTGAGCTTTCTATTGAACAAATTGTATTATTTGCAAATAAATACAAGTTTACCTTAAAAAATGCTTTCTACGAAAGCAAGGAACCAGACAGAATACAGTTAAAGGCAAATGTCACTTGGAATGCCTTCTTTAAATGTTAGACAGACATTTTAGCAACATCTGCTGTAAAAGCAAAACAGTGAGAATGTAAAATCTCTTTGGAAAAGAAGATTCACAAGAAAGCATGATCATTTAGGCCACATCTGGCATGAATTACTTTATTAATTTTCTTTTATTTACTAGTTTTTATTTGACAGCTGTGATACTTTTTTCCAGAGCAGAAATCAATAAAGCCATAACTCTTTTCCCATCTGTGGTTCATTTTCCTCTTAGAAGAGACACAAAGGCTTTAGGGGAAAGTTGCTTTATGTTCTGCTATATTTGCAATCCTTGTTTTGTTTCAGGGGCCTCCAGGACCAGGAGGAGAAGCAGGGAGTCCAGGCCATTTGGGAAGCCAAGGAAATAAAGTAGGTCACATTCTTTAAGCCCACCAAAGTTAAGGTTTTCTCCTCAAAGTAAGTGTGTCTGGTTGTGTTAGCCAGAGCCCTTTCAACACAAAGGAGAACGTCTTATTGCCCCTACCCCTGGGTTGATTCTTAAGAGAGCCAGCAACATCTAAGGATGTGGGTGTGGACCACAATGAGGTCAAGGATTCCAGCTCAGCATAATTTCATGAGGGGCTACACCCAATCTTAGCCAGGGGGACCTCAGGGAAAGGCTCATGATGATTCTGGAGGACTCTTCTAGTAGGGAACTAAGGTAGAGAGAAGAGGGCTACATGACTTGTGGACTTCTGGCATGAGTGTAGTACTGCCGGAGTCCAGCTCCAGCTGGGGTGGGTCTCTCGTAGGAAAGGACGGCGTCGGCAAATGAGGAGACACAGACACAGGATCAGGTTGCAAGCATCTCCTCCTGACAGCTTCGGAGGAACTTTATTTATATGTTAGGATATTTTTGTTTTTCCAAATCTTAGATCATTTTCTGGATTACAGACATAGCCTTCTTTCATTTTTCCTTTGTAATGATTAACATGACCTTTATTGATTTCCGCTTATTGACTTTCGCTAAAACTAAAAAACAGTATGCAAAGAGAAAGGTGCTAGGCAGAGCGTGACCGTCTTGTTATTTTGTTCTATAGAAACTAATTCTTCGTGGAATTAGTTTCATTATGATTGCTTAGATAGGCGTAACTAAGATGAGTAGTCACTTTATCATGAAACCCCAGAAATATTCCCACAATTATAAAGATTGCCATAAACAAAATTAAAGAGAATAGCAGGAGCCAGCTGTGGAGTCTCCTGTTTTCAGGATCATCCCCCATACTTGGACCTTGTCAAACAGCATGAGTAACTCGGCTCGCGCCATAGTACCCTCCCAGAAGTAGGAAAGTCATGAGAAAGAGTGGTGTTGGAATGAAGGGAACCACTTGTTTTGGGGAATAGAGGAAAGAGTTTAGGGCTGGTTGGAGATGCAGTTTCAGAAGCATTTGGAGTTTTAAAAAGATTCTTGGTGGTGTCTATTTGTAAGAAGGGTAAGAGGAGACAGGGAATTATTAGAAAAGAGGGGAAAGAAAGAAATACATACTGGATGCTGAGAAGAGTTGAGGAATGAGAGGTCAAATGTGTCAGCTGGTGCAGAACAGATAAGGAAGGGGGAATGAAGAAGCCATTGCTTCTGGTGGCTAAGATGCTCCAAAGAATATTTTCAAAAATGTAGCATTTGAGAGGGAAAGAAAGAAAGGAAGACAGCCTACAAAGGACTAAATAATGTGTTGGTGAGCAAGAAATGGATTCAGGGCTATAAACTACTCTTTGAAGAAGCTAGGCTTGGGGAGGACATTAACTACCAGTCTAGGACAGATTGAAGCTGGGTATTTGTTTTCAATGATAGGAGGGACTGTATAGTATGTGTCTGAGCAGAGAAGACAAAAACAGAAAGAAGAAGGTTGAAGATGTCAGAGTAGATAATTAATGGAGAAACTTCTTGACACAGAGGATGAGAATGAGGGCATAAGAAGAGGGGCTAGCTTTGTAATGAAGATCTGCTAAGAAGGACTGAAATGATGGAGGCCTGCAGTTCAGTTGCAAGGACCATTGACTGGAGGGTGAAATGAGATACATGGAAAACAGGGATAATCAACTCCAACAAGAAAGGATTCCTAGAGCATGCTCTTTAGCAATAGTAGTCTGAAAAGGAAAGTTTGGAACAGAGGCAATTGCTGCCTTCTTGTCCTCAAGAAGGCTGCAGGAGAAGTGGTGTCACTGATGAGAACCAAATTTATCTTATAGTGAGGAAGGATGTATGTCTGTGTGCAGATGTCACGGATGCATAGAGAAGGTTTGCTTATGAAATGAAAGCACTCCAAAGGGTGTGACAGAAGGAATCAGGAGAGAAGTAGGCAGGAATGGAGGGCTCCTAGGGCCAATTATAGGTGAGAGTGTAGAAGGAGATAGATAGGAGCAGGGTAGTTGTGCCAAAAAGATCATTATTAATAAGAGGGACTTTTAAAGGGGAAGGGGCAAGAATTTGGAAATAAGTACCCTCAAAGCAAGCCCAAATCCTTTGGAAAGTCCCAAGATAAATTGAGTCCTCGAGATTCATTGTTAACTGAGATGAGCCCCCAAACACTTATTCCTACCTTATTCCAATAAGCTCAAGTTCCCAGGAAGGCAAGCAACTCAGCAATTAATCCTGGGCTCAGTGCCTGGCTGTACCAATAACAAAGTGACCCTGGACGTGCCATATGGCTTCCCTTATTTCCCTACCTTAAAGCAGATGTTCTCAAATTTCACTGTGTATAAGATTCAGCTGAGAAGCTTATTTTAAGAAGGCGTATTCTTGGGCTCCATTACCAGATTCTATACCAGTGGGGGCCAGGAATTTTGTTTTCGTGTGGACCTGAGGTAATCATGAGGCAGGTGGCCTCCAGAGCATACTTTGAGAGCCACTACCCTGAAAGAAAGATATCAGGGAAGGTGATCTTCTGCTTCCCGTCCACAGAACCCTATTCTATTTTACTCTCAGAGTTCAATGCTGGTGGACATTTGTCCATTTGCACTTTTCACACTTAACTGGGTTGCCCTTCTATCCTTAAAAATGAGTTAAGACTCCCACTCCTTAAATATGGGCTGCACACACTTCCACACTCCTTCTTCCAAAGAGTACATTATGGGAAGGGCGGGGGGGAATAACTAGACAGTGGAGAAACTGGACCAACACTACCTCAGCCAAATGGTCAAAGTTAACATCAAAAATGATAGCCATGTTGATAGTATGTTCTCTTGACATGTGCTGAGAATGGCACTTTACCTCTGTGGTCTTTACCCCCAAAACCCATAAAACCCAACTTAATCATGAGAAAAACTCCAGACAAGGGACATCTTACAGAATATCTGAGTGGTACTCCTCACAACTGTCAAGGTCATCAAAAACAAGGAAAATCTGATAAACTGTGTCACAGTCTAAAAGGGCTTAAGGAGACATGATATGGTATCCTGGATAGGACCCTGGAACAGAAAAGGGATATTAGATAAAAACTTAAAAAAAAATCTGAATAAAGTATGAGCTTTAGTTAATAATAATGACTCAATATTCATGTATGCATTGTGATAAATGTGCCCTACTAATGTAACTAATACAATGTTAACAATAGGGGAAGCTAGATATTGAGTGTATAGGAACTCTCTGTACTACTTTAAAATTTCTATAAATCTAAAATCTAAAATTTTAAGGTTTTTTTTTTTTTTAAAGGAGTTAACCTTCTTCTCTAAAGCTGTGTTAACTTTAAATTTCCCAGGTAGCTGGATTTGACTCAACATAATACTGAGATTGATTTATAACCCATGGTAGATGTTCTACTAGTCAGAAGTCAGAAACTATTGCCATGGATGTCGTGCTACCTTGGTTATCTTGATTAGCATTTCAGACTAGATTAGTAAGTCTGTTGTTTTTGCGGCAGCCAGATGATTTGATGGATCATCTTGGAAACAGTTTTGTTAATTTTTTTAAACAGTACAGAGCTTCCTCTTTGACTCATGTGAAGACATTTCCAAGGGTGTGGTTCATGGCACTGAGCTGCCAAGATGGCAGCTTGCACTAAACAATGCATCAGACTTGCTGGGGCTTCAGTCATCAATGGAGGAGACCTCACTGGCCAACAACAGCAATTCCTTACATTACTTATACAGCTCGCAGTCCTGACGACAAATGTATTGTCACTGTGTGTGATACACATGGATGCAGTTGTATAACTAGCTGTTGTCTTAATACCATCACTTTCAGTTTCCTTTACAAAAGAAAAAAAGCAACAACAACAAACTAATGAGGATATGTTTCATTGTTCTGTTTGACAGGGAGAACCTGGAGATTTGGGAGAAAAAGGAGCTATTGGCCTCCCGGGTCCTCGAGGCTTGCCGGTTTGTGTTGGATCACTACTTTTGACCTGGCCCTTGGAATCTTTTAGTTCAACAGATATCCCATGTGCATTAAAGATACCACCCCAGTCTAGCCTGATAGCTTTCTGGAAATTGGGATATTATCCTCAACTTGGATTAGTTCCTTGGCCAAATTTCCTAAGATGACAACTTCCCACGTACAAAACATCCTGACAGGGATGCTTTTGAAGCCAAATGATAAATTGGACAAAACTTGTCTTTAGCATCCCCATAACCCTTCTTCCATTCTTTCCTCCCATCAGAACGTATTCATCAGAAACCCAGCCCACACTCCCCCAGTGCTCAGGACTTCTCACAAAGACCTTCTGCCAGGGTCTGACAGTAGCCACTGCATTTAGGAGGTCTTATTCTCCTCTAGAAAACTGAAAATGGATTAGAGCTAAGGTATTAAAATACAGGCGTCAAACAGAAGAGCTAACACTACTGCCTCTTTTTATTGAGATTACTGTATGCCTGAAATTTTCCCATTCCGTCTTCATAATAATACCATGAGTAGTGATAATTTTTAGTCCCATTTTACAGATGATACAAGTGAGCCTCAGGGACAGTGCACTGTCGATATCTGTCACTGAGAGATGCCTTTAGTACCATTATCACCAAATGTTAGTGGCCAGCCCCAGAGTGAGAATCCTGCTTCCTACTTTCTCCTAATCAAACCAAAAAACTGGGTGTTTTGTTCTTGTGTGAGTAAGCCTGTCTCCAATTTGTAGTCTGGGATATTTGTAATTAATGCCTTTGTTTACAGGGTGGTGATGGCAACCCAGGTTATGGTAGCATTGGAAGTAAAGGAGCAAAGGTAAGACACATGACTGGAAGCTGGGCATTTCTATTTATTTTTTGTTGCTTGTTTTGGGTTTGCTGGTCTTTTTTTTTTTTTTTTTTTGCCATATTTAAGAGGAGAAAAGGCAGTGACTAGGGCAGTCTTGGACATTTAGAGATAGATTTTGATAATTTATTTGTTGATATCCCTTGGAGGATGTGGTAAAAGAAAAAACAATTTGATGGCTTAAGGTGCAGGCAACAACTGAAACTTGAAAATAATTTTCTGTTCCTTTGCAAAGATGTGCAGCCAGGGCCTGACTTGTTCCAGCCAAACAGTGCATCCAATCTTAGCAGCTCTGTGCTCGGGTTTACTTAGGGAGGCATTGCAAAGTTTGTTCTCTTCTTAATATGTTTAACCATTAATAAGAGGTTTTACAGGGTTTTTCTAAATGCATTGGGCCAAGCAATAACTCAAAAATAAAAACTTTTAACTTCATTTCAGAATTATAACTTTATATTTTGAATATTTAAGTGTCTGGAAGTAAGATAGATAAATTTACAAAACCAGTGATTCCTATATACTAACAATTACCACTTAGAAACCATAATAACAATACCCACAAAAAACATAATAGAGTTAAGAATATCGTTTCTGCAAAATGTTTGAGACCTAGGACAAAAAAATGACTGAAATCTAAAACTTCACTAAATGAAGACATCCAAATTCTTGTTGGAAAGTCTAAAACATTATAAAGGATTGATTTAATTACAAGTGAAATCCCACTAGGAATGATGCAAGAGGCCGTCTGGAAGGATCAACAAACCCCAAAAAGCTAAAAATTTTTTGAAAAAAGAAATCGCTAATGAATGAGACATTTCCAGTGAAATTTCTCTTTAGGATAGAGAATTAATTGAAAACAATCTCAGTATCTGATAAAGGGAAATATTAAGTAGCTTATAGCACTGGAATATTAGCCACACTTTAAAATGAATTTTTATGGAGTTTATAATCATGTAAAGAAATTATGTGACACTATCAAGTAAAAAATCAGGATATAAAAAAAATCAAGAATATTTATCCCAGTTGTGCTAAAAATGCATTTTGAAGAGCTTAAAGAAAATATGATAAAACATTTATAATGGTTCTGGGTAGTGAGATTTTAGATGATTTTTCTTCTTTCTATTCTTTTGCATTTTATATATGTTTGAGGAGATACTACTTGTAATAGAAACTAAACTTTATTTTAAATAAACTTGTTTTTCATCAAATGGGGAGATTGTCAGATGTCTTCAATTATAGTCCATGGACTAAGTAAGGTAAACAGAGGACTGGAAAACCAATGATCAAGTTTAGGTTCTAGGCTTCTCACCTGTCTCCACTGAAGTATGTGTTAAGACTGTTTCAGAAACACTTTGCCATCTAGCCAGCTATCCTGTCAAATGCCTTCAGTAGAAGGAGAGCTGATTTATATAAATCCTGAGATGTGCACATTTATCCATTTATCTAGGTTGTCATGATATTTTGGTATAAATAGCTTAATTTAGGAATTGGAGCTAGTTTCTCAAATTGTGCTGTACAGTTTTGTTTTCAGTTGTTTTGGCCCTTTCTTGATTCAGAGATACTAAAACCAAATAAGGCAGCAGGTAAGATTAAAGTCAGCATGAACCTACCTTGGTGATGTGTGCATATATTAATTTTCCATACTGTCAATTATAGGGGCAAGAAGGATTTCCTGGAGAAAGTGGACCTAAGGTACTGTGTACTTCGTATTAAGCAGAGATCGATCAGAAATACTCCTGAGGCTATGAAATGTATCATAGGACAATAGAAGAATAATTATAAATGAATAAAAAGAAGCTTCAGGGGCTCCTGGGTGGCTCAATCAGTTAGGCGTCCAAGTCTTGATCTTGGCTCAGGTCATGATCTTGGGGTTGTGAGATCAAGCCCAGCATCGGGCTCCACACTCAGTGTGGGATTCTCTCTCTCCCTCTGCTCCCACCCCTCCTCACTCGCATGCACATGTTCTCTCTCTCTCTTAAAAAAAAAAAAAAGAGAAAGAGAAAAGAAAACTTTATGAGGAAAATGGAAGAAAGAAGCAGGCTTTTTTAAAAATTTCATAAGTAAAGGAAGAAATCATCCTTATTTTTCTTCTTCTCACATGGACTCCTTCTCCTCTATCATATGTATTTTCTTCTTTGCTCAAAGGAAAGTAAAATGTAAGGAAAACCAAAACCTGAATTCTTCACCTGGCTCAGTTTTTCCAGTGTGATTATAAGTCACCTTCCAATAATACATTAGTAATGATGCCTTCTACTAATGCCTTCACTTTTACTAGAAACATTTACTGAGTTCAGTAAATGCTAGGTCCTGTGATAGGATCAGGGGACAAAATAAAGGGCGGTGTTCATGTCTCAGAGGAGGCTGTGTTGTGGCTGGAGAGAGGGAGACAGAAGTCAAACAGTGAGGCTGCAGCGTGCTGTGTAGAGAGCTATAAAAATGAAGGGAGAGGCGAGAGGTGGGAAAAGAGGGCAGACACTTCAAAGAAGACTGTTGAAGATTAAAATGTGTATGAAAAATGTCTTCATGTTGGAATAAGTTTAAAAACACATTGAGATATAGCTCTTTGATTTTAATTACCATTGTATTTTTCTGAACTTATTTAGGGTGAGATTGGGGACCCTGGGGGTCCAGGAGAAACTGGACCCAAGGGAGCTAGAGGCAAGACGGTAAGCTTCTTAGATTCCAATGCCTTACCACCTCGGCTACTTTGGGAAGTCCTTTTCATGCTTTTACAATCATTTGAGTTGTCACCTGTTCCCTCAAGACTTGCAAAATGTGTGTGTGTGTGTGTGTGTGTGTGTGTGTGTGTGTGTATTCTTAAGGCAAACCTGGGGAAGGGAGATGGATATATGACTCATCCTCCAACGCCAGCAAGAAGGCAAAGTAGTGTTTGCTTTTAGTGAACAAGTTCACCTGTTCTGGCTGCCAATGTACCATTCTTAACTCTGGAAATAAGATTTTGTTTTAGGAATCCTTGTGGTCAAAAACAGTTTTGTACTGGCAAAATATGGTTAGTTTAATCCCATTTCCCTGGCAGATTTAGTGCAGCCTAATGCCCCCTGGCATCTTGTTCTTCACTATTAAGGTTTTGTTAAACTACTTTTAATGAGTTATACCCTAAAAGGTCCTCTTCCCATTTAGCTTAAGAGAGTATATCTTAATTTTTATGAGAAATTTCCATTTATGACTGAATATGTCCTTGTTATTCCATAGAAGGACTTGGAAATTTCCTAAAGGTTTGGATCACTCAGAATGAACACAAGTGTCCAGTGTAGCTCATAGACATCAGCATATTTGGGTTCCAGTGGGTTAAGAATGGATTTTTGCATTTGTTGACTCTATATTTACACTGTGTATAAATGACATGGCTGCTTTGTGAAAGGGACATTCTTCTACTAATTGCCTCTCAATAAAATTGTTTCTTCAGCACAGCTCTATTGGGTAACCTGATCTTAACACCATGTTAATTAGCAGGAAAAGAAAAACAAAGTGATATAACTTGATACTTGAGGTGGTTTTCCAGTTTTGTCATTGTACTGAATTCTATTCTGATCTGATTTTGTATTAAGTATAACAAGAACTTTATGTACAGAGATTGTTGTTTTTCCTAGCTCATTGTTTAATTGCCCACTCTTCTAAGGGATCCTGTAGCAGTTTCTTTGCTCTCCTATGTGTTCATTTTCTTTTGCATTACACTTGACCATTTCCATCTCTGTGACTCTCTTTCCAGGGTTTTTAAAATTTTATTGAAATATAGTTGATATACGAGATTAGTTTCAGGTGTACAACATAGTGATTCAATAATTATATAGATTACAAAATGCTCAC
Organism: Halichoerus grypus; assembly: GCF_964656455.1. Lineage (NCBI taxonomy): Eukaryota > Metazoa > Chordata > Mammalia > Carnivora > Phocidae > Halichoerus > Halichoerus grypus. The sequence continues at coordinate 128,169,942 of NC_135712.1, read as the reverse complement.
CACGATGTGTAGTCACCATCTGTCACCATATAATGTTATTATAGTAATATTGACTATATTCCCTATGTTGTACTTTTCATCTCTGTGACTTATTTTATAACTGGAAATTTGTACCTCTTAACCCCCTTCACCCATTTCACCCATTCCTCCACCCACCACCCCTCTGGCAACAACCAGTTTGTCCTCTGTATTTATGAGTCTATTTCTATTTTGTTTTTCTGTTTTGTTCTGGTTTTTTCTTTATTCATTTGTGCTGTTTTTTTAGATTCCACATATAAATGAAATCATATGGTATTTGTCTATCTCTGACCTATTTCACTTGGCATAATACCTTTTAGGTCCGTCCATATTGTCACAAATGGCAAAATTTTATTCTTTTTTATGGTTGAATGATATTCCATTGTGTGTGTGTATATACATATATATGTATGTATGTGTGTATGTGTATATATATATATATATACAGATATATATATATATCTCATATTGTGTGTGTATGTATATCCATTCTTTATCCATTCATCTATTACTTCCGTATCTTAGATATTGTAAATAATACTGCAGTAAACGTAGGGGTGCAGGTCTCTTTTCAAATTACTGTTTTTTGTTTTCTTTGGGTGAACACCCAGAAGTGGAATTACTGAGTCATATTGTGTTTCTATTTTTAATTTTTTGAGGAACCTCCATACTGTTTTCCATACTGGCCACAACAATTTGCATTTCTGCCAGCAGTGCACCAGGGTTTCCTTTTCTCCATATCCTTGACAACACTTGTTATTTCTTATCTTTTTGATACCAGTTATTCTGACTGGTAAGGTGATATCTCACTGTGGTTTTGATTTGCATTTTCCTGATGATTAGTGATGTTGAGCATCTTTTCATGTGTCTGTTGGCCATCAGTACAGCTTCGGAGAAATGTCTGTTCAAGTCCTCTGCCCGTTTTTTGATCAGATGTTTGTGTGTGTTTGTGTGTGTGTTGAGTTGTATGGGTTCTTTATATATTTTGGATATTAACCCCTTATTGGATATACCATTTGCAAATATCTTCTTTCATTCAGTAGGTTGCCTTTTCATTTTGTTGCAGGTTTCCTTCATTGCACAAAAGCTTTTTAGTTTGATAATAGTCCCAATTATTTATTTTTGCTTTTGTTTCTCTTGCAGACAGATCTAGAAGATTAGTGCTTATGTTTTCTTTTAGGAGTTTTATGATTTCAAGTCTTACATTTAGGCCCTTAATCCATTTTGAGTTTGTGTATGGTATAAGACATTGGTCCAGTTTCATTCTTTGCATGTATCTGCCCAGTTTTCCCAGCACCATTTGTTGAAGAGACTGTCTTTTCCCCATTGTATATACCTGCCTCTCTGGTCATAGATTAATTGACCATATAAGCATAGGTTTATTTCTGGGTTTTCCATTCTATTCCATTGAGCTATGTGTCTATTTTTGTGCCAATACCATATTGTTTTGATTACTACAGCTTTGTAGTATATCTTGAAATCTGACATTGTGATACCTCCAACTTTGTTTTTCTTTCTCAAAATTGCTTTGGCTACTCACGGTCTTTTATGGTTCCATACAAATTTTAGGATTACTTGCTCTAGTTCTGTGAAAAATACCACTGGTATTTTGATAGGGATTGCATTGGACTGTGTAGATTACTTTGGGTAGTATGGACATTTTAACATTCTAATTCTTCCAACCCATGAGCATAGGATATCTTTCTACTTGCTTGTGTCATCTTCAGTTTCATCCATCAATGTCATATAATTTTCATAGTATAGGCCTTTCACCTCCTTGGTTAAATGTCTTCCTGGGCATTTTATTCTTTTTGATGCAATTGTAAGTGGGATTGTTTTCTTAATTTCTCTTTCTGCTACCTTGTTATTAATGTATAGAAAAGCAAGAAATTTCTTATATTAATTTTGTATCCTGTGACTTTACTGAATTCCTTTATTCTAATAGTTTTCTGATGGAGTTGTTAGGGTTTTCAATATTTAATATCGTGTCATCTGCAAATAGTGACAGTTTTACTTCTTCCTTACCAATTTGGATGTCTTTTATTACTTGTCTGATTGCTGCAGCTCAGATTTCCAGGACTATGTTGAATAAAGGTGGTGAGAGTGGACATCCTTGTATTGTTCCTGATCTTAGAGGAAATGCTTTTGGTTTTTTACCATTGAGTATGATGTTAGCTGTGGATTTTTTATATGTGGCTTTTATTAGGTTAGGTATATTCCCTCTAAACTCATTTTGTTGAGAGTTTTTGTCATAAATGGATGCTGAATTTTGTCATATGATTTTATTCATTTGTTAATGTGTTGGTATCATGTTGTTTTATTTGTGGGTATTGAACTAGTCTTGTATCCTGGAAAAAATCCCACTTGATTGTGGTGGATGAGTATTGTTGAATTAGATTTGCTAATATTTTGTTGAGAATTTTTGCATCTATATTTATCAGGGATAATGGCCTGTAATTTTCTTTGTTTGTAGTGGGGTTTTTTTTTTCCAGTTTTGGTATTAAGGTAATGCTGCCCTCATAGAATGAATTTGGAAGTTTTCCTTCCTCTTCTGTTTTTTGGAGTAGTTTGAGAAGAATAAGTATTAATTCTTCTTTAAACATTTGGTAGAATTCACCTGTGAAGCCACCTGGTTCTGGATATTTGGGTTTTTTTTGGAGTTTTTCAGTTTCATTACTGGTCATTGGTCTGTTCAGATTTTCTTTTGTGATTCAGTCTTGGAAACAATGTTTCTAGGAATTTATCCATTTCTTCTAGGTTGTCCAATTTGTTGTTATGTAGTTTTTCAGATTAGTCTCTTCTGATCCTTTGTCCCTCTGTAGTGTCAATTGTATCTTCTCTCATATTTCTAATTTGAGTCTTTTTTTCTTGATGAGTCTGGTTAAGGTTTATCAATATTGTTTAGCTTTTCAAAGAACCAGCTCCTAGTTTCATTAATGTTTCCTATAGGCTTTTTAGCCTCTATTTCATTTATTTCTGCTCTGCTCTTTATAATTTCCTTCCTTCTAACTTTGGACTTGCTTTGTTCTTTTTTTTTTTTTTCCTTGATCCTTTAGGTGTAAGTTAGATTATTTATTTGAGATTTTTCTCTTTTATTGAGGTAGGCCTGTATTGTTACAAACTTCCCCCTTAGAACTGCTTTTACTGCATCCCCCAGATTTTGAACCATTGTGTTTCAATTTTCATTTTTCTCCAGGTATTTTTTGATTTCCTCTTTGATTTCTTCATTGACCCACTGGTTGTTTAATAGCATGTTGTTTAGCCTCCACGTATTTGTGGTTTTTTCCAGTTTTCTTGTGATTGATTTCTAGTTTCATCCCATTGTGGGTGGGAAAGATGCTTGATATAATTTCAGTTTTCTTAAATTTATTGATATTTGTTTTGTAGCCTAATGTAATCTATCCTGGAGAATGTTCATAGCACTGTAGTTCATAGCATCAGGGGTGGGGTTTCCATGGTTACTGTGTCTCCATCTCTCCTGCCATTCTCTTTGTGGTCCCTTTATCCTTTGTTGTGCAGAAGCTGTTCAGTCAGACCTCTGTTCTTTTTTAGGAGGAATTGCTCTCTAGGTAGTTATAGATTCGGTGTGTCCTTGGGAGGAGGTGAGTTCAGGGTCTAACTATGACACCATCTTGGACACCTCTTGCCTGTGTAGTCATTATTTATTGGGTTTTAGGGATACAAAATAAAAAAAAAACTTCTCTTTCCCTCCATCCTGCTTCTCCTAAGAGGATTGCATCTCAGCTCTAATTCTTTTCCTCATGCATGTTTTTGGATGACTGTCCTTTAACATTATGATTTCAAAAAAATGCCTGATATAATTAGAAAGGTAATTGGAAAAGACTTTCAAATTAATCCACATGTCATCTGCATTGAAATATCTCTGAATCCTTTCCCTTGGCTTGTTAATGAAGTACTTTACTCTTGAACATTGGGAGCATGCTAACAAGTTCAGCTGTTTGTTGGGTTCTTGTCCCCCAATGCCACATTAATCATTTTTATAAAACAACCAGTGGGAAGCATGTGAACTTTTTCTTTTGGCCTTTGATTACTTGAATTTCTTTTTTCCCCACAATTAATCACTGTTCGTAACTTATTATTTCACCTGCCAAGCTGCTTTTCCCCTATCTATGTAAATATTTCTGAGTTTGAAGTTGAAATTTAGACACTGAAAACTTCCAGGTTTTCCTTCTGAAAGAGCTGAAGTTTCTATCGGTAGAAGCTTCTATTGATAAAGTTTTACCTTCAATTTTGAGTGCCTCTTCAGTTTTCTTGGAATGATTACATTTTTAGTTTGTTTTTTAAATTTTCACCTTGTTTTTTCCTCCCAACTGAAGGATTTTTTTTTAATTTCTCATGATTTTTAACCTTATTATGTGTGTGTGTGTGTATATATGTGTGTGTGTATGTATATATTTACCAGTTTTACACATGCACATACTTTAAAGCAGGATATCTTCATCTCAGCACTATTAACATTTTAGGCTGGATAATTCTTAGTTGTGGGGGCTGTCCTGTGCATTGCAGGATGTTTAGTAACTTCCCTGGCCTCTACCCACTAGACGTCAGTGGCACTGCCCTTCTCCACCCTTCCCCATTATGACAGCCAAAAATGTCTCCAGACATTGTCAGATCTCCCCTTGGGGGAGGTGGGGAGGCACAAAATTCTCCCTAGTTGAGAACCACTGATTTAAAGAGTCAAATAATTTCACAAGGTTTTCATATGAGAGGGGGGAAAAAAAAAAAAGGCAATCCCCTCTGCCCCTTATCTCTTTCTTCTCTCCTATTTCTCAGGTTGTCTTTTTGCTCTACTTTTCTGGGAGATTTCTTTTTTTTTAGTATTTTTTTAATTTTTTTTATTATGTTAGTCACCATACATACATCATTGACAAGGCAAGAAACAACAAATGTTGGAGAGGTTGTGGAGAAAGGGGAACCCTCTTACACTGTTGGGGGGAATGCAAGTTGATACAGCTCCTTTGGAAAACAGTGTGGAGGTACCTCAAAAAGTTAAAAATAGAGCTACCCTATGACCTAGGAATTACACTACTGGACATTTACCCCAAAGATACAGATGTAATGAAAAGAAGAGCCACATGCAACCCCCAATGTTCATAGCAGCAATGTCCACAATAGCCAAATTGTGGAAGGAGCCGAGATGCCCTTCAACAGATGAGTGGATAAAGAAGATGTGGTCCATATATACAATGGAATATTACTCAGCCATCAGAAAGGATGAATACCCAACTTTTGTATCAACATGGATGGAACTGGAGGAGATTATGCCAAGTGAAATAAGTCAAGCAGAGAAAGTCAATTATCATATGGTTTCACTTATTTGTGGAACATAAGGACTAGCATGGAGGACATTAGGAGAAGAAAGGGAAAAATGAAGGGGGGGGAATCAGAGGGGGGAGATGAAACATGAGAGACTATGGACTCTGGGAAACAAACTGAGGGTTTTTCTGGGAGATTTCTTTGACTATTTCACAATGCTTCTCTCATGATTTAATTTTAAAGAGCTTGTTTTTATTCTCCAAATATTTTTTATACTATCCTGTCTTGTTTCATGGTTGAAAAATCTTCTCTTAGCTTTCTGAGGATATATATTAGTATTTTTACAATCTTCTTTGTCCAACATAGTCTTTTTCCTGTAGTTTTTTTTCTATATTGATCTCTATTTCCAGCATGTCTGGAGAATGGACTATCTCTTCCTATTTAAGAATTAAAGACAAAAAGGCTAATTGGAAGCCCCAAAGACATTGGTAAAGCTGATCAACTATAAGTTTTACTGAAGAGTAATCTGGCTGAGTTCTTTACTTAGCAGAACTCTGATATCCATATCTTTAGGTCTTCCTTCTTTGGTCAGATTCCCCTGAGAAGATTATTTCAGTTTCCTGCCTGAGGATGAAGGTCTGGCTATAGTTTTCATGAAACCACAAGGAAAAGAAACCCCCTGAGGGGTCTCATGTCTATTTCACATATCTTCATTGGATCACCCTGTTTTCAGGAGGGTACCATGGGCCCTCAATTCTGCCTGGAGTTCCCTGGTGCAGATCCCTCAGCTTTACTTCTGTCTGTTTTGGAGTGGAAAAGGGGATATTCATTCATCCAATTGCAGAGAATGGAGAGGAGACTGGAGAATTCCTAAAATGATTTTCAACCAGTCCTCCTTATTTAGCCCCTCCCCTTCACCTCCTCTTTTGGAGGTACCTGGTCCTGCCAATTCTTGAGCTTTCTGGGAATGGATTCTTGGCTTTCCCTGCTACTGGCTTAGGATACAGCTTTTTCAGATCTGCTAAGTCATTTAACAAATATACATCTGCTTTCTAGTCTCTGGAGGTTTGTGGCTATTGTCTTCTTTCTCATTCTCCCCCTTTTTTTTTTTTTTTTTTGGCCTTTTAAAAAAATCTACTTACTACCATTTTAATGACATTGAGAGGGAGCAGAAGTCAATGCATATGTTCAGTCTGCCATTTTTTTTTCCTGGGAGGTTAGTCTATATCTCCTAAACAAAATATGACCAGTGAGGTTTTTTTTCACTCAGCTCAGCACACTGTAGAATACCCGAATACCCCAAGGACATCAACAGTTATTCCCTGTGTCATAGGTAATGCTTGTACAAATTAAGTTGATTTTAGACAACTTCATTTTTCCATTCCTGTAAAGTTTATAAATCCCATGGCATTTTGAATGAACTAACGAATATTGCCCTAATTTTTAAATTGAATTCTAGCCTTCTTTATGATAAATGATATTGTTAAATGCACATGGAAGAATTCTTGGCATATAGTAAGTAGTCAACAATTGTTTTTATTACTGCTGTTATTCCTCATTTCACTACAAATGTCTCCAGCCAATTTTTAAGTGTTTTCTTCTTGTTGTTTCAGGGGTCTTATATTTAAATTTTTGTTTTTCTGGGTTTTTTGTTCATTTATTTGTTGTCATCTACTGTCTCATTTAGATAAAAATTTCTCCTTTGATCTAGCAATTCCAGTTCTAGCAATCTTCCCTAAGGAAATAATCAGAATTGCACGTATAATTTTTCTTGATGTTGCTTATTACAACAACAGCAAACCTAAATGCCAACAATAAGGGACTGATGAAAGAAATCATGGTACATCTGTGTGATGGAATATTATGCAGCCATTAAAAATGATTTTGCCCCCCCAAAACTTAATAATGTGAAAATTCAAGAGATATATTCAGTTTAAAAGATAACAGAAAAAAGTATAAAATTATATTTTAAAAGAATATATGTACATATAAACATATAAAAATACCAAAAGAACAAAAAAGTAAAAGACTAGAAGAAAAGACACCAAATGTTAACAAGGATTATCTGGAAGCAAAAGAATTGCTAAAGATTTTTTTCCTTTTGTGTGCTTTTTGGAAATCTCTCAATGTTCTAAAATAAAAGTGTATTACCTTTGACATTTAAAACACACAAACATTAGGGATGCCTCAGTGGTTCCGTCGGTTAAGCATCTGCCTTCCGCTGGGTCATGATCTCAGAATCCTGGGATCAAGTCCCACATCAGGCTCCCCTGCTCAGCACGAGTCTGCTTCTCCTTCTTCTGCTCGCCCCGCTTGTGTGCATGCGCGCTCGCAAGCTTGCTCGCTCTGTCAAATAAATAATAAATCTTTAAAAAATAAAACCGACAAACCCCATACTTATATGTATAAATATAATTTTAAAATAAATGAATCTTGGGGGTGCCTGGGTGGCTCAGTCCTTAAGCAGCTGCCTTCGGCTCAGGTCATGATCCCACTGGGATCTAGCCCCACACCGGGCTCCCTGCTCAGTGGGAAGCCTGCTTCTCCCTCTCCCACTCCCCCTGCTTGTGTTCCCTCTCTCGCTGTCTCTCTCTCGCTGTCTCTTTCTCTCTCTCTCTCTCTCTCAAATAAATGAGTAAATAAATCTTTAAAAAAATAAATGAATGAATTTTGCTTTGAGATGTCCACTGGGCCTCCAGGAGAGATGGGATCCCCTGGGGAGCCAGGACCTCCTGGACGCAAGGTAAGTTGAAAAGTCATAAATCACACCAGATCCTTTTCTAAATAAAAAATGCATGGAGTCGTCATTGTCCAAATGTGCATGCTTTCTGTCTTTGCACTTGGTAACTATTTTCACTGTTTTTCTGCATTTATGTGCTTAGAGATATGAGGGGGAAATGATTAAATATTAGTCACCATTTCTCATGAGATAAGGGTAATTTGAGAGAGGAAATGAAAAGTATTGGACTAAAATGTGATTTCTCAATTATTGGTGAATTTTATTTGCCCAGTCCTTGTCCTCTTCCTATATTCAATAAGTGGTTAATGAATGAAGGGAAGTGAGAGGAAATTAATAAACAGGGAATAAATGATCAAAGTTGTATTCACATGGAACTTATTTTCTCCAGGAGTTGGGTGGGACTTCACTGCATTTTTCCTTGGGTGTCTCTCTTTGAGAACAGCCAGACTCTTCCTGTTCCAAAGATGGAATTGAACATGTGAAATTAAAACCAATTCCACTTTGTTCTTTCTATTCCCAATCCAGACAGATATCTATATATATACACACACACGCACACACACACACATATATATATGAATGAATATATATATATATATTCATTCATTCACTTTTGGAAGACTGTTGGGATTGCCTTTCCAGATATACAGTTTGAGTCTGGTCCCTTTGTCATCCAACCAATGATGGAAACAGGAAGATTCAGTTCAGCTGCTGTTCAGTGGCCAAGGCAAAGTATGGGGTTGAGGAACTCTGTCCCTTAAGGATGGGCAGTTATAATAGATGGTTCAGCCTTATCTATATCTAAGCCATAAACCTGCTCCAGAGCTCTTCTTGCCAGTGTTAAGTATTCAGCTCCATCCTTAGATTCTGAATGACCCTTGTTGTCGACAGATGGGGCTGGAGGAAGGTGGCCTTTGGAGGTTTGTGTTCATCAAGCTTGCTAGATGAATGTTACTCTTAATTCAGCAATGAGGATCGTTCTACATGTATTCTTTTTTCCCTCTAACTTAATAAGAATAAAAACTTTAGAAAGCTTCACTTTCTGAGGTTAATGCACATTCTGGCTACTGATGAGTGTGTGCAGAGCAATGAGACTACATTTCTTTTGTTTCCTAGGGTGTGAAAGGGGCCAGAGGATTGGCTTCATTTTCTGTATGTATCTCCTGACTCCAACAGAATGCTCTGTACTCCGTTATATTTATTTTTAGACTTGAAGACCTGGCAGTCGGTTGGTTAATTCTTTGTTTTATTTTTGAACTGCAGATGTGTGAGCTCATTCAGTATGTACGGGACCACAGCCGTAAGTATCCTGCTTAAATTGATCACCCAAGTTGTCAAAGCATTCGTAGAAGAAGAGCAGTGAAGTCTGCACTCAGAATTGAGCCAATTTACCCGCCAATCTCTTAACATTAGAGATGTCACTGCATATATTTTGAGTCAACATAGATTGGTGACTATTAACTCCTTCTCTGACTGCCTTCATGTCTATTAGAACCTGTTCCAAGCACTAATTAATACTATATCTAGTGCTTTTAACCTAGGGAAAATTGAGGTATGAGGTCAGAACTCTTCTGATGGTGAAATCAATCAATGGAGAGTCACACTGAACTTTTAAAAATGATTAACACCTGACAGTAACACAGGATTGAATTCACCAGGTGTGAAAGCTAGCTGTGGATAATAAGGTGTCCTGATGGGTGGGAGCACTTACTTTGGTTTATTGTTTATTCTTTTCTGGAAAGGTATGCTTGATTACTTTTCATTGGAATGATTGATTTGCTTATAAAATTACTCATTTTGCTTATATATATTTTTTCTCTCTCCAAATTTTTAAAGCAAAAAGGCATTTTGATTTGGCAAATGCTCTTTTGAATTTGTTTTAAGACTCCTATAGCAGTGTCTTCTATCAAAATATATGTTAGCACCATTAAAGGAATTCCACATATGAGGGAAGAATTGACTATTTAGTGTTTATTTACAAATGTGTGATGACTTCCCAAATAAACACCATGAATGAAAAATTCCTTTGAGGTCTTTTAGAGCCCATTTCTATAGAGAGCCTTGGTCTCAAAGACAAACTTTTTAAAGCTTTGAATGCAGTGTTGACTCAACTCTACCTTTTTGTACCAAAATGGAACCACCCATGATGAAAAATCAAAACATATATGATAAGTCATGAAGCCTGGTTGCTTTGGGCTGACTTAATACAGTTCACTTTTTAACATTAGAGCCATGTGAACTATAATGACTCAAAGGTAGATCCCAGTGTGATGAGGCCCAATCTTTTATAATTTGAGAGGCTCAATACAAAATTATAAATCCAAAAGTAGGTACAAAATTATTTCAAAAGAAAGTGTTGTTTAGAACAGGAAAAGAAATCACAACCAACAACTTTTGCATATTGTAAAAGCACATGATCACGTGAACACATGGCTAGTCCCTTCTCAGGGTCTTGCACTGGGCAAATGAGAAGGTGAGATGTCTAAAGCAATAGAACTTTCTGCGGTGACGGAGGTGTTCTACCACACTGTTCAATATGGTAGCCACTAGCCACTAGCCTGTGACTTTGGGTACTTGAAAGGTGGTTAGTGCTACCGAGAAGCTGAAATTAATACATTGAATTTTAATTAAAATTTAAATAGTCACATGTGGCTAGTGACTTCCATATTAGACAGTGCAGACCTAAAGCATATTTATGCTTCATCTGCTTCAGAGTAAACCCACCTCTAATGTTTACACACACACACACACAAATACCTATCTGTACTGACTTATATATGTGCATATATATAAAATCCATATCTATAGATCTCTACATGGAGAAAAATTAGAATAAAGAGAGGTTAGAACCTTTTAACCTTTCCAAATTCAGTGCACCTCTCTGCACTGTAACGTTCTTTCCCAGGCAAAGGTTCTTTCCCTCTGACAGTTGGCTGCAGGCTACTGATTTACGGCTATATATTGTCCCACTTTTCCCATCCTGTCTTGTTTTTGCCAAGATGCTGGGATCCGTCTGCATTTTCTCCAGACCCTTTCTGTTGCCTCAATGTTTGAGTCATCTACGAAAAGCACACAGGGCAGAGCTTCTACTGCCATGATTTCCCTACACAGTACAGAACTTTGTTCTACCAAATAATAACCCAATCTCCTTTGTTCTTCTCCCCCAGCTGGCGGACATGGTGAGTAATCTTTATTTACAGCAAGTTATAATCAAGCTCCAAAATGTCCTACATCTGGAAAGAGGAGTCAAAACAATGTGTTGCCTGCCAAATAATATAAATTTTATCTGAGCTGTCTTTGCTGCCTCATACTGGTAGCACAGACCTGCCTCCAATAAATCACTCTGCTTTAGCTGAGTCTCACAGCTGTTTCTCAACCAAGTAGTTTGATTTTTTTATTAATATTTTAATGACTAACATTATACTATTTATGTTACCATTAGGTCTTTTGTAATAATATGTCTCCTTCCCTTCATTTTCTCTATTGTCTCTGTAGTCTAGTGGTTAAGAATTTGGATGTAACAGCAGTTACCCTCTTACACCTTTATACCCTATACCTTTTGTCTAAACCCATCAATCCATGCCCTCTGGTTGCATCTTCACTCACTCAACAAATATTTATTGAAAGCATATTATATACTAGGCACTGGGGAACAGGGCTGAATAAGATGGACATGATTCTTGTCTTCAGAAGCTTCCATTCCAGCAGAGGATCCAGATGATAAACACGTCAAAGAAATACAGCATCCTATAGTTGCTGTGAAAGAGATAAAGAATAGGATGCTCTGTCACAGAATAATGTTAGGGGAGGGGAGAGTTGCTTTAGGATGGAGGGCTCCTCTTTGAGGCAGTGACATTAGAGTTTGGACTGAAGAATAAAAAGAAGCCAGCTTTACAAGAGCCAGGAGAAAGAAGAGCAAGTGCAATGGCCATGATATAAGACGGACGTAGGCATTTCCTGGGAACTGCTGCAAGTCCAGTGAGGGAAGGGGAGATTGGCTTGTGAAAAAATGAAGCAAGCAGAAGCCAGGTCAAGCTGAACTTTTTAGATTCAAATAGGGAGGGTGGATTGTATTCAAATTGGAATGAGAGGGTATTAAAGAGTTTATTCAAAGTATTGAAGGAAGAACATGAGCTGATGAAGGATTTTTGAACACTTATTTGGGCTACTATGGAAGAGTAGACTGTAGGGGAGGATAAGTTTAAAGGCCAGAGGACTAGTTGGGAGGGTGTGGTGGTATTCCAGGCAAATGTGGTGGTGGCCTCTAGAGGGCTGCCATTGCTGAGCCTTAGGTACCTGTCAGTGGCTTCTCTTTCCCTGTCCTTGTCATCACCTGCTCTGTGCCAAGCAGTAGCCATCAGCATACGGTATATGGCCACAGAGCCGTACGAGGTCTCTGTGTGGTCATCTGTGCCTTGAGGAGGGCCTCCTACGTACCACCACAAGCCAGCCCAGCGTTCTTCAGAATCTTCTGGTTTCCTGGCAGCTTGCTGGATTTCAGAACATGTATTTTGCAAGTTGAATTACCTTTTAGGTGTTTTTTCCTGAAAACGTGAATTTTTTCATAGTTCAGCCAGTGCTGTGAGTCTTTTTTCTCCTTTATCTCTAAATTGCACCTGAAGCGGCATTATTGTTGTGCTGTTCCCATATGCAAATCACAGCCCAAACAAAAAGCTGGCAGAACCACGTTCATGTTTAGTCGTACTTCCACCCTTTATTGTAAAGTTGACATGACCTCAATTTTTTTTTAACATCTGCTCAGCCTTCTAAGTTAGACTCAGAGGCTAATAACTTAATGTCCTGTCTCCACTGAGAAGCACAGTTTGGTTTGGGGTTAAATGTTTTTTCTTACTGGTCCGTTAGCCTATTAGGTCAGAGAGTCCAGGACCAGAAGGAGATAATCATCTAGCACCAAGACGGGGACGAAGCTCGGCTGGGCACAGCAGAGGACTCACTTCTTGACCAGCCCAGGCCAGCCCCAACAAATCTGAGTTTCTGAGTTCTCATAAAGAGCTGGTAGGCCTCAAGCTGCTTTTATTATCTCTGATTCTGACTTGCTGGCATCTGAATGAGAGGAGGCACCCCTCCAAGAGAAGTGCATCATTAAGATTTTCTTTTACCAACCTACATTTCAATACCAGGAATCTCCCCCATTATAAAAGTTTTGTTCTTCCTGTACCTGCTGCAAAAGAACTGTCCTTTGTTTGCCTCTTCTTCATTCAGTCAACATTTATTAGAACCCTGATAAATGGCAGGAAGTAATAATCTGGCAGATCAGGAGAGACACAATCCCTGTCTTCACACTTCATGGAGAGGAAAACATTAATCAGATAATCAGACAAATATAAGGTGCCAACTGTGATAAATGCAGGGTACCGGGATTAAAATGAATGAATTGGGTTCAATAAATAAATCTGAAATTAACATTTAACGTTCAAGTTTAACAATTCAGTTTCTCTATGTAATAGGTATATTTATTGGTTAAATTTGCCTTTTTAACTGTTAAATAAAAATATATCCCTGAAAGCTTTCCTCATTCTTTTCAGTGATATAGTTCTCACAATGAAAAAGTCTGTAATAATAATTGTAATAGTAATGGCTGATATTAACTGAGCACCTGTCATGTGCCAGGCCCTGTTGTCCTAAGTGCTTTGCCTATGTTGGTTCACTGAATCCTCAATACAGGGCTTTGCAGTGGCTGATCTTAGGACTGGCATTTTACAGATGAGCAAAATGAGGCCCAGAGAAGATAAGTGGCTGGGACAAGGTCACATGGCTAGTGCAGAATCAGGTCAGGTCTCTAACACGCCTCTGCAGCACCTATTCTCCACATCTGATGCGTTGTTCTATATGCTGCACATCCATTCTCTTCTTAATGTCTCTGAAGTCATTAACAGCTTTTGGACCCATTCCTTCCTTAACTCCTGTTACATTTCCTTATTAAGTAAAAACATGTATGTTTTAGTTTAGCTAACGGTATAAAGTTCCAGCAATAAACATAATACCAGTGATCTAGTTTCTGTAAGTAAAAGGGCATATCCATGAGCTTTTGATTACTTAGAAGGAATTCGGTCATTAATTTACAAATTGCATAAAAACTCAAATTGAATGATACTTTCTCTTGGGCTTTATTTAAAAAAGCAAATTCAATTTTTAAAATAGCATTTTCATTCAAGATTTAAACATTTAATATTTCAACTGCTCATTTTAGCATTTAATGCTTATTTAAATATTTGCATATTTAACATTTAAAATTACTTTGCCCTCTATGTATCTTTTTATTCTTTTTTTAAAGATTTTATTTATTTATTTGAGAGAGAGAATAAGATAGCATGAGAGTGGGGAGGGTCAGAGGGAGAAGCAGACTCCCCGCTGAGCAGGGAGCCTGATGCGGGACTCGATCCGGGGACTCCAGGATCATGACCTGAGCCGAAGGCAGTCGCTTAACCAACTGAGCCACCCAGGCGCCCTCTATGTATCTTTTTTTTTAAAAAAAAATTTTTTTTAAGTAAGCATGCTACATAAGGTTTTCCTTTAGGAAAACCAGAATGCCCCGTGCATCCCACCGAATTGGTGTTTGCCTTGGACCAGTCTCGAGATGTCACCAAGCAGGAATTTGAGCGCATGAAGGAGCTGCTGTCTTCCCTGGTGAGGGGCATCAGGGTCCGGGAGAACAGCTGCCCGGTGGGCGCACGCATCGCTATCCTCACCTATACCTCTCACGCCCGGCACCTCATCCGCTTCTCAGACGCCTACAAGAAGAACCAGCTCCTCAGGGAGATTGAAGCTATTCCTTACGAGAGGTCCTCGGAAAGCAGGGAGATCGGCAAAGTGATGAGGTTTATCGCCAGAAATGTCTTCAAGCGAACGCTTCCAGGGGCTCACGCAAGAAGAATCGCCACCTTCTTCAGCAGCGGTCAGTCGGCCGATGCCCAGACCATTACCACTGCAACTATGGAATTCAGTGCCCTTGACATCATTCCAGTCGTGATCGCATTCAGCAACGTGCCCTCCATCAAGCGTGCATTTGCGGTAAGATGGTTAAGCCTTTCACATGACTTTGGGGGGGCGGGGGGGCTATATTCCAAAGCCTCTGTAAGAAAGTATTGAACTACACTATTTATTTCTGTGTGCCAGGAAGATGCGAAACCCTTTGTATGCATTACCCTGTTTAATTCTCACAGGTAGTATGTAAGGGATAGGTATAATTATTTCGCCCGCTTTATCAATGAGAAAACAGCCTGGAGAGGTTAAACTGTATGCCTGGGTTCACATGGCTAAAAAGTGGCAATGTCAGGACTTGAACCCAGGTTTGCTCTTCTAGTGCTTCTCCAAGAAACTCTCTGAGTTGCCTCTGGGTATAGAGCTACTAAATCAGGAAGGCCAGTAAACATTCATTGATGTCACTTATGTGGCCAGTTGCAATAGTTGCTATACAATGAAAACCAATTGGCTGATTTTATAACTTCACCAATCATATAACTATCCAAATTTTATAAAGGAAAAGACATCCTAGTTATTATAGCTTCTTTGGTTGGGAGGCTATATAAATAAACCACCTGGGATCAAGAGGACCTTTTTTGAGGTAAACTGACATATAATATTAGCTTCAGGTGTGCAACATGATTCACTATTTGTAAATATTGTGAAAAGATCACCACGACAAGCCTCATTAACATTATCACCGTACACAGTTATAAAAATTTTTTATTGTGAGGGGAACTTTCTTTTTTATTAAGTTTTTTACTTTAATTCCAATAAAGTAAATATAGTGTTATATTAGTTTCAGGTGTATAAGATAGTGATTCAACAATTCTGTACACTACTCAGTGATCATCATGATAGGTGTATTCTTTAAAAAAAAAATTATTTATTTTGAGAGAGAGAGAGCTAGAGTGCAGGGAGGGGCAGAAGGAGGGGGAGAGAGAGAATCTGGATCAGACTCCATGCTGAGCATGGAGCTTGAGGTGGGGCTTGATCTCCCAACCCTGCGATTGTGACCTGAGCAGAAACCAAGAGCCAGATGCCGACTGAGGCACCCTGTGATTGGCGTATTCTTAATTCCCCTTCACTTATTTCCCCCACCCACTCCCCTACCCTCCTCCCCTCTGGTAACCACCAGTTTGTCCTCTATAGTTAGGAGTCTTATTTTTTGGTTTGTTTGTTTTGTTTCTTAAATTATAAATATGAGTGAAATCATATGGTATTTGTCTTTCTCTGACCGACTTACTTCAATTAGCATTATACTCTCTAGCTCCATCCATGTTGTTGCAAATGGCAAGATTTCATTCTTTTTATGGCTGAATAATATTCTGTTGTATATAATACCATGTCTTCTTTATCCATTCATCTATCAGTGGATACTTGGCCTGCTTCCATAATTTGGCTATTATAATAATGCTGCAGTAAACAGAGGGGTACATATATCCCTTTGAATTCGTGTTTTCATATTCTTTGGGTAAATACCCAGTAGTGTGATTACTGGATTGTAGAGTAGTTCCTTTTTTCTTTTTTTTTTTTTAAAGTAAGCTCCATGTCCAGCATGGAGCCCAATGAAGGGCTTGAACTCACAACCCTGAGATCAAGACCTGAGCTGAGATCAAGAGTCAGATGTTTAACTGACAGAACCACCCAGATGCCCCAAGGTAGTTCTGTTTTTAACTTTTTGAGGAACCTCCATACTATTTTCCACAGTGGCTGCCCCAGTTCACATTCCCACCAACAGAGCATGAGAGTTCCTTTTTCTACACATCCTTGCTAATACTTGTTGTTTCTTGAGGTTTTGGTTTTAGCAATTCTGATGAGTGTGAGGTAATATCTCATTGTGGTTTTGATTTGCATTTCCCTGATGATGAGTGATGTTGAGCATCTTTTCATGTGTCTATTGGCTATCTGGATGTTTTCTTTGGAGAGATGTCTGTTCATGTCTTCTGCCCATTTTTAATTGGATTATTTGGGTTTTTTGGGTGTTGAGTTATACCAGTTTTTTATATATTTTGAATACATAGCCCTTGGGATATGTCAATTGCAAATATCTTCTCCCATTCAGTAGGCTGACTTTTGGTTTTGTTGATTGCTTCCTTCGCTGTGCATTAATTTCTTACTTTGATGTAGTCCCAATAGTTTATTTTTGCTTTTGTTCCCCTTGCCTCAGGAGATGTATCTAGAAAAAAGTTGCTACACCAATGTCAGAGAACTTATTGCCTGTGCTTTCTTCTAGGATTTTTATGGTTTCAGGTCTCATATTTAGGTCCTTGATCCATTTTGAGTTCATTTTTGTGTATGGTATAAGAAAGTGGTCCAGTTTCACTCTTTTGCTTGTAGCTGTCCAGTTTTCCCAACACCATTTGTTGAAGAGTCTGTCTTTTTCCCAAAGATTAATTGACCATTAATCATGGGTTTGTTTCTGGGCTTTTCTATCCTGTTCCATTGATCTATGTGTCTATTTTTGTGCCAGTACCATATTGTTTTGATTATCATAGCTTTTCAGTATAATTTGAAATCTGGAATTGTGATACCTCCAGCTTTGTTTTTCTTTTTCAAGATTGTTTTGGCTATTTGGGGTCTTTTGTGGTTCCATACAAATTTTAAGATTATTTGTTCTGGTTCTGTGAAAAATGCTGTTGATGTTTTGATGGGGATTGCATTGAATCTGTAGATTGCTTTGGGTAGGATTGACATTTTAACAATATTTGTTCTTTCAATCCACGAATATAGAATATCTTTCCATTTATGTCATATTCAGTTTCTTTCATTAATGTCTTACGGTTTTCAGAGTATAGGTCTTTCATCTCCTACATTAAGTTTATTCCTAGGTATTTTATTCTTTTTGGTGTGGTTATAAATGGGATTGCTTTCTTAATTTCTCTCTCTGTTGCTTCATTATTGGTGTATAGAAATACAATATATTTCTGTACATTGACTTTTGTATTTGTGAACTAATGGAATTCATTTATCAGTTCTAGTAGTCTTTTGGGGGAGTCTGTAGGGTTTTCTATATGTAGTATTATGTCATCTGCAAATAGTGACAGCTTTACTTCTTCCTTACCAATATGGATGCCTTTTATAACTTTTTCTTGTCTGATTGCTGTGGCTAGGACTTCAAGTATTATGTTGAATAAAAGTGATGAGAGTGGACATCCTTGCCTTGTTCCTAACCTTAGGGAAAGTTCTCAATTTTTCAGCATTATGATATTAGCTGTGGGTTTTTCATATATGACCTATATTATGTTGAGATATATTCTCTCTAAACCTACTTTGTTGAGAGTTTTTATCATGAATGGGTATTGTATTTTGTCAAATGTTTTTTCCACATCTATTGAAATTATCACATGGTTCTTATCCTTTTTCTTATTGATGTCATGTATAACATTGATTGATTTGTGAATATTGAACCACCCTCGCTTTCCAGGAATAAATCCCACTTGATCACGGTGAATGATTTTTTTCATGTATTGTTGGATTCAGTTTGCTAATATTTTATTAAGGATTTTTGCATCTATGTTCACTGGAGATATGGGCCTGTATTTCTCTTTTTTTTTGTGGTGTCTTTATCTGGTTTTGTTATCAGGGTATTGCTGGCCTCATAGAATGAATTTGGAAGCTTTCCTTCCTCTATTTTTTGGAATAGTTTGAGAAGAATAGGTATTAACTCTTTAAATGTTTGGTGAAATTCACCTGTGAAGCCATCTGTCCTGGAGTTTGTTTGTTGAGAGTATTTTTTATTACTGGTTTAATTTCATTACTGGTAATAGGTCTGTTCAAATTTTCTATTTCTTCCTGCTTCAGTTTTGGGAGGTTATATGTTCCTATGAATTTATCCATTTCTTCTAGGCTGTCCAATTTGTTGGCATATAATTTTTCATAATATTCTCTTATAATTCTTTGTGCTGTCAGTTGTTATTTCTCCTCTTTCATTTCTGATTTTGTTTATTTGAGTCCTCTCTGTTTTGATGAATCTGGCTTATCAATTTTTTTTTTGTCTTTTTCAAAGAACCAGTTCCTGGTGTCATTGATCCATTCTATTGTGTTTTTTAGTTTCTATTTCATCTATTTATGCTCTAATCTTTATTATTGCCTTCCTTCTACTGGTTTTGGGTTTTGTTTTTCCTTTTCTACCTCCTTTTGGTGTAATATTAGGTTGTTCGAAATTTTTCTTGCTTCTTAAGGTAGGCCTGTATTGCTATAAAATTCCTTCCTAGAACTGCTTTTGCTGCATCCCAAAGATTTGGATTATTGTGTTTTCATTTTCATTTGTCTCCATGTATTTTTCCATTTCCTCTTTGATTTCTTGGTTGACCCATTCATTGCTTAGTAGCATGTTGTTTAACCTCCATGTATTTATGCTCTTTCTAGATTTTTTTTCTTGTGACTGATTTCTAGTGTCATAGCATTTTGATCAGGAAAAAATGCATGGTTTGACTTCAATCTTTTTTAATTTCTTGAGACTTGTTTTGTGGCCTAATATGTTATCTGTTCTGAATCTGTTCAGAAGAATGTGTATTCTGCTGTTTTAGGATGGAATGTTCTGAATATATCTGTTAAATTCATCTGGTCCAATGTGTCATTCAAAGCCACCATTTCCTTGATTTTTCTGTTTGGATGATCTGTTCATTGATGTAAGTGGGGTGTTAAAGTCTCTTACTATTACTGCATTATTATTGATTACTTCCTTTGTGTTATTAACCGCTTTAAGTATTTAGGTGCTCCCATGTTGGATGCATAAATATTTATAATTGTTATATCTGCTTGTTAATGTCCTTTGTCTTTTGTTACCATTTTTGTTTTAAAGTCTATTTTGTCTGATACAAGTATTGTTACCCCAGCTTTCTTTTCACATCCATTTGCATGATAAATGTTTCTTCATCCTTTCACTTTTCAATCTGCAGGTGTCTTTTGAGGCCCTTTCCACCTTCATAATTTTCTATGAAGGTGTCAAATAAGCACAACAGAATTAAAATAGAGTATTAATCTATAAAGTATGGAAAGCAGTGCCTGTTTCCTGGAGCTGTTGTGTAGATGAAATGATGGGACACCATGCCTCAGTGCCTAATGCATAGTAAATATTCAAGAATGATAGTTCTTGCTCTAATTGCTATTGCTATTATTTATCTGCTTGATGATGAACTAAAATCTATTTAACAAAAATGTTGTTGTAAAGGAGCTGATGCTGCTATTAGTGTCATTGAACATGCAAATGGACAGGTTGATAAACCAGGCTCAGAAAGGAAAATGCGCATCAGTTAGAAAAGGTTGGGCCATGCCGTGCAAATAAATGAAGCTGCTATGAAACACAGCAGCTCAAAAATTCTGTGAGTAGATACAGTTACACACAGACTCATAATTCCTTCTGTTTATTGACAGCCCCATTGTCCCTTGGCTTTATTTAGTCACAAAACAAGAGACAATATCCTAATGCAAATAATTGATAGTACTTGTGATATAAACTTAAGTTAACACAGTTTCACCACCCACTCAAAGGTGTGTGCATAGCCTATAACTTGAGAAAACATATTTTGTTGGTTTGTTTTAAAATGCTTTGAGTGTTAACAGTCTCTCAGAGTTCCTAGTCAAATCAGCTAGAAGCTCTTTGCTCCTTTCTTGAAGGACTTTACCTCAAAAGAGCACCAATGAAGATTCAGATTCTTGACAATGACCCTCCAAAATCTGAGCAGCATTGGCTCCAAACACCTCTTGAGTAGAATTAGAGAGGCATACAGAAGTCAGAATTGGTGCCAAGGTTCGTTCATCCAGCAAATGCTTAGTGAGCACCTCGTGTATACCAGGAGCTATCCTAGGCTGTGGAGACACCAAAGTGGAAAACCAAAAGACCCACCCTCATGGAGCTGCCATTAGAGGATGCAATGAAGCAGGGTTGTCTAGAAAGGTTCAAAATAGAGGCATGTATACAAGTTGGTAAGAACCCACCACTGATATCTGGCATTACAGAAGGGAAATTATGTTACTACTTCTCCTTTTGTCCTCTTTTTCTTTCTTCTATCCATTCTGTTCAGTTGTGCTTCCCTACACTTGAACTGTGGTTTATTATTTCAGGAACAGAACTCAGAAATCTAGTGACAATGAATTTTTATTTGGAGGCCATATTTTAAAACCCTTATTTGTTTCATAATTATCATGGCGTTTCTAAATCTTGATTCGTCTGAGAGTTCAGCAGTCCAGTGTGAAATTCAGGCCCCATGCAGGCACATGCAGCAGCATTTGGAAACAGATGTTCTGACAACTGGCACTGATTTCCCTTAGCCCATGGACTGTGACCTCCCTCTTGGGAATTTCTCATGATGGTATCAACTGAGTGATGAGCTATTCATCCCTTCTGAAACAGAAGGCCATTTTTGACTGGAAAAACCTCAATCTCAGCTTTGTTTTGCCACCAGGTTTTCCCCTTTAAGTGTGTTTGGCAACTACCTCTTACTTCTGGTGAAATTTTACTTGCTGCCCATAAAGAATTCTAATTTAGACTGGGTCTCCCTATTTCTAATAGACTTATAAGAGATATCTCTTTTTCAGCTAGCCTTTTTTTCCTTTTTACTCTGCTGTTTAACATTGCAAATGAGAGAAACATTAAGTATAATATTGACATTACAGATTATTCTTGTGATTGGAGACAACTGAAATGGGAAGGGGGTTTAATGGGAAACCTTGGCATTCCACCTTGGAAAACCTTGGTATTCCACTGCAGAATGTCCCCATTTGTCATCACCACCCCAGTCCCAGCTCCACTGCCCTATCATCACAGCATCTTTTTTTTTTTCTCTCATACCACAACAATGCTCACCTTCCCTCCTTTCTGTTTCTTTCTTCTCAGGCTTTCCCAGACACTAACCATTCTTTTTTCTATATATTTTGCCTAGAAATCATGCCAAAAGCTTCAGTTACCACATATTTCCTCTGAGTCTCCCCCTCTAACCCATCCAGCTCATGAAGGCAAACACAGAAGAAAAGATGGGCAGAAACAAAGACAAGCCTTAGCGAAAGCCCCCACCACCTTTCCTCCTTCCCATTTCCTTCATTTCCTTCCCATTGCTCCTCAGTTAGAACATGGCCAGCCTACAGCTTCATTAGTGCTTACCACTAACATAGAGGGACTCACTGCCCTCAGGACCCCAGTTCCAAATTCCTGAGAGAATGGATCCAATTGGTTCAGATTCCCATTCCTGGTGCAATCTCCTCTGCAGAGGGATGGAGTCCCCCCCCGCCCAAACACACACTTAAACATGGCTGCCCAAGTCCTATCTTCATGGATAAAGTATGCAAAGGACACTTTCCTGAGAAAGAGTAGGGAAATGTTGTCTGTCCCATCTCTTAGGCATTAGATAAGACCATACCTATAACTTCCCCTCAGCCATCAATAGATCTGTGAATCTGTTAACTGACAAGCTAATTATTCTTCATTATTTGAAGCCTCCCTATTTTATCCCTGCTCTCCAGCCTCAAACTCCCCAGAGAGGTTATTAACAATGGGACTGAGCTGGAAGGTGTTGGGAGTTGTTCAGAGGAGAGCCCCTGGATGTGGATCTGGGTCTGCAAAGCTAGCTTCCATGCCTGGTTCATAATGGGAACTCAGAGACAGTTGTAAAGTACATTCTGTGATTTCACTTGGTTCCCTGGGACTTGGGGTGTGTGTTGGGGGGGGGTGTCCTCTGACCCTCTTCTTCAATGGCTTCCATGTCCACTGTCTTTTGATCAGTCCTCTCACCTTCCTTTGAGCTTCAGCTTCCTCATCTGTAAAATGGGCATGATGCACATAAGAACAAACTCACTGGATTGTTGAGATAATGAATAGGAAAGTGCTTTGTGGTCTCTAATGACCCACACAGCACCCACCCTGGGCCAGTACGTGCGTTTCAATTATGAACCCATTTAATGCCCACTCTATTCCTGTTAGGTTGTAGTGTGATTATCCCATTTTGTAGATGAAACAGAGACAAAAAAACCTGACCTACAGCTAAAGGGAACACCAGGGCTTAAACCCAAACAGGGCTCTTAGCCACCCTGACATGCGCTAGGCTTCCCTATGACCTTCTTTAGAAGGAGCAGTGTTGTACTCAAAAGATCTCAGTGCTCTGAACAATCCTGGGGGATTCCTGCAGCCCCACCCACTAAGCTGTTCTTTTTCTTGCTTCTGCTTCTTACAGATTGATGACACTGGCACATTCCAACTCATAATGGTTCCATCCGGGACCGACTACGCGCCAGCATTAGAGAGACTCCAGCGGTGTACTTTCTGCTATGGTAAGATCCATGGAGAGAATATAATTTGATCAGGCCTGTTAAGCACACTGAGTCACTGTTGGCAGGAATGGCTGGACCTTGGCAACAGGGGTACTAGTGGCCTTGGGAAGATTTCCCTGGGGCTCTGGGCTCACTTCCTCATTCTGCATGGTCCACAGATAGAGCCCCAGCCAGCAGGGCTCCTCCCAGGTATCCAAGCAGGAGGATTGCATTCCAGGCCCTCCAAGCTTCTGCAGCTTCCAGGAAACAATAACGATTATTAGAAAAACTCAGCCGTCTCATTGCCAAGGTTTTCATGCTATAAAGTATATTTATGTGTCTTCTAAATCTCAAACGTTCACAACCCCCCCAAGAAATGCTTTATAGTACAAGTGGGAATTAGTAGAAATCCATGCATTTTCCATTGCAAAAAGGCATCAGAAAGACTGACCATGCTGGTTTGTCCATTGCCGTGTTTTATACACCATCTATGGGCCTAGATAGAGAGGCGGCTGTGGGTGAGTATGCTGGTAATTTGAGTGTTCCAATAATTATGAAGACAGTGGAAGCCACTGAAGTCATCAGTGGGTGTGATTTCTAACAGTTGCCAGGCATTTCTTATGAACCATGCACTGTTCTAATTGCTTTATGTAACATTGGTGGTGGTGCTGGTGATAGTTAATGTTGAAACTATTGTGCTTATTCTGTTCCAAGCACTCTTCTCATTTTCTCATCCCACCCTTACAATCACCTTGAGACATTTGAACTATTACTAGCTCCACTTGACAGATGACAAAAATGGGGCTTAGAGAGATGAGATAATTTGCCCAGGCGGCACAGCCAGAGGAGACCCAAGAAGGCTGGCCTCACAACGCAGCCATTTATGAGTAACCGAGATCCCATTATTCTCCCTGGGACTTGGTATTTGGTTTTGAAGAAAATGATTGATTCCTTTCCTTCTCCATGTGTATTAATGAGATGCTAATGCTTGCCATGTAAGTGACCTCATAGGGAGGTGGTAACTCTGAGAAGTGGGATTGCTTCAGACACCCCTCTATTCTTTCTGTCTCCCTCTCTGCTTCCCTCTACTCATTAGACTCTCTCCTCCCTTCCCCTCCCCCCCACCTTCTCCCTTCCTTCTCTGCCTCCCTCCCTCCTTCTGTCCCCCTCAGTAGCACAGGGTTGGTTAGGCACTGGGCCTCCTACTCAAGGCAGCGGCTGCCTGTGCTGTGAGGGGGGCTTCCCACCCCAGCCTCAGCACGGCTTTCAGACACATCAGTTACTTATGTTACAGTCAGAAGTTGTACATGTGGGACTGGGGAGAGATTTTGGCCCCATTTCTTGGCTTAAATCCTTGTTTTGTCTCTGGGGCATATAAGGGAAGATATTTTGGCTGTCGTTTCCTGCAATTAAAAAACACCACAAAATTGAGCAAATGGGCAGCCTGCTGTCTCTGATTTTAGGAACTGCCTAGCACACAGGTGACTGTTCTGTCATTCGACCATTAAACATGGTTGTAGAATTGTACTGAATTTCTGTAAGGGAAACGTGACTTGTGCAAAGCCACATCTTTATGGAGTCCATGAGCAAGATTGAAGTGAGGAAGTTTGCTACATCCCCAAGGATCTGCATTCTGGTTTTCAACCTTTCATCTGACTGCTTTTATTCCTGCCCCAGGCGCACATCTAAGTACCAGCTGTCCACACGCTCGTCATTCCATTTCTCTTCTCTTTAGTTTTTAAAGAGGCGTTCTCAGCCTTAACCAGCAACTATTACTGAAAATGTCAAGATTGCAGAGGTTGGCCCAGGAAGGGTTTTCTGGGTGAATCTGACCCACCCACCTAACTGTGCAGAATTGAGGCCCGGTGGTGACTTAGGTAAGACCAGAGCCCAGGCATCCTGGCTCTTAGGCCAAGGGGCCTCCCCACTGCCACACCACATGACCTTGTCTCTCACAATAAACCCTGACTTCATATGTAGAAACTTCTAGAAACACTTGCGTATTGTTTGGCAGAATGATTTTACCCTCTTGTCATCAGTTTCTTCTGTTAAATTAGATTAGGTGACCTCTAAGATCCTTCCAGTTCCAAATTTTTTTATTCTTCTGAATATTCATTGTGGTCAGATTCAATGGAATTCACTCCTGTTTTATTACTACATATTCTTTTGATAAATGAGATATGCCTACTTATTAAAATGACCCCATATTTTATGAAAGCTTACTAATATGCAATATTTATATTCATGTTTTTAACAAACACATATTGAGCTTTCAACTAATAAGCACACTGGAGAGACAAACATGAGCTATAGCTTTGTCCTTAGTGTCCACACCCAGATGGACATTGAGTTACAAACCTTTATTTAAATTGAAGTAAAAGAATTCATTGCTTTTTTTCCCCACTCTTTTTAAGCATATTACATTTCATAGTAGAACAGCATGAGCATAATGATAAGGACAATTGGTTTAACCTGTATCTTGTCTATCTAGAGAGATCATTAGCTTTTATGTCATGATAAGGTATACTCTTATACAAGATAAACTGTCTACTTCAATCTTTATAAACTTAAAATACAGCGAAGATTAAGCTTCTGTTGAAAGCAGCCTAATTTTTAAAAGTCAAATGCCTTAGTGAATGGAATTCAAGACACCAACTGGGTGTAAAATCTGTACGTTGTAAATATAGATGCAAACTATGGACTAGGAAATCTTTTGTTGTTGATATCAAAGTCATTTAGTAATTATTTTAATATCAAAGATTATGCAGTTTCCAAATGTTAGAATATTTGAGATGCTATCTTTTCTGTCCAGTCTGTTTTAGTAGCCCTATGTGACTTTTGGTCTGCAGATGTATGCAAGCCAGACGCTTTTTGCGATCAAGCCAAACCACCCCCTGCACAGTCTTACGTGGATGCTGCTTTCCTTCTGGACAGCTCCCGGCATGTGGGAAGTGCTGAATTTGAAGACATAAGACACTTTTTGGGAGCACTGTTAGATCACTTTGAGATCAGCCCAGAGCCTGAGACCTCTGTCACTGGAGACCGGGTGGCCCTATTAAGCCATGCTCCCCCCAACTTCCTACCCAACACTCAGAAGAGTCCTGTTAGAACTGAGTTCAACCTTACCACCTACAATAGTAAACGCCTCATGAAGAGGCACCTGGAAGAATCAGTTCAACAACTAAATGGAGACGCTTTCATTGGTCATGCCTTACAGTGGACCCTGGACAATATCTTTTTAAATACACCCAATATGAGAAGAAACAAAGTCATATTTGTAATATCCACTGGGGAAACCAGTCACTTGGACAGGGAAACCTTAAAGAAAGAATCCTTGAGAGCCAAATGTCAAGGTTATACCCTATTTGTGTTTTCCCTTGGCCCTGCTTGGAATGACAAGGAACTAGAAGATCTAGCCAGCTACCCTTTGGATCACCACTTGGTCCAGCTTGGCCGAATTCATAAACCTGACCACAGATACAGTGTGAAGTTTGTGAAATCCTTTGTAAACTCAATCAGGCGTAAGTCATAAAATCTGTTCTTTCTTACACATTAAGAGTATTATTTGGTATTCCCAAAAGAAGGGTTGATGAACTGACATGGATTCTTGGAAATCTCTGTCTTCGAGGGCACTGCAGGGTCAGAAAGGAAAATTTGTAATGGTGGAGAGAGGAAACCTCTGATTCCTAGCATTTAATTTTCTGGCTCAAATTTTTTATGCCTCTGGTTCCTATGGAGAAGCAATCATAACAAGCAGCTGCTCACACATCTGTCTGCATAGAGCAATATAGTCTGGGGGTGTAAAGTCACCACCTGGATCTTGGCTATAAAGTAGAAACCCTTGCCATGTAACATTAACACACTGCCCTCCAATGGAAAGCTTCATCAGTTAACACACCAAAAGAGAGAGCCAAAGAAAAATTCAACAATTCTCAGCTTTGCTTTTTTACAAGTTCCAAAGGCAGAGTTTGAGGTATTAGGGGATATCATTTTACCTGTAAGAATGAAAGATACATCCTTGCAAAACTTTCTCAGCCTTGTTGATGACTTTTTATGATGCCAGCAATTAGTGTAACTGGTACTCATAAAAAAGAAACATGGGCTGTATTTCTTGGAGTAATTTTGCCTTGAAAGTATGCAATTCACTTTGTATGCAATGGAATGGGTAAAAAAAAAGCCATGTCCTACTATGACTCTGGAGGTTGAAAAATCGTCAGATTTCTGAACATTCTCATGGTGAATGAGCCCTTAGAGTCCAGATAAAGAAAAGTGAATACACAGGCTGAAGGACACCCAGTGTAGCTTACAGGAGATTCTGATAGAGTCTCAAACTTGTCACTGACATTACACAGTGAGACCAGTTAAGGTTGCAAAGACGGACTAATCACTATAGGTGAGGTCTAAGGAGCCTTGGGAAATTGTTGATGGTACTGATGTCATGTCCGCTAGTCCTGTGCTTCTCCAAATGTGAGTCTAGGACCTACATCATCAGCATTACCTGGAAGCTCGTGAAAATTGCAGAATTTCATGCCCTACTCCAGACATTCTGAACCAGAAACTGCATTTTTATCAAATTGCCAGGTGATTCATATGCATGTTATGGTTTGAGAAACACTGGAGCAACAAGCTCCTAGAATGAAATTTATGTGGATGTGTTTTGGAATAGGAAATCAGAAAGAGGAGCTAGAAAAAAGAAGGGCAAAAAAGGGGGGCCAAGAATCATTCCAAAAAGTAGTAATTACAAGGCATTTGTAAGGGTAAAACAAAAGAACACTTTGAAAGACTGAGAAACTTGTAAAGAAACACTGCTTGTGAGGCAAAAAAAATTGAAAGAACATTTAAGATGGAATTTCCTTCCTCAGTCCCCCAAAATTCTTTGTGGTGTTTCATGGTGATTAGTCAAATCGTACGAATAGATAAAAATGACACCCCATTACCACCCAAGGAAAGGAAAAGAGATGTTTTAAGAATTACTTGGTGTAGGTGAGAGAGATATAAAGTGCTTTCAGAAAACTGTAACTGTGACACAATTATACACTACTTTTCTAGAACTTAAGGATCTAGAAATCTCCCGTCTTTGAAATACAATTGTAAAAGTAGAAGTTGAAAAAGGCTTTAACATAATCATATAGCAAGCCCACAGACTCATGCTCATTCAACAACAACGCATATGTATCAGGTACCTACTGTGAGCCACTCACAGTGTGGGTGTGAGGCTATCTTTTTTAAAAAAACATTTATTTATTTTAGCACAAGCTGTGGGGGAGGAGCCGGGGGTGGGGGGGAAAGAATCTCAAGCAAACCCTGCGCTGAGCCCAGGGTCCAACACAGGGCACAGTCTCAGGACCCTGAGTTCATGACCTGAGCCAAAACTAAGTCGGATGCTTAACCAACAGAGCCACCCAGGCGCCCCAGGTTGTGGGGGTACCAACGAGTGACCAAACAGACACCGTCCCTGCCCTCCGGGGGGTTCTAGTGCAGCTCCCTCTCTGATTCTTATTTAACACCATGCTGTGATCGAGGTGGCCATCGAGCACAGTCCACATCCGAAATAACACATTTTCTAAGAGAAACAAAACTGACAAACAACCTGATGCTTAGAACTAAGATAAGAAATAAAATGCACAACATCACGGTCTAGGGCCATTCAGTCTAGAATCACACAGTCTATTCTGCAACAGCAGCTTTAGAGACAGTGCTATATCACAACCCAGGACGAACTTGCTATTTAATGACCCTGATCACTAAGGAAGAGATTTAATTGTGTTTACCAAGTCTGTTCAATTTAATGCTTCAAGGAAATAAATGGTACATTTTTTGAAGTTTCCCATCAAAAATGGCTTTTAAATGTTTAAATTTTGTGGGAAGGGGCATGCTTTGTTATTATAAAAAAAATCAATATCCTTCCAAATGAAGTGAGCCACTAATGAATTAAACCCAAGATGGCACTATTGTTACTGTTGTTAATGACACAGAAACCACAAAGGGAATATCCCTTTCCCTTTGCATTTTGATATTGCAAAGGAGCAAACAAAAAATAATTATTCTGAATAGTTCATGTCAATTAGAGACCAGACTTTAGGACTAGCTCATAATATCTCCTCTAACGTTGACCAACTTTAGCAGCTAAAGGCATCTTATTGAAAAATAAGTTGAATGCTCTGCCTATAAATTCAGCAGAGATGTATTTTCTAAACCCAGTTTTAGAGACTCTCCTGAGAAACCTGCTCTCATCTCAGTAGGCCACCTTAGTTGGTATCTTCCTTTGATGAATATCAAAAGCAGTGAAGTGATACTTTGCATACAGAGCAGATTGCTGTAATGTTAATAGTTATGGATAAGAGACTCATCACAGACTTTTCTCTTCCTAGGTGCAATCAACAAATATCCACCCATAAACTTCAAAATGAAGTGCAATAGACTGAGCTCTACAGATCTGAAGCAGCCCCCACGGCAGTGGCGAAGGTATTTTCAGCTTGAGAGAACTTGATAAATAATGTGCCCCCCTTTCTTCTCCTCATTCTCTATAATTTCTTCCTCCTCCTTTTCTCCCTCTTCCTCCTTCTCCATCCTATTTGGACAAAATCTACAGGTACCTAATATTAAAATATAATTTGGGGGAATAAGAGATAATAAAAAATGACCAGGTTGATCTGAAAAACAACCAGAGACTTTTTGAAAGTGGAAAATCTAAATGTGGAACTAAAACAACCAATGGGACACTTGAGTGGCAATGAGCATAATTAATGACCAGATAGTGGTTTCTAAATATCATTCCCCACTCAAAGGAACCAGGGTTTCTTGGAGAGAGAAAAGCTAATTCTAGACTGTAGCAGGGAAAGTACAATATGACTCTCAAAGATTTATTATGCCGGAAAGCAAGGAAGTAGTAAAAAACTAGCAGTGTCATGTCAAAAGGACAATGGAGCTATCTTGAAAAGATTCCTACTGGCCTGATTTTGGACAGTTTAACATCAGAAAGAATAATGGTAATGGATTATAACAGAATGAATTTTTAAAATACACAAGTCTATATAGAGATCCGAAAAGGGAGGAGGGTAGTGAAAGTTCTTTTTTATAGAAGTATGGAGCTAATAAATATAAAAGAAAATGGTAGACTTAAAAAATCACCAATTTGTGAGGTGCCTGGGTTGGGCAGTTGGTTAAGTGTCCAACTCTTGATTTTGGCTCAGGTTGTGATCTCAGAGTCATGAGATCGAGTCCTGTGTTGGGCTCTGTGCTCAGCACAGAGTCTACTTGGGAATCTCTCCCTCTTCCTCTGCCCCTCCTGCTCATGTACGTCCTCTCTCTCGTGAATAAATAAATCTTTTTTAAAAACCACCAATTTGTAATCTCCAGTGTAATAATGGAGTCAGATAAGAATCAAGGAATGCTAAAACCACTGGGTGACAGGTTGTTTGGGAACAGGCTATTTTACAGTCTCCCAGACCATTCACATATTACTAACTTATTAATTACAAAGAAAGGAAATATGCATGTACATGGTAAGATCTGGCAGTTCCCACTGTGGCCAAGATTTGACATTATGTGCTTCCTGAGGTGATGCAGGGGGAGATACATCACCTTGAATGTAAGATTCTTGCAGGGAATGTTTGACCCAAGTCTCATAATGAGGAAACCATTAGACAATTCCAGAATATGGAGTTTTCTTCAGAACAGCTGACCTAGTCAGAGGTTTCAATGTCATGAGCAGCAAAGGGGTTGTGGGGTACTATTCTAAAATGGGAGAGACTAAGGAGACATAACCATCAAATGTAATGGTGTGAAACTTGACTGGACCCCAGGTCAGAAAAAAAGCTCATATAAATGACTTCTGGTGAACAACTGGGGAAACTTGAGTATGAACAATATGTCAGGAGATATTATTGATTCATGTGAATTTCCTTATGTGTAGTAATACTATCATGTTCATATGAGAGAATGTTTTTGTTCTTGAGATAGGTATATTGAAGTATTTAAAAGTAACATGTATAATATCTGCAATCTATTTTCAGATGGTTTCCCTAAAAGGAAATAGGATGGGGTTTTATGTGTGTGTGTATGCACATATATGAGTGTATATGCATATATGGATGTGTGTATGCATGTGTGTGTGTGTGTGTATACACACAGAGTAACAAGATGGTAACATTTGGAGAACCAAATAGGTGAGAAGTATAAAGGTATTTATTTATTCATGGTTTTGTTCTTAACAAGATTCTGTGAATTAAAAAATAAAACTCAGTGGATGAATTAAACAGAATAATAGACACATCTAAAGAGAAACACAGTGAACTGGAGAATAAAGCTGAAGAAATCACTCAGAATGCAGAGAAGATAAATGTAAGAAGTTTAGAGACAGAACAGAATGGAAAGATCTGTATCAAATTGGAATTCTTGAAATCAGATAAAATAGAAATAATAAATGAGATAATGTTCAAGTACATCAAGAGATGGTCACTTTCAAGAACTTATCAAAGATATGAATTAAAAGATGAAGAAAAGACAAGGTACAACAGGGAGGATAAATAAAAAGAGCCATTAGACGTGGCGTGGGGGAATGCAGACATCAAGCCAAATAAAAAGGCAGACTGAAAGAAAGAGAAGATGATCTACAAAGAAACTACAATTAGGTTGGCAGCTGGATTATCAGTAGCAATAGTGGAAGCCACAAAACTGTTAAGAACTTTTAAAGTAATGGAAGAACATTTTTATCAACTTAAACCAACTTTAAAAAATAATGGTATAACAAAGATAATTAGGATAAACAAAAAACAGTTCACCACAAAGACCTTTGCTAAAGGAACTTCTAAAGTATGTACTTCAAGAAACATAAAAATGACTATGGAAGGAAGGGCTGAGATGCAACACTAATAAATGATCAAAACTTGACAATATTTAGGAAGACCTAAATGTTAGATTTCTAAGCAATAGTAATATCTAATTTGTAGGGTTACAAAAAAGCCATACTTGTTAACAAAGGTATGAAAATAAGATATTTGTAGGCACCTGGTGGTTTAACAGAAAAAAACTATTGTACTAAGACTATACATATTAATATTATTTAAACTTGAGAAAATATATTGGACAATAAAATAATCTTTTATTTAAAAAAATGAAGTTGAGCCTGAAGGGTAAAAAAGGTAGTACTGAAAAATGGGACAATAATAATAATACATGTCATGGGGAGGTAAATGGAGTTAAGGGCTCTAGGAACTTGAATTGTTTGGGCTGGCTACTGAAAAACTTTAGACTCTCTTAAAAATGTATTAGAAATTGTGATGGTACCTGTGAAAAAGAAAAATGGAATGTAGCTAACTACCAAAACTGTAGTGCAGGAAAATGCAATAAAAACAAGAACATAAATATTTTTTTAAATAAAAAGGCAAGGGGGGGAGGACAAGTAGAAGGCACAAAGTAAAACAGCAGAATCAATTCCATTTAAATATATCAGGAGTCATAATAAATATCGACTAAACATGCCAGTTATAGAGATAGATGGACTTAAGAAACAAAATAAAATCCAGCTATAACTTGCTTTCAATTATAGAGACACAGCCACAAAATAAGGACATGGAAAAGTTGGAAGTAAAATTATGAAAAAATATACCAGGCAAATTAAAAAAAAATCTGGAAACATAATATATACTGCTATATGCAGAAGATGATATATACAAACCTACCAGTAACCAGAACAATAAAGCTAGAATATAACATTAATATCAGGTAAAATATTCTCTTTAACAAAACAGTATTATGGGGATAAAAAGCCACCACATGATGACAAAGTGTTCAATTCATGAAGAAGATATAACAATTCTAAATTTCTAAGAGGGTAATAAAATAATCTTAAAATATACAAAGTAGAAATTGAAAAACTACAAGGAGAAATTGCCGTCGAACTATCATTAGAGTTGGAGATTTCGGTACACCAGTTTGAATAATCAGTGAGGCAGACAAAAATGAGTAAAGATATTAAAGATTTCATCATAAATAACAAACTTGATTTAATAGGTTCATTTAGAACCCTGCATAGAAAAATGAGACATTCTTCTGAAGAGCACATGTAACATTAACAACTAGTTGAATCAAGGTGGAGAGTTCACCAGGTGTTCGTTGAGCAGTTTTTAACTTATCAAGCAGGTGTCAACAAAGCTCTAAGAACTAGTGTCATACAATCCAAATTGATCAGAATTCAATTAAGTTAGAAATTAATAAAAACATTTTAAAAATCCATACATTTTTAAATTAAAATCACATTCCTAAATAAGGTAAAAAATTATAATGAAAACTTTAAAATACTTAGAATTGTATAATAATCAAGATGTTATATGTCAAAATTTATGGGATATGTCAGAAGTCATAATTTAGGAAAGTTTATAGTCTTAATTCTTGTGTTAGGGAAATTTAATAACTCTAAAAGCTAATGAGCTAAATATCACTTTTGAGATACTATAGAAGAAGAAGAAAAAAAAAAATATATATATATATACCCAAAGAAAGGAATCAAAGTATAACTTAATATTTTTTAATTATATTTTTAAGAGTATCAATAAAGGCAAAAGTTTTTATTTTTTTTAATTTTATTTTATTATGTTATGTTAGTAACCATTCATTACATCATTAGTTTTTGATGTAGTGTTCCATGATTCATTGTTTGCATATAACACCCAGTGCTCCATTCAATATGTGCCCTCCTTAATACCCATCACCAGGCTAACCTATCCCCTCACCCCTCTGCCCTCTAAAACCCTCAGTTTGTTTCTCAGAGTCCATAGTCTCTCATGGTTTGTCTCCCCCTCCAATTTCCCCCCCTTCCTACTGTCGTCTTCTTTTTTTTTTTTTTTTTAACATATAATGTATTATTTCAGAGGTACAGGTCTATGATTCATCAGTCATACACAATTCACAACATTCACCATAGCACATACCCTCCCCAATGTCCATCACCCAGCCACCCCATCCCTCCCACCTCCCACCACTCCAGCAACCCTGTTTGTTTCCTGAGATTAAGAATTCCCCATATCAGTGAGATCATATGATACTTGTCTTTCTCTGATTGACTTATTTCGCTTAGCATAATACCCTCTAGTTCCATCCACGTTGTTGCAAATGGCAAGATTTTGGGGTTTTTTGATGGCTGCATAATATTCCACCGTATATATATACCACATCTTCTTTATCCATTCATCTGTTGATGGACATCTTGGCTCTTTCCATAGTTTGGCTATTGTGGACATTGCTGCTATAAACATTGGGGTGCATGTACCCCTTCAGATCACTACATTTGTATCTTTGGGGTAAATACCCAGTAGTGCAATTCCTGGGTCATAGGGCAGCTCTATTTTCAACTTTTTGAGGAACCTCCATACTGTTTTCCAGAGTGGCTGCACCAGCTTGCATTCCCACCAACAGTATAGGAGGGTTCCCCTTTCTCTGCCTCCTTGCCAACATCTGTCATTTCCTGACTTGTTAATTTTAGCCATTCTGACTGGTGTGAGGTCATATCTCATTGATGTTTTGATTTGGATTTCCCTGATGCCGAGTAATGTTGAGCACTTTTTCATGTGTCTGTTGACCATTTGGATGTCTTCTTTGCAGAAATATCTGTTCATGTCTTCTGCCCATTTCTTGATTGGATTATTTGTTCCTTGGGTGTTGAGTTTGATAAGTTCTTTATAGATTGTGGATACTAGCCCTTTATCTGATATGTCATTTGCAAATACCTTCTCCCATTCTGTCGGTTGTCTTTTGGTTTTGTTGACTGTTTCTTTTGCTGTGCAAAAGCTTTTTATCTTGATGAAGTCCCAATAGCTCATTTTTGCCCTTGCTTCCCTTGCCTTTGGTGATGTTTCTAGGAAGAAGTTGCTGCAGCTGAGGACAAAAAGGTTGCTGCCTGTGTTCTCCTCTAGGATTTTGATGGACTCCTGTCTCACATTTAGGTCTTTCATCCATTTTGAGTCTATTTTTGTGTGTGGTGTAAGGAAATGGTCCAGTTTCATTCTTCTGCATGTGGCTGTCCAATTTTCCCAACACCATTTGTTGAAGAGACTGTCTTTTTTCCATTGGACATTCTTTCCTGCTTTGTCGAAGATTATTTGACCATAGAGTTGAGGGTCCATTTCTGGGCTCCCTATTCTGTTCCATTGATCTATGTGTCTGTTTTTATGCCAGTACCACACTGTCTTGATGATTACCGCTTTGTAACAGAGCTTGAAGTCCGGAATTGTGATGCCACCAGCTTTGCTTTTCTTTTTCAACATTCCTCTGGCTATTCGGGGTCTTTTCTGGTTCCATACAAATTTTAGGATTATTTGTTCCATTTCTTCGAAAAAAGTTGATGGTATTTTGATAGGTATTGCATTAAATGTATAGATTGCTCTAGGTAGCATTGACATTTTCACAATCTTTGTTCTTCCAATCCATGAGCATGGAATGTTTTTCCATTTCTTTGTGTCTTCCTCAATTTCTTTCATGAGTATTCTACAGTTTTCTGAGTACAGATTTTTGCCTCTTTGGTTAGATTTATTCCTAGGTATCTTATGGTTTGGGGTGCAATTATAAATGGGATCGACTCCTTAATTTCTCTTTCTTCTGTCTTGTTGTTGGTGTATAGAAATGCAACTGATTTCTGTGCATTGATTTTATATCCTGCCACTTTGCTGAATTCCTGTATGAGTTCTAGCAGTTTTGGGGTGGAGTCTTTTGGGTTTTCCACATAAAGTATCATATCATCTGCAAGGAGTGAGAGTTTGACTTCTTCTTTGCTAATTTGGATGCCTTTTATTTCTTTTTGTTGTCTGATTGCTGAGGCTAGGACTTCTAGTACTATGTTGAATAGCAGTGGTGATAGTGGATACCCTGCCATGTTTCTGACCTTAGGGAAAAAGCTCTCAGTTTTTCCCCATTGAGAATGATATTTCCTGTGGGTTTTTCATAGATGGCTTTTATGATATTGAGGGATGTACCTTCTATCCCTACACTCTGAAGAGTTTTAATCAAGAAAGGATGCTGTGCTTTGTCAAATGCCTTTTCTGCATCTATTGTGAGTACAATATGGTTCTTGTTCTTTCTTTTATTAATGTAGTGTATCACATTGATTGATTTGCGGATATTGAACCAACCTTGCAGCCCAGGAATAAATCCCACTTGGTCGTGGTGAATAATCCTTTTAATGTACTATTGGATAGTATTTTGGTGAGAATTTTTGCATCCATGTTCATCAGGGATATTGGTCTGTAATTCTCCTTTTTGGTGGGGTCTTTGTCCAGTTTTGGGATCAAGGTAATGCTGGCCTCATAAAATGAGTTTGGAAGTTTTCCTTCCATTTCTATTTTTTGGAACAGTTTCAGAAGAATAGGTATTAATTCTTCTTTAAATGTTTGGTAGAATTCCCCTGGGAAGCCATCTGGCCCTGGGCTCTTGTTTGTTGGGAGATTTTTGATTACTGCTTCAATTTTCTTGCTGGTTATGGGTCTGTTCAGGTTTTTTATTTCTTCCTGGTTCAGTTTTGGTAGTTTATACATTTCTTGGAATGCAACCATTTCTTCCAGATTATCTAATTTGCTGACATATAGTTGCTCATAATATGTTCTTATAAATGTTTGTATTTCTTTGGTGTTGGTTGTGATCTCTCCTCTTTCATTCATGATTTTATTTATTTGGGTCATTTCTCTTTTCTTTTTGATAAGTCTGGCCAGGGTCTTATCAATCTCATTAATTCTTTCAAGAACCAGCTCCTAGTTTCGTTGATCTGTTCTACTGTTCTTTTGGTTTCTATTTCATTGATTTCTGCTCTGATGTTTATTATTTCTCTTCTCCTGCTGGGTTTAGGCTTTATTTGCTGTTCTTTCTCCAGCTCCTTTAGGTGTAGGGTTGTGTATTTGAGACCTTTCTATTTCTTTAGAAAGGCTTGTATTGCTATATACTTTCCTCTTAGGACCACCTTTGCTGCATCCCAAAGATTTTGAACAGTTGTGTTTTCATTTTCATTTGTTTCCATGAATTTTTTAATTCTTCTTTAATTTCTGGTTGACCCATTCATTCTTTAGTAGGATGCTCTTTAGCCTCCATGTATTTGAGTTCTTTCTGACTTTCCTCTTGTGATTGAGTTCTAGTTTCAAAGCATTGTGGTCCGAAAATATACAGGGAATGATCCCAATCTGGCAAAAGTTCTTTTAAAACTTAATCATATACATATCTATTTTTGGCATGTATGAACATTACTTACATTTTTTTTTAATTAGAATTGTAGTTAGGAGAGTGTTTCAGTGGAAAATCATGCTGTACTACCACACACGCATGTGCACCCCACATCTGAGTAAAATCAAATGTGTACCAGCCCGTGGGAATCACACTTAGGCAAATGCCTTGGATAGTGTGTGCCTACTTTTAGTGTGCAGTGTCCTCATTTCTGTGTGGTGATCAGGGCCAGAGAGGCACTCTCAATCCAGATGCCCCAGCTCCAGAAACTGTGAGAAGCCTCTGCCTCAAATCTCCTTACCTTGCTGGGAAGCAGGGAACTGTCCAGCAGCAAATGCTTCCTGAACTCAGGCCTATACCAGGCCTGTGCAGTCGGTCCTCAAAGAGCAGGGCTCCCCCTGCTGCAGGTGTCTGGCAGCATGGAAAGGAGCTTCCCATTTGCATTTGCACTGGGCTCCACATATTATGGAGCTGGCCATAACTGCCAAAGGCAGATACTGAAGCCAGCCTATACAAATTAAAAGACATTTCTGGAAACTATTCCTACCATACATTTTGTTTAAAGATCAATATGAGTGGAGGGGATTCACAGTACTCTTTGACAGGATGTTTCTTCCCCTTCTTCACATTGCCCAGCTATTCTGGAGGCTCAGCTTCTCCTATGTATCTGAAACAGGGAAATGATAGGAAATGGCTGGGACATCAGGAATTGAGACATGAAATCCATACCACTGTTAGTGGGCTCCCTGATGGTGCCTTAGCCTAGGACACCCCAGGCCTTCTCTAAGTGACCGAAGACCATAATAAAAGGTAACAAGCCACACAGCTGCTTCTGAAACTTCCTGCCTGAGCCTTTCAAGAGAAGTGAGGCAGAATTGAGCACATAATTGAGGGAGCTGAGAATGCCTGCTAGGCAGGATGCCTGGCCATAAAGATGACTTGCCAAGCCTCAGAATGACTTGCATTAGAATTAGATCATTCCCCTGTGAGATTTTGAGAAATACAGGTAGAAGCTGGTTCTTATCAGATAGAAAAGAAAGGAACTGAACACAAGCAACCAAGGAGACAGATGGCCAGTAAGGGTGAGATTGTAGGGCAGCCTCTTTGTAAGCGCTTAGTTCCACTCAGAGACAATAAAAGACAGAAAGCCACCTGCTTATTGCTTCATCCAGGCAGGGAAGCTCTTGTGCCAGACTTCAAGCACGGATAGACCAGAGCCAGAACAATCAAATTGTAAAAAATGGGCACAGTCACCAATGCCATATGAATAATACATCTGTTGTAATTCTACCTTCCAAAGTATGTTTTTTAGACACACAAAATGCCTATTAAAAATGATTCTCAAAATAGAGGCAATCTTGTCTGCGTTTTCTACTCCAGTGCATCCAGTCAACTAGCTAATGCAGCATAGTTGACTCCTGATTATCTGCATAGATGGAGGAATCTGTGATCACAGAGAACTGAAATCTACAGAGTCCTACCCACCTCATTTTGTCTAGCCGCCATATCTTTCCACAAGCTTTCCTGGAGTTGGGCACAAGATGCAAAATGACCGGCTGTATTTCATGCCTGTTTCTTTATCTTGACTACCTATTGTTGGAGTTACCAATCAGTAAAGAAGTAGCTTAGCAATATGGAATAAAAGGAAAAACAGAAATTCTATATGGTTCCCAAACAGAGTAATCAAATGATTCTTACCAAATGCTTATCAAATACAAGCTCCTGTGTACAACAGTGAAAAAAAAGTTCAGAGATACGATATTTATCATGTTCCAACCTTTTGAGAATAAAAGTATTTGAGGGGGAAAAAAGATAGCAATGTCATACTTATCAGTTTAGCAGCTTTTTCTTAACAGAGAGAGGGAGGAAGATAACAAAGATAACTTATCATAAAAAGGATCCAATGGAAAGGGGGAAGTTGGGGAAGGGGAACCCAAGACATGAAAATGGTGTGATCCAGACTCAAAAGAATACATTCTCAGGGCACCTGGGTAGCTCAGTTGGTTAAGCGACTGCCTTCGGCTCAGGTCATGATCCTGGAGTCCTGGGATCGAGTTCCACATCGGGCTCCCTGCTTGGCAGGGAGTCTGCTTCTCCCTCTGACCCTACCCCGTCTTGTGCTCTCTTTCTCACTCTCTCTCTCTCAAATAAATAAATTAAAAAAAAAAAAAAAGAATACATTCTCCATGATTGGTGGAGCCATGTTCTATGCGTATAAACAATTATGACTTTGGAGAATTTGAGCTCCTAATATTTAGTTCTAGAAATAAAAAAATAGAGCAAAGGGCGCCTGGGTGGCTCAGTTGGTTAAGCGACTGCCTTCGGCTCAGGTCATGATCCTGGAGTCCCGGGATCGAGTCCCGCATCGGGCTCCCTGCTCAGCGGGGAGTCTGCTTCTCCCTCTGACCCTCCCCGCTCTTGTGCTCTCTCTCTTTCATTCTCTCTCTCAAATAAATAAATAAAATCTTTAAAAAAAAAAAAAATAGAGCAAAAATGTGAGGTGTGAGAAATTGTATTTGCACTGAAATTTAGCTTTCTTGGTAACTGGGAGAAGTTTGCTGATCAACTTGCTATATTCCAGATAGCACTGATGGAAGTGAATGGAGATATACTTTGGGATTTGAGTTTCAGAAGCCCAGACATATAGTATATAATGGCATGGTTCTTTGTTGATTTGATGTCTCCTTTGCTTCTAGGTCTCATTATAGAGGCAAAAGGAATATGTGGAGTGTGTGTGTGTGCACAAATATGCATGTATGTCATGTGTGAGAGAAAGAAGTGAACTAATTTTAATTTATCTTTCACTTATTTTCTAAATATTTTTGTTTTCGTGAGAGATCAGATTTAAAGCTGGTAAAAGCAGAAAAATCCAAATATGAAGAAATGGATTGTAGTGAATACTGGCACTGTTTTTCTGATGTCAATGTGTTGGAGTTCTCTCGACTCTTCCCTTGACCACAATTCAGCAAATGTTTGAGATTTATCAGTATTGATAAACCTACTCTTCTTATGCCACCAGGCTCTCACACATTCATTCTAAAAATATTTACAAAGAGCTTATGTGCCAAGCTCCTCATACCTTCTTAACTGTCCAACCTGCCCCAGGCCATCGGCTTTCCTGTTGTTCTGCACCCACATCCAGGTGTTCCTGATAGCATGACTTTTTTCATTTCACTTTCCTATTCTAAATATCTTGATAGTTGGGGCACCTGGGTGGCTCAGTCGGTTAAGCGGTTGCCTTCGGCCAGCTCAGCAGGGAGTCTGCTTCTCCCTCTCCCTCTGCCGTTCCCCCACCCCTGCTTGTGCTCTCTCACGTGCACGCTCTCTCTCAAATAAATAAAATCTTTTAAAAAATAAATATCTTGATAGTTTTCCATGGTGTCCCAAATAAAAAACAAGTTCAATGGAAGTAACACCAAGCTCTTAAGAGGGTTGGGTTATAGTCTCAGTTCTGTCCCTGATATTCACCTCTACATGCAGTCTGTTTCCTCATCTGTAAGCAACAGAGCACCATGGTAATTAGTCTAGGGGATTTTGAATGTTGCTCACAACATGGGTGGTATTTATTCCCATTTAAAACCTGAAGATGCAAGGATCACTCTAGTTAAGTGATTTGCTCGGAGCTGCTCAGCCAGTAAGTAGAGCAGCTTGAATAGAAGAATGCTTAGGGACTTAAAGCTCTTTCTACCACCTCCCTGTAAAATAAGGTTGTCTGAAATGGCTCCCTTCCTGCGCTAATACAGTAACCACTAGCTTTCAATTAAATGACATTATAAATTGTTCCTCAGTCACACTAACCATATTTCAGGTGCTCAATAGGTAGATGTAGCTAGTGGCTGCCATACTGGTCCGTGAAGATTATAGGACATTTCCACCAGCACAGTTTTATTGGCTAGGTTAGGACTTTCAGTCAGCAGTTGGCTTCTATGATTCCTTGACCTGTCAATCTGGCATTCTGGCCTTCCAGAGTCTGTCCCCAGCTGTCCTTTACTGTTGACGAACTCTTTATGTGCCTGCCAGACTGGGTGTTATTTGTGTGTCCCCCACTATACATAACATAGTGCCTTCCATAGTGAGTCAACATTTGGATGGATGGATAGATGGACAGACGGAAGGAAGGAAGAATGGATGGGTGAGAGGGAGAGAGGGAAGAAGGGAGTGGCATTCACTCATGTTTTCATTAGATAATTGTGTTTGGGTTTTTTTTTATGTTCAGTTAGCCAACATATTAGTTTTTGATGTGGTGTTCAACAATTCATAAATGTTTATTGAGTATCTACCATATGCTCTTCTAAGATTCCTGGGATTGCTATGATTACCAGACATGGTCTTGTGAAATTTTCTGTCTGGGTTTCTGTCTGGGAGGGTAGAATAGAGAACGGATCTTAAAGAAGTTTATAAGTAAATAAAAATTCAGACAGTGATATGTTATGAGAAAAATGAGCATATTGTGCTGAGCAACCAGGAGACTGGGAAAACTATAGATGTAGCAGTCTCTAATGAGGTGTACTATTTGACCTCCGACCTGAATAATCAGAAGAAGCCAACTATATGAAGTACTGGGTGGAACATGTTCTATGAAGAAGGAACTTTGTTGTTGAAATGATTTTGCATATTTTGACAAAATATCTTATGTCTCAGTCTCAACTTCTGATATATCTGCCGGTGTAAATCTCATTTCATAGTCTTAATAAAATTACCCTGAAGGAAGGATGCAACAAGGAATGGGGACAACATTTAGGAAGACAGAATTAATATAGTCTATTAAAGTTTAAATGGTATTTATCTTCTGTGATGTTTCTCTTCTCTTGTACAGTTTTGTTCCTGGACCATATAAAACTACCTTCAAAGAAGATGCATTACAGAAGGCAAAGTTCTTTCAAG
This sequence comes from Halichoerus grypus, assembly GCF_964656455.1. Classification (NCBI taxonomy): domain Eukaryota; kingdom Metazoa; phylum Chordata; class Mammalia; order Carnivora; family Phocidae; genus Halichoerus; species Halichoerus grypus. Next base: position 128,127,590 of record NC_135712.1, on the reverse strand, counting down.
ATAAAAAGTATCTTTCAAGAGTAGCAAGAGACAGCAGAGATGATACTATTCAAAATCTTACCAGAAACACATTCCATACCTTTAAAAATGGAAAAAAGGTGATAAAAGCTGCTCCAAAACAACATGATAAAGGAAGTGCTTTAAGAATTTAGCCTTAGGAAGCATGGTAAGACTCTGGATTTAAGTAACTAAATTCACTGCCATAACTATGGGCAACTTTTATTTGGATATCCACCCATATCCAGACGTCCACTCTGGAGGGCTGGACAAAACACAGGTTGTAGATTATCAGGCAATTTGATCCCTTGCACTCATTGGTATTAAGATCGATCTTGTCCATTTCTTTGAGCACTTCTCATAATTCCAGCACTCTGATACATTCAAGAACTGTTATCATTAAAAGATGGAAGAATGAAAGAAGTGTTCTGAGAAGTCCAATGGAGATATAATCTGAAGGTAAATTTTAAATAGTATATACATGAGCCAATGCTAATTCTTTTGATTGCAGGTCTCTGTCCAGTCCACTTTCTGCAAACCAAGGTTTCATTCTCTAGTACTGTTTAATGCTCATCTGTTTAACCAAAGGTTAATGTTTTGAAAAACCCCAAAATTTACATTTACAAATTGATGCTTATATGTCATAATTTTGATAATTTGGCTTTCCATGATACCATTTAAACACATCACTGTCTCTGTGTGGAGTGTCCAGCTTTCTGATAGGCTTATGCTGGAAGGTCTCCTCCCACTTTCTGCAGTTGTTTGCTTGGACAGGTAAGAAGCAGAGAGTAATTTTCTCTGCTCCAATTCCTCCTTAATTCACTGAGAAACTTGTTAATTCCCCCAAAACATAAATAATTGCTTTTGAGCTAGAAGTTCCCTCATTATATACAGCCTCCTGCCTGGCTATTTTGATGGACTTTTATTCTTTACCATTATTGTTATATATATATTATTTTTCACTAATCCAGATATTCTTTAGACAAGGACAGTAAAGATAACTGGTCATGGGTAACGCTGAGTTAACTTTTACCCATCAGGTAGCTATTTAGTCAATAGTGAACAGTATCAAACAGGACTGACCGAGATCTAAATAGAGTCTTAAATGCATATCGAGTTTGGAAAAGATAAAGTTGTTAATGTTTTAATCCACAAATCCATTTGGGGTTGCAGAGATGTACAGAGATGAGAGTAAGTTAAAGCAGGAAAGCTAGGCATTCCAAATGCCTAGCCTCCAAGAGCATTCTGACAGCTTGCTCCCTCCTACCTCCAGATCACAAAACTAATTCTTAATCTTATGATGGGCTAATATTTTCAACAACTAAAGACCAAATTAGCATTATTTAATTTAGACACAATGTTTGGACCTTACCTCAAATTCCCAGAGGGGGCTCCAGAGTTGGTAGCAATGGCCCTCCGTGGCAGAACATCACTCTCTTCAGCGAGGGAGACCCTGCTTGGATGCATGGGGCAGATGGCTACTGGCACCTTAGACCAGTAGGTGATTTTCTTTTCTATATCTCTCTTTATAAAAGCTAGGAAAGAAAGGCCATCTCCACTGTGTTTTAAAACCACTTCTGCCATCCTTACTCAGGCAACTTCATAGAGTTAGCTCCCAATGTCTTCAGAGGGGCAAGGAGTTAAAATGTCATATTCATACTCAGGAAACAGAGGAGAATATAGCACATCAGGTTTCTTCATATCCTAAGCAGTTCTTAGGGGTTCAGGAAAAATTTATGTTTCAAGTGAATGAAATTGAGCAATATTTAAGAGGTATTTTAATAAAAGGGATTTTTCTGGTTAACTTTGGATTAAGCAAAAGCTCTTTCTGTTTACTGCTAGAAATACTTTAAGAATGTATTTGTCTATTTTTTCTGCATTGATAAGTAAAATACGCCAAAAATTTTTGCCCTTGGTAATTGAGATTATTTTAGCATTTTGGGTCTTTTTAATCCTTAACAGATGAAGGGTCTGAAACATACTGTAAATGTTAAGTTCCTTTTTTAAAATCCCTAATTTTAGCATTTCCCATGATTTACCTCTTTCTCTAGAAGGGAAAAGCCGTAAAAATTTGAATGTAAATTAAATAAACCCCTATTTAAACCGAGAATCACACAAATAAGCAGTAGTGCTTCCTGGTTTAAACATGTAAATTAATTGACTATAAAGGACATGCCTCCTATTATCTCTGCACTAAGCTATGAGTCAAACATGTTTAAAAAAAAAAAAGTCAAAAAAAAGATGCAACTCAACATGGCCTTAGATTGCAATACTCAGTAACAATTCAACCAAATGACCCCCTTTTCTAAAAGGGGAGTTTAAGTGGGAAGAGGAATGGATGGCAGGAAGATAAGGGGAGAAAGGGATTACATCTCCACCGGCCCACTCCATTTTCCCCTCAGCATGTTTTGTCAGTTATGTGGCTTCGCTAAGCTTCCAGGCTCAAAGCCCTTCTCAGTCCAAAGGTTTGTCTCAAATAAGTGACCTCCAACCTCTGCAGAATAAAATCTGACTTCGTAGCTAGAAACTCTGGATATATGGTCTTAACAGACACAAAGGGAAGCAGATGCAATGTAATAGGACAATGTCAAATTTGCAAATCCTACTGTTCCACCAGCTATCTAGCCTTGTCAAGGTCCAGACTCCTCTAACTCAGGCCTCTGTGAATGACAGGGTTTTCTATGAGTTTAGACAGGTAAACACAAAACTGCACTGAATCGTGAAGTCAGACCTATGTACTGCAAACTGTCATGTACCATAACTGAATCATATAATTACAGAAAATTAAATTTGCATATTTAAGTACTATTTTCCCCCAGAGGCAGATTATCTACTTAACTTTTTGGTTTACAGACTGATGTAACTAATTTAAAAATGAAGTATCTTAAACACCATAAACCCTTTAGCAAATGGATGACAAATGTGAAGAGACAATTAGGTTCATGTACAAATAATAATTGATAAGCTTGAGGGGTTTATTTTGTGGGAAAGGCCAATTTTGGTCTTCAAAAGTGTAATGTTTGGCATGTTTTTAACAGCTTAGTCCTTTTCTTTGTTTTTCATGCATTTAATAACTGGATAAAAGCAAGCTGATGGGCTAAGTTTCAGAATTTATAGCACAGCCTATAAAAAATAATGGCCAAGGAGAGACATTTTTCGAGGGCCGATACACAGATCAGTTCTAGTGTTAAATAATAAGGCAGACGACTGTAAAACAGGAAGAAAGATACGATAAAGCAGAAAGAACAAAATACTGAGTCCAGAAATGTGGGCATAAGGCCTACTTCTGTCACGGATTCTTTGTGACACTGAGTCCATTTCTTCAGAACAAATACTGCCGAGGAGTTTATTCTTCTGCTCAAGTTTACTGTTTAAAACACCAACAAAAACAAAAACCCCTTAAGATGCCTGAATACAGTTTATTGGCTGGTTTGAATAGCACTTTTAATAGCAAAAATGTGTTTACATTGTAATAGCTTACAACCATCTTTTTCAATACAAAGTAAAATATGTCTTAGCAATTTAAATTCCTCACCTCTTTGACCTATACAATAAAAAGTCCCAGATACTGTTGTCTGGCTGATTCCTGCAGAGATATGCATGAGTATATTAGTTGAGTGCAACTTCCTTAACCACCCTGGAGGGGACCTGTTTAATCATGAAACGGTAATATACAGACATAATTTTGAAAAGGAAATGAATTTCACTTCTGTCCTCTAAAAATACCTTTGCTCTCAAGTTACAGTATACATATTACATATTATACAAACCACTAGGTTTTCATTTCCACACCTTAACAATCCCATCTCTAGATGCAGTTACAATGAAGCCCTGTGTTGTCTGGAATGTGGCCACATCTGTGATGATGTCGTGATGTCCCACAGGCAGAGATTCTGGGCCCCTCCGAGGGGTGTCATCACTCGGTCCTACCTTCTGCTTATTCTGGATCTCCTGTTTCATGGTTAAAAGTCACGGAGGAAAAAAAAAAAAAGGGAGAAAGTCAGAAGTTAAAAGCCTGTACCACATTGTACCTCTTATCAATATTGTTGCTTCTGGGACAGGTTGTTGTCGTTAAAGCTAAAACTTCCTGTGAAGTAGTCAACCTTTCACAAACTGAGTAAAGAGTCCAAAATGATATTGTGTTTTCGACAAGTAGCCACTTATAAATATGTACAGATCCTTGGCTTGTTTATAAATTTTCTGTATTACCTTTTGTCCCTATCAAAAGGAAAAAGGGAAAGCCTATAATAAAGGGGTATAAATGACCAGAATATTGACGTAAATATTAATCTATCATAAAGGAAGCTTTCATTCATTTACTGAGCACCTTCTAGACCCAGGCACTTTCAGATTCATTATCTCACTTGAAGTTTTTGCCCAACTCAAGAACACAAGCTTTGGAGTTCCAACAACCAGGACTGAATCCCAGCTCTGCTGCCTAATACCTGGATGATCTTAGATAAGTTACTTCATGGTGCTTAACTTTCTTATTTGTAGAAGGAAAGTAATAAAGGTACTTATTAATTGTTGTGAGGACTGAGCAAGTATATTAAGTGCTTACTTCAAACTATGTACTTATGTGTGTGCCTTTAATATGTTTATTATACCTTAATAAAAGTGAATTTCAAAAAATACAGAAAAGCCAAGAGAAAATAAACATGTTCCTTAAATACTACCAGTCATTTTTGTGCCTACAGAAGTTGAAAGAAAACAAGACTGCTTGTACCTGGACAACTTCAGTGCCTTCAATTATTTTCCTATAGTAGGACACAGACGAAGAACTAGTACTTCCTGCAACAACATAGGACCTCTCTGGGTAAGCCAGGTCCCAAAACCTAGGGAAGATGAAACGAATACTGATCATCTCTGGAGAAGGGGAGGAACTAATGATCATTAACTTACATTCATCAATACATAACTTATTTTCTTTTGCATTAGGAAAAGAGATTTTTCGTAGAATAGCATAAAATTAGGGACACATGAAGTATTAACAGCTATTCCTGCAAGATGTGGAGGATTTTAAACATTACATTTATAATACCGTGGTATTAACCAGAGTATCCACATACGATCTTTCTCCTTTTAAGTGTTACACAGTAAGTATCCTTTCTCAGATACTGTACCTTATTTTCATGTCTGAGCCAGCTGTTAGCAGGATGGGATTCCCATCTGCCGGACTACAGTAGATACCATGGACACTGTGAGGAGAGGGCTTTAAAAAGAAAGAAATAGGAATCAAATTAAAGATACCAGTGTATTCCCTAAGTGGCGCCATTTCTAGAAACAAGTCAACTGGCAGCAGCTTTCCAGGCACCTGATTAACTGAAGAAATGAGAGACCATTTATGTATATCTTCTAGACGACTTTCTTTGGGACCTTAAAATGCATTTGCTTTGTATCATTCTGAATAAAGAGGCAAAACCTCTTCAGCCTCTTAACATTTTCTATTTGGGAGGACTCCAACTAAAGGAGAAAAAACCTCTTTCCTACCTTTTGCCCCAATGAAGCACCCGGGGTGGCAACCTGAAAAAAGTGTAGGTAAGAGGGTCACGTTCCAATTATCCCAGATTTTTACTGGGGCTCCACAGACCTCACAAACCTTACGGAGCTAGCAACCAAACCCCCCAGACATTAGTAAGCCTGAGGAACAGGAAAGCCACCTAATACTAATTTAAAACACAACCCAAAAGCCTAACAGATACAAGGTTTGGTAAAATGCCTGAAAGCGCTCGGGATGTGGGAAATTCAACTGGCCTTTAGAATAAAAACTGGAGGCAAACCTGTAACTCAGAGAGTGGCGGTGCACTGCTAGCCCAGAGAGTGAATCTTCTGTCGCCAGTCTCCATGTCCCACATGGATACTTCATTGTTGCCCTGCACAGCTAAGGGAAACAGGCCAGAACCATTACTCAGACCAGAGCACTACTCTCAGAGCTTCCACATCTTGGTAGATAATCCAAGTCGGCCTGTACCGCTTTCCATTTTTCCGATCCTGCAAAAAATGCTCACTCTACTTTTAAATAACATCGTGACCCTGTCACCAGACTGGAGGGCAAAAGGTATTTTCCAGTGAATATTTACTGTTGTACAACACACTGAAGAGAACTGTGGGGTAGAAAGGTGAATCCTAAACAGATTCTACCCTCAAGAAACCTACAGTCTAGAAGTAGAGAAAAAATATATATAAAGGATAAGACAATGAGAGCAAAAAGAACTGCAGAGTTCCACCTGAACTCAAGGAAAAGATCCCCTCGGTTGGCAAGAATCGAGGTCACCTCATGGGGACGTTCTCACCGGGCAGATACAGGTGGCATACGAATAAATCATTTCAGGCAGAAAGAATGTTTTGTGTTCTTTGGGAAAATGAGTAATCGGTGTGACTGAAGCACATCTGTGATAGGGAGGAAGGGTGGGAGATGAAGGCAGGGGAAGATTACGGAAAAAGGAAACTGTGGGCCCGAGAAAGACATTATCCCTTAGTTATTTTTGAGCAGGAGGAGTGACAATACTTCATTCCTTCATTAACATTTACTGAATCAACAATGTTTATTATGAGCTCATCCCTGTCCTAGATGCTGAGGAAGATGAGGCAAAAAATGCAAAAAATTCCGTTTCATGGAACTTACATTCTAGTGGGGACAATAAACCAAAAAAATGCAAAGGCCCTGAATCAGGAATGTGCTTAGTTGAAGGAGAAAGCCAGAAAGCCCCTGTAGCTGGGGCAGCCTGAGCATGGGGGAGGGGCAGGAAAAGGCACAGGAGGGCTGGCCACATTCCACTTGCCATTCCAAGGCTGATCCATGGGGGCCACATCAACAGGCTGCTGTGCCCTCTGGCTTCTACATGGGTTTGGCCTGTGGTAAACGAAAAGCCCCCCAAATAAGTAGGCCCTAATCTCCGGAGACTATAAATGTCACCTTATATCGTATAGTGACTTTGCAGATTATGATTAAGGGCCTCGAGATGGGATTTTCCTGGGTTGTTCAGGTGAGCCCTAAATGCAATCACAGTGTCCTTAGAAGGGGGAGGCAGACTTGACAGCAGAAGACAAAAGGACAATGGAGCAAGATGCTATGGTGGTGGCTCTGAAGATGGAAGAAGGGGCCACAAGCCAAGGCAAGCAGCTGCAGAAGCAGGAAAAGGCAAGGGAATGGATTCTCCCCTAGACCCTGCAGGGGTAATGTGGTCCTGCTCCCACCTTGAATTTGGCTCAGCAAAACTCATTTCAAACTTCTGGCCTCCAGAACTGTTAGAGTATAAATCTGTGTTATTTTAAGCTACCAACTTTGTGGTTATTTATTACACCTAAGAATAAAATGGTCATAGGAAACTAATACGGGCCTATGGAAACCACAGTAGGAGGCCAAAGGGAGAGATAAATGTCTCATCTCAGACTGGCTGTGTCCCTCATGTCAAAATCACCTCTTCTCTCAAGGTGGCCCTCTCTACCCACCTTCTCTGCAAACTCCAGTAACCACTCTCTCCCCTCCTGTCTTCTAATACCAGCCCTATTTCATTGTGCTTTTATGATACCTCTATACCCACACTTCCACCAATAGTTCCTTTGAAAATAAATCCTCAAATTATCCTACCTTGAGTATGCCATCGGTTTCCTGTTGGAACCCTGACCAATAAAAAAAGGTCAGAGAGGTAGCAGGGGCAGATCCCCATTAAGCCTCTGGGCCATTAATAAGGAGTTTGGCTGTAACTTGGAATGGGAAGGTACTGAGCAGCAGTCTTAAGAAGTAAGGATTAAAGCAGGGAGTTAAAGCATATTGTATTAATAGGGACAAGAGATTGTGGTGGTTTGGATAAGGGAGACAGTGATGGAAATAGGAAAAAGTGGTCAGATTCTGAATATATTTTAGGACCATACAGGATTGGCTCATGGACTAGAAGGAAGATGAGAAAGAAGAATCAAGGACACCACCAGGCTTCTTCCTGAGCACTGTGCATAAAAGAGCTGTCATTTACTGGGACAATACTGTGGGAAGAATGGTTTTGTCTCGGGGTAAAGAAACCAAGTATTCGGTTTGGACATGTCAAATTTAAGGTGCCTATTAGACATCTTAGGGGAGATTTTAAGTAGCTATAAAACTGGATAAATGTGGTATTTAAAGCATGGGACTAGACAAGATCATAGAGCAAAGCCAGTGTAGGAGGAGAAGGGTTTAGGACCAAAGACTGAGCCCTGAGGCAGTTGAGCAGGCCACAATTTAAAAGAAAATCGGGAAATCAGCAGCAAATCAATGAATAGGAGAAGCAAGAAAGTGACGTCCTTGAAATCAAGTAAGGAAAGTAGTTCAGAAAGAGGAAACTATCAACTGACCAATGAGAGGCGAGCAGAGTAATGGCCATCAAATTTGGCAACAGGGAGACTTTGACAGCAGCAGCGTACGAGCTGGTCTATGTGTATGAGAAGGGACCAAAGAGTCTACATGCAAGACGACCAATGAGAAGACATAAGAATAACAAGAGCTACTATTTATCAAGCACTACATGTATGCCAGACTGTGTGCTTCACAATGTTTTCTCTCAAATTCTTACAACTCCGCTAGGAAAGTTATTTTTTTTTTTTAAAGATTTTATTTATTTATTTGACAGAGACAGAGATAGCGAGAGAGGGAACACAAGCAGGGGAAGTGGGAGAGGGAGAAGCAGGCTTCCCGCTGAGCAGGGAGCCCGATGCGGGGCTCGGTCCCAGGGCCCTGGGATCATGACCCGAGCGGAAGGCAGACGCTTAACCACTGAGCCACCCAGGTGCCCCTTAACCACATTTTACAGATAAGGATTAAGTAAGTTTCAAAAACCTGCCAACAAGAAAATCCAAATGTCCAATGAGGGGAGGGATCGGAAGGAAAGCTTGCAAAAAACGCAACAGAAACATCAACAAGAAATGGCAACTGACAAGGATGAGTCAAGGTTTCTAACTTAGATTTCTAAGAAGATGGTGGCAGCTTTAACAAAAATATTGGAGAAAGAAAACAAATGGAAGGTAATGGTAGCAATTAATAAGATCATTTTTAAAGATAATAAATTTGGAATGACAGTGAGATAGCAGTGGTAGGAACTTCCATCATCAGAACAAAACAAAATCAAACATTTGGTTCACATGTAAAATAAAAACTCTAAGAATATGAGTCTTGGCAGCAGGATATTATGCACTTTCAAAAAAAAATCCCCAACACCTGAAAGCCAGTCCTCCATTTTACCTGCAATCACCCAAGACTGATACAGAGGGTGCATTGAGAGGCGTCTGATTCGAGCCCTGGAAGGATGACAGTGACTGGAAATTGGCAACTGGAACCTCATGTCCCAACAAGCCATAGTACCACTGCTTGTACCTTAAAGGAAAAAAAAAAAAAGTCAAAAAGATTACCATATAATTATTAAAGTACATCAAGCTGCATTTATACAAATAATAAATAGCATTAGCTTTGTGCAATGTTTGTTCTCATGAAGCTGCCTCCTGGTGTCACACAGCACTTCTAGTTATTAAATAAAGATATAAAGTGCTCATCACAATGCTACTACATAACTGTCTAATAAATGTAAATTGAAAGTGAAAAATTCATTAATTACACCGGTATTAACTGCCAAAGGCAGACACAAAAAACAAAAGGTCTAGAGAAGATATAAACTGTATTTGATAGGTCAAAATGTTCAGAATGCCTTAAATCACCAAAGATGTTTTACTGGCATTCAGTGACCACTTTACCAACCCCACAGTGGCAGCAGCTTTGTGCCTATCATCAGCCGTCAATCATTTCTACGCGCCCTTTTCTCCAAAAGATTCTGGAAACAGGTATGGGTAGCCAATCACAGCAGAAACTGGAGTGAGTACCTGAACATCTGCCCATGACAAACCCCACAGAGAAGCCTCCCATCCCCAAAGAATAACGCCAACCCTGACACTGAACAGCTGGTCCTGACAGAGGCACAGAGCGTATTCTTGGGACTGGTCTCCAATTTATTTTTTATTTTATTTTATTATGTTATGTTAATCACCATACATTACATCATTAGTTTCTGATGTAGTGTTCCATGATTCATTGTTTGTGCATAACACCCAGTGCTCCATGCAGAACATGCCCTCTTTAATACCCATCACCAGGCTAACCCATCCTCCCATCCCCTGCCCCTCTAGAACCCTCAGTTTGTTTTTCAGAGTCCATCGTCTCTCATGGTTCGTCTCCCCCTCCGATTCCCCCCGCATTCTTCCCCTCCTGCTATCTTTTTTTTTTTTTCCTTAACATATATTGCATTATTTGTTTCAGAGGTACAGGTCTGTGATTCAACAGTCTTGCACAATTCACAGCGCTCACCATAGCACATACCCTCCCCAATGTCTATCACCCAGCCACCCCATCCCTCCCACCCCCACCACTCCAGCAACCCTCAGTTTGTTTCCTGAGATTAAGAATTCCTCAGATCAGTGAGATCATATGATACATGTCTTTCTCTGATTGACTTATTTCGCTCAGCATAACACCCTCCAGTTCCATCCATGTCGTTGCAAATGGTCTCCAATTTAATGGAGATACTGGGAGTGTGAAAAGGCAAAAGGGCAAGAGGGTCCCTCCGTCACCCTGCCCCACTGCAGGACAATGGCTCAAACAGCCGTAGGTAGTTTAGCACCCTCAAAACTGATCAGGGTACCTGAGAGCTATCACTGCCATTTACTAAGTTGCTCACAGAGTTTCTACCTACTCATAGGCCTGGCATCACATCTTCCTGTACCCGTGCAGTTTATTCACACAAAAGGCAAACACAATGTATTCCATATAAACTATATAAAAAGAAATAAAGAAAAGGGCAGATACTTAATATCATAAATGTAAGTTAGGGAATCTAGAAACCAAAATTCAAGCACAACAGATTATAATTCTTCAGAAAGTATGCCAAATGGGAAAAAGTGAGATGTGATACATTCTCAAGGGGCAGGTTCAAAGCCTTATGAGGGTAAAATGTGAAACTAAAACAGAAAAGTAGCCAGCAAGATCACATGACACACCTTCAGCCTTTAAGAAAGGGAGGCAAGAAGGAATAGGGCAATAAACCGATGTTTAGCTCTTCTCCAGTACCAGGCCCCTGCGATGGATGCTTTTACCTCATTAAATCCTCAAAGCAGCCCTTGAAAGGATTAGCCCCATTTGAAGATGAGGATCCTAACACTCAGAGGAGTTACACAGCTTGCCTGGGGTTACTGGAATTTGAAACCAAGTCTGCCCAAACTCAAATGCTCTCATCCATAAACCAAGCCTGCTGCTTCCCTGGCAGGATAACGGAATGCCACCAAATCTGATCACTATAATGATTATAAAGAGGCTCATTTAAGAACAAAGAGAAAAAGGAAACTTTTATGCATTGGGATACTGATATCTTTCAAATCTTTTTTTTCTTTTAAATGAAAAAAATTAAATTGCAAGTGGTTGTAACATAATAATCACTTAAAAAAAAAAAAAAAAGGAGATGGGGAAGGTGCCTTGGTTTTGGCTCAGGTCATGATCTCAGGGTTGTCAGACTGAGCCCTGTGTCGGGCTCTGAGCTGAACGTGGAGCCTGGCTGAGATTCTCCCTCTCTCTCTCCTTTCCCCCATCGCCAGCCCCCCGTGCTCTTCCTCTCCAAAAAGAAAAAAGAGAGAGAGAGAGAGAAAATTATCAATGAAGAAAAAGGAAAAAAATTCCACAAGAAGGCAATTCCAGACATTAGTGGCATTCGCAACCCAGTCAATGACTTTGAAGTCAGCTCACCAATGCAGAGCCAGCACTGGTGGATGTCCACAGCAAAGGAAGTGATGAGGCCTGACTTCAGATCATGCTTTAGTGTCCATGCATTGCTTGAAGACCTGAGGTCCCAACCAACTAGAGAGCCATTCACAGTGGCATAGGCCAGAACGGACTGTGCCCCGGAGTTGAAGTGATGCATATCCACGACACAGCCATCGTCCTTCTGGTCTAGAATTCTAAAGAAATACACAAAGCAAAAGGTAAAGATTTTTCTGGTCACTGAAAACATAGCACCAGCCTCTATTTAAGATGAATTTATATTCTAACCATAGTCAAGAAATAACAACTCTAACCCATCAAGCCAATGATACCTGAGGCATTTTTTAAAAATAACTTCAGACTTACAGAAGAGTTGCAAAAATAGTACAGAGAATTCTTGTATATCCTTCACGTAGCTCCCCTCGTGTTAATACCCTACATAACCATAAAAAATTTATCAAAACTAAGAAATTAACCTTGGTACAATACTAGTAAAATACAGAACATAATCGAATTTTTATTAGCTTTCCACTCATGTCCTTTTACTGTTCCAGGATCCAAAACAAGATACCATATAGCATTTAGTTGTCACGTCTCTTTCTATCTGACCCTACCTAGCCTTTGATTGTCTTTCATGATTGTGACATTTTTCAAGACTACTGGTTATTTTATAGAATGTCCCTCCATTTGGGTTTGCCCATGTGTTCTCAATCAGTTTATGCCTTATTGGAAGACCACGAAATAAAATCCTTCTCCGTGCATTTATGAGGAGGTACCTGATATTAATTAGAACATATTAGTGGTGATGTTAACCTTAATCATCTGGCTAAGGTGGTGTCTACCAAGATTTTCCACTGTAAAATTATTTTTCCATTTATAACTACTCAATCTTTAGGGCAAATACTTTTGAGACCATATAAAAATCCCGTTTCTGCTTAAAGTTTTGTCAACATATTTTAGGATCCTTTGATAGATCATAGGTGTGGTGTTCTAATGGTCACTATTTCCCTCATTCCTTCTATACTTAGTGATTAGAATTTTTCTATAAAGAAGAATTGTCACTTCATCCCCCATTAATTTTACTTATTCATTTACTTATTTATATCAGTATGGACTCATGGATATTTATTTTATTCTCTGAGTTGTAATAGTATTATTATTGTTTTGCTGCTCAAGTTGTTCCAACTTTGGCCACAGAAAGCTCTCTCAGGTTGGCTCCAATGCCCTTTCAATATGCTTTTTTGAACCACTTCCTAACTTTCTGGCATCACAATATACTCAAGACTCATCTTGTATTTTCACTGCCCAGCCCTGGAATCGACCAGTTCTCCAAGGAGCCCTGGTTCCTTTTATGGGAGAATGGTATTTAAAGATTTATTTATTTATTAGATAGAGAGATTAGAGAATATCGAGCATCCTGCTGAGCGCAGAGCCTGACACAGGGCTCAATCCCATGACCCTGAGAATCATGACCTGAGCCGAAATCAAGAGTCAGATGCTCAACCGACTAAGCCACCCAGGTGCCTGGGAGAATGGTGGTTAAAAACCAAAGTCTGTGTGTGCTAAGTGTTCATTGCTATGGGGGGGCTGTCCCTGCTCCAGTCCCTCTCAATGGCCAGAGCTAGAAAATATAGATACGATGGGCGCCTGGGTGGCTCAGTCCTTAAGCATCTGCCTTCGGCTCAGGTCATGATCCCAGGGTCCTGGGATCGAGTCCCACATCAGGCTCCCTGCTCGGTAGGAAGCCTGCTTCTCCCTCTCCCACTCCCCCTGTTTGTGTTCCTGCTCTTGCTATCTCTCTCTCTCTCTGTCAAATAAATAAATAAAATCTTAAAAAAAAAAAAGAAAATATAGATACGACACCTGATGCCTACACATATTATCTGTACTTCAGTATCTTTTTATGTGTATGTGTGCATATGTATACAAACATACACATATATACATATGCATATACATATATCATGAGTCCATATTGATATCTATCCAGCACCAGGGTTCATTCTAGCCATCCCCTTTTCATATTTTTTTTAAAAGATTTTATTTATTTATTTGACAGAGAGAGACACAGTGAGAGAGGGAACACAAGCAGGGGGAGTGGGAGAGGGAGAAGCAGGCTTCCTGAGGAGCAGGGAGCCCGACGCGGGGCTCGATCCCAGGACCCTGGGATCATGACCTGAGCCGAAGGCAGACACTTAACGACTGAGCCACCCAGGCGCCCCTCCCTTCTCATATTTGTAATATGAATTTCTTCTTTCTTCAGCAGTGAGAAACCTGGCTCTCATTACCTACATATTTACCTATTGTTCAACCTTAGTATACAATTAAAGTGGTTTTGGAATTGATGAACCATATTCCTGTGAAAAACCACCAACTAGAACACAGTGTTTGAGTTCAGTTCCTTCTGTCATTCACCTTGCAGTGTCCAACTAAACCACTGTATTCCAAAGGTATTAGGTTGGCTCCTTTATTGCCCACACCCTTCAATGTGACTATATGCTTCATCTGTATAATAAGTAGACTGATTTTAGACTGCATTCTACCTTTCATCCTGTATCTGGGTTGATTTTTTTTTAAACTTAGAGTAAAAGTCACTCTTTGTGGTATACAGTTCTGTGCGTTATGACAGATGCACAGCCATGGATCTTCTACCACAGAACCACACAGAACAAGTCCACACCCCAAAAATTATCTTGTGCAGCCCCTTTGTAGTCAACTCCTACTCCATCCCCAACCTGTGACTACCACTGATCTCAATTCCTCCCTACAATTTTATGTTTTCCAGAATGTCACACAGTTGAAAACATACAATAAATCGCCTTTTAGGTCTGACTTCTTTTGTTAGCAAAAAGGATTTAGGATTCATTGGTTGTTGCGTTAATCAATAGTTTATTCCTTTCATTACTGACAATAAAAGTAATAAAATAACACTGATACCTTTTTATGTACTATTCCATTATATGGGTATGCCTATTTTTTTTCAAGCTGAGGCATTTTTATTTATTTTTTTTTTAAAGATTTTATTTATTTATTTGAGAGAGAGAATGAGAGACAGAGAGCACGAGAGGGAAGAGGGTCAGAGGGAGAAGCAGACCCCCCGCTGAGCAGGGAGCCCGATGTGGGACTCGATCCCGGGACTCCAGGATCATGACCTGAGCCGAAGGCAGTCGCTCAACCAACTGAGCCACCCAGGCGCCCTCAAGCTGAGGCATTTTTAAACTAAAAAGAATTCATAAACATATTGGCCAGCCTCCCTGATCAGTATATATCATGCTTTTGCAGCACACATTATTTTAGTTTTAGCTCTTGGATCAAGAGTCAGCAAACATTTTCTCTAACAAGCCAGAGAGTAAATATTTTAGGCTTTGCAAGTCACGTATCTCTATTGCATATTCATTTTTTTACAATCTTTTAAAAATGCAAAAATCGTTCTTAGCTTATGGGCCATACTGAAGGCTATAGTTTGCTGGCCTCTGTGTCTTAGATAAACAACTATATTTACAAACATTCTAACACTGACTGTATTTCCCCTAGAGGGACGATGAAAAGTCCAAATGCCAAATAAAATGTGAAAAGGTGCTATAAATTCTAATTATTAAGAGGCATGACAAATTACTAGAACTCATACAGCAATTCAGTAATGTGGCAGGATACAAAATCAATGCACAGAAATCAGTTGCTTTCTTATACACTAACAACGCAACTGTAGAAAGAGAAATTAGAGAAACGATTCCATTTACAATAGCACCAAAAAACAAAAGATACCTCGGAATAAACCTAACCAAAGAGGTAAAGGATCTATACTCTAGGAACTACAAAACACTCATGAAAGAAATTGAAGAAGACACAAAAAGATGGAAAAATATTCCATGCTCATGAATTGGAAGAATAAACATTGTTAAAATGTCTATGCTACCCAGAGCAATCTATACCTTCAATGCCATCCCGATCAAAATTCCAATGACATTTTTCAAAGTGCTGGAACAAACAATCCTAAAATTTGTATGGAATCAGAAAAGACCCCGAATCACCAAGGAGATGTTGAAAAAGAAAAACAAAGCTGGGGGCATCACGTTGCCCGATTTCAAGCTATATTACAAAGCTGTGATCACCAAGACAGCATGGTACTGGCACAAAAACAGACATATAGACCAATGGAACAGAACAGAGAACCCAGGTATGGACCCTCAACTCTATGGTCAAATAATCTTTGACAAAGCAGGAAAAAACATGCAATGGAAAAAAGACAGTCTCTTCAATAAATGGTGCTGGGAAAATTGGACAGCCACATGCAAAAGAATGAAACTCGACCATTCTCTAACACCATTCACAAAGATAAACTCAAAGTGGATGAAAGACCTCAATGTGCGACAGGACTCCATCCAAATCCTAGAGGAGAACATAGGCAGTAACCTCTTTGACATCGCCCACAGCAACTTCTTTCAAGATACGTCTCCAAAAGCTAGTGAAACAAAAGCAAAAATGAACTTTTGGGACTTCATCAAGATAAAAAGCTTCTGCACAGCAAAGGAGACAGTCAACAAAACAAAGAGGCAACCCACAGAATGGGAGAAGATATTTGCAAATGACACTACAGATAAAGGGCTGGTATCCAAGATCTATAAAGAACTTCTCAAACTCAACACCCAAAAACTAAATAATCAAGTCAAAAAGTGGGCAGAAGACATGAAAAGACACTTCTCTGAAGAAGACATACAAATGGCTAAGAGACACATGAAAAAATGTTCATCATCATTAGCCGTCAGGGAAATTCAAATCAAAACCACATTGAGATACCACCTTATACCAGTTAGAATGGCAAAAATGGACAGGGAAAGAAACAACAAATGCTGGAGAGGTTGTGGAGAAAGGGGAACCCTCTTACACGGTTGGTGGGAATGCAAGCTGGTACAGCCACTTTGGAAAACAGTGTGGAGGTTCCTCAAAAATTTAAAAATAGAGCTACCCTATGACCCAGCAATTGCACTCCTGGGTATTTACCCCAAAGACACAGATGTAGTGAAAAGAAGGGCCATATGCACCCCAATGTTCATAGCAGCAATGTCCACAATAGCCAAACTGTGGAAAGAGCCGAGATGCCCTTCAACAGATGAATGGATAAAGAAGATGTGGTCCATATATACAATGGAATATTACTCAGTCATCAGAAAAGATGAATACCCAACTTTTACATCAACATGGATGGGACTGGAGGAGATTATGCTCAGTGAAATAAGTCAAGCAGAGAAAGTCAATTATCATATGGTTTCACTTATTTGTGGAACATAAGGAATAGGAGGGAGCACAGTAGGAGAAGGAAGGGAAAAATGGGCGGGGGGAATTGGAGGGAGAGATGAACCATGAGAGACTATGGACTCTGAGAAACAAACAGGGTTTTAGAGGGGAGGGGGGAGGGGGGATTGTTTAGCCCGGTGATGGGTATTAAGGAGGGCACGTACTGCATGGAGCACTGGGTGTTATACGAAAACAATGGATCGTGGATCACCACATCAAAAACCAATGATGTATTGTATGGTGACTAACATAACATAATAAAACTTAAAAAAAAAAAAAAGAAAGAAAAAACAAGGAAAAAAAAAAAGAGAGGCATGACAACAGTTGATCCGACCGAATGAAGCGAACTTAAAAAAGACTCAGGCAAGGTTTCTTTGGAGCAACTGCTATCAGACAGAGTGAAATCTAGAGTGAAAAACTGTGCTGGCACAATCTCGCAATCTACAAAGTCATGTTTGCTTAGGGTAAAGACAGTAACATTCACAGTACAAAGTGCTATCAGCTATGAGGTACCCATGGGAGGAATGTGCACGTCTGTGTGTGTGTCCAATCTGCCAACAGCTGTTGGTTAAGTTCCACGGAACTCAACAGTTATACTGTTGTACAGTCATCCTCTGCTGAAACAATTGTAAAGAAAACCAGCAGGTATTCTTTAGTTAAAAACAATATATAATATGTCCTAAACAAAAGCTGCCCAAATCTGTTCAGTGAATGTGTTAAACATAACGCATATTTTTAATTGTAAAGGCAAAACAAAATTACAAACAAGCAATTAAATAATATAAACAATATAATCCTAGATGATCCAACATACAACATCCTTTCCTTCCTTAGCTACCCCAACCGCCGTGTCTTATAATCCACGAAAGTATACAAATCCGCTCATTCAGCTTTCCTCCTGTGGGATCTACCCCCTCTGCCTGCCATGCCCTTCTCGACCACCCTGCTTTGGCTAGCTAACTCACATCTGGTCTCCCCTCCTCCAGGCCTTCTTCCCTATCCCCTGCAAGCTGGCTCCCCCCGTCCCTGTAACATGGGCACATTATCACACTGCAACTGAAATCATCTGTTAACTGGTCTGCTTCATCCCTTAGACTGTAGTGTCTTAGAGAGCTTAACATATCTTATTTGTATTTGGAATCCTCGGTGTGTAGCACATACTGGTCAATTGAAAACTTGTTCTGCTTTATCTTTAAATGTCTTACCCTGTGTTTAAAATCTGTGGGTAACCACAATTTGTAAGAAGTGAAGGAAATTCTTAAATAAAACCAGCCAGTATTTTGTTTTACAATGATAAGCAAATCATTTGACTAAAAGCAGCACTCCATGTTCCCATCAACTTCAGACATTTTAATGCCAAGTGACAAAATGCTGACATTTTGAGTTTTCTTTAATGAAGAACATTCACATTCTCAAAATCAGCAAGCCAGAGTTGTGCTTTTCACAGCTGAGACAGAAGATGCAACTGATAATTAGGTTATTCAAACAGATTCCTGACTGTGATGAGCTGCAAGTTCAAAGCCGCCCTTCTGACCTTTCGGAGGAAAGATACGCAGACATAGCTTTCTGAAACTAACTGCATGTGACAAATTTGAGCTGAAAACACAGTTTTATTTATTTTATGTGCTAAAAAAAGAAGTACAATCTAATAGGCCCTCAGTTGATCCAAACTACACTGGCAAGGTAGGATTAAATTACCCTAGTGTGCTAAATGCAGTTTAAAAAACACAAAAGATAGATACCTGCTTTGCAGAGGCTGAATCTTAGGAGACTTGGGCAGCTTAGAAGCTTCAATCGCAAGAAGCTGGACGGCACCGTTATCAGACGCAATGGCTAAGTAGTGGGACCCCTGGCAGAATGTAAGTGTCTTGACACGTCCTCCAATTCGGCTGTATGTAAGAGTAGATCTGCACGAAAGAAAACAGAATGCATTTCTGCAATGACCACAAAAGCATTACTATTGTTATCATTAAATAAATATCCACATGGCTGTTAACCAACAAAATTACTACTCTGAGGTCTGTTTCACCTCCTTGTTCTAACAAAACTTAGAATCCTGCTCAAAAGCACTGGCACAAAATCAACTTTTCTTATATTTTCAAATGGCCATCCCCACACACTTCTATCACAGAAAGACTGTCCATCCTCCTTTCCAACTGGAGCTCCCATTCTGTTGCCCTCATCCAGTTCTCCTTCCACTCTTGCAATACCTTAAGCCCTATTCTTGCACCCTTCAGTAATTCTGTAATTCCTAGGATGCAGCCTGACCACACCAGGAAAAGCACTGGCTTTGGAGTGAAAGACCCGAGTTCCAGTACTGACCACCCATATGACCTTGGTCAAGCCACTTACCCTGCTGTGTATCAGTTTACTCATCTACAAAACAGGACTGCCCTAACTTCTCTACTTGGAACACAGTGAAGCTCAAATAATATGTAAATAATAAAATATTCATAAATGCAAAATATTTATGATAATATTCAGTCTCTCCCACACACATGCTGACCTCTCAAGCTGTCTACTTCCCTTTCTCAAATTCACTGCCAAACTTCTTGAATATATGAATTACACATGGTGCCTCCCATGATCACCAATTCCCTCTTTCAATACCTTCAGTACCTCCTTCGTAAGGTGCATACTCATCATTCTACGGGGCCATACTTCTGAAAGATCACAAGCCCCTAATCACCAAATTTATTCATCTCCATCTTTTCTGTTTGTTTCATTTTATTATACAAGCTAATACATACTACAAAATATTATTAAAACTACAGAAAAGAATATGGAAAAGTAAAAACATCTATAATTCTATTACCCAGAAACACTATTTACATTTTGTTATAGAACAAAGGGTTTTCTATGCATATTATAATATATTCATATTTGCTTCTTAAATAAATATGGAATGATATGTTGTATTTTCTTTTTATTAATCATTACTCTCTAGTTCACTTTTTCTTAATCACAGTTTTGTTGGGACAAAATACCATAACGTATAATATTTTAAAGTGTGTAATTCCATGATTTTTAGTATGTTAACAGAATTCTGCATAGATCACCGGTATCTAATTCTACATTTTCATCATTCCTAAGAGACCCAAAAAAGAAACCTACCTCACATCCATTAGCATTCACTCCTCATTTTCCTCTCCTGACAGCCCCTGGAAACAAATCTTCTTAAGTTTCCTATGAATTTGCCTATTCTGGAGATTTCCTATGAACGCAGTCATGTATGTTGCCTTTTGCATCTGGCTTCTTTCCCCAACATAGTGTTTTCAAGGTTCATCCATTCCTTTTTATAGCCAAGTATTATTCCATTCGAGGAAATACCACATTTTCTTTATCCATTCATCAGCTGATGAACATTTGTTTCTGCCTTTTAGCTATCATGAATAATGCTGCTGTAAATATTTGTGTATAAGTCTTTGGACACACTTCTCAAACATAGTGCCTACAGGGACCCAACCAGTATGGTAGATGAGTAAAGAGAACCAGGCACAAGGCACTGGGAGAGAAAGGAATACCAGTATTGCAGGGTCTCTTGCATTTGTTTGCTCTCTCTCTCTCCCTCTCTTTTAATACTGAGATATAATTTACCTATCATGAAATTCACTCTTTTAAAGAGATAGTGTAGTCACTAAGTTGTAACCATTACCATTATGTAATCCAAGAACCTTTACATCACCCCAAAAAGAAACCCCATATACATCAGCAGTCACTCCCCAATCCTCTGTTCCCCCCAGCTCCTGACAACTATAGATGGTCCTTGACTTACATTTTTCAACTTTATGATGGTACGAAAGCAACAGGCATTCAGTTGAAACGTACTTCAAACTTTGAATTTGATCTTTTCCTTGCTAGGACACGCCATACAATCTACTCATAGTGCTCACCAGCGGCAGTGAGCCACAACTCCCAGGCAGCCATGCGATCACAAGGGTAAAAAACCAACATATGTACAACCATTATGAACCATTCTGTTTTTCTTTCGGTATTCAACAAATTACATGAGATATTCAATGCTTTATTATAAAATAGGCCTTGTGTTAAATGATTTTGCCCAACTGTAGGCTAATGTAGGCTAAGCACACTGAAGGTATGCTAGGCTAAGCTATGTTTGGTAGGTTGGGTGTATTGAATGCATTTTTGACTTACGGTATTTTCATCGTATGATGGTTTTATCACAACATAACCCCATCATAAATCAAGGAAGATCTGTATGCCAACTGGCCTTTGAATCAGGCTTCTTTCACTTAGCATGTTTTCAAGGTTTATCCATGTTGTAGCATGTGCATTTCATTCTTTTTTGTGGCTAAATATTCCATTGTATACAGGATACACATTTTGTTTCTCCATTCAACAGCTTACAGACATTGTGGTTTCCACTTTGGGGCTATTATGAATAATGCTGCTGTGAACACGTGTGTATAGATTTTTGTGTGAACAAATGTTTTCAACTGTCTTCGGTTTATACCTACGAGTGGAATTGAGGGGTCATTATTAGGTAACTCTTGTGTTTAGCATTTGAGAAACTGCCAAACTTTTCCACAGTTACTGCACCATTTTACATTCCTACCAGCAACATATAAAGGTACCATATTCTCCACATCTTCTCCAGCACTTGTTATTGTCTTTTTGATTACAGCCATTCTAGTGGGTGTGAAATGGTATTTCACTATGGTTTTAATTTGCATTTCCCTCGTGACTAATCATGTGGAGCAGCTTTCTGTATATTTATTGGTCCTATTTGGAGGAACATCTATTTGAATCCACTGTCTATTTTTAATTGTCCTTTTATTCTTGAGTTGAAAAAGTATGTGTGTGTGTGTGTGTGTGTGTGTGTATTATATTTATAAGTATTTCTCTGGTTCTGGGGGTTGTCCTTGCACTTTTTTGACAATGTCCTTTGAAGCACAAATGTTTGTAATTTTGATGAAGTCTCACTTGTCTATTTTTTCTTTTGTCACATATGCTCTTGAGATTATGTTTTAGAAACTCTTGCCAAAAAGCAAATCTGGAAGTGTGAGTTCTCCATCTTGGTTCTTTCAAGAGTATTTTGGCTATTTAAGTCATTCGCATTTCTTTATGAATTTTAGAATCAGGATGTCAATTTTTCTGCAGAAACGCTGATTATTTCACAGGGATTGCACTGAATGTGTACATCAATTTGGGGAGGGCTGCTATCTTAACAATGTTAAGTATTCCATTAAATGAACACAGGATGAACATAGGATGTCTTTCCATTTATTTAGATCTTCTATAATTTTTTTCAATGATGTTTTGTGGTCTTTAATATACTATAGTTTTCAGTACTTTTTTGATAAATTTATTCCTAAGTATTTTATTCTTTTTGATGCTATTGTAAATAGAATTGTTTTCTTAACTTCACCTTTAGATCATTCATTGTTAGCACAGAAATGCAATCAGTTTTATTGTATATACAAATACAGCATCATCTTGTATTCTGCAACTTTGCTGAACTCATTTGTTAGTTTTAAAAGGTCTTTCTTTTCATTGCTTAAGATACTCTATAAACAAAATTATGTTGTCTGCCAATTTAGTTTTACTTCTTCCCTTCTAATCTGTAGGCCTTTTATTTCTTTTCCTTATCTAACTGCCCTAAAACCTCTAGGAAGCAAAAGTGGACATCCTTAACCGGTTCCTCATCTTAGGGGGAAAGCTTTCATTCTTTCAACATGTCAGCTATGGGTTTTTTTGTAGATGTCCTTTATCAGTTCTATTACTAGTTTGTTGAATTGTTTTTAATCATAAAAGGGTGTGAGATTTTGCAAATGCTTTCTGTTGAGATGATCACTTGGTCTTTAGCTTTTGTTCTATTAATAGGATATATTCCTTGATTGATTTTCATATGCTGAACAAGGTTTGCAGTCTTGGCATAAACTGAACTTGGTCATGGCATATAATCATTTTAATATGCTGGATTCAGTTTACTAATATGTAGTTTAGGATTTTTATGCTTATATTAATTATGGGTATTGGTCTATTGTTTTCTTGTGATGTATCTGTCTGGTTATGGCATCAGGGTAGTATTGGCCTTATAGAATGAGTTAGGAAATGTTCCCTCATCTGTTTTTTGGGAAGAGTTTTTGAAAGATGGGTGTTATTTCATTAACTGTTTGGTAGAATTCACCATGAGGCCTGGGCTTTTCTTTGTGGGAATTTTTTTTTTTTTAATAACTAATTAAATCTTTTTGTTACAGGTCTATTCAGATTTTCTATTTCTTCCTGAGTCATTTTTTAAAGATTTTTACTTGTTTGAGAGAGAGCAGAGAGAGAGAGAGAGAGAGAGAGAGAGAGAGAACAAGCAGGGGGGAGGGGCAGAGGGAGAAGGAGAAGCAGGCTCCCCGCTGAGCAGGGAGACCCATGCAGGGCTCGATCCCAGGACCCTGGGATCATGACCTGAGCCTACGGCAGATGCTTAACCAACTAAGCCACCCAGGTGCCCCTCTTCTTGAGTCATTTTTTGACAGCTTACGTCTCCTTGGAATTTGTCCATTTCATCTAGGTTATTTGTTGACATACAATTGTTCATAGTATTTTTGTCATAATTCCTTTTATTACTTGTCATGTCAGTAGTAATACTCCTCTCTCATTCCTAATTTTAGTAATTTTAGTCCTCTCTTTTTTGTATTGGTTACTGAAGAAAAAGTTTGACAATTTTGATCTTTCCAAAGAAGAAACTTTTGCTTTTGTTGATTTTTCTTTATTTCCCCTTTAGTCTTTATTATGTCCTTCCTTCTACTTGCTTTGGGTTTACTTTGCTCTTCTTTTACTTAGTTTCCTAAGGTGAAGGCTAGTTAATTGATTTAAGATCTTTCTTTTTAAATATAGATGTTTACAGCTATAAATTACTCTCTAAACACTCCTTTAGCTGCATTCCATAAGTTTTGGCATGTTGTGTTTTCATTTTCATGAACCACTGGTTATTTAGCCATGTGGTGTTTATTCTCCACATATTTGTCCATTTCTCAAACCTTTCTGTTATTGATATCTAGTTTCATTCCACTGTGGTTAGAGAACATACATGTTGATGTTTCAATGCTTTTAAATTTACTGGCGCTTGTTCTATGGCCTCATATATGGTTTAATCTGGAAAGTGTTCCATGTTCACTTGAAAAGAATTTGTATTCTGCTACTGTTGGGTGGGGTGTTCTATTAAAATCTTTAGGTCTGGTTAGTTTGTAGTATTGATCAAATCTTCTATTTCCTTTGTTGACATTATGCCTACTTGTTCTATCCATACTGAAAGCAGAGTATTAAAGTCTCAACTACTGTTGAATTATCTTACTTTTGCCTTCAATTCTGTCAGTTTTTGCTTCATTTGGGGGATGTGTTATCAGGTGCACGTGTTTGCAATTGTTATGTTTTCCTGATGCACTGACTCTTCTATCATTATAAAATGTCCTTATTTATCTGTAGTAGCAATTTTTGTCTTAAAGTTTATTTTGTCCAATATTAATATAACTGCTCCAGCTCTCTTTTAGGTACTGTTTACATGGTGTATCCTTTTACTTTCAACCAATTTGTGTCTTTGAATCTAAAGTGCATCTCCTGGACATGGGACATAGCAACATTTTTCTAGCTCTGTCTCCTGAGGCAAGGGACACAAAAGCAAAAATAAACTATGGGGAGTACTTCAAATAAAAAGAATCTGCACAACAAAGGAAACAATCAACAAAACTAAAAGACAATCTACTGAATGGGAGAAGACATTTGCGGGGCGCCTGGGTGGCTCAGTCGTTAAGCATCTGCCTTCAGCTCAGGTCATGATCCCAGGGTCCTGGGATCATGCCCCACATCGGGCTCCCTGCTCCGTGGGAGGCCTGCTTCTCCCTCTCCCTCTGCCCCTGCTTGTGTTCCCTCTCTCGCTGTTTCTGTCAAATAAATAAATAAAATCTTTAAAAAAATTTAAAAAAAAGAAGATACTTGCAAATGACATATCTGATAAAAGGTTAGTATCCAGAATATATGAAGAACTTATACAACACCAAAAACACAAATAATCCAGTTAAAAAATGGGCAGAAGACATACAGATGGCCAGCAAACACATGAAAAGATGTTCAACATAACTCATCATCAGGGAAATGCAAATCAAAACCACTATGAGATATCACCTCATACCTGTCAGAATGCCTAAAATCAAAAACACAAGAAACAAGTGTTGGTGAAGAAGTGGAGAAAAAGGAACCCTCATACACTGTTGGTGGGAATACAAACTGGTGCAGCCACTGTGAAAACCAGTATGGAAGTTCCTCAAAAAAACTAAAACCCTATGCTCCAGAAATTGCACTACTGGATATTTACCCAAAGAATATGAAAACACTAATTCAAAAAGATATATACACCCCTATGTTTATTGCAGCACTATTTACAATAGCCAAAATATAGAAGTAGCCCAAGTGTCCACTGACAGATGAATGGATAAAGATGTGGTATATATACACAATGGACTATTACTCATTTCAAAGAATGAAATCTTGCCATTTGCAACAATATAGATGGATCTAAAGAGTACAATGCTAAGTGAAATAAGCCAGTCAGAGAAAGACAAATCCCACATGATTTCATTCATATGTGTAATTTAAAGAAACAAAAGAAATGAACAAAGAAAAAAAGGAGACAAACCAAAAAACAGACTCTTAACTACAGAGAACTGATGGTTACCAGAGGGAGGTGGGTGGGGGTGATGGATGAAATAGGTGAAGGGGATTAAAAGTACATTTGTCACGATGAGCACTGAGTAATGTATAGAATTATTGAATCACTGTATTGTACACCTGAAACTAAGATAACACTGTATGTTTACTGGAATTAAAAATTTTTTAACTGAATAAATAAAAATAAAGTGTGTCTCTTATAGACAGCACATAGTCATATCATGTTTTTTCATACTTTCTGCCAACTCTGCCTTTTGATTACATTTATATGATTACCAATAAGGTAGGACTTATGTCTGACATTTTGCTATTTGTTTTCTCTGCCTTGCACAGGTCTTGTTGTTATCGTTGTTGTATTCCTCCATTACTGCCTTCTTTATGTTAAAAATGTATTTTCTAGTATACCATTTTAATTCCCTTGTTGTTTCTTATACTACATGTTTTTGAAAGGTTTTTTCCAGTGGTTCCCTGGGAAATACATTTGATATCTAAAGATGATCAAATTAATACCAATTTCATTAATACACAAAAACTTTCTCCAATCTCTCTGTTCCTTCCCTCCCTCTTCTGTACTATTATTGTCACACAAATTCTATATTTATATACTACAAGCCCATAAACACAGTTTTATAATTATTTCTTTATGTGGTCATTTTTTAAATAAGACAACGGGTAAAAAGAGTTATAAAAATAATTTTTACTGTCTTTTATATTTACTTATATATTTACCTTATCAATGTTCTTTATTTCTTCATGTGGATTCAAGTTACTGTTATACGTCCTCTTCTTTTAGCACAAAAAACACCTTTAAGTATTTCATTTAGGGAAAATCTCCTAGCAATAAATTCCATGTTTTTTAATGACCTTGGAATGTCTTAATTTCGCCTTTGTTTTTGAAGGACAATTTTGCTAGATATAGCATTATCAGTTGACGGTCTTTTTCTTTCAACATTTTGAATATGTCATCTCACTGACTTCCAGTGTCATTTCTGATGAAATGTCAGCTGTGAATCTTATTGAGGATCCCTTGTATGAGGTAAGTCCCTTTTCTCTCACTGCTTTCAAGATTTTGTCTTTCAACAGTTTGCTTATCTTGTGTCTAGTATGGCTCTCTTTGACTCATCATCAGGGAAATGCAATTTCCCTGCATCAGGGAAATTCACCCTACTTGGAGTTCACTGAGTTTCTTAAATGTGCAGATTAATGTTTTCCACCAAATCTGGGGAGTTCTCAGCCACTGTTTCTTGAAATATTCTTTCTCCTCCTTTTTCTCTCTCTCCTCGCCTTCCGGGACTCCTACTATGTGTAGTTGGCACATTTAATGGTCTTCTACAGGCCTATGAAGCTCTGTCCATTTTTCTTTATTCTTTTTTAGTTTTTGTACCTCTGGTTGGATGTCAACAGATCTATCCTCGGCTGATTTTTTTCTCTTGCCAGCTGAAATCTGTTCAGCCTCTCTTGTGAATTTTTCATTTATTTCACTTATTTCATTATTTCAGTTATTTTATTTTTCAACTTCAGAATTTCTATTGATCACTTCTATCTCCTTATTGATATGTATATTTGGTGAGACATTTTAAGTTACTTTAAATTCTTTAGACATGGTTTAATTCTTTGAAAGTATTTTTAATAGCTAATTTAAAGTCTTTGTCTAGTAAGTCCAATATCTGGGATTACTGAGGAAGTTTCCACTCACTGACTGCTTTTTTTCCTATATATAGACCATACTGTCACGTTTCTTTTCCTGACCTGCAATTTGTTTGTTCAAAACTAGATATTCTATGTCAGTTTTGGAAATAATATTCCAAGGTTGTTGCTGTTTATTTAGTGACTCTCCCTGGATTAATTCTCTAAAGTCCATAGTCTTTCTCATGCGTAGCCACTAAAGTCTTTGTTCAGTTAACTTAGTGGTTGGCTAATGACTAGACAGACATTTCCTTACATGCCTTGAAATGATAAGTGTTCTAGCCTTTGTTGAGGTTCTCTGTGTTTGTGGCATACCTTCAACAAAGCAGTTTACAATTCTGCCTTATCTTTCATTTCCTGCTTGCACAGAGTCTCAAGGTCAGCCAGAGGCAAGAACTCAGGGTCTTCTCAGTTCTTTCTTGGGCATGCACACAACCCTATACATGCATGTGGCCTTACAGATACCCATGAATATGTCTGAACTTTCCAAGGGCCCCTACAGACATATCATTCCCTAGTTCTTCCTTGTAAGTTTTTTGTTAGCCTTCTTTAGCTACAACTGGTAATGCTACCTTAGGCTGCTGCAATGTTAAACAAACAGCATTGATAATTTCAACAAATGCCCTGTGGCCAGAGTTTTTCTCAAAGAACAGGATGAATCAGATCAAATAAAGATAGACCCCGAGGAGGAGGGAGCTTTCAGCAAACTGACAGAAAGGTCAAATAGTGACAATTCTCTAGAAATGGGGCTTTTAGCCATTATGACCCCTCCAGTCACTACTAAGCTGCTGGTTTTCATGGTTACCACAGTGTGGGACTGATTTTCAAAGTTACTGCACAGTGTGATAAAAGGTTGGGGGACTATCAGTTTTCAAAGCTACTGCACTGCTTGGTAAAAGGGGATAAAATTAAAGACACCATGGCTCACTGTTCTAAGAGTCAGTTGATTTTCTTGAATAACACTCTTCAGACTAATGCAGGACTTAGTTAATTTCTAGAGTTCTGAAAAAATTGATTTTTTTTAAGATTTTTTTATTTATTCATTCGAGACACAGAGATACAGACAGAGAAAGAGAGAGCATGAGCAGGGGGAGAGGCAGAGGGAGGGGGAGAAGCAGGCTCCCCGCTGAGCAGGGAGCCCGATGCGGGGATCGATCCCGGGACCCTGGGATCATGACCTGAGCTGAAGGCAGACGCTTAACTCTCTGAGCCACCCAGGCACCCCTGAAAAAGTTGATTTTAACAGTACCTACCAGTGTTCTAATTTTATTAAAGAGGAGATTTTTAGAAATCCTTAGTCATTCCAAAAATAGAAACCCTATATGAGTTCTTAAACCTCCCTCTTAAACCTAATTTCTCACACAATGTATCAATATATTTTATATCAAAAAACTTATTCCCACAACATCAATTCTGTATTTGCACCAGGACTTATTATCCAATTTTACCTCTACTGCTGAACCTCTGGTTTGTTTCTAATTTTTTACTATTATAAAGGAAGCCAATCTGAACAGCCCTTAAAAACTAAATCTCTGAGTTCATTCTTAGTCATTTCCTTAGGATATGGACATCCTAAATGCTTGTAATATGTATTGTCAAAAAGCCCTCCAAGGATGATGGATGTATCAATTGCATTCCACCAAAGGGCACTGTGTGAGAATGCCCAATGGCCTTACTAGGTTTTTATGCTAGTTGGCTTTTTTATTGCGTTTGAGAGCTGCCTCTAAGTTCCTTTCTTAAAACTTTCTTCTATTGCAGTTTAATGTAACTCAAATGGCTTCTTCTTTCTCCTTTCCTGACCACGATCTTCCCGTCCCCAAAATTCAACTGGTAAAGATTAAGGCCTCAGGCATCCTCAGGCCTTTTATAGGCCTTTATGCTCCCTTTTCTTCAGAGTAGCCACACCACTCAAAAACTTCAACCTCCAACACTATCAGCAACTCTAAAATATGTAACACTGTAACTTTCTTGCACACCTCTCATATTGTGTCAACTCTTCATTGAGACAAAACTCCACTGAGATGTTTTATCATCACATTCAAGAAGTACCAAATTCATCAACCTCTTCTAAAACTGAGAAGTTAAATGAGCCAAAAATAGGGTAACACAAGAAGCATATATGGAAAATATAATTTACAATACTATAAAGGATTACGTTTTTAAAAACTTTATGTAAAAGTTTAGAAAAATAGCAATTTTTCACAGATTAGTCCCCAAGGGACAAACCAAAAGTTTAACTCAAGAAAGAAGAAAACGGCAGGGCCAAGAGCTGGGTGGCCTAAATCACAATCATATTCAATGAGAAAGTCAGGACTGGGAACTGGGTGGTCAGCCAACATAACGCATAGAGGAAAAACTTCAGTAGTCAGAATATACTAGTAACGTTTCCTAAGAAAATACTTTTTCTAAGTTTTGTTGCTCTTTCCCAGCCACCAGCTGTTCCCCACTTGGATCTGGCGATAATAATGACCTGCTTCTCTCCTAATCCAGTTCATGAAGGCATATGATGCGGGTAACACATTCTGTTCCCTTCCCCTCTTCCCCACTGTGGAATGAAGCACCCCCAAGCCAAGGTCTACAGCACTCCACAAACAAGACAGCAGGGGTTTCAGAAAAGCGAGAGAGCAGCTGCATCTGCAGGAAATCCAATCTTCTAATTATCATACAAACTTCCCAAAGACTATACAGTCAGCTGAACTGCCACATTTTCTGGGATACCACTGTCTGAAATGTGACACTGGGATACCATTCTCTAAAATATAACAATGGAATACAGAAGGCATGGCTCAGTAATAAAAATCATTTGGGAATTAACAAATGAGACTTTTTAAAGTTAATCAATGATTCCAGTTGTTTCTTGAGAGGTTTACACATGTCAACTGAACTTCCCCTCCTAATAAAAGGGACAATGAATTCAACTGATGATGATAATAACAAAGAGCCATTTGAAAAATAATTACAAGAAGAAGTGTTTAAAATACTAATGAAAATGCTAACAGCGGTGGGGAAAAAAATCAAAAGAATGGTTGTAGGCAGGTAGAAGGCAGGGTTTTCTGTGAAGGGATATTAGGGGACATTCTTCTGGTGTGATGGCTACATTCTATATCTTGAGAGTGGTTTAAGTTGCCAAGTTTATGTTATGTACAGAATGGTTCACTTAAAATCTGTGTATTTCATAGCATATGAATTTCATGCCAAACAAAAAAAATTATAAACACGTACTGATCTCTAGTTAATGATAAATAAGCTGAAGTGTTTAGGGGAAGTGTACTAACGTCTGCAACTTACTGTGGAATATATTTTAAGAAGATGAACTGACAGGAGGATGGATAATTACATGACACAGCAAATACAGTAAAATTACAGAATCTGTGTGGCAAGTATATGAATGTTCACTGTGAAAGTCTTTCAACTTTACTTATAGGTTTGGAATTTCATGATAAAACATTGACAAAAAATTACTAAATGGAGCCAGGATTCTGTTACTGGTTTTGATTTATGTTCTGACCAATGCAAGCCAAGAAAGAATGAACATGAAAATAATTAAGCATAGAGTAAAAATATAGAGCCCTTTTAAAAAATGAACAGCACAAAACTACCACATTGTTAAGAGTAAACTTCCAACTTATTTTAGTTATCAAAGATATTTTGTTTGATGATTTTATGGTTAGCTGTAGTCACTGAACTGATAACAAGAAAAGCACCAGAGATTATCCACATCTTTTTTACACATGAAATTCAATTTTGATTTCGAGTAGCTTTCTATTCAGACCCAGACCAAACTTAGGCACAGAACAAATACGAATATGGCAGGACTAATGGGGATGGGGGAATGGGGAACTGGCAGACAGACAGACTGCATATCAAGAAGGGACATAACTATAAAAGTGTACAAATCTAAACCACACTCACCAAAATCACATCGTGCACAAAGAGTCTTAGAGATTTCAAGTCATAACTAGTCTCCATCTTGACCATAACAGTGGGGCAATGGTATAGTAAGTGTTTTTCTTACATAGCTAGTCATTCCATCATTTGTTACTTTTATCTTGCTCATGCTCCATCTAACCCATTTAGCAAATCTTGTTGGCTCTACCATCAAAATATATCCAGAGTCTGACCATATCCCACTACCTCCACGTCTGCTTGAATTACCCTAAGAGCCTCTGACAGCTTCAGTATCCTCAATACAAGAGCCACAGTAATTCTATTAAAATTTAACTTAGATCATGTCTCCTCTGCTTGGAACCCTCCAAAGGCTCCCATCTCACTCAGAATAAAAATCAAACTCCTTTACAGTAGCCTACAAGGCCCTATGTAATCTGGCTCCTCTTACTCCTCCCTCTTGCTCACTCTGCTCCAGCCACACAGACGTTTCTGCTGTTCTTCAAAAGATGCCAAACATATTTCTACCTCAGGGCCTTTGAAATCCCTCTTTCCTCTGCCTAGAATGCTCTTCCCCAAGATATACACATGACTCTTTCCTTCACCTGTTTCAGGTCTTTCCTCAAATGATATCTTTTCTGTGAGGCAGTCTCTAGTTCAATTTATTTAACATTCTATCTACCCCAACCTCTACTCTATTCCGTATCCCTCTTTCCTGCTATATTTTTCTCCATAACATTTTTTACCATTTAACATACTATATGTTTTACTTATTTATACTGTTTATTGTTTGTCACCTCTCACAAGAAGGAAAGCTCCACAGAACAGGTATTTTTGTCCATTTATCATTGCTATATCCCTGGTTCCTAAAATAGCACCTGTCAGAGTGAGCACTCAATAAACATTTGTTGATTGACTAAATGGATTCTGCTCCCAAGCATTATTACCTGGTAGTGGTGGTCTTCCCTTCCATCTTTTGACTGTTCCAGATTTTCACTGTGCCATCATTTGAACATGTTGCAAAAAGTGAATGTTCATCAGAGACTCTAATTCGATTCACAGCAGATTTGTGTTCATGAAGATGTGCAACTAGTAGCCCTTTGGGACGCCACCCTAAGGAAAAGCAAAGGAGTAGGTCTTAAACTATAGTTTACAAATACAATAATCCTCTCACCTCCAGCTATAGTCACCAACAACGAGCATGAGAACAATCATAAGAACTAAACAAAGAGTACCAATAGCTAGACAATACAGAGTGGTCTAGGGGCACCTGGGTGGCTCAGTTGGTTAAGCATCTGCCTTCGGCTCAGGTCATGATCCCAGGATCCTGGGATCGAGCCCCGCATTGGGCTCCCTGCTCGGCTGGAAGCCTGCTTCTCCCTCTCCCACTCCCCCTGCTTGTGTTCCCTCTCACGCTATCTCTCTCTCTCTCTGTCAATTAAATAAATAAATAAAATCTTAAAAAAAAAAAAAAACACAGCGTGGTCTATTAGACCATGACAGTTACTATTATTTATTAAGACATCCAAGATAGCAATTAAGTGTTGACCAAAGAGCCTTAGAAGGACTGCGCTGGGGCCCTCCTCTAGTGTCTAGTGCACAATAGTCACTTACCACCTAGAAAAACCCTGACTACTTGCTCAACAGCCAGAGATAATGGCTATCCTAAACCTAGAAATTGGGTGCTAGGGAGGCAACCTGGTTCTCAAAGTCTCAAAATCCCAGATCTACCATAATACAATGTGTGACCTTAGGGTACTTATTTAAACTATCTGAGCTTCGATTTCCTCAAATGTAAAATGAGGGAAATATTACTTAACCCAAAGGGTGGATATGGATAAACGAGATGTATAAAGTGTCTAACATTGTCCCAGGTCCACAGCAAACACCCAAATGTTGATTTCCTCTCTACCTGCAATCATTTATTGTGTGGTATCAACATGTTGATTAAATAGTATTATGAATTATAGCCTCAGAATGCCCATGGATTTTCTAGTACTTTCTTTATGACATCTATACACTTGTTTTATTATGTATATTCTTTTTGTGTATGATTAATTTCCTCTAATAAATTATAGATTTGCTGAGGCCAGAGACCATGTCTTATCCATTCTGAATCATTCACAGTACCTAGTATAGGTCTTACACATAACTGTCCTCAATGTTTGATGAGTCAACTTTTATATTAAGTGAAACATTTAATATTAATCAATTTTAAAATAAAAAACAAAAAGCTATGCTAAAGATGGTCCTGTATTGGGATTCGTAAGACTGTCTAATTAAGTGATAACAATGTCATTTTAGGATAAAATTATTTCTTTTTACAAGAAAACAAAAATGAAACCAAGACTATTGCCAAACCTGGCAAACTCTAAGATAAAAAAAAAAAAAGTTTCCTCTTGGATTTCTAGCTCACATGTGTGGGAAGAACAGCTGAATGTGATTTTTAAGGAGGATATACTAGATTTGAAGGTGATCAAAAACACTTTGCCATGAAGTCTAGATAATCTACCAGGCTAGACTGAATATTTCCCTCTAGAGAAGATCAATTTCACACAATCATTCAAGTGTGGAAAGAAAAAAAATCAAACGTCCAACAGTCATTGCACATTTCTTGAACCTCAAAACTTGATACCTTTTTTGTGATTACTGAATAAAGAGTATAGCTCCACTTAAGTATAAAATGCTACTTATAAAGATAGATTCTATTCCAGGATATTATTTGACCTGAGATGCCACTTACCACTTAATAGTACTTTTTAAATCTTTAAATCATTTGTCTTTACCAGCTTTTTCCCCTGGAGTACACAATGGAAGCACATAGGAATTCACGTGATTTTAAATCTCTACACATAAGCATGCTATGCATTTCTTCTCAGAGTTTAAGTTAAATTTTTATTATTAAAATCTATATACAGAAACTCATTAAAAATGTTTTTAAAATCCACAAATCTAATTATCAAAAACTAGCTCCACCACATTTACACTGGGCAAGTCTGTTAACATAGCTGAGCCACATTTTCATCTGAAATATCTAAGTTTCTTTTAAATCTTCTCAAAATATAGCAGTGTTTCCACAAAATGTTAATGTTGATAATCACTGAGTGGTGGAATTATAGATGATTTTTTTCTTTTTAAAAGTACCCATTACTGGGGTGCCTGGGTGGCTCAGTCAGTTAAGCGTCTGCCTTCGGCTCAGGTCATGATTCCAGGGTCCTGGGAATAGAGCCCCACATCAGGCTTCCCGCTCAGCGGGGAGCCTGCTTCTCCCTCTCCCTCTGTCCTTCTCTCTGCTCGTTCTCTCTCTTTCTCAAATAAATAAATAAAATCTTTAAAAAATAAAAAAATAAATAAATAAAGTACCCATTACTTTACAAATGCTTTACTGTTTTTTAAAGAAAATAAATAGATTTAAACCCTTCGAATTAAAAGCTGGAGCTTATTCCAAGAAGACTGACATTCTATGAAAAAGTGGCATGACACTAAACAGGCAGGTAAAACTTAGCACTATAAATGGAGAAAATGGACCACAGACAGGCTGAAACACTAAGCAGCCTAAACAAGACCTGCAAGTTGCCCCCACAGCCAAGAAGATCCAAACTCCACAAATAATGACTTAAAATTTCTCACTTAATGCTTCTTCCTCTGGGCTTCCAAGTGACAGTTTTGTTCTTACTTCCTTAATTATCCTGCATTAGATTGTAGGCTTCAGCACCCAGGCTAGAATACAACTACCTAGCAGTGGCATTTTACCAGGTGGTGGTGGTTTACTCTCCCATTCCGCATTTTCCATCATCTGCTTAGCTATCCTCTCAGCATTACACTGCTCCCGCTTCTGCTGGATAAGCTGCTGAAGTTCCGTTTTACAAGTTGTGATCCGAATCTGGTAGGTAGACGGTAAAATTGTACTACTTAAAACCTGTATTGTTGGTTTTCTATTTTGGACATTTGTCACTTCTGGAAGCTGGAAAACAGAATTATAACTATTTATGTCATAAGCAAAGTATACTCAATGATAAAACTGTACCCATGTCCTTTCTGTCTATTCATTATATCCGCTTTTTTCCTTATTAATGTACCAATTTTTAAATCCATTTAAATACAATGACATTTTTTCAGTGAAAACCTCACTAAAATAAAGACTAACCACAAGGACGCCTGGGTGGCTCAGTCAGTTAAGCGTCTGCCTTCGGCTCAGGTCATGATCCCAGGTCCTGGGATCGAATCCCACATTGGGCTCCCTGCTCAGCAGGGAGTCTGCTTCTCCCTCTCCCTCTCCTCCTGCTTGTTCCCTCTCTCTCTCTCTCTCAAATAAATAAATACATAAAATCTTTAAAAAAAAAAAAAGACTAACCACAAAAATTACATTTCCAAGCGTCTACATTATTTAAAAAAAAACAAACTATCAGTACCGTAATAACATTAAACAAAAATCCTCATTAATTTAAGTGAAAAGAAATAGAATTCTATCAGTTGGTTCAGTTAATATTTTTCATTTAAAATATGATTGGCTTAGGGAAGAGTTACCTTAAATTACAAATTTATTTCAAAAGTATAAAAATCATCATAACATTTCTCACACATGGCAAACTACAGACTTTTCTTCCAGGAGTATTTTTGCTATTTTACAGATATATCATATTAGAGGAAGAATAAAAGCAGATTTCAAAGGTTCACTCTACCCTAATTATAATCACAGCTCATAATGATGTCTTCAACCCATAATTTTAGATCACTTTATTGGTGAGTACTTTAACACAAGACCTTTTTTGATGCGTTCAATAATCAGACTTCCCCTTGGCTATAAAATTAAAGATAAACCTGTTTTTAGAAAGAAACATGTCCTTAACAATAGAGAACAAACTGAGGGTTACTGGAGGGGAGGTGGACAGGGGATGGGCTAAATGGGTGATGAGCATTAAGAAGGACACTTGTGTTGAGCACTGGGGGTTATATGTAAGGGATGAATCACTAAATTCTAGTCCTGGGTGCCTGGGTGGCTCAGTCGTTAAGCGTCTGCCTTCGGCTCAGGTCATGATCCCAGGGTCCTGGGATCGAGTCCCACATCGGGCTCCCTGATCGGCAGAAAGCCTGCTTCTCCCTCTCCCACTCCCCCTGCTTGTGTTCCTGCTCTCACTATCTCTCTCTCTGTCAAATAAATAAATAAAATCTTTAAAAAATAAATAAATAAATTCTAGTCCTGAAAACAAAATTACACTATATGTTAACTAAGTAGAATTTAAATAAAAATTTGAAGAAAAAAAAGAAACATATCCTCCCTAAAGGACAACTCACTATATTGATTTTTCCGGTATAGTACACAGCCTTTAAACAACCCAAAACAGTAGAATGGGATTGAAAAGACAAAAGGAGGATTATTGCCTAGGTGATAGTACCTGTGGAGAAGTTGACAAAGGGACAGAAATGCCAGCAGAGGACTCAGAACGAGGTGGTTTCCCAGTCTGAATCACTTCCTGGTCACTCCCTTTAGGTAGGGCCTGTGGGATGTTCGGTGGTTCCAGTGACCCAAACATGCTTTTCCATTCTTCATTTACATTTGAGTCTTGTTTTACGTGTTTTCTAGCTATGAAAACAGATTCAGAATAGTCAGTCTAAACAAAACCTCTAAAACCAATATACGCTTTTATTTATTTTTTTGGTGGGGGAAGGACAGCAATGGACTTCACATCCTATTTGTTCTTTATGATCTCTTATTTATATTTAAACATCAACTCATTAACTCTCACTTTATCTCTGGAATAGATGGAACAGATGCACTTTCAATGGTATTAATAATTAGGCCTAATTGCTTCATAGTTTCCCAAGGCTAGCTCAATTTCAAATAACCACTTTATCTCAAGAACCAACAATAAAAACAACTTTTTCAAATGTCACTGGCCACACTGCTAAATATGACCTATTTCTAGTATCAGTTATTTAGGAAACAAACAAAATGTAAAAATCAACTGCTATACACGTACTTCTTGACTGTAAAGAGAAACCCTTTTTAAAAAATCTTTCTCCAGGGCGCCTGGGTGGCTCAGTTGGTTAAGTGACTGCCTTCGGCTCAGGTCATGATCCTGGAGTCCCTGGATCGAGTCCCGCATCGGGCTCCCTGCTCGGTGGGGAGTCTGCTTCTCCCTCTGACCCTCCCCCCTCTCATGTACTCGCTCTCTCTCATTCTCTCTCTCTCAAATAAATAAATAAAATCTTAAAAAAAAAAAAAAATCTTTCTCCAATTACGAAAAGTACATTAAATAACACAAAGTTCTAGCATTACCAAAATATAATATGAATTGCCCCCATAACTTTGTAAACCTCACAGGCTATATAGTTTAATGATACACCATATCATTTTGCAAAAATAAAATAGTACACGGGGCGCCTGGGTGGCTCAGTTGGTTAAGCGACTGCCTTCGGCTCAGGTCATGATCCTGGAGTCCCGGGATCGAGTCCTGCATCGGGCTCCCTGCTCAGCGGGGAGTCTGCTTCTCCCTCTGACCATCTCCCCTCTCATGCTCTCTCTATCTCATTCTCTCTCTCAAATAAATAAATAAAAATCTTAAAAAAAAAAATAAAATAAAATAAAATAAAATAGTACAAAGTGTTTCACAACCTGTTTTTCTCTTAACTAAATATATGAATGTTTATTTAACTATCCCCCTATTAATGGACACTTCAATTATTTCTCTTTTATTCTTTATACATATTTCTTCACATGCCTGTCACTATTTCTTGGGAGAAATTTCCAGAATTGAAAATGGTGACTCAAAGAGTAAGGACACTGCTTTCTAAAAAGAGTTATGTTCAATTTATAATCTATTAACAGTGTATGAAAATGCCTATTTCCCTATACCCTTACTAACAATAGGTATTATCAGCCTTTGCTAATCACATGGCAGAAAATGGCATCTTATTGTTTTGCATTTATTTACCTTTTCAAACATACATTTCTATTCTATCACTTGTAAGTTCAAATCCTTCAATATTTTTCTTTCGGGGTGCTTCTGTTTTTCTTATAATCTGTATCAGTGTTTTACTTATTATCGATGTAAACCACAGATAATTAAGTTCCAAATACTTTATCCCAAGTTTGGCAGTTAGAGGTTTATTTTAAATATAATTCAGCTGCCCTTAAAATCTGATACTAGAATAGAATGGTTTTTAAAGGCATGTACTTGGAAGTAAGTACATCTCAGAAAGGATTAAAGGAAGAACACACAAGATCTTAAAAACCTCATACAGTCAATGTCAATCGACATCCTTATCACAATAGCTGACAGTTCTAAATCTTGAGATTTCAAATAATTAAGTCTTCTCTGGTGTCTACTCTCTTGTATTTCATTGTTAATAACAAGACTGTTCTTTTCAATTCACTGGGCATTACCTACTAAAACAAACTAGATAACTATCTCATTTTAACATATACCATTGACCCTGGGTTGGTGTTTAAAGGATTAAAAAATAGGATTTCATCTTCAATATATATCTCCATAAAGGCAACATGATTTCATTATAAGAGCAGAGCTTTGGAGTCAAGCTTTGGTTTGAATCCAGAATTAGGCACACAGAGCCATGATTTTGACAGGTTATACAACCATTTAACTGTTAATTCAATTCTCCACTTCCCCCCCCCCCAAATTTTCCTGCTACATAATGGAGCCACCCACAGTACTTGAATGTTCTATATTTGGGAAATGTGATTTTATTTTACTACTAATTAGCTACAACTAGCCTTATGAAGTAAATAATAACAAGCTAAACACAAACACACACACACACACACACAGTAAATATACTAACCTCGCTTATCATCAGGTTCCTGTTTGGTTTTAACAAGATCAACTTGTCTCCCAGTTATGCCTAATGCTGCTAAGTCAATTACACCTTTCTGACTACTATCATGGAGATGGCTCTGGTCTACTATATTGGCCTTTGCTTTGTTAGATTTCATCATGAAGTCTTTCAGTGCCAAGAGTTTGTCTTCCTCTTCCTCTGTCATTCCCTAAAACCAAATAAAACCATATGTTCTAGGTTATTTTCAAAAGCAATAATAGGCCTTGGAATGACTAACAACTGAATGGTCAAGCCATTACTGTGAAATCTTAAGAGTCAGAATGCTAAAATAAAACAAGCAATAAGAGAAAAAGAAAGTATCAATACAGAACAACATCTCACTATTCTGATCTCCCAGAACACCCTGTTATTGTGGCATTTTCTATTTTGTATCATAATTTATATCTTAACTTTCTTTCTAAATGGGAGCATTCAGTATAATTCATCTTTGAAATCTAGAACTTAATACAGTGCCTGGTATCTAGTATATCTTTAATATGTAACTCTGAATAAACAAACATTTACTATCTAAACAAAAATTCTGGAAATACAATATTAAGGAAAAGAAAGTATACCTACTTCAACCTTGCTCCTAGATGTGTTGAGAATATTAAATGAGACACTGTGAAGGCACTCTGTGATACATAAAACATTCTACACACTTCAGAAATTGATACATGCTGGCTAAATGCAAATGCAAGGAACACACACTACGGTAACAGTATAATTAAGGTCAGACTGCCTAAGTACAGTCAAACTCTATTACTATATGTGTAACCTTGGACAAGTTATCCAATTTCCCTAAATCTCTACTGATTTATCTAGAAAATGAGGATAATTATTAGCACCAGTCTTATAAGGCTATTTTGAAATTTTATTTTATTCTTTTGGCTATTTTGAAATTTTAGTAAATTAATCTACCTAAGACACTTAGAACACTTGAAACTGACAAAATACTAAATAATTAAAATAATCCCATGTGAAACAAATATTCTGGTCAAAGGAATAGTTCCGCATTTTTTTTCTTAACTTTCAAACCATCCACAGAATTCTCTAGAATGATTTTATTATGCCAATAGAAAGAAAATTAATAAAATAGCAATTCCCAAGGCCTTAATCCAGATTCTACTGGAGTTTAAAATAATATTCACAACCCACAGTCACAATAGGACACAAACCCCCGAAAGTTAGAAAGCTAGGAAACAATAAAATTGTATTAAAGTACAATAATCATAGAAAGATCCTTGACGAATTTTTTCCAATACTGGCCTGAAATTCATTTATTTTTACTTATCCTCCTAAAATTTGCTAATGTAGACAATTTCACAGCTGTAGTAAGAGTTCTATTCTTTTTGTTACACAACATTTTAGTTCGTAAGAGAGAGGTCTCTATTTTAGTCCACACAAGGAGGGTCATCCTAAGAACCATAAAAAGGACTGAAGTATTAATATATGCCGTAACATGGAACAACCTTGAAAATAGTTTGCTAAGTGAAAGAAACCAGACACAAAAATGCCACATATTGTACAGTTCCATTTATAGGAAATAGCCAAAATAGGTAAATTCCTAGAAACAGAAAGTAGATTTAGTGATTGCCAGGGGCTGGAGGGAGCACTAAATGGGGAATAACTGCTAATGGGCATGGGGTTTCTTTCCAAGATGATGAAAATGTGAATTATTTTGTATGTGAATTATCTCAATAAAAAATGGTAGAAGTGCACCATGGGGGGGATTCTGTATTAACAGTAATACAATCATACTAAGACTTTCCAGACTCCCATATGACACATACCTAAATCAGAAATTGCAAACTGACATTACTAGGAGCAATCATCCTTAAACAGGAAGGATTTAGGTGAACTGTTAAGAATTAGGAGTAATTTCAAGACAAGATTCTAAGTCAGGATTTTTCCTTTAGTATTTGGTATATATACCTAAAGGATACTGCAAGAAAGGAAAATTGAAGAACAAATCATTTATGAACCTAAATGCAAAAATACAGTATCAGCAAACAAAATTCAGACTATATAAAAATTTTATAGAATATTTATATTACTCCACATTACTTATGTTATATGTTTACATTTATTAAAGTATTTTTATAATAAAAGTCTATTTAACACATTAAAAATACAAAATTGGAACAGACCAACTACTAGAAATAAAACTGAATCAGTAATCAAAACACTCACAACAAAAAAAAAGCCCAGGACCAGATGGCTTCACAGGTGAATTCTACCAAACATTTAAATAAGAGTTAGTACCTATTCTTCTCAAACTATTCCAAAAACTGGAAGAGGAAGGGAAATGTCCAAATTCATTCTATGGGGATGATACCAAAACCAGACAAAGATACCACAAAAAAAGATAACCACAGACCAAAATTTCTGATGAACATATGTATAAAAATCCTCAACAAAATATTATCAAACTGAATTCAACAATACATTTTTTAAAAAAATCATTCACCATGATCAAATGAGATTTATTCCGAAGGATGCAATGGTGGTTCAATATTTGCAAATCAATATAATACATTAAGAAAATGAAGGATAAAAATTATATGATCATCTCAATAGATGCAGAAAAAGCATTTGATAAAATACAACATCCACTCATGATAAAAACTATCAACAAAATATTTTAGCTGGAACATACAACATAATAAAGGCCTTATATGAAAAACACACAGCTAAACATCACATTCAATAGTGAAAAACTGAAAGCTTTTCCGCTAAGATCAGGTAAAAGACAAGGATGTCCACTCACACCACTTTTATTCAACACAGTAATGGAGGTCTGAACTACAGCAATTGGACATGAAAAAGAAATAAAAGGCATCTGAACTGGTAAGGAATTAAGAAAACTGTCACTATTTGCAGATAACATGTTACTATACAGAGAAAGCCCTAAAGACTCCACCAAAACACTATCAGTACTGATAAATGAACTCAGTAAGTTGCAGGATACAAAATTAATACACAGAAATAAGTTGCATTTCTATACACTAATAACAGAGCAGCAGAAAAAAAAATTAAGAAAACAATTCCATTTAAAATTGGACCAAAAGGCCTGAAATGTAAATGGGTTAAATGTCCCAATCAAAAGACACAAGAGTATCAGATTGGATAAAAAAGCAAGACCCATCGATATGCTCTCTGCAAGAGACTCATTTTAGACCCAAAGACACCTCCAGATTGAAAGTCAGGCGATGGAAAACCATTTATCATGCTAACAGACATCAAAAGAAAGCTGGGGTGGCAATCCTTATATCAGACAGATTAGATTTTAAACCAAAGACTGTAATAAGAGATGAGGAAGGACACTATACCATAATTAAAGGGTCTATCCAACAAGAAGATCTAACAATTTTAAGTATTTATGCCCCTAACATGGGAGCAGCCAATTAGATAAGCCAATTAATAACAAAATCAAAGAAACACATCAACAGCAACACAATAATAGTAGGGGACTTTAACACCCCCCTCACTGAAATGGACAGATCATCTAAGCAAAAGATCAACAAGGAAATAAGGGCTGTAAATGACACACTGGAACAGATGGACTTCACAGATATATTCAAAACATTCCATCCCAAAGCAACAAAATACACATTCTTCTCAAGTGCACATGGAAAATTCTCCAGAACAGATCACATACTGGGTCACAAATCAGGTCTCAACCAGTACCAAAAGATTGGGATCATTCCCTGCGTATTTTCAGACCACAATGCTTTGAAACTAGAACTCAATCACAAGAGGAAAGATGGAAAGAACTCAAATACATGAAGGCTAAAGAGCATCCTACTAAAGAATGAATGGGTCAACCAGAAATTAAAGAAGAATTAAAAAATTATATGGAAACAAATGAAAATGAAAGTACAACTGTTCAAAATCTTTGGGATGCAGCAAAGGCGGTCCTAAGAGGAAAGTATATAGCAATACGAGCTTTTCTCAAGAAACAAGAAAGGTCTCAAATACACAACCTAACCTTACACCTAAAGGAGCTGGAGAAAGAACAGCAAATAAAGCCTAAATCCAGCAGGAGAAAAGAAATAATAAAGATTAGAGCAGAAATTAATGAAACAGAAACCAAAAGAACAGTAGAACAGATCAATGAAACTAGGAGCTTGTTCTTTGAAAGAATAAATAAGATTGAAAAACCCCTGGCCAGACTTATCAAAAAGAAAAGAGAAAGGACTCAAATAAATAAAATCATGAATGAAAGAGGAGAGATCACAACCAACACCAAAGAAATACAAACATTTA
The DNA here is from genome assembly GCF_964656455.1 of Halichoerus grypus. Classification (NCBI taxonomy): domain Eukaryota; kingdom Metazoa; phylum Chordata; class Mammalia; order Carnivora; family Phocidae; genus Halichoerus; species Halichoerus grypus. The sequence goes on along the minus strand of NC_135712.1, from coordinate 128,084,176 downwards.
TAAGAACATATTATGAGCAACTATATGTCAGCAAATTACACAATCCAGAAGAAATGGATGTATTCCTAGAGACGTATAAACTACCAAAACTGAACCAGGAAGAAATAGAAAACCTGAACAGACCCATAACCAGCAAGAAAATTGAAGCAGTAATCAAAAATCTCCCAACAAACAAGAGCCCAGGGCCAGATGGCTTCCCAAGGGAATTCTACCAAACATTTAAAGAAGAATTAATACCTATTCTTCTGAAACTGTTCCAAAAAATAGAAATGGAAGGAAAACTTCCAAACTCATTTTATGAGGCCAGCATTACCTTGATCCCAAAACTGGACAAAGACCCCACCAAAAAGGAGAATTACAGACCAATATCCCTGATGAACATGGATGCAAAAATTCTCACCAAAATACTGTCCAATAGTACGTTAAAAGGATTATTCACCACAACCAAGTGGGATTTATTCCAGAGCGGCAATCCACAAATCAATGTGATACACTACATTAGTAAAAGAAAGAACAAGAACCATATTGTACTCTTAATAGATGCAGAAAAAGCATTTGACAAAGCACAGCATCCTTTCTTGATTAAAACTCTTCAGAGTGTAGGGAGAGAGGGTACATACCTCAATATCATAAAAGCCATCTATGAAAAACCCACAGGAAATATCATTCTCAATGGGGAAAAACTGAGAGCTTTTTCCCTAAGGTCAGGAACACGGCAGGGATGTCCACTATCACCACTGCTATTCAACACAGTACTAGAAGTCCTAGCCTCAGCAATCAGACAACAAAAAGAAATAAAAGGCATCCAAATCAGCAAAGAAGTCAAACTCTCACTCCTTGCAGATGATATGATACTTTATGTGGAAAACCCAAAAGACTCCACCCCAAAATTGCTAGAACTCATACAGGAATTCAGTCAAGTGGCAGGATATAAAATCAATGCACAGAAATCAGTTGCATTTCTATACAACAACAACGAGACAGAAGAAAGAGAAATTAAGGAGTTGATCCCACTTACAGTTGTACCCAAAACCATTAAGATACCTAGGAATAAATCTAACCAAAGAGGTAAAGAATCTGTACTCAGAAAACTATAGAACACTCATGAAAGAAATTGAGGAAGACACAAAGAAATGGAAAAACGTTCCATGCTCATGGATTGGAAAAACAAATATTGTGAAAATGTCTATGCTACCTACAGCAATTTGTATGGAACCAGAAAAGACCCCGAATAGCCAGAGGAAATGTTGAAAAAGAAAAGCAAAGCTGGTGGCATCACAATTCTGGACTTCCAGCCCTATTACAAAACTGTCATCATCAAGACAGTATGGTACTGGCACAAAAACAGACACATAGATCAATGAAACAGAATAGAGAAATCAGAAATGGACCCTCAACTCTATGATCAACTAATCTTCAACAAGGCAGGAAAGAATGTCCAATGGAAAAAAGACAGTCTCTTCAACAAATGGTGTTGGGAAAATTGGACAGCCACAGGCAGAAGAATGAAACTGGACCATTTTCTTACACCACACACAAAAATAGACTCAAAATGGATGAAAGACCTAAATGTGAGACAGGAATCCATCAAAATCCTTGAGGAGAACACAGGCAGCAACCTCTTCGACCTCATCTGCAGCAACTTCTTCCTAGACACATGGCCAAAGGCAAGGGAAGCTAGGGCAAAAAAGAACTATTGGGACTTCATCAAGATAAAAAGCTTTTGCACAGCAAAGGAAACAGTCAACAAAACTGACAGAATGGGAGAAGATACTTGCAAATGACCTATCAGATAAAAGGCTAGTATCCAAAATCTACAAAGAACTTATCAAACTCAACACCCAAGGAACAAATAATCCAGTCAAGAAATGGGCAGAAGACATTAACAGACATTTCTACAAAGAAGACATCCAAATAGCCAACAGACACATGAAAAAGTGGTCAACTTTTTTGGCATCGGGGAAATACAAATCAAAACCACAATGAGATACGACCTCACACCAGTCAGAATGGCTAAAATTAACAAGTCAGGAAATGACAGATGTTGGTGAGGATGCAAAGAAAGGGGAACCCTCCTACACTGTTGGTGGGAATGCAAGCTGGTGCAGCCACTCCGGAAAACAGTATGGAGGTTCCTCAAAAAAAAGTTGAAAACAGAGTTACCCTAATACCCAGCAATTGCACTGGGTATTTACCCCAAAGATACAAATGCAGTGATCTGAAGGGGCACCTGCACCCCAATGTTTATAGCAGCAATGTCCACAACAGCCAAACTATGGAAAGAGGCTAGATGTCCATCGACAGATGAATGGATAAAGAAGATGTGGTGTGTGTGTGTGTGTATATATATATATATATATATATATATATATATATATAATGCAGCCATCAAAAAAATGAAATCTTGCCATTTTCAATGATGTGGATGGAACCAGAGGGTATTATGCTAAGCGAAATAAGTCAATCAAAGAAAAACAATTATCATATGATCTCACTGATATGTGGAATTTGAGAAACAAGGCAGAGGATCATAGGGGAAGAGAGGAAAAAAATGAAACAAGATGAAACCAGAGAGGGAGACAAACCATAAGAGACTCTTAATCTCAGGAAACAAACTGAGGGTTGCTGGAGTGAAGGGGGTGGGAGGGATGGGGTGGCTGGGTGATGCACACTGAGAAGGGTATGTGTTGTGGTGAGCGCTGTGTATTGTGTAAGACTGATGAATCACGAACCTGTACCCCTGAAACAAGTAATACGTTATATGTTAATAAAAGAAAAGAATAAAAATAAATAAATAAATAAGTAAAAAGGAATAAAATGCCTAAGTATAAACTTAACCAAGGAGGTGAACAACCTATACTCTGAAAACTATACAACATCAATGAAAGAAATTGAAGAAGACAACACAAATGAGAAGATATTCTATGCTCATGAATTGGAAGAATTAATATTGTTAAAATGTCCATACTACCCAAAGCAATCTACAGCAATCTGTATTCAATGCAATCCCTATCACAATACCAACATTTTTCACAGAACTAGAACAAATAATATTAAAATTTGTATGGAATCACAAAAGACTTCAAATAGCCAAAGCAATCTTGAGAAAGAAGAACAAAGCTGCAAGTATCACAATCCCAGAATTTAAGAGATACTACAAAGCTGCAGTAATCGAAACAGTATGATACTGGCACAAAAACAGACACACAGATCAATGAAACAAAATAGAGAACCCAGAAATAAACCCCTACTCATATGGTCAATTAATCTTCGACAAGGAGGCAAGAATGTACAATGGGAAGACAGTCTCTTCAATAAGTGGTGCTGGGAAAACTGGACAACTACATGCAAAAGAATAAACCAGACCACTTCCTTATAACCTCATAACCATGCACAAAAATAAACTCAAAATAAATTAAAGACCTAATTGTGAGACCTGGAACAACAAAACTCCTAGAGAAGATAGGCAGTAATTTCTTTGACGTGGGCCATAGAAACATTTTTCCAGGTATGTCTTCTCAAGAAAGGGAAACAAAAGCAAATATAAACTAAGGGGACTACAGCAAAATAAAAAGCTTTTGCATAGCAAAGGAAACATAAAAAAAACCATCAATAAAACAAAAAACCTAATGAATGGGAGAAAATATTTTCAAATGATATATCCAGTAAGGGGTTAGTATCTAAAATATATAAAGAACTTGCACAATTCAACACAAAAAAACAAATAATCCAATTAAAAAATAGGCAGAGTACATGAATAAACATTTTTCTAAAGAAGACATACACATAGCCAATAAACACATGAAAAGATGCTCAACATCACTCATCATCAGGGAAATGCAAATCAAAACCACTAAGATATCACCTCACACCAGTCGGAATGGCTAAAATAAAAAAGACAAGAAATAATAAGTATTGACAAGGATGTGGAAAAAAGGGAACCCTCATGCACTGTTGATAGGAATGCAAACTGGCATAGCCACTGTGAAAAACAGTATGGAGGTTCCTCAAAAAATTAAAACTAGAACTACCCATATGATCCAGTAATTCCACTACTGTGTATTTACCCAAAGAATATAAAAACACAAATTCGAAAAGATATATGCACCCCTATGTTTACTGCAGCATTATTTACAATAGCCAAAATTTAGAAGCAGCCCAAGTGTCCACTGATAGATGAATGGATAAAGAAGACGTGCTATATATACACAATGCAATATTACTCAGCCATTAAAAAGAATGAAATCTTGTCATTTGCAACAACATGGATAGATCTAAAGAATGCAATGCTAAGCGAAAAAAGCCAGTCAGAGAAAGACAAATCCCATATGACTTCACTCATATGTAGAATTTAAGAAACAAAACAAATGAACATAGAAAAAAAGGGAGACAAAAAAAACCCGACTCTTAACTACAGAGAACTGATGGTTACCAGAGGGGACATGGGAGTGGGGGATGGGTGAAATAGGTGAAGGAAATTAAGAGTACACTTATCTGCCGGCTCCCCCCTGACGTCAGCCTCGCGGTTCCATTTAAGGCCCCTCCCGCGCTCAGCTCCGAGTGTCGGAGCCGCTGCCGCCAAGTCCGGATCCAGCCTCGCGCGCCGCTGACGCCCGCCCGCCCAACGTGCACTCCCAATTCCTTTTGGTTCTAAGTCCAAAATGGCAACTCTCAAAGATCAGCTGATTCAGAATCTTCTTAAGGAAGAACATACCCCCCAGAATAAGATTACAGTTGTTGGGGTTGGTGCTGTTGGCATGGCTTGTGCCATCAGTATCTTAATGAAGGACTTGGCAGATGAACTTGCTCTTGTTGATGTCATAGAAGACAAACTGAAGGGAGAGATGATGGATCTCCAGCACGGCAGCCTTTTCCTTAGAACACCAAAAATTGTCTCTGGCAAAGATTATAATGTGACTGCAAACTCCAAGCTGGTTATTGTCACAGCTGGGGCACGTCAGCAAGAGGGAGAAAGCCGTCTTAATTTGGTCCAGCGTAACGTGAACATCTTTAAGTTCATCATTCCTAATATCATAAAATACAGCCCAAACTGCAAGTTGCTTGTCGTTTCCAATCCAGTGGATATCTTGACCTATGTGGCTTGGAAGATAAGTGGCTTTCCCAAAAACCGTGTTATTGGAAGTGGTTGCAATCTGGATTCAGCCCGGTTCCGTTACCTAATGGGGGAAAGACTGGGAGTTCACTCATTAAGCTGTCACGGGTGGGTCCTTGGGGAGCATGGAGACTCCAGTGTGCCTGTATGGAGTGGAGTGAACGTTGCTGGTGTCTCTCTGAAGAATCTGCACCCTGACTTAGGCACTGATGCAGATAAGGAACAGTGGAAAGAGGTTCACAAACAGGTGGTTGACAGTGCCTATGAGGTGATCAAACTGAAAGGCTACACTTCCTGGGCCATTGGACTGTCTGTGGCAGATCTGGCCGAAAGTATAATGAAGAATCTTAGGCGGGTGCATCCAATTTCCACCATGATTAAGGGTCTCTATGGAATTAAAGATGATGTCTTCCTTAGTGTCCCTTGCGTCTTGGGACAGAATGGAATTTCAGATGTTGTGAAGGTGACTCTGACTCCTGAGGAGGAGGCCCGTTTGAAGAAGAGTGCAGATACACTTTGGGGGATCCAAAAGGAGCTGCAGTTTTAAAGTTTTCTAATGTACCACTTCACTGTCTAGACTACAGCAGGATTTTAGTTGGAGGTTGTGTATATTGTCCTTATTATCTGTTACTCAAGTAATATTAAAATGGCCTAAGAAAAAAACGTCAGTTTCCTAAAGTTCCAAATAGCAATGGTTCACCAAACCCTGCCCCTGTATCCTGATGCTGATGATATCTGTCTTTGTAGCCCTAAATGGGTTAACGCAAGTTAGCCCCACCGTCTCAGAGGCACCATGGCCAGAGCTGCGGCTGCTCTTCACACCGGATGTGTGTTTACTGTGTGTTCTGTCACTTCGGGTTCCTTCCCCCAACACCCAACATGCCTAGTCCGTCTTTTCCAGTCAGTCATGTCCTAGGATCCAATGTATAAATTCAATATTGCATGTATTGTGCATAACTGTTCTAAAGGATCCTACTTTGTGTACCATGTATGTCAGAATATAGTGTACATGGCCATATAATGTAAAAAGACAACGCAACCAACTAAGTGTCATACCAACTAAAATACCAAATAAATTTTGAACAGTGACTCTCAAAAACAAAAAAAAAACAAAAAAAAAAACAAAAAAAAGAGTACACTTATCTGGATGAGCAATGGATAATGCACAGAATTGCTGAATCACTATATTGTACACCTGTAACTAAGATAACACTGTATGTTAACTATACTGGATTTAAAAATTTTAAAAAAGAAAAAAAAAAAGCAAGGCTTAAAAGGATCAAAGTGATTCCAAGTAACTTAACTGTACAACACAACAATCTGACACTATATAAAGGAATTCAGCACTCTAATAACATAAAATTCACAATCAACAGAGAAAGAAACTGGGTGGCTGGGGATCAGGGATTGTAGGAAAACTTGTATTTTATTATAGATCTTCCAACATCTTTTCAATTTTATACCTTATGTCTACACTACCAATCAAATAAAAATCATTAAAAAATTAAAAATTTGAAGTATTTGTCATTTTTTAAAGGAGTGAAATCAGAATATTCTTATTCTGTATTAGCACATGATCAAATGGATACAAACAAAACAGAGAGCTCTTGTAGATGTGATTCTAAAATAGCCCCGCCATGTATCACCTCCAGATGGTAAGTTCTATTGAAAATCTGGAGTTCAAGCAGATTCTAACTTCCATTAAGTTCCAAAAGTGTACTTTAAAAATCTATTAACCAGAACCCTGAACATATTTTCCCATAGAGACAATGCTAGGCTGGTCTAGAAAAGCCTATTTCACCCATGATGTATCTCAAGTGCAGTCCTATACAAAAGAGCACTGTAAAACCCCAATTAAAAAAAATTTGGAGGAGTATTCAGAATTCCCCTTTGCAGGGGCTAAAAGCATCCTTCCCTCTATATCCCTGACATTAGGAACAGGGATTCAATTCCTACCTCCAAAGTCTCCCCTGACTCCAAGCCTCTCTCAGTAATCCCAAGAAACTCAGGTTAGTGCAGGGACCAAAATGAAGTGAAGGCAGACAAAAAGCATGCAAGGGGCTGGAGGAGATTAACTGCACATGGACTCCTCCTAAGTCCATAAAAAACTTAGGCAAGCCTCTCAGCCTTAGTTCCCTGTCCTTTATTTTGAGGCAAGATGGCATGGTGAACGGGATACCTGGGTGGCTCAGTCAGTTAAGTGTCTGCCTTTGCCTTCGGCTCAGGTCATGATCCCAGGGTCCTAGGATCAAGTCCCGCATCAGGCTCCCTGCTCAGTGGGGAGCCTGCTTCTCCCTCTGCCTGCCACTCCCCCTGCTTGTGCACTCTCTCTCTCTCTCCTCTCTCTCTCTCTGACAAATAAATAAATAAATAAATCTTGGGGGGGGGAAGATGGCATGGTAAAGGAGTTAGATGGGTTTAGGTTCCAATGTCAGCTTTGAAGCTTACTGAACTGTGTGAGCATAGGCAACTTAACTATCCTCACTGAGTTACAGTTTCCTTAACTATAAAATGGGGATGACACCCCCATTGTTGTTCAAGCTTGTTATATAAGGACAGTCACAAAATATGGAAAGTATCAACTGCACTAGTAGTCTCATTGTAGGTCCTCAAAAAATGGAAGCTGGTAATCTGCTGTTACTTCTTCTGAGGACCTCAGAGATTCTGGCCTGCTCTCCCTCCTACTAGTAGCGCCTGTCCCTTGAGACAGACTAGGAGTCTCCAAAAACTGTTGTTAACAGAAACAACATAAAACCAGGGAAAACATGGTCCTCTTCCCCACTCATACAAATGAGGGTGCAAATGACAGACAAATGAATACATCAAGTACTAACATGTCAGAGGAATACAAGTCAACGCGTTTTACTGATTTCATCATGGTACCCAATAATGAGGGTGGCTGTAGAAGCAGTGATGGTAGAAGGGTTCAGGAGAACAGTAGGAAGCAGAAAGCAAAAAGGCTATGGCAACTGCTCCTTCCCCCTCCCTCTTTTTACCCATGGCAATGGCAAAACCTATAGGCACAGCAAGGTGAAAAGCAAGAACTGGGGGCTAGAGTGGCCCTAAGTAACTAATGACTTACAATGAAATTTTACATAGTATAGAAGCTTTTAATTTAATATACAGAATTTGTAGGAGAGAGAAATACAAAGAATCACACCATCTAAGCCCAAAGAAACATCTAACTTGGGGTGGTTTTTATTGCATGCTGAAATCTTTTTGATAAGGATTACTTACTCAAGAGAAACAATAAGAAAATGTGATTCAATATCCAATTTTCCATAAATTGCTTTCTAAAATATAAAATACATGCAATGTACGAGCCAAGGTTAAAAGAAAACCCAAAGAAAAAGCTCTTTGGTAATTCAAGTCACATCAAATTAAGTCTTCTAAAATACAGGAAACAGAACCACTGGCCTGGAAGGGACTTTCAGAGGCAGCTCCAGCCTCCAGGCAAATTGAGACCCAGAAGAACCAAAATGGTTATTGACCAGGCTCCTATGGGATATTCAATCACCCAAACCAACACAGGAGCATGTACAATACAAGAAAGGATTTATATCTTCAAACTTAACAAATTCTCTCTGCCAACTGAAGCATTTTCTCATCTTCTTCTTGGATAAGACATGACTGACAAGTATTCTCTTAATCAAAATGTCCTACAGACTTAAAGACAGTCATTAAAGTTATCTCTCAATTGCTTTCTGGCTCATGGAGCATTTATTCAGAAATCGTATTCTTTATTTCTAACCATTTTCATTTCTATCTTGACTTCTTTAAGTTCCATATATCCCTCCTTAAAACAGGACACTAAAGAGGCCTTACTAATTCCAAGTATAATAAAAAGACTACTTCCTAGTTCTAACAAGATTTGTTAATTGATCCAAATTCATAGGCTTTTAATATACAGTAGTACCTGGTTTATTCAATCTAAGATGCATTATAAATCCCAGTTACATCAGCTGTTTGCATGTAGTGAGAACTCTCTAAATTTGGACTGAAATAAACCAGGATCTTTCTGTCCTGCATCTGTGCTTTGCAATGTTTCTTCTAATTGAATTTTTTTTCTTCTTCTTGGTTTTTTTTTTTTTTTGGTGAATTATGGAACTGAATCAAGAATATTACTCAAATTTAAGGTTATATCTACTCTCTCCCTTATTTATATAGGCAATAATCACAAAACAAACTTAATAGGTCTACCATCATTCCTTATTTAGCTCAAACCAATGCCTTATCATCATCCTAGCATCTCCTAGATTCCAAGGTAAATGTATATGATATTTGCCAGGCTTATTTACTCATTTGTTGTGATGCAACCTAATCAACCAAAAATATTTTTAATAACTAAATGGATGCTTGAATGTTTTTATGAAATTTTTGTTTAAATGCAAGATTTCAGAAAGGTGATACAACCTGTGAGAGCAATTTCTTCAGAAGCTGTGCGATGGCAGGATCCTCCGGTGGAGGGCAGTCAGGAAGAGAACCATTTCGTTTCTTCTGGCGCATGTGAAGATGTCTGAACAAGCTAGTAATATCTTTAGACCTCAAAGCATAATCAAATATAGAACGACTTACTGGCTCTTTTAAAACACTGAGTAGGACAAGTTTCCTTTCAATCTATATTAGGAAAATAAAAAGAATTAGCCAAAGACACAACATATAGTACAGTTATTTTCATATTCAGTAAATACAACCTGTGCAAAGTTAATATAGGTATTTATTTTCTAAAAAACGGGCGAAATCAACATCTGCAATTTTTGCTTAGAAGAAAAAAGAATACTAGTGACCTTTAAGAGCTAAGGTTTTTCTTTACATAGTTAGCATGTGAGTACACATATGTGTATTCCATACTGGAAGAATAATAGTATATACCCAGGCTAGAAAAATTTAGAAAATGACAGAGACTTTTTCTGGATGCCAAAATGTCAGATGATCTCCTAGATCAAAAGTACCTGGAGCTCACAGGTCTAACAGCCAGCAGGTACTGACTGAGAAAAGATGCTCAACAGTCACAGGGCTGCCCAGCAATCATCACGTTTCCCAGTAGATTCAACCCCTTCTTAAAAAACATTACTCTCTCCACAGAGTTCATGAAATCCTTCCTTTTTTTATCCCCAAAAACACCCTCCTTGTCAATGGATATATAATAAAAAGGATGAGCATACTAACCACAACGAAGAGCATTTTCTTTAGACATATTTAACTACCTGATAAGCTGGCCAGTGCAAACCAGCATAAAAGGGTATCTTTTGTCTAATTCAAACTGTAGAAAGGCAGATTTATGAAGCATATGGATAATTAGGCTCTCAACTCCCAATCCTAGCCTTTCAAAAAATAAAGCAATGAAAAAAGAAAAAAAATATGAGCCCCATATTGGGTACTGAGATACTACTAAAATATATATATCTCCTGAGAAATATACATATATTCCTGAGAAAACAAAGAGTGGTGTAGATTTCTAAAAAACCACCTAATGTCAGATTTTTTTTTAATGTTAGATTTATTACAGTAAACTACCACTAAGTTACTACAAATGAATGCAATTTTTAATTCCCAGGGATACTTTCTCCACATTGTGTTATAAGTTTCATGAACAAACTTCTAAATGGAATAAGTAACCAAAAGTAGTGAGAATCCCTAGACCAGATTTCCAAGAAAATTTATTAAACTTTAAAAGAAATTGGGGTGCCTGGGTGGCTCAGTCAGTTAAGCATCTGCCTTCAGCTCAGGTCATGATCCCAGGGTCCTGGGATCGGGTCCCGCATCGGGCTCCCTGCTCAGTGAGGAGCCTGCTTCTCCCTCCGCCTGCCGCTCCCCCTGCTTGTGTGCTGTTTCTCCCTCTCTCTGTCAAATGAATAAATAAAATCTTTAAGAAAAATAAAAATATAAAAAAATTTTTTAAATAAAAGAAATAGAAAAGGCTGGGGCACTGCCTGGCTGGCTCAGTTGGAAGAACATGCAACTCTTGATCTCGGGGTTGTGAGTTTGAGCCCCATGTTGGGTACTGAGATACTACTAAAATAAATAAGCTTTTTAAAAAAATTAATTAATTAAAAAGACATATTTTCTAGTAATATTATCCATCTTTCATATATATGTGTATATATAAATTGCTAAGATAAAAATTAAAAATTCTACAAACTATGAAACAAAGAATGATGATCCCCAAAAATGGATGAATCTCTGGGGAAAAGGATGGAAGGCACAGCCAAAGCCTCCTCATTTCCAGAATATATCCACGATCATTTTCTCCAACCAAGGGAAAGGTGCATTGGAATATAAAAGTGGCAGAAGCTAGAAGCATGTGAATTTGCAAAAGGGAAATAGAGTTTTAGTAAAAAAAAAAAAAAAAAAAATTCAGAATATTTTAATAGCCAGAATCATCTCTCAACAGTTCACTCAATTTAGATTATTTTTTGATAGCTTTCTAGGAAGATAAAGCATGTCAGTGCTGACAAGTTGGGTAAATAACTGCTTTATACAAACCAAAAACCTGAAATTTATGCTATGGGAAGAGAGGAGGGGGGCACAAGTCATTAGATTTAAAAAAAAAAAAAAAAGATTAAATCAGATTTTAAAAGATTAGATTAAAATAATGAAAAAGAACAGAAAAAAAAACCAGAACCAGTTACTGGTCCAAAGAAAACGAACATCTGTAAAAGGCTTTTTCCAATTTATTATAAATGCTGACTTCGGCTAAAATCAGTTATACTTTTTACAATAAAAGTAGAGGCCCATCAATATTTCCACTGTATTTCACTTTAATAGCACATGTTTTACAACACTGCACATAATAAAGCATGAACTATTGAGTGCTACATTATGCATAAAATGATGTATAACACAACAGTCTCTTGAACTTTTCTCACCTTCAATACTGTTTGTTCCATTAACATTAACTAGCTTAAAGGAATGTGAAAATGCTGTAGCCCAATTCAATCTTTAAAAATTTAAATAAAAATAGGACTTTCTAAACCTTTTTTTTTTAACGGGCACAATTTGGAGAGGACTGAGGCCAAGTTGGAACAAGCATACCTGTATTATTGGTTGAGTAATATATGGGTCTAGGTAAGGCATCAGTTTGCAGTATACATCAGCTGTACTTATTTGATGAGCTACCACTGTGATAAATCCTACAGCACCATAGCGTATCCATAGATTGGGATGACACAGAAATGGGGCTAAACAGGAAAAGAAAAAGGTATGGATTTAAACCATGTTTATCCAATTGGGATAAACAAATTTTCACTTTATAACACAACTGATAAAGGGATTGTACCCCAATGTTACTATCAGCTGTCTTCACATACTCAATTATCCTATGGCATAAACTCAACTCAACATACTAATATTATAATATTCTCTATCATACACAACAGCAATAATACCATAAAAGAATTTTTAGAGCTATTTATCTGACATTCTTTTAAATGAAAAGGTTTGATAAAATCTAATACAACATTCATAAATTCATTCACAAGGCATTATGAATAGAACTAAAGGCAGAAAATATGATGCCCATTCTTAAAGAGTTTAAAATATAAGATTAGGGACGCCTGGGTGGCTCAGTCGTTTAAGCGTCTGCCTTTAGCTCAAGTCATGATCTCAGGGTCCTGGGATCGAACCCAGCATCGGGCTCCCTGCTCAGCGGGGAGTCTGCTTGTCCCTCTCCTTCTGCCCCTCCCCCCAGCTTGTGCTCTTTCTCTCTTTCTCTCTCTCTCGCTCTGCTCTCCCTCTCTCAAATAAATAAAATCTTTAAAAAATAATAAAAATTTAAATATATATATATAATATTAAACCAGAAAAGTAAATGAATGTCTTTTCACCCCTTTTAACTATCTTGTGTATTACACTTAAAAATCAATGACTTCAACTAATCAAAGTAAGATTTAGAATAAAATTAAAACTTTTAAACCCGATTTAGAATAAAACTTCTAAAAGAAAAAATACGTATGTATACATATAATTGTTCTAAGTATGCTAAAACATCAGCATTTAGAGGATATTAATTTTACAAGAAATGTAGGGTAATAGAGAAATAAGAACACTGTCATATGCCAATATTACTTATATAAAAGAGAGAAGGAGAAAAAATTTGTTCAAAATATCCGTCTCCGAAGTTCTCCCATTTCCAACTCTTTTAATTACACATGAAGGAGGTTTTGATTATTTCATAAGCACCATGCAGCCTCTGATACAACAACAAAGGAGGGCTGGTAGTTTCCCTTTGACAACAGGCAAAATGAGGACTGAAAAATACCGAAGAACCTCCAGAAAATAGCTAAACCCAAAATGACGTGGCAGGAGTTAGGCACTGTATGAGCCTGAACTATTGGTCCCAATTCTTTACATTATCTCTGTTACACAACCACACTCTTTGCCTTGTGCTCATGGTATACAAAGGGTACTTTTCTGCCTCTTGCTTTTAGCTCAGTCATATCAACCTGCTCTGGCCAATGGGATATTAGCAGATATAACACTAACAGAGACCTGAAATGTGCTACATAGCTAGGCTTGCTGTCTCATGCTTCTGCCATCACCTAGAACATAACCCAAAAAACTGCTGCCCATCTAACATGGGACCCAGAATGAGACAGATGGGTCACTCTCACTACAATCTGGAGATACAAAGCCTAAAGCAGAGCCACCCATACAGCCCACACATTCATGATGAGAACTTTACTAAAGCATTCACTGAGATTTTACGGTTGACTGTCGTACAGCATCACTGTATCAGTAAGTAGCTGATACAAAGAACCTCAAACACTCAAGAGGATTTCCTATAAAACAGTGTACTTGATCTTTTCTCTATCCAATACATTCCAATTATATGGGAACAAGCATGAGGGAAGGGGAGTATGCATAATACCTAAGTGGGAAGAGTGTAGTTTTTTTTCAAAACTGTCAAAGAAATCATGATGCCATTATCACCACCACCATTCCCTTTAGTAATAACTATAACAGACTACACATAAAAACAGAACAACAGAGAGATGTATACAGTTTATGTTTTAAAGGTGTTTCTAAATTACTAAAAATTGTTTGTTCTTTGAAATAGTTCAAAATGCCAACGGATAATTTAGTTGATTTTTTTCAGCAAAGCTTTGTCCCCCCACAGATAGTACCCAAATTCAGTTCCAGTTCTAAGGGAGTTCCTTATCCAAGAAGTTGTACCATATTGAGTTTATTCTATACCTAAAGATAAAGATACATTTATTTTGATGCTAAACTAAAGATACAGAGTGTCCCATATGTTCGTCCTATGATCAATGACAAGAAACAGCAGAACACAGAAAAATCTCTGTAAAATTTGAGAAGAGGGATAAAAACTATATTTATGATGATTTTTGCTTAAAAATTGATAGACATCCATTTTTCAGATAAATCAAATGCTAATTATAAGCTACATTAAGTCTCAAAAAAAGTTTCCAAGTAATTAGGCAACAGAAAAAATGTATTATATGAGGGGTGCCTGGGTGGCTCAGTCGGTTAAGTGTCTGCCTTCCGCTCAGGTCATGATCCCAGGGTCCTGTGATGGAGCCCCACATCGGGCTCCCTGCTCAGCTCCCTGCTCTCGCTATACCCCTCCCCAACAACTCATGCTCTCTCTCTCTCTCAAGTAAATAAAGTCTTTACAAAAAAAAAAAAGAAATTATATGAAATTAGAACATACACGTAAATATTTATATACAGAGAATATTCATTAAAATAAGGCGGATCAAAATCAAAGGCAAGAAAAACTTGACCCATAAAGGTAATGCCACTTTCATAGGAGAAAAAAGAAAGCACTATGTGAGAATTCAGGAAATGAAAATGAGCAGGAAAACATTCCATATAGCATGATATGCATGTTAAGAAAATACATTTTCTCCTTAATATTATTATGGAAAACACTGCTTTCTATATCTGCCCTTACACTACACAGCACTCCATAGCTTATATGAAAAACCAAAAACAATTCAGTGTAATCGAGATTCTCATCATGATTGTGGTACCAATACTCAACAATTTCTAAAATTTGTAATTATTTTGAACATATGCATAAAAAATTCAAACCAAATTAAGATTATAAACTAAAAGAACAACTATAGATATTAGAGTGTAAAATAAGAAACCTCCATATAAATTTTCCACAAATATTTTTTAAAAAGCTACATTCATGCCTTAAAAATTTCCAGAAATTTTGGATGCCTCGGTGGCTCAGTTGGTTAAGCGTCTGCCTTCGGCTCGGGTCGTGATCCCGGGGTCCTGGGATCGAGCCCCACATTGGGCTCCCTGCTCCACGGGGAGCCTGCTTCTCCCTCTCCCTCTGTCTGCCACTCCCCCTGCTTGTGCTCTCTCTCTCTCTGACAAATAAATAAAACCTTAAAAAAAAGAATGTTTAAAAAAAAATTTTTTCCAGAAATTTTATACATCTCTACAAGCTACTACCTACTTTCTCAACAATCAAAATAAATCATAACTCCTTTGTCTTTTTTCTCTGAGGACTGCCTCAAGAATAACCTATAACCAAATCCAACCAATTTTGGCTTTCTATTAATTTTCCTTGGCAAAGCATTTAGCAGCAATTAAGCATTTTATCCAAAAAAGGCAATTTTCTAAGATTTCATGTCCTCTCAAGACAGAGCCAACTTAGTATCTTATATTGCTTACTATCTTAAAATGAAGTGATAAGAAGACTAAAAGTTCCAGATATTCTTAATTTTAGAAAGTGTCGTATTTATTTGTTTGCCCTTATTCTGAATTTTAAATTGAGGGAAATAGGCTAAGTACTATAAAGGTTAAACATTAATTCTTTTCATTGGTTAATAAAATTGTTAACAGTAGTAACTTCAACACTATGAATTCTTAGGTGGCAACCAGTGCAATGGCAGATGTCATAGACAATCCTGTACATTCAATTTCAACTTCCTGACTAGTGGTCAATTGTTCAAAAAATAGGTTGACTCTCCAAAGCAGTTAAAGACTTTATCTACATCATGTTAAAAACGAAACAAAACAAAACAACCTAGTTTTCAAGTTAAAGACTTATCTACAGATAAAAACAAAGAGCTATTTCCCAAGCTGGGCTAGAGGACCAAATGACCTTGTTTGTTTGCCTGCCTGTCTCTTGTATACATGCAAGCATACGTGAACATGCACGTAAGTGTGCACACACACACACACACACGGGACAATAAAGTTGAAAATCTGACTCTATATTGCCTAGAACTTTTACAACGCTCTCTCATTTGTTATTTCCCTTAAGACACCCTTAATTTTCTATTTCTAATTTTAAGAAACAGAAACTTACCAATATCACTGGCAAATTCATAGACGTGGGGTTTTTGCAGCAGCCCTAACTGGCACATACAGGTAAGGGCATTAAGAGCTTTAACAATAACAAATTCCTCAGCATCACTAAGACCTTGTTGCAGCAGGGGTTTGAGAATTGAGGAGCTCTGCCAACCAACATACGCAGCAACACCTGAAAGAGAAGCAACATCACATGATTATTCTATACCTGAAAGTACAAATGCCATTAAGTTAAACAATAAAATTAATCAAAACCCAAATATATTGAGCAACAATCCAGGATAGGCCATCGCACTTCCTACTCAGCACAATATATGAAAAAGATCCATACCAAAGCAAATCACCAAGAAATTCTGGAACACCAAGGGAAAAAAAAAGATCTTACGAACTTAGAGATAGAAAAATATGTCCCCTAAAAAGGAAAGAGGAACAATGAAAACGATCTTCACAAAATAATCTTTAGCAACAACGGAGGCTAGAACACAACAGAGCAAGACCTCCAAAGTTGTGAAATAAATTTTACACTTAAACTGCCAATAAAATAAGAGAACAAAAAAAGGCATTTTAAAACATACAAAGACTATCCAGGTTAACTTCCCATGCAACCCTACCTAAGAAAGTTTCTTGAGGATGTTCTTCAGCAAAATAAAAAAAAAAAATGCAGAATATACAAAAATGACAGATACAACCCAGGAATTCAAGGGGATAAACTGATAATAGCTAGCAAAGATTCAGAAATCTATCAGCCAAATTAGAACAAAAAGCCAATAAATTTCAAAAATGTTATCAAAAAGAAAAATGGAATAGATTACAAGCAATAGGTAAAACTGGTAAGAAAGAGGCTTGATATTACAGACAAGGTAAAGAAGATGTATTACTTTCTTTCGAAAGGAAAACAAAGGAATCTGAAAGTCCAGAACAAACAAAAAATTGTTCAAGAAAATAATGGTATAAATAAAAAGTAAATTAAAATGTGCAAAGTCCTTAATAATCTGCAGAAGACAGAAAGAATCCACTGATGACATCCTAAACATTTTCATCAAGTGATAAAGGAGTCATGGCATTAGAACTGTGGGGAAGCAAATATAGTACACTACTTGGTTCTAAAGTCAATAAAATTTACACATAATCATGTAAATTTTGCTTTGAAATTTCAGAATCAGTCTATACAAGCACAAGACTTTATTATGACTACAGAACAAAATATAAATATTATCAACTATGCAATGCATTTGCTAGTTGAACTGTCAATCAATAATTGGCAGAAAGAACCTACCAACAAGGAAAAGGAGAAAGAGAAAGGGGCACTCATCTCCTTGTAGTCCAGAAGTAGATCAATAAGAAGGAGGTTTAATTATTCAAAGTTATAAAAACAACACAGAAAAACTAAAGCACTGAAAATAGTGATCTACATCTCAAAAACAGAGGGGAAGAGAGATCAGGAAATGGTATGAGTTAAAACTTCATGTGGCATAGGGGAGCCTCGGTGGCTCAGTTGTTAAGTGTCTGTCTTCAGCTCAGGTCGTGGTCCCAGGGTCCTGGGATAAAGCCCCACATCGGGCTCCCTGCTCAGCGGGAAGCCTGCTTCTCCCTCTCCCTCTGCCTGCCTCTCTGCCTACTTCTGCTTTCTCTCTCTGTCAAATAAATAAATAAAATCTTTAAGAAAAAAAAAAGGGCCAAAATAATAAATAAAAAATTCACAGAAGAAGTATGAATGAGTAATCAACATGAGAAATTTTTCACCTCCACAAATAAACACAGAAATATACATCAAAACAAGTTATCATTTTACCATACCAACAGGCAAAGATTATGTGAAACCTATTCCATGCTGAAGGGTATGCAGTAGGGTCAAACGATGCTGATCAGAATGGAAAATGATACAATGTTTTTTGAAATGCTTATAAAATGTATCAGGAGTTTTAAAAATATATTCATATTCTTTAACCCAATAATTAAAATTTCAGACTTCTATCCTGAGAAAATAATCAGAAGCAAATATTTATGTAAAATATTATCTCTATATGAAAGGAAAAAATGAAAATAATTTAAATATCCAAAAGTGATAAATTTTGGTAAAACCATATAATGGACTATCTTCATCTATTAAATTATGGTTTCAAAATAAATTTTTTTTAAGATTTCATTTATTTATCTGACAGAGAGAGCACAAGCAGGGGGAGCAGCAGGCAGAGGCAGAGGGAGAAGCAGGCTCCCCGCTGAGCAGGGAGCCTGATGTGGGGCTCGATCCCAGGACCCTGGGATCATGACCTGAGCCGAAGGCAGATCCTTAACCAACTGAGCCACCCAGGCACGCTGGTTTCAAAAAAATTTTAATGACATGAGAAAATGCTTAGAATATGTCACCAGGAAAATAATTAAAAAATAATAAGATTAAGAAGTAATATAATACATACATAATACTTCTGTGCCCAGCACTACTACATATGTTAGTTCATTTTATCTTCACAACAGATAGGTACTATTATTTTTCTTAAGATTTTATTTGAGAGAGAGAGCACACGCACGCGTGCACGCATAAGCAGGGGGGTGGGGGGGCTCCCCGCTGAGCAGGGAGCGAAGTGGGGCTTGATCCCAGGACTGGGGATCATGACCCAAGCCAAAGGCAGACGCTTAACCGACTAAGCCAACCAGGAGTCCCCAGATAGGTACTAGTGTTATTCCCATTTTACAAATACAGAAACTAAGGAAAAAAGACATTAAATGATTTCCCCATCAACCACAACTAGTAAATGACAAAGCCAGAACATGAATCCAACAGTATGGCTCCAGAATAGAATACCTACTCTTAACAGGTACACAATAGTGCCTCATGACATATATGACAAGATGGCAAAAATGGAATGGAAAGAGGAGAGAGTGACCTATAGAATTAAAACACCAAAACATTTACAGACGTCATAAAGGACTATAAGATTAGAGGTGATTTATTTTCTTCTTGGTTTCTTTATTTTCCAAATTTTCTACAGCAGGGGCACCTGGGTGGCTCAGTCGTTAAGCATCTGCCTTCAGCTCAGGTCATGATTGGGATCGAGCCCCACATCGGGCTCCCTGCTCCGCGGGAAGTCTGCTTCTCCCTCTCCCACTCCCCCTGCTTGTGTTCTCTCTCTCGCAGTCTCTCTCTGTCAAATAAATAAATAAAATCTTTAAAAAAAAAAAAATGTTTCTACAGCAAACATATATTACTTTTATAAACAAAATACAAACAATGAAAGTTATTTGAGAATTAAAAACATTAAGGCATGATTCAAAATACACATGAATTGATCAACAGATGGAAGTTCTAAGCACCACCTTTTCCACAAAAAAGAAATAAAAATAAGATTTGAAAGAAGAAAGCAAGAAAGACAAAGATGTGAGAAGCAAAGTATAAGAACAGAGTTAGAGGAGTCTGAGATGAATCAATAAACTAATACAAACAGTGGAAAAAACCATCAACAAAACAAAAAGGCAACTTTCTGAATGGGAAAAAATATTTGCAAATGATATATCCAATAAGGGGTTAATATCCAAAATATATAAAGAACTTACACAACTCAACACCAGAAAGACAGACAATCCAATTACAAAATGGGCAAAGGACCTGAATGTGGAGAAAAGAGAATCCTTATGCACTACTGGTGGGCATGTAAATTGATACAGCCACTATGGAAAACAGCATGGAAGTTCCTCAGAAATTTAAAAATAGGAATACCATATTACCCAGCAATTCTACTTCTGGGTATATATCCAAATAAATGAATTCAGGCTCTCAAAGAGACATCTGTACTCCCATTTTCATTACAGCATTATTTACAATAGCCAAGATATGGAAGGGACCTAAGTGTCCATCAACAGATGAAAGGATGGGGGCACCTGGGTGGCTCAGTCGTTAAAAGCATCTGCCTTCAGCTCAGGTCATGATCCCAGGGTCCTGGGATCGAGCCCCACATTGGGCTCTCTGCTCAGCAGGAAGCCTGATTCTCCCTCTCCACTCCCCCTGCTTGTGTTCCCTCTCTCGCTTTGACTCTCTCTGTCAAATAAATAAATAAAATCTTTAAAAAAAAAAACAAAACAGATGAAAGGATGAAGAAGATGTGGTACATATATACAATGGAGTATTACTCAGTCACAAAAGAGTGAAATCTTGCCATTTGTAACAACATGGATGGACCTAGAGGGTATTATGCTAAGTTAAACAAGTCAGACAAAGACAAATAACATACAACTTCACTTATATATGGTATCTAAAAAACAAAATGAAAAATCAAACAAAACAGAAACAGATTCATAAATACAGAGAACAAACTGGTGGTTGCCAGACGGAAGAGGGGTGAGGAGACGGGTAAAATAGGTGAAGGGGATTAAGAGGAACAAACTTCACTATAAAATAAGTAAGTCATGAAATGTAAAATACAACATAGAATATAAACAATAATATTGCAATAACTTTGTTTGGTGACAGTAAGTACACTCACCGTGGTGAGCATTTATAATATATGTAAATGTTGAATCACTGTTGTACACCCGAAACTAATATATTATATATCAATTATACATCAAAAATTTTTTAATTTTTTAACTATAAAGATGTCTGAAAAGAGATCAATAATCTCCAATAGTAACAAAGCAAGAACAGCATACAATTCTGAAACGGAGAAAAGGATCCTTTTCTCCAAAACATTATATGGCAGCATTTACAGAAATATCAATACTGTTGCTATATGAGTTTTTCTTTTTTTATTTTTTGGGAAAAAACCAAAGGCAAACCTTTTAGCAGTTACTTTCCTAGATTCTTGGGAACCAAAATCTATACCCTACAGCTTTCTGCAAATACATGAGAAAGTTCAGATACCAGTGAAGCTTTCCAATATGCAGAATAGTTTTTCAATCTTTTAAGCTAACAGACAAGCTGTTACAAGCATGTGCAAAATGATACAAAAAAAGGTTAATTGGTAACCATAATAATATGGCTTTGGCATATACTATTTCATAACTGAATTAGAAACAAAGGAGAAGTAACAACTGACACCACAGAAATCCAAAGGATGATAAAACTGTAAAGAATTATATGCCAACAAATTGGACAAACTAGAAGAAATGGATAAATTCCTAGAAACATACAATCTTCTAAAAGTAAATCAAGAAAAAATAGAAAATCTGAACAGACCAATTACTAGTAATGAAACTGAATCAGTAATCAAAAAACTCCCAAAGAGGGGCACTGAGAGGTGGCTCAGTCTGTTAAGTAGCTGACTCTTGGTTTTGGCTCAGACTGTGTCTCAGAGTCCTGGGATTGAGCCCCAAGTTGGGCTCCACGCTCAGCATGGAGTCTGCTTATCCCTCTCCCTCCCCCCTGCCCCTCTCCCCGCTCATGCTCTCTTTCTAAAATAAATCAATAAAATCTTAAAAAAAAAAAAAACACCACCGAAAGAACAAAGTCCAGAACCAGATGGATTCACAAGTGAATTTTACCAACCATTCAAAGAATTAATACCTATTCTCCTCAAATTATTCCAAAAAAAAGAAGAGGAAGGAAAGCCAGCACTACCCTGACACCGAAACCAAAGACCAAGGAAAAAAAAAAAAGAAAAAAGAAAACTGTAGGCCAATATCTATGATAAACATACACGTAAAAATCGTCAACAAAATATGAGCAACCCATTCAATGAGCATTTAACAATACATTAAAAAAAATCATTCACCACACACGATCAAGTGGGATTTATTCCAGGGATGCAAGGATGGTTCAGTATTTGCAAATCAATACATCACATTAATAAACCAAAGGATAAAATTATATGGTCACCTCAATAGATGCAGAAAAAGCCTTTGACAAAATTTAACATCTGTTCATGACAAAAACTCTCAACACAGTGGGTTTAGAGGAAACATACCTCAACATAATAGAGGCCATATATAAAAAACCCATAGCTAACATCATACTCAATGGTGAAAAACTAAGAGCTTTTCCTCTAAGAACAGGAAGAAGACAAGGATGTCCACTCTCACCACTTTTATTCAACATAGTAATGGAAGTCTAAGCTGCAGCAATTGGACATGAAAAGAAAAAAGGTATCCAAATTGGTAAGGAATAAGTAAAACTGTCACTATTTGCAGATAACATGATTCTATATACAGTAAGCTCTAAAGACTTCACCAAAACACTATTAAAATAAATAAATTCAGTAAAGTTGCAGGATACAAAATACACAGAAATCTTGCCATTCTACACACTAGCAACAAAGCAGCAGAAAGAGAAAGTAAGAAAACAGTTCTATCTGCAATTGCACCGAAAAGAATAAAATGTGTAGGAATAAATTTAACCATGGAGGTGAAAAACTGGATTTTGGAAACCATAAAACATTGATGAAAGAAACTGGAAGATGATACAAATGGAAAGATACTGTATGCTCATGGGTTGGAAAAATATTGTTAAAATGTCCATACTACCCAAAGCAATCTACAAATTCAATGCAATCCCTATCAAAATGCCAACATTTTACACAGAACCAGAATAATATTAAAATATTTATAGAATCACAAAAGACCCCAAATAGCCAAAGCAATCTTGAGAAAGAAGAAGAAAGCTGGAGCTATCACAATCCCAGATTTCAAGATATACTGCAAAGTTGTAGTAATCAAAACAGTATGGTACTGGCACAAAAACAGACACACAGATCAATGAAACAGGATAAAGGGCCCAGAAATAAATCCACACCTATGTGGTCAATTAACCTATGACAAAGGAGGCAAGCATATACAATGGGAAAAGTCAGTGTCTTCAATAAATGGTGCTGGGAAACCTGGACAGCTACATGCAAAGAATGAAACTGAACCACTTTCTTAAACCATACACCAAAATAAACTCAAAATGGATTAAAGACCTAAATGTAAAACATGAAACCATAAAATTCCAAGAAGAAAACATGGGCAGTAATTTCTTAGACGCAGGCCATAGAAACATGTTCTAGATATGTCACCTCAAGCAAAACAAACAAAAGCAAAAATAAACAATTGGGACTACACCAAAATCAAAAGCTTCTGCAGTGAAGGAAACCATCAACAAAACTAAAAGGTAACTTAGTGAGTGGTAGAAAGTATTTGCAAATGATGTATCTTACAAGGAGTTAATATCCACCATGTATAAAGAACTTCTACAACTCAACACCCAAATAAATAATCTGATTAAAAAACTGGGCAGAGGACCTAAACAGACATTTTACCAAAGACGACATGCAGATGGCCAACAGATACATGAAAAGATGTTCAACATCACTAATCATCAGGAAAATGCAAATCAAAACCACAATGATACATCACCTTATACCTGTCAAAATGGCTAGAATCAAAAACACAAGAAACATCAAGTGTTGGTGAGGATGTAAAGAAAAAGGAATCCCTGTACCCTGTTGGTGGAAATGTAAATTGGTGTAGCCACTGCAGAGAATGGTATAGAGGTTCCTTAAAAAATTAAGAGAAATACTATATGATCCAGTAATTCCACTACTGGGTATTTACCTAAAAGAAAATAAAAACTCTAATTTGAAAAAATATATGTACCCCTATGTTTACTGCAGCATTATTTACAACAACCAAGACATGGAAACAAGCCAAGTATCCATCA
Source organism: Halichoerus grypus (assembly GCF_964656455.1). Classification (NCBI taxonomy): domain Eukaryota; kingdom Metazoa; phylum Chordata; class Mammalia; order Carnivora; family Phocidae; genus Halichoerus; species Halichoerus grypus. The sequence continues at coordinate 128,060,141 of NC_135712.1, read as the reverse complement.
ATAGATGAATGGTAAAGAAGATGTGGTATATCTATACAATGGAATATTACTCAGCCACAAAAAAAGAATGAGATCTTGCCATTTGCAACAACATGGATGGATCCAGAGGGTATTATGCTAAGTGAAAAAAGTCAGAGAAAGACAAATACCATATGATTTCACTTATATGTGGAATCTGAAAAACAAATGAACAAAATAAAAAATTAACACTTTGAAAAAAGTAGAAAAAAAACTAATTTTTCACACATTTTCAGTTTACACAAAGCATAGCCTGCAAGCTTTAATTTTCTGCCTAATTAAATTGATTTTCATTCACACTTGTAGCTTAACTGTTATTTTCTGATTGTAAGTTACTTTCTGATGCATGTTTACTATAAAAAATTTGACAAATATCAAAAACATAAATAATCACCTACAATCCCAGCCCCAGAGATAATCACTATACAAATCTTAGTATATCCCAGACTTCTTTATAAACATATTTGTTATATTACCTTATAGAACCAATACTTTGGTCACTTCAATAGTATTTCATGGTACTTTCCCAGGTCATTAAATATTCTTTTAAAACATTGTTTTTAATGACATGATATTCCTTCATATGAATGAATCACAATTTAATTAACCAATCCCTTGATTAGCTAAGATATTTTTATCATCCAAAAGCAGCATAAAGACAGAAACACTAGGAGCTCATTTCATTATTAATAAAATTGGTAGTCTTGTCACCTATCTTTCAGACCTCACAGAAGTACTATTTGAGAGAACAATTCAAAATCTTAAAGATATATTTTAAAACAAATGGTAAAACATACCAACTATACTATCAAAAAAAGCTCCACGAAGATGCCAATCATTCTTATCATTTAGGAAAGTGATCATGTGGGACAATAAAACATCATTGGCTTTCTGACGTCCAAAGAATACGCATAGCCGTGTTATTCCATTTTCCATCAAGGTTTGTTTCACAATATTTTCAGGGTCACTTAGCAAAGTGACAACTTTCTGTTGGACCATTTCATGTAAGGCTTGCAGCTCTAAAAAAAAATAAAATAAAATAAAGATAGGATCAGTTTTTTTCCCCCAAGATATAGACGTAGGCTTCTTTCTTACTCCTTGGAGGAAAAAGAACAATTAGAGAAGCCACTATAAAAAGTCTATAACCACTAAATTTTTCCACTGTTCAAAGCTCTGAAGGATAGATGGGAAACCAAAATATAAACTGAAGAACAGGGGCACCTGGGTGGCTCAGTCGTTAAGCGTCCTGCCTTCAGCTCAGGTCATGATCCCAGGGTTCTGGGATCGAGCCCCGCATCGGGTTCCCTGCTCTGCGGGAGGCCTGCTTCTCCCTCTCCCACTCCCCCTGCTTGTGTTCCCTCTCTCGCTGTGTCTCTCTCTGTCAAGTAAATAAATAAAATCTTAAAAAAAACTGAAGAACAACACCCTGATAAGCATATGCCACAAGCATGGTTACCAACTCATTAATTAAACAGATCTGTTTTTGAGGCTCAAGGAGAAAAACTATGGGATAATACCAAAAAGATCATACTGCCACCAATAAAATCAACTTGATCAAGGACTTCAAAATACTAGACTTGTTAAGGATATAAACTGATGGTACAATTTAATACTTTTAGAAAGCATTTTTAAGGTCAGTTTTTTAAATTTTTAGAAAGCAGAAAATATACTGCAAATCCTGTCAAGGCTTTACATGATAAGGCCACCACCTTCTTCTCTGACTTTATCTCCTAAACGCCCTCCTTTTTTCCTTTCCCTTCTAAAATGTAAGCTCAACAGGAGGATCTTTTCTGTCTTATTCACCACTGTATTTCTAGTGCTTAGAGCAGGCACATAATTGCTTAATGCGGAGCTTATGTTTAACAATTATCTGTTGGCTTAATGAATGAGGGCAGAGGCCACTCCTGGTGCAGCCACTTTCAAGAGAAAAGGTGGTCTGATATGCAAAATACTATCTTCGCATTAAGACAAACTTTAGATCAACTCCAAAAAAGGTTTAACACCTAACTTCATTATCTATAAACATCCAATTACATAGTTATAGAATGTAGGACAGTATCATTTTCTAAGTAATTCCATGAAAAAAGCGAGGATTTCCTTTCTGATACATTCTTCTATAAGTTCAAAATTATTCCACTGTCTTCAACTGCAGAGAATATATGCTAAATATGATGCCCTTCTAATAAGTAATAAAGCCATTACTGTTGTGTATAGCATAAAAATCTAAAACTAGATTTCTCTAGTTTTCCTGAACTAGAAATATCCTAAAACAGATCTAAGTGTATTATTTTTACTTCTAACTCTTTAACTCAATAAACATTAATTAAAAGCCTGCTAAGAGTTGTTTGTATGTAAAGAAACTTAAGATAGAAACTTTGACATCAAAGAGTTTACCATCACATCTGTTCATTTAAAGCAAAAGGTGTGGGGTTTGATCCATAAATCACAGATAGTACAACATAAACACAGTTTATGATTGAGGATACTCAAAGTATACTCACATAAGGAGAAAAGGCTTAGATGCTTTAGCTATGACGTTGTCAATGTTTTTTTTCTTTCATCTTGTAAGAATTATACAATTCAACTAGCTTTACTATTGACACAAATCAATTGTGGCTGAAAAACAACTGAACTTAGAATCTGTGGCAACAAGCTAATCATTTTCTGGTTAGGTAACAGTGTATCTGGTATACAGCGTATACAGAGGAGAGAGAACAATGAAACACAGGTACCTTTCCTATATATATATTCCTATATATATATACCTTTCCTATATATATATACACACACATATATATACATATATAGGAAACACACACCATATATATATATATATATGGTATTCTTTCATCTTACATGAAAATTACAATGATAGTGTCCTTCAAGTCCACATTAGTAATTCATTCCAAATAATAAGAAATCTGGAAGAGAAAATCATACTACCTGTGTCGTAATTGCCATTGGGATGCGTAACTTCATCTATTTCTTCACTGTTTGGGTCATTTTCCATATTGAGATTTTTTAACTGTACTAATTCCAGGAATCTCAAAGCTGTTTCAGCCAGCAGAGCTATGTTTTCTACAAAAAAGGGAAAATTTATTATTATAATTTTAAATCCTTGTAATGTTTGTAACTTTCCCCTCCTGTCTTTATACATATAAATAATAATCTTAAAACTAAGGAGGAAAAGTAGGACTTTTCAATTTAGCACTTAACCTAATCAGATTTTTGGTAACTAATCTCATAATCTACAACTAACAGTTTTTTAAATATTTTATCTATTTATGAGAGAGAGAACACAAGTGGGTGATGAGCGGAGGGAGAAGCTGACTCCCCACTGAGCATGAAGCAGGATGTGGGGTTCGATCCCAGGACTCTGGGATCACAACCTGAGCCAAAGGCAGACACTTAACCAACTGAGCCACCCAAACGCCCCTACAACTAACAGTTTTAATAATGAAACATAAACTTTTTAAAAATACAAAAATGTACAGCATAAACTATAGTTAACTCTGCTATAATGACATATATGAAAGTTAAGAGAGCAAATTCTAAGAGTTCTCATCACAAAGAAAAAAACTTTTTTTCCGTTTTTGCTTCTTTTCATTGTACCTATATGAGAGGATGGAAGCCAACTAAACTTGTGGTAATCATTTTAGAACATATGTAAGTCAAACCATTATACTTTATACCTTAAACTTATACAGTAATACAGGTCAATTATATCTCAATAAGACTGGGAAAAAAAATACAAAATATCCCAAAATATAGCATTCAAATCTACTGAGGGAAAAGCTTAATCCTCCTACAGAGACCTACAAACAGTATCTTAACAGGTGAGAGATATACATTAGACTAACAGAGAAACATTCACATTAAAATAACAGGCTGGGATGCCTGGGTGGCTCTGTCAGTAGAGCATCTGCCTTCGGTTCAGGTCATGATCCCAGGGTCCTGGAATCAAGTCCCGCATCAGGCTCCTTGCTCAACAGGGAGCCTGCATCTCCCTCTGCCTGCCTCTCTCTCTCACTCTCTCTCTGACAAATAAATAAAATCTTTAAAAAAATAAATAAATAAAATAACAGGCTAAGCTGGGCTTCAGAATCACAGACCCGTCTCAAATCTCGGCCCCTGACACTTACTAGGTGGCTGCTTAACATATGAGTATGTTTCACACATACATAAGTCACATCTACCTCAAAGAGCTATTACTAAACTGAATCAACCATTATTAGATTGCTTTCCTTGTGATACTGTGAATTTCTTAATGAACCAAAGTATTGCCATGTTTCTGCAGTTGTATTTTCTCTTTTCTCTATAATCTCCTAGGACTGTCTGATATTCCTTACCACTGTGAAAATATCTAATTTCTGCTGTCACATTTGCTATCAGATCTGCTGACACTTTCTTCTCCCTTCCATTTTTTATTTATGCCTGTATCTCTATCCTTCTTTCCCTCCATTTCTGTGCGTCTTAACATACGACCGTACCAGGAAAAGACTGCACTCTCTTCCTTAGCAATAAACAGCACTGAACATAGAGCTTAATTAACTACCTTATTTTATCAATTCTCAGACTCACTTTTTCCTTAATTTTTAACACCACTACAATTGAGGTGCATCTCACAAGAGTTGAGATTGCTGAGACTATCAAATGTAGTGATTACTTTTATCTTGGAGTCCCACCCCCTCCGAACCCCCAACAGGTTCAACATTGTTCTGAAGAACAAAAATTTACCTCTAAGTACCCAAGACGTGAATACCTGTAATGCAAGCTCACCCTGAAGACGGGAGAATTTGGGCCATCCTCTGATAATAAGTCAAATTCTAGATGAATGTCCCCACTTTAATGGATGTATCTTTATTAGGAAAAGTCTCTTACTTTCCTGGGCACTTCTAAAATCTGAGTAGATCTATGCCTCTTTCCCCATTTAAGTTCATACACCACAACACACTTGAAAGTTTACACAAGATACAAATCTATACCACCTCTGAGTCTAAAAAGAATACTGTAAAAGACATTTAAAAATTGATTTTAAACTTTTAGAATTACTGACGTGTGTGGTTTAATTATACTTAACCATAAAAGTTCAAATAGACTTCTGGCTCTACTGAAAAAAAGACAGCTTTATCATGCACTAAGCCACGATGAAGGGACACTGCAAGGTACCAGCACTGACCCTGGGTTACCATAGACTCTCACCATAAAGACCCAGAAGACCAAAGAAAAGCAGAGTTGCTTCAGAGTCAAGGTATAGACAGCAGCTCTGAGAACTGAGAAAGAGTGAGACCAGATACATTTAGGTCATATTGTTTAGCCTCTCCCATTCCCAATTTCCTCACCTGTAAAATGAACGTAATATAACATCTATTGCTCAAGGTTGTTGCAAGGATTGGTTGCAAAAGATATATAGATCTTAGAATCCATATATCTTAGAATCTGAAATCTATCTTAAAATTTATATATCTCTTGCAACAAATCCTTGCAACCTTGAGCAGCAGATGCTCTGACACAGGTTTTTCAATAAATAGTAGTTATTATTTTTCTGCTATCCCTATTAGTAATTGACTGTCACAATGTTAATATAGCACCTACACATCAGAACCTTACCCATTTAACACAACTGAGAACAAACTAAGACCAACAGTAGGTAATAAAACTCTAAAGAAAGATACAGCTTATTTTTAAAACCTATAAACTTTTATTTATTTTTCTGGTTTAATTATGTTTGCCAAGTGAATTATAAATATGCTATGTTACAAATTATAAACTCAAATGTACCTTTCTTAAAGAAATCCTGAATTTTCTAGGCCTGACATGTATACCTATACAGTTACGGAAACCAGAAACCATAAATAATAGGCAATGGATAAATATAAATAAAAATATACGTATAGGGGAAAATAAAAAACCCAACAACCACCACTTTGTGGATGTACCTAGAGATAAGGCCAGAGTCCAAAAACCATTTTTCATATGTTCCATTAAAATGACAGGCAAATAGTAAATTTAATAAACCTAGCAAGTACCTTTCAAAAAAGTGACAATATCATCACCACACTTTATGTACTATTTACAAAGACCAAAACAGAATCTGTGATTTCCAGATTATATTAAAAATAAATTATGAATTGTGTTAATGTTTCAGTGACATCTTCCATGCAAAAATTAGTATGCAGAATTAATTTGGGGAGCTAAGAACATGAATTTTATGAGTAAGAATTACAAATACAACAGGTGGATGTGTTATAACCTCATCACAAAGAAGCCACACACCTTAAGCACTACAGTAACTAAAAGGACCTTAAAATCTGGTAATAGGCTAACCTTTCAACACCAAATTATCCAGCAAAATTCATCTTTTTGAATGGCAATAGACTTGTATCCTACAGTTGATATTCAAACTAGCATATCTGTTCAGAGAAACTTCATAAAGACCTAAAGACACTAAGTCAGAACATACTTGTAAACATTAGTCTCACTCCAAATTAAATGTAGTATACCAAGTAAAATCATAGAATTCTATATTACATATTTTTCACTTTATAATTCTGATCACTTCAAAAATGAGTACAATCAAAAGTTGAGTCCCAGGAACAGATTAGCTACAAAAATTATTAAAATGTACACAAATAGTTCAAGGACTATAATTCACTCCTGGAATTCCCAAATAAGAGAAACAAGAGGTATTATAGTCACTAACTTCAAAAATATGAGCAGCTAGGGGCACCTGGGTGGCTCAGTTGGTTAAGCAACTGCCTTCGGCTCAGGTCATGATCCCAGGGTCCTGGGATCGAGCCCCACATCGGGCTCCCTGCTTGGCCGGAAGCCTGCTTCTCCCTCTCCCACTCCCCCTGCTTGTGTTCCCTCTCACGCTGTCTCTCTCTCTGTCAATTAAATAAATAAAATCTTTAAAAAAAAAAAATATGAGCAGCTATTACTTGGACAATAAACTCTTACCAGCATAGGCTAGTCTAACAATAGTAGCATCATCTTGGGCTAAGTGGGCTATGCCTGGCAGAATATATTCCGGATAGATATTGACATCATTGCGAGGAACCTCTTTGACAAGAGCAAGAACTTTGGTCAACGTCCTCAAGGCCTCAGCCCTCACTCTAGGAACAGAGTCATTGCTGAAATGCAAAAGATACGGAGTAATACGATCCAAAAGAATTTCTACACTTAATCTTGGGGCCAAATGCAAAATAAGTTCCAAAGCAGCAAGTTTGGAATCACAGTATTTAAGGGTCTGCAGACAGGACGTTATAACAGACACCAAGATAACCAGCCCACTTTCCTTAGGCTCTCCTTCTGCTTTTTCTGGCAGATCATGTCCACAAAGATTGTGAATTATGTTGGCCAAATCCTTCCGTATAACCAGAATGCGCTCATCTGCAGAAAGAAATGTTTCCTTGGCAAACTGGGCCATGTAGGGCTGAAGGAATGTGTAAAATATTTCAGGAAAGGCATTGCCACGCTGCTGCTTTAGGTAATCTTCTGCCCCTAAACGTTTATCTGGCTCACGATGAATCATCTGAGTTACCTACACCAAGGGGAGAAAAGGAGTAAAAAATAGATTTGAGAACAGCAGATTAAACCAGATGAAAGCTACAAGGGCAACTTAAACATGACATAAAGAATTTCTGAGGTAACTCTGACTCTTCTCAATCTTTGCCTTTCAAACTACTTTCAGAACCGGACTACAAGTAATATGTGACTCCTCTACTATCCTACAGAGCAACAAGGAATTATATAGTAATGTATTACAGATGGCCCAGACGCAAAGGGAGATATACCCTGTTCAGCATTCCCATTTACTAAGACAGGGGAGTAATACATTGCTGCCCACAACTCAAGGATTCTTGAACATTTTTGAGTGGGGTAATACCACTGAGAATTTGAGGAAAACAATGGGATTTTCTCCAGAACAAAACTGTATACACAACATTTTTACATATAAAATTACACACGATTCTGAAAAGAATCAGAGAACCACTATAATCTATATACATATCTCAGTTATGATTTAGAGTCTTAATACCCCAAGTCCAAGGGACTACATGGTTTAAGTGTAGTTCTAGGATCTAGTCAAAAAGGGAATCAGTGGTTTAAACTTCTCAAGTGTATAAGAGATGTTAAATCCTACAAACCCTAGAAATGATATACCTAATTTGAATTTATCATCTTTTCTGACATCTTAGGGAAATAATTTTCTTTCAATATACAGAGCACAGCTTAATTTTTCCTAGATCTTCAGTGAATCAGTCATTATTTAAATACTTAAAATATCATAAAAATATATCTAGTTAGAGCTTTCTGTGTATATTCTAAATAGGCACCTAGCATTGAACTTGCAAGGAATCAAATGAACTATAAATATCAGGAAAAGTGACTTAAATAGAATTCCTTTTACATTCAGATTAAGCCTTAAAGATTTGTCAGATTCACTCCTTTCATAGTTAAGAAAATGCAGGCCCAAACTCATGAAGTCACTTAGCCAATGTAACATGACAGATGAGTGCCATACCCAAAGACAGAACAGCCAGGTATACCAACTCCTAATCCAGTGCACGGTTCACTGAACATGAGCTAAACTGGCTTCTTCTAAAACATCTTATTTTTTAATACTTGCCATTTGTAAGAGAAATTAAAACAGAATATTTTAATATACTATAACTTTCTATGACTGAGAGTCATCATCATTATAAGGCATCAGTTACTGTATTGATGGACTTAATAAAGATCCCCTCAAACAGTAAGGTGGATATATGGCTTATGTGACCGCCCACAGAATTCTTTATATCTGTTCTGCTATACTAATTAGTGATTCTATAGCCTTCCTTTCCAGAACAGCCTCAAGAGAGACATACCAAGCTAGGTGTTTCTATATGAAATGGCCCTATACTACCGCATTATATTCAAGTTAATGTTTCCTGTCTCTTTCGTTTTAGATATATGTCTTCATTTCTTACTAGCAAGCTCTATCCTGGACAACATCTCTAACCCTCAGGCACCTCTTTACTTCCTCCCAAATCTATCCAAAGCAGAGCTGAAGATGTGCGTGTGTGTGTGTGTGTGTGTGTATAACATTATGCATGGTTTATATACATATAAAATTTAGTCAAATGAGCTCTGTGCCTGAAAAGAGGTAAAGTATTATACACTTCTCCCTAACAAAGTAAATAAAAATAGGCTGTTCGTAATTGTCTGTGGGGCTTTATTGCTTTGTTCCAAATTCATAAAATTCCAGAGAACTGTCTAATGCAAAAGTGAGAACACAATTCTATTAAAACCTAGTGGAGAATACTTGTAGCATAGTTACCAATTCTCTGATACTGCGATCTTCAATTTTATTTAGCACTTGTTCCGGGAAAAACTGTCCATTTCTATAAGCCAGAAGTTGAGAGAGATCAAACAGTGGTACACCTTCTGTAAAAAGCTCAGCTATAACACAACCTGGAAAATAACAGATATAAATCCATTAAAAATGCAATACAAGGTATCTTTAATACAGATCAAGAATTGAGAATTTGCAAAACTCAAAATGAAAATCCCTAAGTAAACTGAATTAAAAATTTTAATGCAACATACAACTACGATCAAGCAAGACAGGAAAACGTCTATTGCCTTATCATCAGTTTCAGTGTAAAGTCAAAAGAAGCCCAGTGAATATTTCTCCGTCTTAAAAAAGAAAAATGAAATTACTTCCTAGTTCTCAAATTTAAAATGAATGTTTGTATATAACATATACATACATATATTTACAGATAGATTACAAGTCACAAGACATAATGATTTTTTTTTAAATATGGACTTATTTTAGGGGCGCCTGGGTGGCTCAGATGGTTAAGCCTCTGCTTTCGGCTCAGGTCACGATCCCAAAGTCCTGGGATCGAGTCCCGCATCGGGCTCCCTGCTCAGCGGGGAGCCTGCTTCTCCCTCTGCCGCTGCCTCTCTCTATCTCTCTCTCTGACTCTCATGAATAAATAAAACATTAAAAAAAAAAAAAAAGATTTAAAAATAAATAAATAAATAAATAAATATGGACTTATTTTAGACATTAAGTTCATAAGGAACTGAGAATTCATATCTGACAACTCATTTATTCACCATCAAACAAAATGTTATTAGGTGTCTACTATACACTAGACACTAGCAGTGCATATAATAGATAAAATCCTTGCCCTCATGAAGCTTTCATTCTAGGAAGACAGACATAAAATAAACCAGTGAACAAACGTGAGGAGTGCTACGAAGTACAGGTATAAGACTAGAAAGGGAAGGAAAGATAACCCAATCATTATGCACTTACATAATCTTCAAACAAGGAATAAAAAAAATCTATCCACATTCCAAAAAGGACAAACCAGTTTCACTGAATCATTATATGACCTGCATTTCACAAGTCTTTTTTTTCTAAGACAGAAAGAGAAAGAGTGTAGATGCATGTGGGATTGGGGGGGGGGGGGCAGTGGCAGAGGGAAAGAATCTTAGGCTCCAGACTCAATGTGGAACCCCATGTGGGGCTCGATCTCATGACTCTGAGATCATGACGTGAGTTGAAATCAAGAGTCAAACACTCAACCAACTGAGCCACCCAGGCACTCCTATATTTCACAAGTCTTAAAAAGATCCTTAAATAACCTTAGTTCACAGCATCTGCATCTGCTGGTCTCTCTACCTAGAATGCTACTCCCCAAAATGTCCCCCTGACTTATACCTCCACCTCCTTCAGGTCCTTCATCAAATGTCATTTAGGATATTAGCAGTAAGTAAACTAACCAGTTTAAAATTGCAAGCCCCACCACCACAACTACCCCATACTTCTTGCCTGGCATGTTCCCTTTTCCCTTTCCCTGCTGTTTTTCCCCACAGCACCAACTGCCAAATTAAATATATTATGTATTTATTTTCTTTACCATCTTGTATACCCACTAGAGTGTAAACTCCACGAGGAAGGGATTTTCACCTATTTTGCTCACTAAAAAATTTCCAGGAACTAAAACAGTTCCTGACACATAATAAACACTCAATAAAGTTCTTAAATTAATCTCTACCTATTTGTGTCAAGTTTTAGAATAAAAGACTTAAAATAGCTATTAAAAATACCATAAGCAAGAAGGAAAATAGAAGACCGGACCAACACTACAAACCAACTGGATCTAACATAGACATCAAAAGAACACTCCACCCAACAACAGCGGAATACAAATTCTTCGCAGGTACACATGGAACACTCTCCAGGTTAGACCGTATGCTAGGCCATAAAACAAGCCTCAGTAAGTTTAAAAGGACTGAAATTATACAAATCATGTCCTTCAAACCACAATGGAATAAGAGATCAATAACAGAAGAAAGCTTGAAAAATTCACAAATATGTAGAAATTAAACAACACATTCCTAAATAATCAATGTATCAAAGGGAAATTAGAAAAATACTTTGCGATGAATGAAAATGAAAACACAACATACAAAACATATGGGATGCAACTAGGACAGTGTTTAGAGGAAATGTGTTAACTATAAACACCTATATTTTAAAAGAGTGCAGGACAATAACCTAACCTTAACCTTAAGAAACAAGAAAAGTAAACAAAAACCAAAGCAAACAGAAGGAAAGGAATAATAAAGACTGGCATGGAAATTTGTGAAACAGAATAGAACACAATAGAGAGCATCGACAAAATCTAAGGTTGGTGCTTTGAAAAGCTCAACAAAATTGACAGACTCCTACTAAAAAGATAGATGTCTCAAACTACTAAAATAAGGTATGAAAAAGGGGACACACTACCAACCTTACAGAAATGAAAAAGAACTATATTTTGAACAACTGTATGCCAACAAATTAGATAACCTAAATAAAATGGACAGATTCCTGGAAAGATACAGATTACCAAAGTTGATTTAAAAAGAAAATCTCAATAGACCTTATAAGTAAAGAAATTGGATTAATAATAGACATTCCACAGAAGAAAAGCCTAAGACAAGATGCCTTAACAGAGGCTTCACAGTCTATCAAATGTTAAAATACTTAACCATCCTTCACAAATTGTCCCAAAGAAACAGGAGAAAAGGTAACACTTTCCAACTCATTCAAAATTACCCTGGTACCAAACCAAACGAAGACATTACAAGAAAAGAAAACTACAGACCAATATTCCTGATGAATAGAGACACAAAAACCCTCCAAAAAATACCGGCAAACTGGGTGCAGGAATTAGTAAGTCCATACCAATAATTTAAAAAAAAAAAATGAGGGGAAAGAGAGGACACTTGAGTATGCCAGAATGCTGAGGGCCCACTGGTGAATGTGGAGGAAGTACTAGAGTTGGAAAATCATCATTTACAATCAAAGACTGGGTCAGGCAAGAATCAGCAATGGATGCCAATCAAGAAGGAAGTTGTGATGATTGGCCTCTATTTGCATATTTTTGTATTTGCATGGTCTTTAAGTTTCTTCCCACAGGGGGCTTATTAGTTGCAAGGGATTAAAAAAACAAAAGGTAACTATAGAGGGGAGAATCAGGCAAGACCTTGACCAGGTGATCAAAATTAACATCACCAACAAACATCATTTGTCTCTAGATGTGATACTGTGAAGATGCATCATCACATATACAGTATACTGAGAATGAATAATCTGAATCTAATCAAAAGGAAAAATCAAACCCTAAATGAGGTACATCCTATGAAAAAACAAAGGGGTGGAGTGAAGTGCATGAGCACATGCATGAGCACACACAAACACACAATGCAGGTAAAAGCCAGTGAAAACTGAGTAAGGTCTATATCTAGTTAACAGTAATGCTCCAATGTCAATTCCAGACTTTGAGGTGGTACTGGTCATATAAGATATCACTAGTGGGGAAGCTGGGAGAAGCATTCTTCACTATTTTTGCAACATCTATCATTTAAAATAAAAAGTATAAAAATAATTTTTAAAAATTTAAGGAGAGAGGTAGTATTCAAAAAATGTCAATGTCATGATGACAAAAAATGGCTATGAAGATGTTCCACATCAAAGGAAGCTAAAGAGACATGACAACTAAATGCAATACCAAACCCTAGACTGGGTCCCATCCTGGAGCAGTTAAAATGCTGTAAGGGACATTATTGGGTCAAAAACAAAATTAGAATTAAAATTGTAAATTATTTTATCAATGTTAAATTTGCTGCAGTTGATAACTGCAACATACAATTATGTAAGTGTTATGTAAGAGAATAGGATCTTAGGATATATATACTGAAGTATTTAGAAGTAAAGAGCCATGATGTATGTAACTTAATCAGGGGAAAATCATGGGGGGTGGGGCGGGGCACAAAAAAAATGTACAGGTGACAAATTAAGTGGAGCAAAATGTTAACCAAGTGAATCTGGGGATTCTCTTCTGCAAGTTTTTAAAGTATTCTAAGTTTGAAATAATTTCCAAGTAAAAAGTCAGAAAGAAACATAGCTACATTTGACTATTTACAACTAAATGGGGATTGTTATGGACTGAGTTGTGTCTCCCCCCTCCCCAAAATTCATATATTTAAGCCCTAACACCCAGTACCTTTAACCTGACTAAATACAGGTGACAGGGTCTTTAAAAAGGTAATTGAAGTTAAATAAGGTCCTAAGTCCATTATGACTGGTGTCCTTTTAAGAAGGGGCACCAAGGAAGAGGCCTTATGAGTACACCATGAGAAGGTGGCCATCTGCAACCCAAAGAGAGTGGCTTCAGGAGAAATCACTCCTGCTGGCACCTTGATCTTGGACTTCCAGCCTCTAGAACGGAGGGAAAATAAATTTTTGTTTAAGCTACCAAGTCTGAGATATTTTGTCATGGCAGCCCTAGCAAACTAATACAGAGGTGAATATAGGACTTTTTTCTTGCAACTTTTAGAATGTTGTTCTGGAAAAGGTGTTATTAGGCAGTATTTCCCTATGGAACAAATTGTTCAAGGTGTCTTCATCAACACTAAGTCCTTACAATTCAGATATCAGCTCAAATGTTACCTTCTCATACAGGAGGTCTTCTCTGACCATTTTATCTAAAGTCGTCTCCTACCAACCTTTGTCATAACACTTCAAAGTCATAACTCCGTCACAGCACTTATCACTTAACGAAAATTAACTTGTTTACTTGTTTATTCTCTTTCTACTTCACTAGAACATAAGCTCCTTAAGGGCAAAAACTTTGTCAGTCTTGTTCAGAGCTGTACTCCCAACATGTACACAACACAGTGTCTCATATATAATAGATAATACTCAAATATTTGTCAAGCAAATGAATGAAAGATCTCCAGGAAAAGGGTTCTGCCCACTTATATGACCAGAGACAGAGAATATATACCCCTCCCCAAAACTAGCAGCCATGAACCATGGATGTGCATCAAGATGGAGAAAAGTAACATTCAAAACCCAAAGAGCCTACATCAAATCTTAGGAGCAGTACAAAGTGGACATATCCCACCCACCTCTTTCAAAAAATTTAAAGGGCCTATCTTCAGCCAATAGAGTATAGGACTCTTAGTCTAGAAAAACAAATGCTGAGTAAGTTTACGGAACTATAATGCACACAGAAAGGATAAATATAAACTTTTCATTGACCCTTGAAATTTTAAAACTCTAACAAACTTCCAGTTATAAAATAAGTCACAAGGATGTAATGTTATATGCCAATTATACCTCAGTTAAAAAAAAAAAAAGCCTATAAATGATCCCAAGATTAAAGTGATCACATTTCTAAGCTAAAGGAATTTTAAAAGTAAAAATGGTTTGCCAAAAATTTTGATAAATTCACTGATCAATAAAGTTGGGACTCTGATGAATTACATTTCTAATCTTGTTATATTCACAGCCTGGAAGCTAACTCTTAAGCTTATCAAAAAACACCCCTCAGTATTATCTCAGGACACAGATTAGTAAACTGAATGGACCAAAAGAGGTTACAAACCTGTGTAACAATTCTTGTTCATTACCCTCAATGAAATACACTTCTTCATTAATTACGTTACTTTTCCTAAGTAATCTAAAATACCGTTCAATTTACATTTTCTTTGCAGTGGACCTACAGATTAAACCCAACCTTTGCAAAATTCATGAAAAATGGCACTGATACATACAGAGTTCACATGGTATTCCTCAGGATACCATTTTCAGCCCATTTCTCTTCCCAAAAGTTCATAAAGAATCTAGAATCCATGGCCTGGCTTCAAGTGGTGTGTGTATGTGAAATAATGTGTATTAATGCATGGTACTTTCTTCTAGAGAAGGAGGCCATTGATTTCATCAAAATCTTTAAGGGGATCCCAAAAAAGCTTAAGAATCACTTTTCTACAAACCCTCACTGGTTACAAACCCATTACCTTGGCTACAATTACTACCTATTTCCTGGTAACTACCAAATCTCCACCTCCATCCCAAATCTCTATGCACCAAACCTTTATAAGCAACTGCCTATTGTACTTCTTCTCCTAGATATCCCCCAGACACCTTCAACTCAACATATCTAATGAGACTTCATCATCTTCCCATCCCCTTTACCTGTTCATCCTCCTATTTCTCCTATGTCAGTGACCATCATTGCCAATCCACCCAATTTCCCAAGCCAGGGTGAAAGGAGTGCTCTTGACTTCACCTACCAATCAATCACCAAGTCCTAACAATTCTACCTATCTCTGACGTATTCTTTTTTCCACTCCCTCTCCAATTCTATCACAACTTTAAGCTTGTCAGGGTCACGTCTTATCTGGACTACAGCAGTTTACTTCTAGCTAGTTTTCCCCTCTCCAAGGTAGTTCTCCTGCAATCTACTCTCCATGCTACAGGGATTATCTAAAATACTTATCTGATAATGCCCCCGTAGGATAGCACGGGCACGCCAGACCCTTTCTGATCTGGGGCTTGCTTACCTCACACTCTACACTCTATGTTCCAGATATAGTAAACTACTTAAAGTGTCCTAATAAATCAGTGCCTCATGCTCTGGTGTTCAAGTCTTTGTGTAAGCAACACTCTGCCTGAAACAAGCTATCCTTGCCATAGCTAGCTCCCAATCATCTTTTAGTTCCGTTTAAAAACCATCCTTCCAGGGCGCCTGGGTGGCTCAGCTGGTCAAGCGACTGCCTTCGGCCCAGGTCATGATCCCAGAGTCCTGGGATCGAGTCCCGCATCGGGCTCCCTGCTCAGCGGGGAGTCTGCTTCTCCCTCTGACCCTACCCCTTCTTGTGCTCTCTCTCAAATAATTAAAATAAAATCTTAAAAAAAAAAAAAAATCATCCTTCCAGGGCCTCAGTCAGTTAAGCGTCTGACTCTTGGTTTCAGTTCAAGTCATGATCTCTTGGGTCTTGAGATCAAGCCCAGCGTCAAGCTCCCTGCCCAGCGGGAGAGTTGGCTTGAAGATTCTCTCCCTCTGCCCCTCCCCCAACTCGTGCACACACAAGCGAGCACTCTCTCTAAAATAAATCTTTAAAAAACTTGTATGATCTTTCCAATAAAGAGGCCTTTCCTGATACTGCCTCTCTACCCGTACCATGAAGATTAATTTAAATATTTCTATACTCCTATAACAGCACCCTGTGCTTATCACCCCCACAGCAAATCACTCTGCATTGAAATGTCCTTTTTCAATATCATATCTATCTCCCCATTAAATGTAAACACCCTGAAAAGAGGGACATAACTGTCCATCCACCTCTAGCACTTAAGACAGTGCCTTGGGGTACCTGGCT
Source organism: Halichoerus grypus (assembly GCF_964656455.1). Classification (NCBI taxonomy): domain Eukaryota; kingdom Metazoa; phylum Chordata; class Mammalia; order Carnivora; family Phocidae; genus Halichoerus; species Halichoerus grypus. Next base: position 128,043,407 of record NC_135712.1, on the reverse strand, counting down.
GGCTCAGTGGGTAGAGCATGTGACTCTTGATCATGAGTCATGAGTTTGAGCACCACATTGGGGGTAGAGTTTACTTTAAAAAAAAAAAAGACATGCCTGATACATACAGAAGAATTCAAATTTTTTTTAAATATTTGAATAAATGAACCACTCTGCATTTCCTAGGCAATTAAACATGTCCAAAGAAAAACTGCTGTATCTATCTGAATAGCGTATGAGATACCAAGAAAATAATTTTTCAACATATGGGATTTTCTAAAAGCTACATTTCAATGTTCCAGAGTTAAAATATATGCACATCCCGCCTTGGCAAATTTGACCAATTCGAATACCTGCTGAAAAGATATCCATTGCCCTCTTCAACTCTCCTCTTGTTCTCTGATTACTATGTAAGTCTACAAGTGGAGTTGAAGGATCCCTCATATATTCTAACTCAGTGGCAAACAATCCACCATCGACAAAACGTTCAGGAGCAATATAGCAAGTTCTCCTCCTAGAAGTGTCAAAGAAATAGTTGAAATCCGCTGGGTTGTCCTCTGGAAGATAAGTGGGCTTAAAACTGGCGAAATCAGTTAGAAGGACCCAATTCCAACTGGTGACCATTACATTCTCAGTCTTGATGTCCCCATGACGGACTCCAGATTTGTGTGCTTGGTCCACCGCTGTTAGGATCTGGAAAGCAATCCAACGCTTCTCAATGTTATTTAAGAATGGACGGGTACTTATGCGATCATAGAGGTTGTCTCGCACATACTGCCTAAAGAGCATGGCTGCTTTCTCAGATGCTTTTTCTACTGCTTTCTGAAAAGGTAGACAGTTCTGTGCAGAATGAAGCCTGATTTTCAGTTCCTCCAGCTCTTGTTTATAGCTGGTTAAAGGCAATGTGGGATCCTGAATTGCAAAGACCTTCACAACCACCAGGCCTTCTCGGTGCTTCGCTCGAGCAACTTTAAAAAACCGAGTACTTCCCAGGCTCTTATCATATTCAAAGTCATGGATGTCTGAGAAATAACTCTCCACAGAAAGGATCTGGGAAGGAGCAATGCCAGCAAGCTGATTTCCCATAATGGCAGCAAGCACCTCTGGGTCTGTAAGTCAGGATACAACACCTACTTTAAAAAAAAAAAAAAAGACAAATAAAATAAAATAAAAAGAAGAAGGAGGAGGAGGAGAAGAAAAGATACAAGTAATGAAACACCATTATTTGTGTTCTCTTCCTAAAAGACAGATGCACCATATTTCTCTTCTACTGAAACCACCGTATCTAGTGTTCTAGGCAGCCTCTAAATTTTAAACACATTTATCTAAAAAGACCTTGTTTTATGTTTTCCTTTCCAGGAGCTGAACTATCTTTAAATAGACCCCTTCAATATTAAGTTGAAAATGTTAGAATGTGTATTTTCTGCCATTTAAATTTAAAAATTAATGAGCCTTTATATGTGTTTAGCATTGTGCTTGGGGCTATGAGGGTCACAACAGTACTATATGACAGTCTCTGTCCAAGAAGAACCTGTGGTCTTGGATGTAAGACACAAACACATTAAAAACTTAAAAATAAAAAGTGATAATAATTAAACATAAAAACTTAAAACTGACTAAAAATCGCCTAAATCAAATAGGTCACTGAACTCCTCAAAGATCAAGCTAAGATCCAAAAAAAAAAAAAAAAATCAGTAACTCCTGGGCGCTTCCAGCCTAATTCCAGTGTGCTAATTCCTACCAGCTAACAGGCGGCATGAAGTTGTTTGATGTGCAAGAACAAGGAAAAAACACTGGCAGAGAAGTTAAAGAAAAGCCAAAACACACACTTGCCAAACACAGCCCAGGATTCTCCTAGTTCATAATTTGCAGGAAATAAAGGACACTCATACACACACGACCATGCGCACGGATAAACATTTACCCTAGGACTCCGGAAAGTGTCACAAGTTGGTCACTAGCTCACAATGAGGTCATGACGGATCACTTCAGGGTCTGCGCGGGATTGGGAGTCAGCAGCCAGGCGAGCCCTGGGCGAGCCTTCCGTATGAGGGGTCTTCTTTCAAAGGCAGGAGGTGGGACGTTGGGGGAGGGAGGCCGAAAAGTCCCAATTTCCAGAAACCAAGGTGGTCCGCAGGGGAGAAGTGAAAAGCTCTCGGTGCCGCAGTAGATAAACGAAGCCAAGCTGAAGGGATGCCACATATACCCCAAGAGTTGCCCCCGCCAGTCCCCTACTCTGCCCTGGGAGCCATGCGTTCCCGGGTCTCACCTTCCTCTCGCGCGGATCTCTGGACCCTCGAAGACCTCTAGACTCCTCCAGAGCCTCACCAGCAGGCGGGCAGGTGGGACTTGGGATAGAGCGGGAGGCTGCAGGGAAACAACCACTTCTTCAGCGGAAGCAGACCAGTAAACGCCAAACTCCCGGGAAAGCTGCCGGCTCTGACCTCTCTTCCTGTCGCAGAGCGGAAGTGACGACAGAGTAAGGCTTGAGAAAGAGAGCTAGTGGCTAGGGAGTTGGTTGCTAGGGAACGAAGAAAGGGCGTGGCCTCATTCGAAGCACCTGGAGGAAGAAAATAAAATGTTCTGTCAATTTATTTCCCATCCCGGTCTTCTATCGTTCCCTAAACTCTGCGGCTTCTGACATCCCCAGAACAGAGTTCTTTAAGAGAATTCACAGGTTTATTTAGGAAAGTTAATATATCACAAGTTGAATTTTTTTAAGAGCTTTATTAGAGATATAATTTACATACTATAAAGTACACCTGTTTAAAACATACAAATCGGGCGCCTGGGTGGCTCAGATGGTTGGGCGTCTGCCTTCCGCCCAGGTCATGATCCGGGGTCCTGGGATCGAGCCCCACGTCGGGCTCCCTGCTCAGCGGGAAGCCTGCTTCTCCCTCTCCCTCTGCCTCTCTCCCTGCTCATGCTCTCTCTCTCACTCTGTGTCTCAAATGAATAATAAAAAATCTTTAAAAAATAAAAAATAAAACATACAAACCAATGGCTTTTTATATATTTACAGAGTGGTTCAATCATCTCTATAATTTAATTTTGGAACATTTTCATTACCCCCCCCAAAAAAAATTTTGTAATGATAAGCAGTCACTCCTATTCTCTCCCTTTCTCCTCCCCGTCCCAGCCCTAGGTAATTACTAATCCGTATTCTGTTTCTATAGACTTGCCTATCCTGGATATTTCATATACATGGTATATAATATGTAGTTTTTTGACTGTTTTCACCTCACATGTTTTTGAGGATTATCTCTGTTGTAAACTTGTATCAATACTTAAATTTCTTTTTATTGCCAAATATTCTATTGTATAAAGATTCCACATTTTGTTTAACCATTCATTAGTTGGTAGACATTTGGCGCGTTGTGTCTACTTTTTGGTTATTATGAATAATGCTGTATGAACATTCCTGTAGAAGGCTTCGTGTGGCCATGTGTTATTTCTCTAGGGTAAGCATATGGGAATGAAATTATGGAATCATATGGTAGCTCTATGTTTAACAGATTGATAAGCTGCCAAACTTTTTTTAAAGTTACTGCACCATTTTACATTCCTACTAGCAATATAGGAGGATTCCATTTTCTCCATATGGTCATTTATTGTTGTTAGTTTCTATCTTTTTGATTATAGCAATCCTAGTGGGTGTGAAATATCTCATTGTGGTTTTTATCTGCATTTTCCTAATGACTAATGATATTGTTAATCATCTTTTTGTGTGCTTATTGGCCATTCATGTGTCTTCTTTAAAGAAATGTCTTTCAAATCTTTTGCCCATTTTTTCATGGGTTATTTGTCTTTTCATTATTGAGTTTTAAGAGTTCTTTATATATTCTGGATATAACTCCCTTATCAGGTTTGCAAATAGTTTTTCTCTGTGTTGTCTTTTCACTTTCTTGGTTGTGTCCTTTGAAGCACGAAATATTTTAACACAAAGCTGAATTTTTTTTTATCATCCTTGCAACAATCCCTCCTCTCTTATTCCCCATCTCAGGAGGCAATATTACCACCCACTGGATTCCTCAAACTACAAATTTAGAAGTCATTAAGTCATCCTAGACATCTTTCTATGCTCTCCCTCTTTCATCCACCCCCATTCAATATAATCCTCCTGATGATTCCACCTCTAAAATATGCCATGAAGCTATCTACTGCCATCTCTTCAGGGCCTAGGACAAGCCACCATTATTGTGATACCTAGATTTTGAAACCTACTCAGAAAAGGCATTCCCCACCCACAATATTATTTTTTGTACTTTTCCCATGATTTCTTCTGGGTTTTTTATGACTTCATTTTGTGTCCTTAAATTTCTGAAGTATAGGTCCAACTTTATTCTTTCTCAAGAAGGATACTCAGGTATCCCAAAATGTTAATAAGTAATCCATTTTCTCCCCACTTATTTTAAAATGTCATATTTACCACATACAAATTTCCTATATATATTTGGGTGGGTCTTTTGCTGAACTTTCTCTTCTGTACATTGAGTTGCCATTTAATTCACCTGCCAGTACTGTTTTAATTATTGTAAAATGTTTTCATGTCTAACATAGCTACTGCTAGAGTAATCTTTTTTAATTACAACTATAATCATAAAGATTATAATCGTGTAATCATAAGGATGCTTCCATACTTCCAGATTCTCCTCCCTTGTTGTTAGGCTAAACTTAAAAATCCTTAGCTTGGCCTACAAAACCCTGCATGATCTGACTCCTACCCCTACACCCCACCATAACTGGCATTACTCATTGTCCCTCTCAGTCCCACACAATAGCCTCCCTTTGCTCCTAACTTGTCAAACTTCTCTCTACCACTCAGCCTTCAAATTTACTCTTTTCTCTACTTAGAACACCCTTTCCCCCACTCTATCTAGCAAAACTTGCTCTTCTTTCAAGTCCCAAATTAAGTGCCAGTACTCCTGGAAGGTCTTTCCTGAAATTCTCCACCACCACCACCACCACCATTTTATAATCTCATGGACACCGAACTTTTTCTTCATAGCACTTATTATCACTGAAATCATTTCATTTGGGGACGGGCGGCTAACTATTTGTTTAAGGTCTGCTTTCCCACCTGACCATCAACTCCATGAGGTCAGTGATTGTGTAATTCTTATTCACCAAGGTATCTTCAGCAACTAGAATAGTATCTGACACACAGTAGATATTCAATAGATATTTGAATCAATAGATGTGGACTTATAAGGTTTGTGACCACTAGGGCCAAGATCATGAGTTCTAGGACTAGGAATGTCTAAAATATTTATAAGAATTGCTACACACATGGGGTGCCTGGGTGGCTCAGTCAGTTGAGCATCCGACTCTTGATTTCGGCTCAGGTCATGATCTCAGGGTCATGAGATCTGGCCCTGCATCAGGCTCTGTGCTCAGTGGGGAGTCTGCTTGAGATTCTCTCTCTCCCTCTCCCTCTACCCCCCCCTGCACACCTGTGCTCTCTCTCTATCTCTCTCAAATAAATAAATAAATAAAATCTTTTAAAAAAAGAATTGCTACATACACAGTTATTTAGAGATAATATTTTAGGATTATATCCATATCTCAGATACTAGATATCATGTATGTAAGTGCTTTAAACATCTCTTCAATAGAGAGCTTATGGTGTAGAAATGGGATAAATCTCTCTCAATTTAGATCACTCTTGCATTTTCCCCACATCTATTTTTCCCCACCAGTACATTTTGTAAAGTAATTCATGAAATATTTTTCAGTGCCTTCTATACTCACTTCTATGGTTTTCTTTCCCATTCTTTTTTTTTTTTTTTTCCTGTTTTTAAATAGGAATCATGGCTGCCCAGGAGGCTTTTTTAAAGGAATCTCACCTAGTCCTTTTGAGAGTAAATAAAAAAATAAAATTTACTTGCCACTGGTGGAGTAAAAAGGAGAAAGAGCCAGCAAACACACTTCTATCCTCTAGTCAACGGCCTCTCAGCTACATTGTGGCAGACATGACTAAATGTCCCTTCTACAGAAAATAGATGTTTCAGGAAAGTAGCTGTACTAGAGGAATACCCCACCCCTTGCATATAAGAGGGGCTAATTGACTAGCTCTCTCTAGCAAGTATAAGTGGAAATTATGTATTTCACTTCCAGGTCAAGGCAGTTAAGAGGTGAATGACCTTCTCTGTTCTCTCTTTTCCTTCAGCCTAGATGCAGGGACTTCAAGGCCTTAGGTAATGCCAGAGCCACCAGATGATAGGAGCATGTGTCCCCGAATGACAGCCTGGAGAAAGACCACCTGTTAAGTAAGAACACCCACACAGGACTTTTACATAAGCAAAAGTAAACTCCTATGTGTTAAGCCAGTGAAATGTTGATATCTACCTGCCACAGTAGTCTTAGCTTAACCAATCCATTCATCTTCCAGATCTCTAAACTTCCTTACCTCTCCTGGTTACTCACCTCACCAGTGCACTTCCAGTCCTACAAGGTGTCTGTGTGGACTCTCTGCAATCCCTGCATCCTAAGGAAAAGGAGTAAAGGAAAATTCCTAATGTAAACAACACCTTTCAGTGAATAGTAAACATTTTCTTTTTTTGTAGAAGATGGCCAGCTAACAGATGCAAAGGGAATTATAAGAAATTACCATTTTGTAATTGCAGTATAATAATTGGTTCCTACAAGGACTGTCAATGGATTCTATAATCATTGGGCAAAGGGTGTGGATAGACTCATGGTGCCCAAGGAATAGGTACAGATTACTTTCTACATTTGGAAGGGGGGAAAATGAATCTTTTATGGTGGAGAATTCTGGCAGCAAACCCTTTACCTAACTGATAAAACTTAATATCACTAATAGTAGGACAGAGGTACCCTGAGGCTCCTGATATAATGCAATGGACAGTACACAGTATCATCCACGAAGCATTCTTACCAAGGATGTTTAACCTGAATCCAATCAAGCCTCTAGACCTCACTGTCCAATATGATAGCCACTGGCCATATTTGAATATTGAGCACTTGAAATGCAGCTACTCAAAATGGAGACGTGTATAAAAAACACAGGATTTAGGGCAGCCCTGTCAGGACCCCCCCTCTTGAGAGCTTTTTCTGTATTGTCACTTAATAAACTTCTATCGCTTTAATCACTCTCCATTGTCCTCAAGATTCATTCTTCAACTTCCTGAGACAAGAACCTAGCTCTCCTGCTTCATTTTGGTGCCAAAACCCGGGATCACTTCCACCGAAGGGTGAGTAAAAGCGGACTCTTCTTTTCTTTCCTGGGAGGTGTCTCTCCCTTAGGTGATGTCTTCTCACAAACGACAAAACCGGGCACCTGTCAGCCAGCTAAAGGTGAATAGCGTGGCCACGGGTCTTAAAGTCTCAGGTGACAGGCTTCTGGACAAAGGTTTGATCAATCCCCCTTCCTCAAAAGAAGGATATGTTGGCCTAACCCTATCCAGTTCTGCTTTCTGTTCATTGGCTTTTCTTAAATGGCTTTCTCCCACCTCAGGGACTTTGCCTATAGTAGGGCCCTTTCAATCTCCGGTGATCACTATGCCCTTTTAATTAGGGATTCATTTCAGGAAGAGTGTTGCCTATGTAGATACAAGGTTTTTTCATTTAAAGATGTCTTTCGTGAGAACTCAGTTTAGGAGGAGAATCTTTTCCTCACTTTTGCTGCCTGCTAAGACATATGTTTTTCTGTTAGGTACAGTTTAGGTTTAATCAAGCCAAGGATCAAGAACCAAGTTATTGGCAAGCAGAATTAGAGCTATCTCTTCATATAAGTTAGAGGGAGCCCAATGTTTCCTGGGCATTTACTGGAATTCTTTGGGCATTAAGGAGGTAATTACAGACCCCCAGCCAATTCCTCGATTGATTGCATTAGCAGCTGGGACTTTAATGGGTAAAATAGTTGAGGCTTTCTTGTTCCAACAACAGAAATATGAAATTATGATGATGCTAAGTCTCGGGGTCTGCACCCCTCAACAGGGCCATGCTTGCAAATGGGACCTCAGGTATACGGACAGAAAAAGCACCCAGGGGTAAGGTGAGGGAACATAACTGAATCAAAGTTTAAACTGTTAACCTCACTAAGCCTTTATGATTGAGCCAGATTGTGTGTGTGCATGGCGGGGTGGGTCGGGGGGTGGAATCCAGAGGAGAAAAGGAGGATCAGGTGACGGAGGGGTAAGAGTGGCTACTCCCACTGGCCTGATCCCTCCTCAACCCAAGATGTTAGAGGAATTGGATGGGGGAATGTAATTCTCTCCTTGGGTAGAGCTAACTGTTGTTAGTCTACCTCAGGAAGGGACTTTAAGGAATACTCCCAAGCAGCTGCTGAAATTCCCCTTGTTTCAGGGAAACTCCCTGTCTTCTCCAGCCTGACATGGACTGCCTAATCCCAGTTGTTGGTGGAAAAATATGGCATTTACTCATCTGTCCAGGTGGATGAGCTTTGGCCCTGGGAAGCCTTTTTCTCTGCCTTCTGGCGCACCTTGCCTCTTCTGTCGGCCCCACGCCTGCTGTTTCTGTACCTTGGGTACGGCCTGCGTACACTCTCACTTCAGATTTCCCCACCAGTGTCTCAGGTAAAAACTGACAATGGGGAACAAACTGACTGACTTTTTAAAAGTGGACCCAGGTGGAACATAACTTGGTATTTAAACTAAGTTAAGTTTATTGGCTTATTTATTTATTTAAGATTTATTTATTCGACCGAGAGAGAGAGCGAGCACAAACAGGGGGAACAGCAGAGGGAGAGGGAGGAGCAGACTCTCCGCTGAGCAGAGAGCCCAAGGCAGGGCTCAATCCCAGGACCCCAGGATCATGACCTGAGCCGAAGGCAGATGCTTAACCAACTGAGCCACCCAGGCACCCCAAGTTTATTGGTTTAATTAAGACAGACATGTCTTTAAAGTTATCAGCATCAAATGTGAAACTTTTATTCTGCCGAGGTTTGCTGAAGGTCAAATAAGCTCGTGTTATCTCTGTTGCAATTTGTTAGCAAAAAGATGACTAAAATGATGATTGTCTGTCTCATCAAAGTTTTCATATGAAATTGTTAAAATAGCTTTCAAAAACTCTGGGATTAGATTCATTGGACATCTAGGTCTTTTCCAAATGGGAAAAGTGCTAAAGCATTGATTGCTGGACATAGGCTTTTGAGTTCTTATGGCAAAAAACTAAGAATATTTGAGTCTGTTGGTAAACATGCTTTGTGCTTAACTGATTCACGAATTTGCTATCTAAAAATGTTTTGGTGTAAGGCGCCTGGGTGGCTCAGTCGTTAAGCGTCTGCCTTCAGCTCAGGCCATGGTTCCAGGGTCCTTGGATCGAGCCCCACATCGGGCTCCCTGCTCGGCGGGAAGCCTGCTTCTCCCTCTCCCACTCCCCCTGCTTGTGTTCCCTCTCTTGCTGTGTCTCTCTCTGTCAAATAAATAAAACCTTTAAAAAAAAAAGTTTTGGTAATAGTTTTCACTGGAAACTAAGGCTTCTAAGAGTGCGAAATTCTGCTAACTGTAATTAAGACTGATGGAAATAAGAAAAGCAACTCTGTATGTGTAAGAAAGATATAAGAAGGGGCGCGTGGGTGGCTCAGTCATTAAGCATCTGCCTTCGGCTCAGGTCATGATCCCGGGGTCCTGGGATCGAGCCCTGCATCGGGCTCCCTGCTCCATGGGAAGCCTGCTTCTCCCTCTCCCACTCCCCCTGCTTGTGTTCCCTCTCACGCTATGTCTCTCTTTGTCAAATAAATAAATAAAATCTTAAAAAAAAAAGATATAAGAAATGAGAATGCATTTTTGTTGAAGGTAAAAGAAAGCAATTTTGTCCTAAATGAGATTGGTTGTTTGCAGAGAGATGGCTTGGGACAAAATCTGAATACAAAAGTAATTTGTAGGTTTGCAAAGGGAAATTTTTGGGAAGGAATTTTAGGTGTCGTCAAGACGGACTAAGATTAAAATAAAGTACAGTGGTATATAAGATTGGAATTCTCTCTCTATTCAAAAGACAAAGTTTTCAGGCGCCTGGGTGGCTCAGCCGTTAAGCGTCTGCCTTTGGTTCAGGTCATGATCCCAGGGTCCTGGGATCGAGTCCCACATCTGGCTCCCTGCTTGGCGGGAAGCCTGCTTCTCCCTCCCCCATTCTCCCTGCTTGTGTTCCCTCTCTTGCTGTCTCTCTCTCTGTTAACAAATAAATAAAATCTTTAAAAAAAAAAAAAGACTAAGTTTTCTTGAATCGTTGGTCTGCTCTAAATAAGAAAATGTAAACAAAGGTTTTTTCTCTTTTGTCTGCCCAGAAAACCAATTTCTATGTTTTGCCTTTATCAAAGTCTCGTTGACTAATTAGGCTTGTTTGTTTGGCATGTTACATTCTGGTATAAGGTCATCATCACTCGATATTCTGGCTATTGAAGTATTATGTGACACAGAAATAACTGAGTTTCTTTGTCAATTGCATCATAATGAACTCTTAGATCATTAACAATGTCCATTTCTGAGTTTTTGTCATTTATCATTGTTCTTTTTTTTTTTTAAAGATTTTATTTATTTATTTGACAGAGAGAGAGAGAGCGAGAGAGGGAACACAGCAGGGGGAGTGGGAGAGGGAGAAGCAGGCTTTCCGCGGAGCAGGGAGCCCGATGCGGGGCTCGATCTCAGGACCCTGGGATCATGACCCGAGCCGAAGGCAGACGCCCAACGACTGAGCCACCCAGGCGCCCCCATTTATCAGTGTTCTTATTCCCTTGCACAATGAGTTTCATCTTCAAGGAGGTTCATAAAAAAGGACTTTTAGGACAAATGCAGGTGTTCAATATCTTTAAGATCAAAACTAAAATGAGTAAAAACTTCCAAAACTATTCCAAAACTAACTAAAGTTGCATTTTAAACAAGAACAGTAACATGGGACTAAGTGAATTAGGGAAAAATGATTATAGTTTTTTTTGTGACTCTTGTTTAAAACACTGCTGGTTCTCTAATGTTTAGAGAACATTAAGATTAAGGAAACTTTCTCTTAAGATATCTATTACTTACAAAAAACGTGATTAAAGTTTTCATGTGTGAACAAATGAAAGCATTTAACTTTTCTCTCTGCCTGAACCCTCTGAAATTCAAAAGGTCTCAGTGAGTATTCTTTCTTCCATGGGGCAATCATAGTCATTTGCATAAACTCAATAAGAATCTGTTCTCCTTGTAACAGGACACCATTGAAAACATTGGTTATTTTCCCAAGGCTTTGACTGGAATGTCATGTTTGAGAGAGACATGCATAGACTCACATATGACCAACAGCTTTAAGGACCTAAGGTTGACTTTATGAAACATGGAGCCATTAAACCCTTTGGAACTAAAGAATGTCACTTTCTCGCAGGTGCAGGAACCTCCTGATACTTTGGGGACCTCGTGGAGAGGAATCCACCCACATCTACAGGTATTGCAAGCATGTCTGATGGCAAGTACTTGGCTTGGCTTCTGGCCTGGAGAGGCTACTAGAAGTTCAACCTAGAGATTCCTTGGGGTTCCTGGGTGGCTCAGTCGTTAAGCATCTGCCTTAGGCTCGGGTCAGGATCCTAGCTCCTGGGATCGAGCCCCGCATCAGGCTCCCTGTTCGGCAGGAAGCCTGCTTCTCCCTCTCCCACTCCCTCTGCTTGTGTTCCCTCTTTCGCTGTCTCTCTCTCTGTCAAATAAATAAATAAAATCTTAAAAAAAAAACCAAGCCTAGAGATTCCTTACAAAAGTTTCAGCAAAGCAGATTCTAAAAGATCTATATGATCAATCATTCTTGCTGAGCTTATGTAAATAATTATGCCGTTAAAACTGGACTTGTTTTTCAAACAAATTAGTCTTATTTGGCTATCTCTGGAAATAGGGTTATTATAGAGAAAAATTATGTTTCAATAATACACCTTTGTGGATGCTAAATTTTATTTTATTTTATTTATTTTAAGATTTTATTTATTTATTTGACAGAGAGAGAGACAGCGAAAGAGGGAACACAAGCAGGGGGAGTGGGAGAGGGAGAAGCAGGCTCCTGGCCGAGCAGGGAGCCCGATGCGGGGCTTGATCCTAGGACCCTGAGATCATGACCTGAGCCGAAGGCAGACGTTTAACAACTGAGCCACCCAGGCGCCCCTGGATGCTAAATTTTGGTTCTGATTGTCTTTGAATGTTGTTTGTGTAAGCTAGACAACTTGAGGTAAACTTCAGAGAAACTGCCACAACAGCTCATGTGTAGACAATCTCCTTGCTTGTTATTCTGTGGGGATAACAGGACCCCATGGGCATATGATCACTTGAACAACTGGGAAATGGGATAGATTCCCCAACAATTGTATAACTCAGCTATCACTTTTACCAATTCTATGTGGCTGGGATGACAAAATCGCTCTTTAAAAGCCAGAGCATACCCATGGAGATAATGGATGGCCTCACTTTCTTTATGATTAGATTGGATGATGCACTTGGGGATGCCCTTATCTCCTGAGATAAGTCTTCTCCCATTTGCCAGTGATTCTTTGTAATTAGGATAGTGTTAAGGCTGGACCTCAAACAAAAAGGGCTTCTTGATGATTTCATCCCTGATAGTCATTTATCCTGGAAGCTACCTCTACTGACATACAATTGCAAACAAAGGCTTTAACCAAGCATACAACAGCCCTCCTGGTAGAAAGAGCCTCAAAGCTCCCTATGGGACTTCCAGATCTTACATTAGAACTGCAATATAAAATAAGCAAAACAGTATCCTTGCTCAGCAGGACTCTAACTGACACTTCCCAGGCACTGGCTGCACTCAGCCAAGAACTTAAATGAAGTCAGAGAAGGATTTCTCGAGACTATTATTGCTACACCCTTTGGGGTGTGAAAAATTTCCTCATATGTGTTGTTTTAACATGACAGTTAACTCCTACAAGGTGTCCCAATTAAAAGGGGACATTTGTGATCAATTAAATAAGATCAAGATATCCACTGATCCATTTGACAAAATTGGTAATTGGGGATCTTATCTAAGGGATGTGATCATAATTTTGGGCCTAATACTTTGTTTTATGTTCATCCTTTTGCATGTGCTGATGCATGTACCGTTTGCTGCCCATCATGACCCCCTGGAGCCATACCACAAGCCCCTAGGATTGACCCCTGGATAGATTCTAACTGCCACACAGCCCACCACCCCATTTCAGCAGGAAGCAGCCAGAGTGGTCATTGTCCCATTCCCTAAGGGCAGTTAGGGTTACTCTTCCAGGGGGAGGAATGAGTAAGGGACAGGCGGGGCTAGGTAGGGAGAGGGGGCTATTTGATCAGGCTCACAGAAATCCCAAAAATGTGAAGGTGTGGAGAAATCAGAGATAAGGGAACAAACCAGACCACCTAGTACTAGGCGTGTGGTGTGGGTGTCTTTTTTTTTTATGATAATCACCTGTAACCAACAAAGAATAACTAGACCCTAAAAAGGAAGTAAGCCATTGAAGGTGTTATCACTAGTCCCTGCTCAGTGGCGATATCAGTAGAAATGTTAAAAGGATTTAAGTTCCCTGGTTAGCTTTCTATAAAAGTCCAACCCTAAAGGCCCTCATTGGCAACCTTGTCGGGAACCCTCCCACTCTTGAGAGCTTTTTCTATATCTTCACTTAATAAGCTTCTATTGCTTTACTCACAAAAAAACAAACAAAAAAACCCAGGATTTAAAGAACTTAGCACAAAAAAAGTTGAAGAGTGATGCCTGGGTGGCTCAGTCGTTAGGCGTCTGCCTTCGGCTCAGGTCATGATCTCAGGTCCTGGGATCGAGCCCCGCATCAGGCTCCCTGCTCAGCGGGAAGCCTGCTTCTCCCTCTCCCACTCCCCCTGCTTGTGTTCCTTCTCTTGCTGTGTCTCTCTTTGTCAAATAAATAAATAAAATCTTTAAAAAAAAAAAGTTGAAGAAAGTCTCATTGATATCTTTTTAATATTGACCATATGTTAAAATAATATTTTAGATATGTTGTGTTAAATAAATATTAAAGTTAAACTTTTTTTTTTTTTACCTTTTTAAAATGTGGCTACCAGATAATTTTAAATTATGTAAGTGGTTCATGCTACATTTTTATTCAATAGCCCTTCTCTGGACCTAACTTCCGGCTTATAAAAAATAAAAGAGATAGAGGAATAATTTAAGCAACACCAACAGGAAACAATCTGACAAACCCAGATAATGGAACATTAGCCTGGATTCTTCAAAAAGTCAATACTCTGAAAAAAATGGAGAGACTTTTCTTTTTTTTTTTTTTAAAGATTTTATTTATTTGAGAGAGAGAGAATGAGAGAGAGAAAGCACATGAGATGGGGGAGGGTCAGAGGGAGAAGCAGACCCCCCGCCGAGCAGGGAGCCCGATGCGGGACTCGATCCAGGGACTCCAGGATCATGACCCGAGCTGAAGGCAGTCGCTTAACCAACTGAGCCACCCAGGCGCCCAAGAGAGACTTTTCTTGAGTAAAAGACTCTAGAGAGACATAAAATTCAAACGCAATGCACAAACCTCATCTAATCCAGGATTAGAAAAAGCTATAAAGGTATTATGTGCATATTTGTGGAAATTTAAATCTGGAATGAGTATTTCAGAGTGAAAGACATGGCAGAAAGTGTTGTTAAAATTGGTAATTATTTCATTCTGCTATTGCTTCTCTGTATCTTATTTAAAAAGCACCTAAGTGGCCTGACCTATAGCTATTTCATGTCTATATAAAGGATTGGTAGACAGACTAGAGAGAGCTAGCCTCCAGTTACCTTCAAATGTGTAACCTTAGGTGAAACTTTGTTCTTGAATAAATGGGAATGCAAAGGCTAAAGAAAGTTTTTAAAAGAAGATGATAGGGGCTCCTGGGTGGCTCAGTCATTAAGCATCTGCCTTCAGCTCAGGTCATGATCCCAGCGTCCTGAGATCGAGCCCCGCATCGCATCGGGCTCCCTGCAGGGCAGGGAGCCTGCTTCTCCCTCTCCCCACTCCCCCTGCTTGTCTTCCCTCTCTAGCTGTGTCTCTCTGTCAAATAAATAAAATCTTTAAAAAAAAAAAAAGAAGAAGAAGATGATAGTTGTCCAAAAAATCAAATAATTGTAAAGATAATTAATGCTATGAAGAAAAAGTACAAGGTATGTGAGACTATATAATGGGGGAGGGGGTGCATTCAGGGAAGAACTTCCTGAACTATTGGCACTTAATCTGGGACTTGAGAGATGAGCAGGTTTTGGCTACAAAAAGAGTAGGGGAAAGAGTCTCCTAAGCAGAGGAGAGAGTAAATGTGAAGGCCTTCTGGTGGAGAGAAGTTGGACAGATTAGGAACAAAGAGAAAGCCATTTGGGGGACTGAGAAGGATGGTGAGTGATGGGGGATGAGGGCAAACAGAATCCATCTAGCAGTGCCATTCCTCTGCCACTTTTTCTCCACTTCCACTCCTCCACCAATTCTCTCTGACAAAGGATTTGAACTGACTTTACAAAATTAATCAGATGATGAAAATGGAAACAATAAAAAGTTATTTTTTAAAAAGATTTCATTTATTTATTTGACAGAGAGAGAGAGAGAGCACAAGCAGGTGGAGCAGCAGAGCGAGAGGGAGAAGCAGGATCCCTGCCGATCAGAGAGCCCGATGTGGGGCTCCATCCAAGGACCCTGAGATCATGACCTGAGCTGAAGGCAGACACTTAACCAACTGAGCCACCCAGGCACTCCGTCAATAGTTATTAAAAGGAGCAAAGAAATAGTACTTGGAATTAGTGAATTGAACTTCAAATAAAATTTCAATTTAGCTTTGAAATTGCAGCAACTAATTCCCAAAAGTAAATTTGTCATTTATATAGTTCCCATTGTCTGGTAAAGAAAAATAGACTAATTAATATGGGGGGGGGGGACGGGACCTTTTCCCTAGACCAACTTCAAGGTGGGATTTTTTCCTTTGAATCTTTGTAGAAAATACATTGATTATCATGTTAAATAGGCATCATGAGCAGAGTTTTTCTGTAGAGTTAAGTGATTCAGTAAATATGGTGCCTACTAGTTGGGATTGATTCAATAGTATGCTTAGAGCATCCTCTGTTTTTCTAGCTACTTGATCTCCAACTAACTTCCCTCTTTAGGTGACTTTTTCCAGTTCTGTGGCTTTAAATATCAGTGTGCTGATAATGCTAATTTTTTTTTCTCTCAAACCCTTACTCAGCCCCTGAGCTCATATATCCAAAATCCATTTGACTTTTATACTTGAGCATATAATAATAATTTAAAAAGCTACCACTGGAGGGAGCTAAGATGGTGGCATAGTAGGAGGACCCTAGGCTTGCCTCATCTCTTAAACACAGCTAGATAAAATCAAATCATTCTGAATACCCAAGAAATCGACCTAAGGACTGACAGAACAAACTGCACAACTAGAGGGAGAAAAGACGCCACATCAAGGAAGGCAGGAAGTACAGAGACATGGTTTGGGGGAGAAACGGATCATGGGTGCTACAGTGGGGAGGGAGCTCTGGTCATGGTGAGAGACAAGAGAAAGTAGAGTGCACAGGGACATGCACAAGGAGAACACCTCCCCAAAGCCATTGGCTGGGAAAACGAGAGGGGCTGATTTTCATGAGTTTTTGCACCCAGTGGGGCTCAAAGACTGGAGTTTTAGGGGTCTATCGGTTTGACTGGAAGAGAAGGTAAGGTTTATTTGAGGAAATAATAGCTGAAAACTTCCCTAATCTGGGGAAAGAAACAGACATTTATATCCAGGAGGCACAGGGAACTCCCATCAAAATCAACAAAAGCAGGCCAACACTAAGATATATTGTAGTTAAATTTGCAAAATATAGTGATAAAGAACAAATCCTAAAAGCAGAAAGACAAAACATGTCCCTAACTTACAAGGGAAGACCCATAAGGCTAGCTACAGATCTCTCCACAGAAACGTGACAAGCCAGAAGAGAGTGGCATGATATATTCAACAGGCTGAATGGAAAAATCTGCAGCCAAGAATATTCTATCCAGCGAGGCTGTCATTCAGAATAAAAGGAGAGATAAAGAGTTTCCTAGACAACCAAAAACTAAAGGAGTTCGTGAGCCCTATACGAAATATTAAAGAGAGAAGAGAAAAAAAAAAAAAAAAGAAATATTAAAGGGGACCCTTTGAGTGGGAAGGAAAGACCAAAAGTGACAAAGACCAGAAAGGACTGGAGAAAATCTCAGAAACAATAACAAAATAAGTAATAAAATGGCACTAAATACATATCTGTCAATAATTACTCTGAATGTAAATGGTCTAAACACTCCAATCAAAAGACATAGGGTGTCAGAAAGGATAAAAAAAAAACAAGATCCATCTATATGCTGCCTACAAGAGACTCAGGTTAACTCTAAAGACACCTGCAGATTGAAAGTGAGGGGATGGAGAAACATCCATCATGCAAATGGACATCAAAAGAAAGACAAACTAGATTTTAAACCAAAGACTGTGACAAGAGATGAAGAAGGGCACTAAATCATAATAAAGGGGACTATCCAACAAGAAGATCTAACAACTGTAAATATTTATGCCCCAACTTGGAAGCACCCAAATATATAAAACAATAACAAACATAAAGGAACTCTTTGATAATAATACAATAATAGTAGGGGATTTTCATACTCCACCTACAGCAATGGACAGATCATCTAAGCATAAAATCAATAAGGAAACAATGGATTTGAATGACACACTGGACCAGATGGACTTAACAGATATAGTCAGAACATTTCCTCCCAAAGCAGCAGAATATACATTCTTTTCAAGTGCACATGGCACATTCTCCAGAACAGATCACATACTAGGTCACAAATCAGGCCTCAACAAGTACAAGAGGATTGAGATCATACCATGCATATTTTCTGACCACAATGCTATGAAACTTGAAGTCAACCACAAGAAAAAATTTGGAAAGAACACAAATACGTGGAAGCTAAACAACACGCTACTAAAAAATGAATGGATCAACCAGGAAAATAAAGAAGAATTTTAAAAATACTTGGAAACAAATGAAAATGAAAACACAACAGTCCAAAACCTTTGGGATGCAGCAAAAGGGGTAATAAGAGGGAAGTATATTGCAATACAGGCCTACCTCACAAAGCAAGAAAAATATCAAATAAACAATCTAAACTTAGACCTAAAGGAGCTAAAAAAAGAACAACAAATGAAGCCTAAAGCCAGGAGAAGGGAAATAATAAAGACTAGAGCAAAAATAAATAATACAGAAACTAAGAAAACAGTAGAATAGATCAATGAAACCAGGAGTTCATTCTTTGAAAAAATTAATAAAACTGATAAACCCCTAGCCAGACTTAACCGAAAAGAAAAGAGAAAGGACCCAAATAAATAAAATCACAAATGAGAGAGGAGAAATAATAACCAACACCACAAAAATACAAACAGTTAAAAGAGAATATTATGAAAAATTATGTGCCAACAAATCAGACAATCTGGAAGAAATGGATAAATTCCTAGAAACATATAACCTACCAAAACTGAAAAAGGAAGAAATAGAAAACTTGAATAGACCAATAACCAGCAAAGAAACTAAATCAGTAATCAAAAATCTCCCAACAAGCCAAAGTCCAGGGCCAGACAGCTTCACAGGGGAATTCTACCAGACATTTAAAGAAGAGTTAATGCCTATTCTTCTCAAACTGTTCCAAAAAATAGAAATGGAAGGAAAACTTCCAAACTCATTCTATGAGGCCAGCATTATCCTTATGCCAAAACCAGACAAAGACTCCACTAAAAAAGAGAACTACAGGCCAATATCCCTGTTGAACATAAATGCAAAAATTCTCAACAAAAAACTAACACATCATATCCAACAGTTTGTTAAAAGAATCATTCACCACTATCAAGTGGGATTTATTCCTGGGCTTCAAGGGTGGTTCAATATTCACAAATCAATCAAGATGATACATCACATTAACAAAAGAAAAGCTGGAACCATATGATCCTCTCAATAGATGCAGAAGAAGCATTTGACAAAGTACAACATCCATTTATGATAAAAACCCTCAACAAAGTAGGGATAGAGGAAATATACCTCAACATCATAAAGGCCATGGATAAGAAACCTATAGCTAATAGCATCCTCAATGGGGAAAACCTGAGAGCTTTTACTCTATGATCAGGAAAAAGACATGGATGTCCACTCTCACCACTGGTTTTTTTTTTTTTTTAAGATTTCATTTATTTATTTGAGAGAGAGAGAGCACAAGCAGGCAGGAAGGGCAGAGGGAGAGGGAGAAGCAGACTCCTTGCTGAGCAGGGAGCCCGACGTGGGTCTCGATCCCAGGACCCTGGGATCATGACCCGTGCTGAAGGCAGATGCTTAACCAACTGAGCCACCCAGGCACCCCTCACCACTGTTATTTAACATAGTACTGGAAGTCCTAGCCTCAGCAATCAGACAACAAAAAGAAATAAAATGCATCCATATCAACAAAGAAGAAGTCAAACTTTCACTATTTTGTGGATGACATGATACTCAATATAGAAAACCCAAAAGACTCCATCAAAAAATTGCTAGAATTGGGGCGCCTGGGTGGCTCAGTCAGTTAAGCGGCTGCCTTCGGCTCGGGTCGTGATCCCAGGGTCCCGGGATCGAGCCCCGCGTCGGGCTCCCTGCTCGGCGGGGGGGCCTGCTTCTCCCTCTCCCTCTGCCTGCCTCTCTGCCTACTTGTTCTCTCTGTCAAATAAATAAGTAAAATCTTAAAAAAAAAATTGCTAGAACTGATACAGAAATTCAGGAAAGTTGCAGCATACAAAATCAACATACAAAAATCTATTGCATTTCTATACTCCAATAATGAAGCAGCAAAAAGAGAAATCAAAGAATCAATCCCATTAACAATTATGCCAAAACAATAATATATCTAGGAATAAACCTAACCAAAGAGGTAAAAGATCTGTATTCTAAAAACTTTAAAACACTGATGAAAGAAATTGAAGATGACACAAACAAATGGAAAAACATTCCATACTCATGGATTGGAAGAACAAATATTGTTAAAATGTTTGTACTTCCCAAAGCAATCTACATATTTAATGTAATCCCTATCAAAATACCACCAGCATTTTTCATAAAACTAGAACAAATAATCCTAAAATTTTTGCGGAACCACAGAAGACCCCGAATAGCCAAAGCAATCTTGAAAAAGAAAAGAAAAGCTGGAAGCATCACAGTTCCAGACTTCAAGCTATACTACCAAGCTGTAGTCATTAGTACGGTATTGGCACAAAAAGAGACACATAGATCAATGGAACAAAATAGGAAGCCCAGAAATGGACCCACAACTATATGGTCAACTAATCTTTGACAAAGGAGGAAAGAATATCCAATGGAAAAAAATTCTCTTCAACAAATGGCTTTGGGAAAACTGTACAGAAACATGCAGAAGAATGAAAATGGACCACTCTCTTACACCACACACAAAAATAAATTCAAAATGGATAAGAGACCTAAATGTGAGGCAGGAAACCATCAAGATCTTAGAGGAGAACAAAGGCAGTAACCACTTTGGTAGCAACTTCTTACTAGATATGTCTCCTAAGGCAAGGGAAACAAAAAAAAATTAAACTATTGGGACTTCATCAAGATAAAAATATTCTGCACAGTAAAGGAAACAATCATCAAAACTAAAAGGCAACCTACAGAATGGGAGGAGATATTTGCAAATGACATATCTGATAAAGGGTTATTATCCAAAATCTATAAAGAACTTATAAAACTGAACACCCAAAAAACCAAATAATCCAGTTAAGAAACGGGCAGGAGACATGAACATTTTTCCAAAGAAGACATCCAAATGGCTAAAAGATGCTCAACATCACTCATCATCAGGGAAATACAAATCAAAACCATGATGAGACACCACCTCATACCTGTCAGAATGGCTAAAATTAACAACACAGGAAACAACAAGTGTTGGCGAGGATGTGGAGAAAGCGGAACCCACTTACACTGTTGGTGGGAATGCAAAGTGGTGCAGCCACTCTGGAAAACAGTATGGAGTTTCCTTAAAAAGTTAAAAATAGGGGCGCCTGGGTGGCTCAGTCGTTAAGGGTCTGCCTTCAGCTCAGATCATGATCCCAGGACCCTGGGATCGAGCCCCGTATCAGGCTCCCTGCTTGGCGGGAAGCCTGCTTCTCCCTCTCCCACTCCCCCTTCTTGTGTTCTTGCTCTCATTAACTCTCTCTCTGTCAAATAAATAAATAAAACCTAAAAAAAAAGTTAAAAATAGAACTACCCTACAATCCAGCAATTGCACTACTGAGTATTTGTCCAAAGGATACAAAAATACTGATTTGGGGGTGCCTGGGTGGCTCAGTCATTAGGCGTCTGCCTTCGGCTCAGGTCTGATGGGATCGAGCCCTGCATCGAGCTCCCTGCTCGGCGGGAAGCCTGCTTCTCCCTCTCCCACTCCCCCTGCTTGTGTTCCCTCTCTCGCTGTGTCTCTCTCTGTCAAATAAAAAAAAAAAAAAAATACTGATTTGAAGGGATACATGCACTCCAATGTTTATAGCAGCATTATCAATGATAGCCAGTTATGGAAAGAACCCAAATGTCCATCAACTGATGAATGGATAAAGAAGTGGTATAGGGGTGCCTGGGAGGCTCAGTCAGTTAAGCATTGAACTCTTGGATTCCACTCAGGTCATGATCTTGGAGTCATGAGATCAAGCCCCGCATGGGCCTCTGTGCTTAGCGTGGAGTCTGCTTGAGATTCTCTCCCTTTCCCTCTGCCCCTCTCCCCACTAGTGCTCTCTCTCTCTCTCAAACAAATTAATAAAATCTTAAAAAAAAAAAAAAAGCAATGATACACACACCCAATGGAATATTACTCAGCCACGAAAAAGAATGAAATCTTTCCATTTGCAACAACGTGGATGGAGCTAGAGAGTATAATGTTAAGCGAAATAAGTCAGTCAGAGAAAGACAAATACCATATGATTTCAGTCATATGTGTAATTTAAGAAACAAAACAAATGAACATGGAGGGGGGGAAAGAGAGGCAAACCAGGAAACAAGACTCTTAATTATAGAGAACAAACTGAGGGTTACTGGAGGCGGGGGGGGGGCACTGGGTTTAATCGGGGATGGGTATTAGGAGGGCACTTGTGATGAGCACTGGGTGTTGTATGTAAGTGATGAATCACTAAATTCTACACCTGAAACTAATATTACACTGTATGTTAACTAACTGGAATTTAAATAAAAACTTGAAAAAGAAAAAAATAAAAAGAATAAAAAATAAAATTAAAAAAGCCCTACCACTTGCATAGGGCTTAAAATGTACCAGATATTAATTCATTTAAATTGCCCATGAAATCCACACAGTAGATACCTTTACATCCCCATTTTTCAGATAATGAAATGGAGGCACAGAGAGGTAAATAACTTACCTAAGATCACATTCTCAATAAGTCAAAAGTAGTAAATGAGAAACATAAAGATAACTGATGTGTTAAATAAGCATATGTGCTAGTTTTTTTTAAAGAATTTTATTTATTTATTTGAGAGAGAGAGAGAGAGAGAGAGAGAGAACATGAGCAGGAGGGAGGAGCAGAGGGAGAGGGAGAGGGAGAAGCAGGCTCCCCGCTGAGCAGGGAGCCCGATGCCTGACCCGGGGCTTGATCCCAGGACTCCAGGACCATGACCTGTGTTGAAGGCAGATGCTTAACCGACCGAGCCACCCAAGAGCCCCACATATGTGCCAGTTTTTGAGTGCACAGCAATATTTGACCAGGCAGCAATTTTATCAGTAATCTGTTCATTAGTGATTTTTTTTTTAATATAATTGTTGCTTTTGTGTTCAACACTGTAACTTTGGGAATTAGATAATAAATACAGGAGAAATGAAGATTCTCTGTGGTAACTTTATAACATGCCCGTTTGGATTAAATGAGATAATATCAACATATATTAGGATTTTTACACATATTAAATATTCAAATGTGTGTGTATATCATTTGAAAGACTATATACTAATGTTAACAGAGAGTCTCTCTCATTGGTGTTTATTTTTTAAAGTGAAAATTTTAGGGCGCCTGGGTGGCTCAGATGGTTAAGCATCTGCCTTCGGCTCAGGTCATGATCTCAGGGTCCTGGGATCGAGTCCCGCATCGGGTTCCCTGCTCAGTGCAGAGCCTGCTTCTCCCTCTCCCTCTGCCACTCCCTCTGCTTGTGCTCTTCTGTCTATCTCTCTGTCAAATAAATAAATAAAATCTTTAAAAAAAATAAAAATAAAAAAAGTGAAAATTTTAAATGCTAATTTTCTATATGTATCACTCTTTTTTCTTACAGTTAATATGTTTTATTGTAGAAATGTGAGAAATTATAAAAAGGTATAGATGCACAATTCTGCCAATACTTTAGTATGTATCTATTCTTCCACATTGTTTTTAATGCCTATTTGTTCATATTTATTTTTCACAAAAATGGGATCATACTGTACATATTGATTGACCAATGAAAAATCCACCCAGTTTTGAAACCTGAGATGTATATGTATATAAGTTATAACCAGATGGATGAGTTTATATATGTATATACATTCTATTAGTCAATGTTTTTATTAATATTTGACCAGAATAACTTGTCATTTCTGAAATAATTTCAGACACTGCAGGCTCACCCAACAAACTTCTCCCTTGCCTACCTCTTGCACAGAGGCTGTGAAAGCTAAGTATTTGTTTTCCCAGTCTCCTTTGCACCAGGAGTGGCCATGGGATTTTTTTGCCCAAAGAGATGTAGGGATAAATCTGCTGGCACTACCTTTTCCTCTTTGACCTTCCAGCCTTGCTCACAGATGGGATCTCCAGAGCTACAGTATTTATAATATGACCATGATCCAAGAGGCACAAGGGAAAGGCAAAGAGAATCACAGTAATGCTGGCCCTCATAATGGTCAAGCCTCTGAACCAATGTCAAGGGCCCCAATCTCCAAATTTCTTATTACATGGGAAAAATAAACATTTGGTTAACCGGTTGTTGGTTGGATTTTCTGTTACTTATCACGAAAGGTCTTCTTTAACTGATAAAATCCGATAAAAAGCTAAGTAATTTATCTTGCTCTAGAATTTTAAAGCCACTTAATTCCAGGGGACATCACCATTCAGAGTTTGCAATTACGCTGAAGATGACTTTTATATTACAGTCTGACCTTTATAGGTCTCTTGTTTGTAGCAGGTGGGTATGCCCATGTGGCTTAAAAAATAAAACTAAACTCATGGCCTTTAGTTCCTGTGTTTCTAGCAGCTGAGTGTGGTTTGCCTGCAGGAATGAAAATTCCCCTAAAATGTTAATTGATTCAGTTTGACAGTACTTGCCATATTATAAGTCAGTATCGTGATGTCTCTGTGAATTAGTGATAAAGATGGTGGTACAGGGAAGAATTTGGTAGTTGCAGTATAGATATGGTTGTTTTGTATGTTTTGCTTTGTTTTTAATGGAACTTGGGAAGACTGAGAATTCTTTCTTTTTGGAATGCCTCCGTGTTGTGGGGATGGATGGTGTAACAACAGTATTATAGGTTAATCCTAATCCTAATAAGGTAATATTAGACTTTCTTTATCATTTATTTATATATAGTGTGTATATATATATATATATATATATATTATAATATAGTATATATAATATAGTGTATATATATATTTGGGGGGGATCTGATTATATAATATAGTATATATATAATATAGTATATATATATATAATATAGTGTGTGTGTGTGTATATATACATGTATTTGGGAGGGATCTGATTTTACTTACATGTTTTAAGTTTTTAATTTTAATTCCATTATAGTTAACATATAGTGTTATATTAGTTTCAGGTGTGCAATACAGTGATTCAACAGTTCTGTACATTACTCAGTGCTCATCATGGTAAGTGTACTCTTAATCCCCATCACCTATTTTACCCATCCCCCCCAACCACCTCCCCTCTGATAACCATCAGTTTGTTCTCTATAGTTAAGAATCTGTTTAACCTACATGTTTTAATTATCTATGGCTGTATAAGAAATTATCACAAAACATAGTGCTTTAAAATAAGAAGAATTTGCTATCTCCTAAGGTTTCTGTGGATCTGGAATTCAAACAGGGAGAGCTCGTCTCTACAGAGTCTGGGGTCTCGGCCAAAGACTTGAAGGCTGTGGGTTGAAATCATCTGAAGGTTCTTTAACTCACATGAGTCTGGAGATGGGTGCTCGCTGTGATGGAGGCCTAGCTGGAGTTGTCAGCTGTAATACCCACTCATAGCCTCTCCATGTGACCTGGGCTTCCTCACAACATAGTAGATAGTTCCCAAGGTCAGGCCTCCAGAGAGAGAGCCAAGGGGAAGTTGTGTTGCCCTTTATAATCTAGCCTCAGTGACACAATGTCACATCCGCCACTTTATACTGGGTGAGGCAGTTACAAAGTTCCACCCAGGTTCAGGGGAAAATATAACAGACCCCATCTCCTACCCATACACCTCTCAATGGAGGCATATCAAGGTCATATTACAAGACCAAGTGGGGTGGAGTATATATACTACATTGGGGTAAGGATCTTTGGAAAACACAATCTGCCATATTATACTATTATCCCACCTCATTAATCAAGAGCCGTGCCACAAGTGTTTTGATGATACTGACAATGTCCAGAGATACTTTTTATTGTCCTAATGAGGTGGTGGGGGCAGGGGTTGCGACTGGCATCTAGTGGTTAGAGGCCAGGAATGCTGCTAAGCATCCTACAATGTACACACACAGAGAGAATTAGCCTCAACACAGGTTGAGAAATCCTGACTTAGAGTATTAACATTCCACAAGTATTTAGAATAATTAGATAGAAGGGAGAGGGACCTATAGAAGACACCAAAATCCTGAAGTCTTCCAACTGAAACATTTACTTTGCTATTTGATATTATGTACTATTTATGGTCTACAAATAGCAAAGGTCATTACTTAGGCAAATCTTGATTCCAAATATGATACATTGAATATCAACTCTCAGTGAATATCAACTCTCAGTAAATGGAAGGATCCCCTGTTTGTGGATCAGAAGAATTAATATTGTTAAAATATCTATACTACACAAAGCCATCTATAGATTCAATGCAATCCCTATCAAAATTCCAGTGACATTTGTCACAGAAATAGAAAAAACAATTCTAAAATTTGTATGGAACCACAAAAGACTCCAGATAGCCAAAGCAATTCTGAGAAAGAACAAAGCTGGAGGCATAAACTTCCTGATTTCAAACTATACTGTAAAGCTATAGTAATAAAAACAGCATGGTACTGGCATAAAATAGATACATACCAATGGAACAGAACAGAGAACCCAGAAATTAACCCATGCCTATATGGTTAACTAATATTTGACAAAGGAGCCGAGAAGACTCAATAGGGAAAGGATTGTTTTGTCAATAAATAATAATGGAAAAACAGGATAAGCACATGCAGAATGAAATTGGACACCTATCTTACACTACTCACAAAAATTCACTTGAAAAGGATTAAAACTTCAACATAGACCTGAAACCAGAAAACTCGTAGAAGAAGACATAGAAGGCATTGATCTTTGCAATGGTTTTTTGGATATGACAAAAGTACAAGCAACAAAAGCAAAATGAGCAAGTAGGACTACATCAAACTAAAAAGTTACTGCATGGCAAAAGAAAAATCAACAAAATGAAAAAGTAACCTAAAGAACTGGAGAAAACATTCACAAATCATGTGTCTGATAAGGGGTAAATATTTAAAAATATCGAAATATATAAAGAACTCATACATTTCAATAGCAAAAACAAACAATCCAATTATAAAATGGCCAGAGGAACTGAATGGACATTTTCCAAAACATACAGATGACTGACAGATACATGAAAAGGTACTCAACATCACCAATCATCAGGGAAATGCAAATCAAAACCACAATGAGTTATCACATCATACCTATTAAAATGTCTATCATAAAAAAAGACAAGAGATGAAAAGTGTTGGTGAGGATGTGTAGGAAAGGAAACCCTTGTTCACTGTTGGTGGGAATGTAACTCGGTCATGGTAAAGCCACTGTGGAAAACAGTGTGGAGATTCCACACACACACACACAAAAAGGAACTACCATGTGATCCAACAATCCCACTTCTGGGTATATATCCAATGGAAATGAAATCAGGATCTCAAAGAGATATCTGCACTCTCATATTCACTGAAGTATTATCCACAATAGACAAGATATGGAAACAACCTAAATATCCATTAACAAATGAATGGATAAAGAAATGTGGTATAATATATAATAGAATATTACTCAGCCATGAAAAAGAAGGAAATCCTGCCATTTGTGACAACATCGATAGACCTTGAAGGCATTATGCTAAATGAAGTAAGTCAGAGAAAGACTAGTACTATATGATATCACTTATTTGTAGGGTCCAACGAAGCTGAACTCCTAAAAAAAAAAAAAAAAGAGTAGAGTGGTGGTCACCAGGGGCAGGGTGATAGGGGAAGTAGGCAAGTGTTGGTCAAAGGGTACACACTCTTGGTTATAAGATGAATAAGTTTTGGGAAGCTAATGTACAATAAGGTAATTCAATACTGTATTATGTGCTAGAAAGTTGTTAAGAGAGTAGCTATTAAATGTTTTCACCACAAAAAGAAATGGTATTTATACAAGGTAATGGAGGTGTTAGCTAACATTATGGAGCTATTCATTTAGAATATGTATGAAACTGGGGCACCTGGGTAGCTCAGTGGGTTACCCATCCAACTCTTGATTTCAGCTCAGGTCATAATCTCAGGGTCCTGAGATCCAGCCCTGTGTCAGGCTCCACGCTCGGCAGGGAGTCTGCTTCTCTCCCTCGGCCCCTTCCCCTCCGCACATGTGTGAGCATGCCCACGTGCCTGAGCATGCCCATGTGCGTGCGCATGCCCACATGCTCTTTTTTCTCTAAAATAAAGAAATAAATCTTTAAAAAAGGGATATGTATCAAATCAACACCTTAAACTTACACAATGTTGTATGTCAAATATACCTCAATAAAGCTGGACATAAAGAACAAACTCAGTGAGTAAGTGTATTAAATGAATATTCCATGATTTTACCTATCTTATACCTCTACACTTAAAAGGCATTTTTGTCATGGACTTATTACCCTTTGTACAAGTACTTTATTTGCGTACTACTTTTTAGACTATTTGTCTTAAAAAAATGTTTTTGTTAGGTTTTGACCATCCTCTCCCTCCTCTTTAAATCTAAGCTCAAAGGAAATCAACAATTTTAATGTTGGGCATGAAGAGATGTAATTTCCTTAAGAACCCTTGGACACCTCTTGTCTTTTATTAAGAATCATGCATCCTACATAAGCCTGGCTTTGCTGCTCATCCTTTTTCCTATTGGTCATTCACTAAGCATAAAAGGACATCTAATTTTAAAGAGCCAGCTCTCTAATAAAGATAAAACTGGCAGGTTTCCCTCTCCTCACCACAGTATGCCCTGCTGGCTGCACACAAAGCAATTACAACTCACCAGTCAGCCATTTTCCAGGCGATACCATCAGCAATTTTGCTCAGGGCTTCTTTTTTGATCAGCAATAGCAGAAATAATGGCCTAATTCACTTAAAAACAAAAACAAAAACAAAATAAAAAAACTATCCCTGTTGTTTTCTCCCAAACAATACAATATTAACCCAAGGCCTTCCTAATTAAACCAAAGCCACCCAATTATGCATTTTAATACTATGATGATTTTTAACGATATCAAAGTGAAAGATACTCATTAGAAAAATAAAAGTGAAAAATTAATGTGAGCTCAGGGGATAACAAATTCTGATTTGTTTTAATTTCCTATGTTTTAAATGTATTTTCAAGTTCTTTATGGATCCCAGGAGAGTCCACTTTGTCTTTCAGTGTTTGTCCTAACACAATTTGACATCTCCTCAAGCCTTTAATGTAATTTGAAGGAAGATGTTTGAAATATCCTATTACTTCAGGGAACAGAGCAGCCATGTTGATTTCAATGCCAAGAACAATGAATTTTTATCTCATTCCTTAGAATGCATTTCTGAACTTCTCTGGGGTTCACTTTATCTTCCCACCCCCGCCCATTGGAAATAATCATATTAAAGAAGATAGAAAAAATATCTTTTAATATTTTATCCTAATTAAAATAGTAACTATAGAGACTTATGCAATAGAAAACCCCTTTTCACCCTGGGGACTGGGGAAAGGGTGAAAAGATCTTTATGAACAGAATTCCACTAGAGGGCAGTGCATCCCAGTGGAGGATCATGGCCAATGTTCACAGAACATTGGGTTGATGAAGATTGTGTAGCAAACATGAAAAATGTTTGTGATACAATGTTAAGTGAAAAAAAAATTAGAACCCAGATACTTGTAAAAAATAGGTATGTTTGTGGACAATAATCTCATAGTAGCTAAGAATTTAATCTTGGTCTTAGTCGTTCTTAGATCTTGGATTCACTCCTATCTCCACCACTCACTGCCTATGTGTCCTTGAATCGGTTGCTTAAAAACCTTTGAACCTCAGTTTCTTTGTCTACAAAATGGAGACAATTACAGACATCACATAGGCTGTTGTGAGCATTAAAAGGAACCCCATATGTAAAATGTCCAATGTACTGCCAAGCATATAGTATTGCTCAACAAAAAATAGCAGGATGATGGTGATAATGACAAACAAAGCAAAACAAAACAAAAAAACCTAAAAGGGAGCATAGGAAAGTTAGAATAATTTAAATTATTGGACTATTCGTTTATAGGTTTATTAAATCATTTTCTTATTGAAATTTGCATTGGAGTTTGTGGGAGAATGTATTTTTAATTGGTTTTTAATGAAATTATTCTCTTTCATAAGCATTCTGTTTTTTTCTAGTACTCTGTCTTCAGCACTTTTAAACTTCAGAGAGAAAAATTTTCATGTTGCTACAAAACGTTATTTTTGTCATTTTAATATCTAGAATGTCATTATCACATTTTTACTGTTTATTTTCATTTCCTAACTAAATAATCTGTCAACAACCCAAGAAAAAATGGAATATATAATGTTTCTTTTAACATTTTAAAATATTAAATTAAAATGTTTTAAATTTAAATTTATTCCTTGTGAGCTATGTAGCCTCGGGCATGCATTATACAGTATATTTCTCTTAGAACTCTCAGTATAAAAAAGTTTTATCTGATAAAAAATAGAAATATTTAATAAATTGTTACATATGCCAATTTTTCATTACAAAATGATTCTTTAAATATGAGTTCCAGTATTCATTTAGGAGTTCCTTTGCAAAGTAACTGTGTGTTACAGAGGCAAACAGGGCAGAGTGACTTAAGGCTAAAATCTTCCATCACTGACAATGAAAGGTCATTCAGAAAAAAGATTTAATGCCACTGAAATGATAGTGCAAGTCAAACTGGAAATATTTAATTTATAAAACTTTGATTTATATTGTTCACTCTGTTCTTAGCCTTTTAGAAGTAGCTGACTCACCACTCATCATGTGAAAAGATCAAAAAAGCCAGCCCTGGGCAATAGCCACTATCTCAGGCATTTACCTGAATTATAACCAGCAATCCTACATCATGACCACCACCAGGGTCACCAAGATGACCACTGACTCCACCATTGTCATTACTTCCTCTGCCTTGATCACTGTACACTTTTTTCATTTCCCTACCTATTGGATCCTACCTGGCCTGTTAATAGAGGGGAAGGAAATTGCTTGGGGATTTCCTGTACCTTATTGTACTGACCTCAGGCATAAATGAGAATACATTCTTACGAAATTAAAGGTGGCAGGTACATCCCACCATATCTAAACCCGGGAAGATTCTTGGAACATCAGGTCATGATGACTACTGGGAAATATCTTCAGACCAGGAAGCTCAGCGACTGCCCTCCCACCCACCTGCCCATCACAAGGGTGCTCTGATGGATCCCAAGGCAAGTTCTCATCAGTGTGCACTTCAGAAGACAAGGGCTTCCATAAATATCAGAATGAATGTGAAACTCAATGTGTATAAAATATGACAGCAGCTTCAATTTAATTACCCTTTGATCCCTGTGCTTCCAGGCCCCTGGATGACCTGGTTTGCAAGAACATTAATATGCTGAATTATACGATTCTGTTCAACATTCTGGATCTGAAAGTTATTATATACGGTGGTTCCTAAACCTGGCTGATAATAAGAACCACATGAGAAAGGTTAATGTTTTTTGTTTTTGTAAAACAAGTTCCAGAGGCTTCAAATTCTGTAAATTTTACAAGCTTCCCCAGGTGACTCTGATGATTCTCTAGGCTTGAGAACCACAGGACAGAGATGATAATCTTATCTCTTCACCAATCCTGGCACAACGAAACTCCCTGATCTAAGTATACTTTGGCTGATGACAATAGGTCCACTGTGCGGCCAGACCAGGAAATAAGTTCTTCAGAGCCTGAGGTCGAATCCTTGGCTTCTCCCCACTCCACAATGGCCCCACCAGGCAGAAAACTCAATCTAAACTAGATGATGGGGAACCTGGCTGGCTCAGTCAGAAAAGCATGTGACTCTTGATCTTGGGGTTGTGAGTTTTAGCCCCACGCTGGGTGTAGAGATTACTAAAAAAAATAAAATAAAATAAATATAAATAGATAATAAATAAGATAGATGATACTGTGAGCCCACCAGGCCCTGGGACATTGTTGGCATAAGAACTCTTTAGTCATCCAGCCATAATTTTCAGCTGACCAAGAAGATGCTATAGGTCTTTTTTTTTTTTTTTTTTAAGATTTTATTTATTTATTTGACAGAAAGAGAAAAAAGAGAGATAATGAGAGCAGGTACACAAGCAGGGGGAGTGGGAGAGGGAGAAGCAGGCTTCCCACCGAGCAAGGAGCCTGATGCTGGACTCGATCCCAGGACCCTGGGATCAGGACCCGAAGGCAGATGCTTAATGACTGAGCCACCCAGGCACCTGGTGCTAAAGGTCTTATTAGAGCTCCTGAGCTCTGCTAAGGAGGCCCAAGGGTCAAGGCTTCAAAAGGTCTCTAGGATGATCTGCTCATAGCCTGAAAGACTCTCATCCACAAACCATCTTAGATGACTCCATTTAAAACTGTAACCATTGGAGCACCTGACTGGCTCGCTGGGGGAATGTGCAAGTTTTATCTCCAGGTCATAGGTTTGAGCCCCATGTTGGGTGTAGATATTACTTTTAAAAAATAAAATAAAATAAAATTATAAAAAAAAACCTAACCATAATCATCAGAGACTTTAAGAGTTAGGAATAGGCCAAGGTGATGTGAAGATCTAATAATTGTTTTCCAACTCTAAATCTTTTTTTTTAAGATTTTATTTATTTGACAGAGAGGGAGAGAGAGAGAGAGTACAAGTAGGGGGAGCAGCAGAGGGAGAGGGAGAAGCAAATGCCCTGCCAGGTAGGGAGCCCAATGTGGACTTGATCCCAGGACCCTGGGATCATGACCTGAGCCGAAGGCAGATGTTTAATCAACTGAGCCACCCAGGCGCCCCCCTAACTCTAAATCTAAATAGGGACATTCTGGCAATGGACTTTATTTTAGACTGCTCCCCTCTCCCAAACAAAAACACTACCCTATTTGTGACTATCCTCAAAAAAAAAAAAGATATGTTCCCTCTCCACCACTGTCCTCCTCCAACATATGTACCAGCTACTGCCTCTTCGATCATCAAGGAAATCATGTCTCTCCATAGAATAGCCAACAACACAATCCCTAACTCTAGTAGCTTCTTTATATTTTTATTGTGTAGAATGCTACTCAAAGACCTCAAAAAAAATTCCATCTGCCTTCCCAGACTTCCTAGACCATTTATCTAATAGAGCACAAAATTTGGGTTCAGAGATTCTCCACTTGTGCAGCTGCTGAGACAGCACTCCTAACAGTTAAAGGCAGATCCAGTTACCATAACAGTTCAATATAATTCCCAGCAACCTCTATCCAGAACGTTCCCTTCCACAACAATTAGGAGCCCATCTGTAGCAGCTATGACTACAGCCATACTATGACTATAACCATACTAAAGACTAGAGGACCTCTGCTAGGAACACTTCTGGAAAACAGAAATAGTCTGCCCCATCACCTGTATTCCAGCACCCCTCTTCCAAGTGCCTCCACCATGTGCTGGCCACCAAGCTCTCATCCCCCGCTTCATACCCCAGGGCCAAGGCTCAGTAAACCAAGATGGAGAAGATGTAGTGGGCTTCCAAGGACATCAAAGCTTGATCCAGTGCTTGGTTCACTAGGAAGAGAGTGGATGAAAGAACAGTGATGAAATTCCGCTTCTTACCTTGGAAACAGATGATAACAGACCACAGAAAGCCAAATGAACAAAGGAAATAAAAGGAAACACATCCCACACTGTCCCTTTAAGTGTGCTGACTTTCCTGTGCATTGCTGTAGAGAAGACAAAGGAAAGCGCGGAACTGGCAACAGCATACCTCAAGATTTTCCCCATAATCCCCCCTCACATGCCTGCGCATGGCATTTAGGTAGATCTTCCTCTTTGCTTTGGATTTCTTATTCAAACACAGTAAGTACCACACCATGTCCTTCCATTGTCCCCCCACCACACACACACACACACACACACACACACACACACACACACACACACACACCTTCATCTGTCAGGTCATAGAGACTTAAAAAGGCTGAGCTGGCTACTCTCTTCACTCCTAACCTTTTCCACTAGAGTAGAAAATTGAAAATATAGAATTTTAAAACTATTCTTCATGTGTGAGCAAGATTCTTCCTGCCCAGTTCAATACCTTAGATTCAGGGTAACTTTTGCCATGCCTGACTATGGGTTCCAGGAAAGACCTACACTACAAAGAAGCTCATTTCCTCATATCCAAGAAGGCTAAGCTTTCTTACGGCAGCAATTAACATCCATCTGTGTTCTTCTGTTAATGTGAATCCAGCACATAGGTAAGGACTTGGCAGAGTGACAGAGGGTATCTTTGTCTAGGGGTAAAAGTAACTTATTAAGAAGATATAAAGGGAGACAGACAGGTGTTCTTTGAATTAATGGTAAAAAAAACCGTCTAGAGGTTTTATTTAGTAGTATTATTTTAAATGCGCCGGTTTGGGAAGTTTCTAGTTTTTCAGAGGAAGACCTTTGAATGTAGCCTCAAATCCTGAAGTAGAAGGTAACCTTACTAGAAGCTTTCAAAGACTTCTGAGCTTCGTGCCTGGGTTTAATTATCTCTCACCAGTTGTAAACTTCAACCAAGTTACAGAAGAGCTGCTGCCCTGCTGGCTAAGGCCGGTGAGCAGGCCATTGCTGGAGAGACGGGTAAATCATTCTTGATCTGGCCAAAATTCTCATCACGCTTTACAGCCATTGATCCATGGAAAACAAATTAATAGCACAAGTAAGAAGGCGAGGCATACAATGTGGGTTATTTGCCAAGTGGCCACAGCTCCGGCAGGCATGCATTTGGTGATTGATGTCTATTCTGGACATGCTTTTAGCATTTAAAGCTGGCCCATGAATCCAGTGGCTGGGACTCCAAGCAACTCTCCTTTTGGGCCACCCTGCACATCGAATCATCACAGTTCGGTCCCCTTCCCCTGGAATCCTTCATTAAGCCCTTGAATAGGATGATGCAATTTTTTTTTTTAAAGATTTTATTTATTTGACAGAGAGAGAGAGAGGGAACACAAGCAGGGGAGTGGGAGAGGGAGAAGCAGACTCCCCACTGAGCAGGGAGCCTGATGTGGGGCTCAATCCCAGGACCCTGGGATCACGCCCAGAGCTGGAGACAGACACTTAACCAACTGAGCCACCCAGGAGCCCCAGGATGATGCAATTTTATATGAAAACCACTAAACACAATTTCCACAGGACCCATTTCACATAATATAGGTAACTCAGGTATTTTAATGTCTAAATAAGGCCCAATGGAAATGAGACTCTTAAGATTTTTAAATTTTAGGACATATTAGCAAAAATTGTGCTCAGGATGAGAGTACCCACATGAACTAGAATAAAATGGGAAAATAACCAGGAAACCAGACTTATGAGATGGCAAATTAGCTGACATCTGTTCAACTTGGCAGGGCTCCTTGAGGTAAGGCTGGCACCTGGCACAGCCAAAGAGGCTTGTTGATTAAATGAGCCTAAATCACCAGCCCGATCTTGGATAATAAACCTCCTCTTGTTTCTTTGGGCCGTACCCCCAACTCCACTGATTATTGCCAGATAGGCCTTGGCCCTGCCCTGAACCGTGCTTTCACAATCCTGGCCATGACTTTGGATCCTCCCAATGACTACCTTGCATCTCTGACCTGGCGATGACTCCACGGACTACATGGTTCAAGCACCCTCCTACCTTGACTATGTTCCCGGGCTCTCCTTCCAATACCACCTTTAACCACAGAGCTCCCCACTGGTTCAGCCCAACAGCAGCTACCTGTGGAATTTGAAAGGCACTGGGGAAGTCTCCCTCCTCTTTCCTTGCTTCTCTATAGAAGCTTTCCTAACATGTTCATGTAGAATTAGCAACTCCTTCTTTTATGCTCCCACTGTACCCTTGTAAATTTTTTTTAATTAATTGATTTACTTATGTGGTTATTTCCCCTACTCAACAACTTCTTCTTCTTCTTCTTTTTACTTTATTTTTAGAGAGAGTGTGTGTGCAAGTGGGGAGAGAGGGGCAGCGGGAGATGGAGAGAGAGAGAATCTCAAGCAGGCTCCACGCCCAGTGCAGAGCCCGAGGTAGGGCTCAGTCTCAGGACCCTGAGATCATGACCTGAGCCGAAATCAAGAGTTGGATGCCTAAATGACTGAGCCACCCAGGTGCCCCTCCCCTACTCAACTTCTTACTGGCAGATACTAAGTATCGTTTAACTTTTTTATTTCCCCATTGTCTTGTACAGGACATTCATTCATGGTCCATCATAAGTCATAATAAATGCTTGATGAATGAATGAATGAATGAATGAATGAAAGTTTTCATAATACAGTCATCTTTTCCCCAACACCAAGCCGAAATTCTGTTAGCACTTGAATCATTTTCACTTAAATCACCCTAAAGTTACTGCTATGTCTATCATTCATGGAAAATATCACATCTACTTATAGGAATGTCATTTGAACTTTCTAAGTTCTCCACCCAAGATAAGAACATTGAGTTCATATAGTATATTTTTCCTTATGTGTTTTTTTTTGCAATGATTAATTATAACTGACATTCAGGACCTACTGTGCCCCAGGCACTGTTCTTAGTACTTACATATATTAACTTCATAAATCATTACTACAACACTATGGAGTAGGTACTGTTGCTATCTTGAAGAAAGGAAATCTAGGATGGTTCATACACTTTTTCAAGTGGATAAAGCTACTAAGTGACAGAACCAGAAATCAAACTAGTAGCTGATTCCAGAGCCCCACTCTTCCCCACAACATTGTCCGCCTCTGGGAATAATCTGTTCATCTACCCAAAGCACCAGACAATGAAGACATACCTTCAAAGACTGTAAAGAGAGAAGTGGAGATGCTGAAAAGCAAAGTTATGGAGTATGAAGGCAAGCCCAAAGTCTAAATGTGTAAGCCCAAACAGATTCCAGTGTCTCTGTTCTCTTTCTTTTTATGCCTACCCTTGAGCTTGTTTTCTTATTTTTCCTCTTTAGTCTAGTTGACCTGCCTTATATTATTCTCTTGGACATCTGACACAAGAAATGCACAGGAGAAGGGGAAGGCACATGGATTTAAGGTAAAAACATAAATTGAGGAGAAGGATACTGAGGACCGTCAGTGTGTAGTACCTCCTGCCCCAACTATCCCCATTATAGCCAGCACCCTCTGACATTTTCAAGAGCACTGCCCTACAACTCACAGAAAAAAAAAAAAAAGAAGAATGGCCAACAAATATATGAAAAGATATTCAACTTCATTAGTAATCAGGCAACTAAAAATTAAAGCATCAATGAGGTTCTATTTCATATCCATCAGATTGACAAAAATTTAATTTTTTTAAAAAAGATTTTATTTATTTGACAGAGAGAGAGAGAGAGCAGGAACACAAGCAGGGGGAGAGGGAGAGGGAGAAGCAGGCTTCCCTCCAAGCAGGAGCCCGATGCGGGGCTCGATTCCAGGACCCTGGGATCATGACCTGAGCCGAAGGCAGACGCTTAATGACTGAGACACCCAGGCGCCCAGATTGACAAAAATTTAAGTCTGATAACACTAACTATGGGGAAATAGGAACTTTCAACCCCTGCTGATGAGCATATAAATTAATATATATAACCACATCAGAGAGCAATTTGGCAGTATCTAGTGAAGTTGAAGATTTAAGATACCCTGTGTCCCCAGAAATTCTGCTTCTATGTATATCCCGAGATAAACTCTCCCACAGGCATATTCAAGGATGTTATTGTGTTGCAATAGAGAAAAACGAGAAACATAATTTACATTAATAAGAGAATACATAAATATATTCATGTATATGCAAATGATGGACTACTATGTACCAGTAAAGTCAGAAAACTTGATATATCAATATAGACAGATTCCAAAAACAAAATGTTCAGTGAGAAAAGGAAGTTAGTGGATGAGATGCCATACAGTATGATAACATTTATAAACACTTTGAAAACATACAACAATTCTAAGTATTTTTCATAGATACATACATATAAAACATAAGTGTAAAAATATGCACAGGGAGAATACATCAACATTGGAGCAGTGGTTGCTTCTAGAATGAGAGAGGTCAACAGGGCTAGTGTAGAGAACAAAGAGGACCATACGCTTAATATTTTCTTTTTAAAAATGGCCTAAGGCAAATATGACAAAATAATAAAAATCTGTGAATTTTAGATAGTGACAGATGTTTGTAACATTACCCTTTTTTGTTTTTCTGTGTGTTTAAAATATTTCACTGAAAAAATCAAACATTTCCCTATACTAAACAGTCTCAAAGGGGTTAAACACAGAGTCTAGGAAGAGAAGCTGCAATTAAGGGCAAAGAGGCTTGAGGACATAAATGGACCCAGACAGCACCAGTGCTCCAGAGACTGAATTATGCCAAAGCTCAGCTATGCATCACCTAGAGGAGAGGGTGGTTCCTCTTCAAGGCCAGTCGTGGTTATTTCCCAGCAAGAAAGATAGTTTGGATGTCAGACAACCTTTTATTTCTCTTAAAGTCAGGTAGAGTTTCTATGATTCACGTTCTAACAGTGCTTGTCTTTGGTAAATCTTGCCACCCACACAGGTACGAGACTAACAGTATTAAAGAAAATTCAATTTCCAGTGAAATACAGTAGGCACAGACTACAGAACAAAATTCCTTAAAGCAAGCCAAACCAAATCCTTTTGGTTGCAAAATTCTTATTTCCTTTGTGGTCTCTCCTGACATCCAGATTCTTGTTGTTAACAGACTTCAAAAATATATCTTTTGAGGACTTGGGAGCCAACTTGAAGAGTTGTCCCAAAGATGAGACAATTTTAGGATGAATAAGGGTAATATCTATGGGAGGTCTGAACACATCAATAATGTTGAAATTCATGAGTTCATTATCACATACATACGTGTGTGCGTGCACACGCGTGCACACACACACACAGCTAGTTGGTCACCTTGGAGATGCTATTCATTTTAAAAATTAGTAAGTAAAAGGAAAGAATTCTTTAACCTGCCTTTCCTATATGAACTATATACTACATAATCAAAGAACAGATGAGGTAAAATTTCTCTTTATAAATGATTTCCAACAAATAAATGAAGAAGAAACGCGAGGATGGGAATATTACTTTTTGCAACCCCTAAAGATTAAATCATCTGAACATTAAGCATCTATAGTGGCTCAGGGCATAAAAGAGAGACAATAGGACATTATGTGCCTCCTAATGAAGAATATACCCCCAACTCTGAAATGATCTTACTAAAACAATTAACTCTGAGTCTGACTAAGCCTCAAGAACCAAATACCGATTTATAGGAATAACAGAGAGCAGACGAACATGTTCAAAAGGGAGTATAATCAGCAAATCCAGGCTGTGGGCAGCTATAGGAGTGATCATCATGTTTCTAGAACAAATAAGCAAAGAGAAAAACAAGAGAGATAAAGAGGAAACCTGTAAATTAAGACTCAAAAATCAAGCCTTAAAACAAAAACACGCAAAACTACAGAATTCAGTTTCAAGTCTAGCACACTTGGGCTATAAAACTGTAAGGAAAAATAAGGAAGCAAATATCATAAAGTCAAGATAGTGCTTAGTCTTGAGGGAAGGATGAGTTGAGACTGGGACAGAACATGTGTAGGCAAGTCTCTGTCTTCTGATATGAATGGTGATTTCAGGAATGTTAGCCTTATAATTCACTAAGCTGTATGAGCCATTGGTTAAAGACAAAAAGCCTGTAGAACATAAATATTGCAATATAACAAGGTGGTGGGGTGAAAAAACTATAATAATACTAATTTGCCTCGTGTAGAACTTCAATAGATCTGTAAATTGCATGATTCTTATCAAAAGCTTTGAAGGCACATCAAGTAATTACAAAAGCTGTTAAAAGAGGGAGTATAGTGGCAATTGTTTTCCCTTTGCTGGAATGTAATTTAATTCACTGGATGTAAATACTGTGCATACCTGCCATGTGTTATTTACCAAGAGAAGTTTGAAACCTTGTCTCCTATCCTGTCATTAAGAAACAAAAAATTAAAAGATAAACACAAATCTGTTGATATCTTAAGCTGCAAAAATGCAAGAATTCCACACATTAGGTCATGAAAAGAACCTGAGCTCTTTCCGATGATACAGGACAAAATTAAATTTCACTTTCACACTTTAGTATGTACTTGGCCTCAAAGCCAAACACTGTGTATAATATGTCACATCCTAATTTATTAGGAAAAATCATACTTAATACAGAATTAAAAGTAAATTAAA
This sequence comes from Halichoerus grypus, assembly GCF_964656455.1. Classification (NCBI taxonomy): domain Eukaryota; kingdom Metazoa; phylum Chordata; class Mammalia; order Carnivora; family Phocidae; genus Halichoerus; species Halichoerus grypus. The sequence continues at coordinate 128,003,505 of NC_135712.1, read as the reverse complement.
CAGCATGCATTCATTGTTAATTGGGGAATAGGTAAGATTTGTCTCCATATATTACTGACATTAAGGAGTGTATTTAAAATAAACTCTGTAATACCATAGTTATATATTTTTGCTTTAGTTCACTCAATTACAGTATAGCATAAAAGTGATTTTAAAAATCCAAAAAGGATTTGCAAGATTATATATTTCTATAAAAGGGTTCCAGAATTTTTTTTTAAAGGCAGAGCTAAGAAGAGTCTGGCAAATGCCGGTCTCTAGAATAATAACTCTTCTCTTAACTTGTATAGAGAATCTTTCATAATCTGATCCTACCTGCCCTTTACCTTCTTCCTATTCCAGCTATTTTATCCCCACAAATTTCTTGGGCCCTAAAACCTCTCTAACACTAAATGTCATACTAGTTTCCAAACCTGCCCAATCTCTCCAGAGCTCTTTCATTTGCATTTGCTCTTTCCTGACATTTTTCTCTAATTCCAACTATCAACCTCCTATTCGTATATTGGGTCCCTGTGCAAATGTCTGTTTTTCCTGTTTTTGCCTGATGGAGCGAGTCAATCTCTCCTCTGTGGTCCCTCAACCTGTGTCTTGACTTCTGTTACTACAAATATAGCACCATATTGTAATTTATCCCTTAGAACATCTGCATCCACCCAGGGTTGTCAGGTAAAACACAGGGTGCCTAAATTTGAATTTCAGCTAAGCAACAAATAATTTTTCAGTAGAAGTATATCCCATGCAATATTTGGGACATACTTATGCTAAAAATTTTTATTTGTTGTTTGTCTGGAATTCAAAGTTAACTAGGCTCTCTATATTTTTATGTGCTAAGTCTGGCAACCCTAGTCTCCACCATAAGACCATAAGCAACTTAAAACTATGTTTTCTTATGATGCCATTTTGGGGTATGTGTGTGTGTGTGTATGTATGTCTATGTGTGTGTACACATGTGTATGATTATCCACATTCTAGAAGGATACAAAGGAAACTACTAATAATGGTTATCTCTGAGAAGAAGTCTTGAGCTTGGAGAAACAGTGACTTTTTCTTCTGTACTCTTTAACTTTCTATCATTAACATATATTAATATTGCAATAAGAATTCATTTTTTAAAAAAGATCATAAGCAAGTCAGGAGTAGGAAAAATTATTCTTCTTTATATCCACATAATGGTTGGCATATTTCCATAGTTTTCAGCAAATGTGAGTTGAATAAATGATGATTGAAGTGGGACTCTTAGGAGAGCACTTTGTGAAATCTACACTGCAATTTGTTCAGCAAATACCTATCGGGCACTTACAGGGGCCCATGCACTGTTCTAGCAGCAGCAATAAAGCGCTTTTAAATATGCACCAACAATCTAATGTTGCAGCTTTTAAATAATGCTTCCTGGGCTCTCAACTAATGGATTGTCAGGAAGTTGAATGGTTGTGTCCAGTCCTTGATTGTATGGTTTCATTTTCCTCGTTGACCATGAACCAGGCAAAGACCCACTCATTCTTGTGGTGTTTACATCCTGATGGAGATAGATGTAAAAATGATAGAAAGTAAACAAATATGTCAATAAGATAATTGCAGATAGTTATAAAAGTGTTCTAAAAACAACCAAGCAGGTTAAGGTGATGAAGAGTGAAGGTGTCTCTGAGGAGGTGTTATTTGAGATGAGATCTCACTGATGAGAAGGAGTCAGTTGTGACAATCTGGGGAAAGAATTTCAAATTAAATGCAAAGCAAAACAATGCCGGTGAGGAGGAGCAAGCTAGTAGTGTTCGAGAAATAGAAAAAAAGACTGCAAACAGTGCCAGAGTTTCGCAAAAGACGATACAGGCATATGAAAACATGCTATCGGGCGCCTGGGTGGCTCAGTTGGTTAAGCGACTGCCTTCGGCTCAGGTCATGATCCTGGAGTCCCGGGATCGAGTCCCGCATCGGGCTTCCTGCTCAGCGGGGAGTCTGCTTCTCCCTCTGACCCTACCTCCCTCATGCTCTCTCTATCTCATTCTCTCAAATAAATAAATAAAATCTTTAAAAAAAAAAAAAATGAAAACATGCTATCGTTAGCATGCAGACAAATGTAGATGAAGACCACAATCAGATACCTCTACACAGCCACTAGAGTAACAAACATTTTTAAATCTGGGGGTGACCTTGAGCCTTCAGAAGAGCGATCGATGGTGAGTCTCTGGAGGCTGTGTGTCTTGTGCGGTGCACAAGGGGACCAAGTTCTGTCTCCATGAATTCCAGTGGCCAGACCTGCTCATGTCTCAGCATTTCTCCACAACAAACCTATCCCAGGATGGTGTAGAACACAGCACAGTGACCTGTCACCAAACCACCGTTCGGGTTCTAAGGCTGCCTCTCTCCACCGGACTGGTGAGAGGGCGGTCAGTATTTTGCTCTTGGGCCTAATTCCAGCTGCTTATTTGAATCCTGGCTCTGGGACCTTGGACAAATGGTTACTATGTTGAAGGGGACGCTTTGCAGGAAGCTGCCGGGGCAGGCGTTTTGGCACTCTCTGCTCCCATCCTCACTGGGCTTTGTTATTTCAACTATCATGATGTGGGCGTCTGCAAAGCTCTTGCCATGCTCTGGAAGCTCTGCCCTTTTTGACTTACAACCTTTTGAGAATGGATTATACACCTCTTTGCTTCTGCTTGGTCATGCCGTTCAACTCACAATAAGGAGGAAATAACAGATAAGCCCACGGGTAAAACAGGCCTCTTCTGATCACCTGGTTATTTTTTAGAATTTAGTCTCTGAGGAAAAGGTTCTAAAGGAATTGTATCCAAGAAATTTGGAGACTGAGTTCCTTATTCTGCTGAGTTTATGGCGTTGTCTCCCAGCTTCTCACAAAACTCACAGTATAACTAAACACTATATATGAGCTTTTGCCTTTTAGTTTATCAAATTCTTGAAGGGAATTCAGCTTTATTACTATCAATACCTGATCAAACTTCTGTTTTTGTCCTGAGAATGGTGGAGAAAGGGCAAGACTGTTAATTCACAAGTAAAGACTTTGCAGAAAATCAGTCAGTGTTTAATTTTTGAAAACTTCTCTCTCTACTCAGTTGATACCAGTTACTGATGGTTATATGTCCTAGGGAAACTAAAATTAGGAAATACTGATATTTCACATTACTAATTTCTAAATCCCAGGAAGAAGAGCCTAGAGAAGCTCCATGTAGGGAAGAGGTTCCCTTAGAGATGTCTCAAAATATTACAGATTCTAAACTGAAACTTAATCCTCAAATGTGTTTATTTTACTTGTCCTAAAATGATCTGTCCACAAATATCAAACTGTAAGTAATAAATTGTTATTTTCCCACTGTAGGAATTTCTTTTCTTTTTTTTTTTTTTAAGATTCTATTTATTTATTTGTCAGAGAGAGAGAGAGAACGAGCAAGCACAAGTAGGGGGCGAGGCAGGCAGAGGGAGAAGCAGGCTCCCCACTGAGCAGGGAGCCCGATGCAGGACTCATCCTAGGACCTTGGGATCATGACCGAGCCGAAGGCGGTTGCTTAACCGACTGAGCCACCCAGGCGTCCCACTGTAGGAATTTCTAATGTGAAAATAAAGATTTTTTTAAATAAAATGCTATATAATAAAAATTTTTTTTTAATTTTACATCCAACAATATCAAGTGTTGGTGAGGATGTGAAAGAACTGAAAATCTCATACCCCGCTAGTGGGCATACACAATGGTAGAACCACTACAAATAACAGTGTTCTTACAAAGTTAAACATACATTTACCGTACAGTCATATGTATTTGTATGTGTGTGTGCATATATATATATTTATATATACATGTGAGTATATATGTGTGTGTATATACCAAAGAGAAATGAAAATACATGTCCACACAAGAACTGCACACAAATGTTCATATCAGCTTTATTGACAGTAGCAAAACATTGGAAACAGCCCAAATTTCCAACAGCAGGTGAATGGATCAACTAATTGGGGTCTATCTGTACAGTGGAATACAACACAGCTATCAAAAGGAACAAAATATGGATATACATACCAACATAGATCAATCTCAAGACCGATATGCAGAGCCCCATAAGCCAGGCACCAAAGAGTTCAAACTGCATGATTCCATTTAGGTGGAACTTTGGAACAGGCAAAACTAATTTATAGTGACCAGCAGTAACTGGGGACAAAAGTGGTGGTGGCGTGGGGAAATTAACCACAAAGGGCATGAGAGAACTTTTCGAGGTGAGGGAAATATTCTTTCTTGATTGTGGTGATGGTGATAGCAGTGTATACATTTGTCAAAACCCAACAAACTTGGGTTCAATATGAGTACATTTTATTTTCTGTGAATTATAGTTCAATAAAGCTGATATTTTAAAAAGTGCTAGAAGAAACTATGTATGAAAAGTGCTGAAAAGATTCGGTGCTAAAAAGGTGGGGGGAAAATTGGCATGTCTCCTGGAAGAAGGATTTTGAAGAGGAGAGAAGCCAGCCCAAGGAGAGGAAAGCACAGGAACAAAGCACAAGAGTAAGGAATTCACACAGTGGGGGAGAAAAAGAGGTTATTACTTTATCAAAAAATTAACTTCGAAGTAAAGTAATATTGCTGAGGATTTGGGCTCTTATTTTTATTACTTTCTCGACATTGTTTAGCAGCAATAAGGCACTTTTAAAAATGCACCAATGATTTAATATTGCTGCTTTCAAATGATGTTTCTCAAGCTTTTGCTTAATGGATTTTAAGGAGGTTGAATGGTTGTATCTAGTCCTTGACCTACACCGTTTAATTATCCTTATCGACTGACTCATGAAATTCTATCATGTGCAGTGGCATGCTATAAATGAAGCTTTGTTCCTTTTGTGAAATTGAGAGCTCCCTGCCGTTCCTCCTCACTCGTGATCAAGAACTGGGCTGCATCTTCTCCCACTGCCTGAGACACAAGTCTAACAAGACAAATGACCATGAAAAAGACATCTTGATATTCTATCAAAAATCCACATGAAAGCGCCTCTCATATAATGTATTTTTTAAAAAATACACAATGGGGGGCACCTGACTGGTTCAGTTGGAAGAGCATATGACTTGTGATCTTGGGGTTGTGGGTTCAAGCCCCATGTAGGGTGTAGAGATTACTAAAAATAAATCAATAAATCAATAAAAATAAAAATACACAATGAAACCAGATTTTAGAATCAGGGCCAGCCACACCAGCTGGGAGGTGGGAGATGATTTCTGGACATTTGGAAGACAAGGTTGCCTCTTAAAATGTATCCCTTCCCCTGAATGGTAGTCAAGAATCTGCAAGAAAGTGCCATTCCTGTAACTTGAGGCATTTAGGAGACTTTAAGGTCCCTTGGGACCTGAATATTTTAACCTTCTAAATCAGCACTTGAAAACTTAAGTTTCAGGGGCTAAAACAGACCTGTATATGGGTCTTACTTAGACCTCCTAGTGTTACATTCGTGTGCATGTGTGTATATATACATATATATATATATATATGTATATATACACACTTTTTAGGAATGTATGTGTGTATATATACATATGTATTTAGAAAGAGTATGAAAGACTCAATGGCAGTTATCCTCTCTAGCTCACCTGCCCAAGTAAACTCTTCCTTTCACTGTCTTTAGTCTTTTTTTCTTATAATTCTGTTAGTTTTAGAAAACTGATAATATAAATGATTCTTGCCAGATAAATACAAGTTAATTGTGTCCAGTGAAATGCAATTGATTGTTGGATCAATGAATAAATAGATCCACTTGGTGGGTAGATCTGTTTTGCCTCTATTTGGAAATGCATTTCAAAAGTCTTTATTCCCTGAAAGTCTCTGCACGTTAAACTGTCTCTTGAACTGGTTGTAACATCTTACTGGTTCCCTCATTAATGAGTTAGACAAAATATTTGACACATGTACATTTTATAGTTGATTTTATCTTTTTAAAAAATCATCTCTTGAAGATGATGGACTCTGAAAAACAAACTTAGGGTTCTAGAGGGGAGGGGGGTGGGAGGATGGGTTAGCCTGGTGATGGGTATTGAGGAGGGCACGTTCTGCATGGAGCACTGGGTGTTATGCACAAACAATGAATCATGGAACACTATATCTAAAACTAATGATGTAATGTATGGGGATTAACATAACAATAAAAAAATTTTTAAAAAAATCATCTCTTGAATACACATAATTTGGGATCTCAAGAGGAGAAAGTTGAGTGAATCATTACACAATCGCTATTCATGACGCATTGTCATCTTTGACTCTTGTAAGGTTCCTTTTTTGTTTGTTTTCATAATTTCCTTTTATCCTTATACCTCCCAGTCTTTCCCTGCCCCAACCCTGGACAACTGTTTTCATGTGTATAATACATATCTTTTTCTTTGAATGTGTTCGTGTGTTGTTTTTTTTTAATTGAGGTAAGGCATATATGTTAAAGTCCATAAAGTATTTTAATCTTAGGTATAGAACTCAATCTCCATGTAATCGCCACCCAGACATAGAATATTTCCAACACGCTGTAAGGTCCCGGGCCCCTTCTCAGGCAGGACTGGCAGGCAATACAACTAGCACCTGCCCCTCCCCCTCACAGGTGCCACCGTTCAGGATCTACCTCTATAGATTAGTTCTACCTGTTCTTGAACATATCGTACAGTATGGGCTCTGCTGCATCTGCCTTTTTTCATTCACCGTTATGCCTGTAAAATTCATCCATGTAGGAGTAGCTTATTCATTTTTTACTGCTGAGTAGTGTTCATTTTATAAATATACCACAAGGTATTCATTCTCTTGTTGCAGGTGAGAACCCAAACCATTTACATTCATACGGCTTACTGTCTACATAACATGACTCTACTATTCCAACGGCATTAACAGTAGGATTTTATTATTTTATTTTATTTTTTTAAAGATTTTATTTGTTTGTCAGAGAGAGAGAGAGAGCACAGGCAGGGGGAGCTGCAGGCAGAGGGAGAAGCAGGTTCCCCACTGAGCAAGGAGCCTAATGTGGGGCTCGGACCCAGGATCCCAGGATCCAGGACTCGATCGCTTAACCGACTGAGCCACCCAGGCGTCCCATGGATTTTGTTATTTTAGTAAACTTTTGTGCAAGAAGATAAAAGTTGTAAGCCACTTTTTGTTCATTCCAGGAACTTCCTGAAAGAAACTCATTAAACAATAATTCATACTTCTAATTGATTTAAACCCTTTGCCGTGTGGTGTCCATCAGTCCTAAACTAGTATATCATTACGCTTACCTACTTTTAACCAAGATCCCCTCCCTTATGTTGAAAGACTCACCTTAGAGCACACTTCAAAATTTCAATAACTATCTTGGCCCTTCCCACTGTGAGATACTACAAAGATTTTGTCAGGGTCATTCTTGACTCAGTTTTGTCTCAAAAATAGGTGATTTTGGTGATAATTTAGGGAACCAGCATTCAACAAGGAGCATTTGGCTTGTTTCTCATTTTTGGCTTTTATGAGTAAAACTGCTTTGAACATTCTTATACTTGATTCTTTATGGACGTATCCACTCATTTTTATTAGGTAGATAGCTAGGAGTGGGTTTGTGTGCTTGTAGTCTAATTTACCTAAATGGTGTCATGTTATATGCCTCCTTTAAAAATTTTGGAGATTTCACATAAAATTGAGCTTTCCAGCTTTTCCTGAAAAATTGAAAGAACTGTCAATACCAGGTCAGCATGCCCTTTCTTGTCACAGTTGACTGGAGCTGAGAAGGAGCTATCCACCCTCTCCTTGTTTAAGTCATTTGTCTGCTCCAGTGGGAATTTTAGTTGGTAACCTCTGTTCTAACTATAGGCCTTGGAAGGGCAAGTCTCTAAGCACCCATTAATTTTTTTACAGATAACGAAGAGGAGGTTTTACTAGAAAGGAATAGGACCATCAGGGCCTAAGGAAGGAGACCCCTCTGCCAGTGACGCTGGGAGGCAGCAAGGACAGAAAGCAAAGATGCCTTAGGACATCTTGATTTATTTTGCAATTCTCTCCAGAAAGAGACTGGCAATGGCAAAAGGAGAAGCAAGAAAATAGAAAAAGACCTGAGTCGGTCTCCCTTATTTGTTATCATCATAAGGCACATTTATGGAACATTTTTTGCATATAGGGTGTTGCAGATGCAAAGAAGAATTAAAATAGCTCCCTACTGCTGAATCAAAAGGGTTTAACCTAACCTAGAGTATTTAATGTTATAAAAAAAAAGAAATTAGCCATTGAAGACCAATAATACAGCTTCTCTATTATGCTTGTAGGTATACGAGCAGAGCAGAACAGAAATCAAATGCACTTCCACACAGTCAAGGGGGCCCATTGGCTCCAAGGGCTGGACAAGACTCTGTGCTAATTGAAGAAATCTTTTACTGCTCAGAATGGGTTTTGTTTTGTTTTCTAGCCGAGAAAGAGAATGTCTGTGTTTGGGAGGTATGTCTGTACTTTGTATAATTAACAAAAGGAAGTGGTTTGTCTGTACCTCATACTGGAAATTGCAAAAGGGAAGCCACTTCTTCCCCTCATTCAGGGGAAGGAGAAATTAACTCTTTACTTCCCTTCCTTAAAAACTTGTGCTAAGGGCGCCTAGGTGGCTCAGTAGGTTAAGCGTCTGCCTTTGGCTCAGGTCATGATCCTGGGGTCCTGGGATTGAGTTCTGGGTTGGGCTCCCTGCTCAGCGGGGAGTTTGCTTCTCCCCTGCCCTCTGCCCCTCCCCCCTGCTCGTGCTTGCGTGCTCTCTCTCTCTCTCAAATAAATGAATAAATAAAAATCTTTTAAAAAACAGAAAACAAAAAACCTTGTGCTAAAATTGCTTAGCCCTTTCATAAATGAAATTTGACTCGACCTGTTTGGCTTGGTGTGATGGTCTTAGGACAACTGAATGATCCATGGGGCAAAAAAGGGAGGCTTTAACCACCCATCCTCATGGCAGCTCAGCCCATCATGTGCACTGAACCTTAGAAACATCAGCACTGGGCGCCTGGGTGGTTCAGATGGTTAAGCATCTGCCTTCTCCTCTGGTCGTGATCTCCAGGTCTTAGGCTCAGTGGGGAGTCCGCTTCTCCCTCTCCCTCTGCCTCTCCCCCATGCTCATGATCGCTCTCTCTCTCCCTCCCTCTCTGTCTCAAATGAATAAATAAAATCTTAAAAAAAAAAAAGAAAAGAAAGAAATTTCAACACTGCACACATAAGGAGAGTAGCTAACAAACAGAATGAAAGACCTAGATGCTGGGAGAAGCTCTAGGAATATGGAAGCTTCTGCTTGTCCCTGTAGCTGAGAGGACACTGCCTTCTGAAAGGGGAAGGGAGGGAGACCGTCTGGGTGGCACTTGTATTGTTTAAGAGTCAAATACGTCATACCCACCATCATTTGTCAAAGAGCTCGATGTGAATCAAATGACTCCATCAGATGTCTGTCATGAAGACGGATAAATGAGAGAGCTTTTCACACCAGACTAATTGATAGCTGTCCAGAACAACCTTGGGTTTTGCAGGCAGCGTTTGACTTCCAGGTGTTCAAAATGTGTGATCCTCAATTTTTCAGGCCAGAAGCCTGTTGTTTTTAGCTTTTTCTCCAGAGCAGTGCGGGTCCACTATGCTCCAAAACAGCTGGAGTTGAGAGGGCTGAGTCTCCACCTCCAATCTCTACTCTGCCTTTTTCTCTGATCCTCTACGATGACTTCCCAGGTTCCCAGGATGCCTGCCCCGTCTCCACCTTCAGCCCATCAGTCAACCTGACCTCTCATTATTTCAATCCACAGATTTGTGTTCTAATTCATCACCAGTCTTTTGTCCTGGGTTCACTTTTTAAGAATGTCCACCATTCAGCCTGACTTCCCTGGATTTCCTCTTAAGAACTATCTCAATTAGCAGCCAGGTCAAGTTCCCTGCTTCCCATGTAGGTGTTGGAAAACATTGAAACGAAAAGCATCTCAAGATATTACTCCAATCTGAATCAAAAAGTCTGTAGTCCTTTATTTAATTTTTCCTGTTTCTTAAAAACTTTGTTGGCTGCTTTCTTTATGCCAAGCACAGTGCTAAATGTTAGTTTGGACATTATCTTATTGAATTGGCATTTCCATGTTTCTAGGGATGTATCCTCAATAAACTAATACTTAGAACAATTTGGAAGGTTACAATTATGGAATCACTTACATTTTTTTAATGTGAAGCGTAAGCCAATTTCCTAAGCTACCTCAGTCATCAGCTCCAGTGAACTAAAATCAAGCAGACCTTTACGGGTGAGTTTGTGGCAAACGTTAAGGATATAAAACACATTTAGGAGATAATAGAAAAGGCATCATAGAGAGAATTAGATTTAATGCCCTCCATTTTCTGTGTAATAACCTGTAGCTGCTGCCCCTCAAAACTTACCAGTTTCTGCAGGACAAGGTAATTCTTGAGGTCATAACCACACTTAAACATTTACGTGGCACTCTACAACTTAATAAGTTCATCCAACTCGGTCTCCCTGTGGATTCAGCCTAGCAATCCATATGTAGAAGTGCTGGACAAAGCTGATCTCCATACTAAGCAACCCCACAGGAGCCAGGAGACATAGGTGCTGCCGTAGTCTCTCCCATGACTAGCTCTGTGATCATAGAAGAGTCACAACTTCTTCCTTGAAAGTTGAAAATGCATTTAATACACCTAGCCTGAGAGCTTAGCCTAGCCTCCCTTAAACGTGCTCAGAACACTACATTAGCCTACAGTTGGACAAAATCATCTAACACAAAGGCCACTTTACGGTAAAGCGTTGACTATCTCATGTTAAAAAAATGAAAAAGAGTCACGACTTCTTGGAATGCCTTTCACAATCTATAAAGTTAAGGGAAGTGTCCAAAACTCGAAGTCTTTTCAGATCTGACATTCCTGATCCCATTAATCTGTCATCACACAAGTTATATAATCACCAAGCTGAAATGCCTCTGGAGGCCAGGCCAAATAAATGAAGTGGCTGAATAGGGTGGTGAAGACAAAGTGGGGATCTTGGGAAGGGAGGACTTTACTACCAACTCCCATAATTTAATTACGTTCTCCATTCTCAGATATGGACAACTAAAGTTTTTCCATTTTGTATAAAGTACTAAATAACCATAGACTCAAGACAGGGTCCCTGCCCCCAGCACTCCCTTCCAACCACAGTGCCATGCTCAAGCCCCTCAGTTATAGAACTCCTGGTGCTGCAGCTAGCCAAGGACAAGTATTGGGAATGGCTGGGCTTTGGCAAATTTGAGAGCACATACCCCATTTGTAATGGATCCTTTTTGGTACCCCACCTGGAACACTTAGATCACTTTTACCAGCCCTGTGTGCCCAGCACCCAGCTCCTACAACCTTTGCTGCTAGTGTTTCACCCTTGTGACCTTTGGAGGTTTGTTCTTGGGCCCTAGAGTTAATCCCCGAGAAAGACAGGAAAAGTGCCTAGAGATTATGGCTTGCCCTCTTCCTGGCCATCCATGGCCAATGGAGTAGGGGTATAAAAACCCACCTCCTTTACCTCTAGGCAGGATAAACTCGGAAGTATCAATTATGCGGTAGTGCTCCCAGTGGACTCAGTCTGTCTGAGATGTCACCCGAAATATCCTTGTTTGGCTTCTTCCCCTACCATATTCTGCTTCCTGACCTTTACCAGTTTTTGTCGGAAGCACTTTCTTAACTAATCACTTACACCCAAATCATTGGCTCAGACACTCCTCCTGGGAGAACCCACCTTCTAATACTATCTGAATGCATTCATATGCAACTTTTAAGAAAGGTTATTGTTCTGTCAAACAAAGTATAGTAGAGAACCAAATTTAGCCAGTAAACCACCAGTTTGCAATCTCTGGCTTAGTCTAAGAAGTTTTATTCCTTCTGGTGAAGAAAGCAGGGACCCGATGAGGTGCTGAAGAATTTGACGAAGATGTTGAGACTCCAGAGACCCATATCTGTAATGCCTATGGCTACTGTAAGCTCTTAGGTTTCCTCGTGCATTTGGTCCTTTCTGCTCTGTATATCAATGCCTGCTATAAAGACTAGAGAACAGGAACAAAGTGGCTAATTCTTGGGCTGGTTTATGATGCAGAGTAGAAATTACTCACTCTTTCCATATTTTAAAGACTCCATGGTGTTCCTTGTACTAATAAAGCCTAGCATTTATTTAGTGTAATGTAGTCTTCAAAGCGCTTTCCGTGATCTATGCCATTCCTACAATATCTCTGTAAGGTAGTAGGAAAATACTACCTTATTTCATAGGTGAGGAAACTGAAGCTCTTAAATTTGCAAGTCAGACAAATATGATTCTAAAATATGAGTTTTTTCCAGCATATAGAGAGTTGGTAAAAGACTCATTTTCTTAGAAAATTGGTGATCCCAAAACAGATGACAGTAGAAGAACATATGAAAATTGAGACAGAGAGAATTAGAAGAGAATATGCAAAGAGAAAATAGGATGTTTATGGTAGAAACCAAAGAAGTTGACATCATAAAGAGTTGGGAAAACAAGCAAAATGGAGAGAAGACATAAAATGGTGTGGTTCACAGGAAAGGTGGAAAAGTAGAAAGAGCAAAATTGGCTGGGGGGCGGGGGGGGGGCAAAGACCCCCTAATTCAGAGAAATGGAAAACAGCAAGATGAACGGTCAGAACTGAGGCTGGTGGGTCACTTTTGAGGGTGACAAAGGCCATAAACAATACAAACCATAAAAAATACAGGAAGATGTCAAGACAGCCCCAGCACAGGCATGAAAGAGGTCTGGAGAACTGTCCTGCTGGCCCTGGGAAAGGCAGACAGCTAACGTCCTGGGCCAAGACTGGGCTAAGCCAGGCACTGAGAGGTCTGTGATTGGCAACAGGCAGAAAAGCAAGCAGCGGAGTCCACCAGCCAAGAAGGAAGCAAAGAGTGCTTAGCAAGCTAGGACCGGGAAGCTCCAACCTCAGGTTTTAGGGATTCCACCCCACACATTAGTTCCAAAAGATTAGCCATACTGGGCAGGGACTATGGCTTGGGGAGAACAAGAGGTGATGGACACTGAAGTCCAAGGCAAAGCAGATCAAGTCTGAGCTTCAGGGGGCGCCTGGGTGCCTCAGTCGTTATGCGTCTGCCTTCGGCTCGGGTCATGATCCCCGGGTCCTGGGATCGAGTCCCACATAGGGCTCCCTGCTCTGCGGGAAGCCTGCTTCTCCCTCTCCCACTCCCCCTGCTTGTGTTCCTGCTCTCGCTCTCTCTCTGTCAAATAAATAAATAAAATCTTTAAAAAAAAAAAGGTCTGAGCTTCAGGCCTGACAGGTTACTGATGTGGCCCTATAATTTTTCCTGTTTGCTGCTCAGTTCGATCCCAAACCCTGAGGTCAGCTGTGAGACTATGGAGCACAGCCATTAAAAGTATAGACTCCCAGAGCTAGTCAGCCTGGGTTCAAATCCTGGTCCTGCCACTTGCTAGTGGTGTGATCTAGCGCATCAGTTTCCCCATCTGTGAATTGGGTCTAATAACAGTATGTACTTCACAGGGTTATTAGGAGAACTGAGCTAATATATGTAGAGTGGTTAGAAGAGTGGTTCATATATCATCAGCATTATGTAAATGTCAACTGTTATTTAGGATGGAGGCTGCAACAGGTGCGGGCGGGGGTGGAGCCGGGGGAGGGGGTTATGCGGGCAGGACAACAGGCAGTTCATTACAAACGGGGAGCTGGGAAAATGTTTAAGAACAGAATTGGTATAGTATCTTACCAAGGCTTCAGAAAGGGATTATGGACATCCTGATGAAAAATCAGTCAGTCAGACCTGATAGTTTGATTTTTCCCTATGGTCTTGAATTCTTACTAGGCTGAGAACACATTCCCAGGCTCTGCAAGTCTTTAAAAGGTCAGGAACTTGGCAATAAGCCTGCACTTTACCAGCCCTTGCTCTTTATTTATTCTGGGCAAAAACAAAGAACTTCAGTTCTATGAATATCATGAGTCCAACAAACCAGGACATTTTCTGTAATCCGTCCTGAGTGCTACAACCTCTACTCGGAATTAGATGCTCCTCATAGTTGGCGGGGAACAAAATGGAAATGTGATTTCCATTGTGTTTGTCTTTTTCAATGGGAAATGATGGAGAGGGCTTTTGTTATGCCAGAGTAGATTCAGAGAAATGAAAAGAGTTAGCTAAATTATTATTACATATGTACATAAACTAATTGCAAAAGCTTTTAAAGGTCATGAGCTTTCATTTGCGAGGACAAAAAGGAAGGCTTCCCATGGCTTTAGTTCTATGAGAAGACCGGTTAGAAGGAAAATAACAATGACAGGGATGCTCAAACATCTAGGCATAGCAGGACATTATAGGTTCACACATAGGAATGGGATTTGACATTCACTCAATGCTGCTTTTCGAAGCCCATGGCATGTGATGAAATATACTAATCACATTTATGCCATACATAATTTGTCCTACCATAGACGTATTTCAAATGCAAACATCACAAGCTATTTGAAGGAAAATTAGTTAATGGTTCAGTTTTTCCATTATATGTAACGCTGCAATAGCAAGCCATGCATAAAGTTGAATTAAAATATTAATTTTCCAAGAGTTCTAGGAGTTGCAAGTTTTATTTCTATAGATATTTAGCACATCTTGAAAATGAGCTATAACTGTTGCGATGGTTTTAGTAGAATTCCCCTAAAACCTTTCATTTTTTTTCCAGACAGTCTAGGTTCTGGCCAACACTGGAGTGTCAGAGAGCTAAATAAAAGGTAGCAAATTCATTCAGAGAAACCATTTTCCCAGTCTGAAAAATAATGGCAGTGATAGCCCAGCATGAGAAAAAGGTTTGAAAATAACCTGAAAACTGGTCTGTGCACCTGCTGGGACTTGTAGGATACAATATGATTTGAAGACAGGCCAGTCAGCCATGATCCTCAGTAAACAAACATTTCTAGAGGGTTTATTGCACAAAGGTGATATTAGGTGTCGCAGGAGACCCAAAACAGAACTCATAAATGCTACTCCTAAGAATGTTTGTAACCCATTTGGGGGGAGAAGAAACATAAGCATACTTGAAAATGAGATAAAACTTCAGAATGGATGTATGTCTATTTAGGAAATCCTCTGTTGCAACAAGAGAAAACCCCTTGAACAATGGAAAAAGATCTGGGCTCATGCACCTGGCCAGTCCAAAGGTCAGGTGGACGACGGTTTGACTGGTCAGCTCTACAATGTCATCAAAGTCCTAGTTTCTTCTGGTCTCTCTCCTCTCTCTCCGCTGGGCTGGCTTCTCTCGTAATCCTGAAATGGTTGCCACGGATTCAGGCTTCACATCTCAACAACACAATGACCCTTCTTTAAAAAGAGAACTTATTTCCCAGCAATTCAAGCAAGAGTCCTGAAATTGACCCTGATTGGGCATCTTAACTCCCATGACCACCTGGGCAATGGATGTGTTCACTAACGTAAGACAACTGGAAACCCACCGCTAGAACTAGGGGAAGAGGGAGCTTCCCTTCTCAAAACTCTTGGACTCCTGGGTAGCTCAGTTGGTTGAGTGTCCGACTCTTGACTTTGGTGCAAGTCATGATCTCAGGGTCGTGAGATTGAGCCCCACTTCTGGCTCTGCGCTGGGCATGGAGCCTGCTTCAGATTCTCTCTCCCTCTCCCTCTGCCCCTCCTCCCATCTTCCCACCCCTCACCCCTACCCCACCACTGGTGCTCTCTCTTCCTGCTCTCTCAGGAAAAAAAAAAACACCTCTTGGGCTGCATGAAGGAGGAATAGATAAGCAAGGGAGACCCTGGGTACTGCTTTTTTTTTTTTTTAAGATTTTATTTATTTATGTGAGAGAGAATGAGAGAGCATAAGCAGAGGGGGCAGCAGAGGGAGAAGCAGGCTCCCTGCTGAGCAAGGAGCCCAACACGGGGCTTGATCCCAGGACCCTGGGATCATGACCTGAGCCGAAGGCAGACGCTTAACTGACTGAGCCACCCAGGTGCCCCAAATCTGGGTACTATTAAGAAAGGGGAAGGGGAGATGGACACTGTGTAGGCAACTACCCATGTCTACCCAAGAAATTCTTAAATCTCTCTTAGAATTGGTTCTAACATTTCACAGTTAAAATGGTAGTCGTTTTGTTGAGCCTAAATTCTTGTTGCAATTTAAGCTAATTTATTTTTCTTTTATTCAGGATGGAGCTGAAAAGACATGAACTCCTTTCTCCCCCACCCACACTCATCACATGCCTTTGTGTATTTGAAGAGGGCTATCAGATAATGCCTGCAATTGTCATCCATCCATTTCAAGTAATTTGAAATCCTTTGATTTCTTAAAACTTGCTTGAGAATTACCTACTTTTCTACTTTCGGATTTTTATTTCTCTTCTCTGGGTGCTCTTCGGTGTTTCAGAATGTCTTGTTCAAGTAGAGTAACAATCTTAGTGGACCCCAGGGCCCACTATAGCTACCATTAATTGAGAATCTATTATGTACCAGTAGACTTCATGTGTTCTTCATTCTTTAGCCAATTTAATGTTTGCAACAGTGCCATGTGATATATGATATCACCTATATTTTAAAGATGAAGAAAGTAAAGTTCCAAGAGGTTAAATAATTCACCCTCAAGCATGACGTAACAGAGACTGTATCAAAATCCAGGATTCAGGGGCGCCTGGGTGGCTCAGTCATTGGGCGTCTGCCTTCGGCTCAGGTCATGATCACAGGGTCCTCGGATCGAGCCCCGCATCGGGCTCCCTGCTCAGCAGGGAGCCTGCTTCTCCCTCTCCCACTCCCCCTGCTTGTGTTCCCTCTCTCGCTGTGTCTCTCTCTGTCAAATAAAAAATAAAATCTTTAAAAAACAAAAACAAAATCCAGGATTCGCTCATTCCAAAGCCTGCTTTATTTCCATCACGCCAAACTGCCTCTAAAACACTAATAGTCTAGCTTGAGTAATGTCGAGTATAATTGGTGTGCAAAAATGATTCCTGCACATTATGTAAATTTAAGGAAAGAATAAACATCAGCACCTGTAAGCCTGTCACTTGAGAATTATTCCAAGGTTAATATATTAAAACAAACTATCCTTCTTCAGTATTCAAATTGTGTTCCCCCCCCCCGCAACAAATCACTTAATTCTCCTCTAAAGCCAGGTTTATGAAGTGATGTGGGTCAAATGCATTATAATATAGAAATGATTAATGATTTGCATATGCTAATAACATTTTTATAACCCTCCTTCAAGTCTTGCTGATTAACTGATTTTAGACAAGGTTACTTTAAATTTCAAAATATAGAAAAATGAACACCTTTTGCTTTTAAAATCAGTAGAAAATCACTGACTAAAGGAGTCATTGGAAGGGGTTAAAAAGAAAAAAACCGCAAACAATTATGTAATGTTAAGTTTAAGGGATAAAGGGCCTCAATTAAAGCCATGCCAAAAAAAGTAATTAGGCTGCATATCATTGTCAGAATGAACTGGAACAAGAAAAATGAAAAATCTGGTTAGGAAAAGAGAGGGAAGCCTCATGGTGCTGTCATCCTATATTAGCACAAAATTATCTTCTGGGTGATATTCTTTCTCCTCCCTGGGCAGAATGCTGCCTTTCACACATTTGCAAATGTTGCTGACAGTCTCCACCCAGTCTTCCTTCTACCAAAGCATTACATTTCCAAGCGCCTTTGTGATCTTTTTTCTAAAACCGCCAACAGGATGTATAGTAAGTAAGAGCCTGCTGGGGTAATGTGACCCTGAGAAGAACATTTGGCCTCGATACACTTTTAGAAGGAAAAGAAGCTTTATCCTGAATTACATGGCAACACCCAATTAATTTAATCCAAATACTGTGATTTACTGGAAACATTTTCAATTGCTAAAAGAAATTTTTAAATGTTTCTATTCAGCCTAACATTTTTTTCTGATTTACTATATATTTATTTATTACACAAACATAGTGAGTTATAATGTTTATAATATAACAATTATAATGTTTATCATATAATAATTATACCAAAAAAATGTCCCCCTTTGTTAAGGAGACACAAAAACATTTCCACCAGCCTAACAAATCGATTATTGGGGCACCTGGGTGGCTCAGCCGTTAAGCGTCTGCCTTCGGCTCAGGTCGTCATCCTAGGGTCCTGGGATCGAGCCCCACATCGGGCTCCCTGCTCAGTAGGAAGCCTGCTTCTCCCTCTCCCACTCCCCCTGCTCATGTTCCCTCTCTAGCCGAGTCTCTCTCTGTCAAATGAGTAAACAAAATCTTTAAAAAAAACAAACAAATCAATTATTTTTCTTTTTTCATGTCCCTCTTTAATTCGTGTTTATACATATGTATATATAATTTAAAATTTATCCTAATTTGAATACAAATACAAATTTTATATACTGTATTATTCATTTAATACAGGATGATAAACATTTTACATGTTGCTATGAGCATCACAAATATTTTTAATAATTTCATGATATTAAGATAATGTTCTATGACTTAACCATTTTTTGTTATTGTACATACAAATTATTTTCAATTTTTCCTGATTACTAATGAAGCTGCCATGAATTTCATCTTGCATAAAACTTCCTCTGTATTTTGATATTTTCTTAGGGCAAATTGGCAAATATTTGACTACAATTATTTTTAAATGTACCTGATTCAGTCACTACTGAAGGGGTTCAGGATCCCCACAGAATGTGTCACTTCGGCATGTGGATTATTTTGAGCCAAAGGCAATTTTGAGGCCCTGTGGGCTCAAGAGAAACTTTTGCCCTTCCCTTAACTACATAGAAGAATCTAAATTGAGGCTCTTGAGGCTCTTTCTCAGAATAAGGATTATTAGCAGAGATAAATTTTATTTGAGTGACCCATCTGTACGGTAGGGCAAATATCTAATTACCATACATCTGCTCTTCTTATCACCCTATGAAATGCGTTCCTTGTAGAGGCCACTTTTAGGCGATAGGCCTGAGCAATGGAAACTTGTGTAAGGCAAAAGGGCCCACAGTGAGTACCGTGGTCATAGGGAGGTCATAGGCCCTCACTAACCAATGGGCTACTTACAAGCAGGCAATTACCAAAAGACGGAAAATTCCATACGTTCCCATACTACCTCATTCCACCCTACACCTATAGTCCCTCACCACCACCTCCTGGCGGGCGGTCTCTCCTTTGCTGTCCTGCTCGCTGCTCCCTTGCGGTGTATTCGATAAACTTCTGTCTCCTTTGTTCTGCCTTGGGTGAATTCTTTCACTGCCCAGGCCACCAGCCCCCATCCAATAGGAAAGCACCACATTCCTTTCCTCTGAGACCCCAGACCCCTACCTTCTCCTAGTTCACAATGACATATATACCTCATTTTGCCTGACTATCTTTAGGATTTCCATGTCTATGTGCATTCCCCATATGTAAGCCTATTAAATTTCATTTTCTCCTGTTAATCTGTCTCATGACAATTTGATTCTTAGTCCAGCTAGAAGGACCTTTGAGCAAACAGGAATTCTTGCTCTCCAACACTACTAAAAAAGGCTTCAAGATTAGCACAATAATTTTTAAGTCCACTATCTTGAAATAGATTGATAGTCAAACTGTTTTTACATACTCTTTAGTAGTTTTGATAGATTTCAATGAAGCTTGGAATGTGTATATAGAAACATACTGCAAGCCACATAGGTAACTAAAATATTTCCAGTAGTCACCTTAACAAAAACTAAAAATAAGTAGGTAAAATTAATTTTATTTTATTTATTTTTTTAAAGATTTTATTAATTTGTCAAAGAGAATGAGCAAGAGCGAGAGAGAGCGAGCAGCAGGCAGAGGGAGAAGCAGGCTCCCTGCCAAGCAAGGAGCCTGATGTGGGACTCGATCCCAGGACCCTGGGATCATAACCTGAGCTGAAGGCAGACGCTTAACCAACTGAGCCACCCAGGCATCCCGGTAAAATTAATTTTAATAATATATTTCATTTAACACCATATACCCAAAAATATCATTTTAACATGTAATGAATATGAAATATTATTGAGATACCATATATTCTTTTCTTCATAGCAAGTCTTCAAAATCTGTTGTGTTTTACACATACAAAACATCTCAATTCAGATGCTAAATTTTCATTTAAAAAAATTATTATTATTATTTTTTGTAAATGTAGGTTCCATGCCCAGCATGGAGCCCAGTGCAGGGCTTGAACTCACAACCCTGAGATCAAGACCTGGGCTGAAATCAAGAGTTAGATGCAGGGCGCCTGGGTGGCTCAGTTGGTTAAGCGGCTGCTCAGGTCATGATCCCAGGGTCCTGGGGTCGAGCCCCGCATCGGGCTCCCTGCTCAGTGGGGAGCCTGCTTCTCCCTCTCCCTCTGCCTGCTGCTTCCCCTGCTTGTGCGTGCTCCCTCTCTTTCTCTGTCAAATAAATAAATAAAATCTTTAAGGGATGCCTGGGAGGCTCATTCGGTTAAGTGGCTGCCTTTGGCTCAGGTCATGATCCCGGAGTCCCGGAATTGAGCCCCGTGTCAGGCTTCCTGCTTCGCAGGGAGTCTGCTTCTCCCTCTTCCTCTGCCACTCCCCCCTGCTGTGCTCTCTCTCTCTCAAATAAATAAATAAAATCTTTTTTAAAAAAATTAAAAAAATCTTTTTTAAAAAGTTAGATGTTTTACTGACTGAGCCACCCAGGTGCCCCCATTAAAAATTCTTAATCTGTATTTATATTATAAAAAATTTACAGTTAAGGAAAAGTAAATTTACACACTCTAGTTGTTCAAAACGTACTTAAAAGTTTCCAATAACTTAATTGAATGTGAGTTTTTAAATTTAAATTAATAAATATTAAGTAAAATTAAAAATTCAGGGGCGCCTTGGTGGCTCAGTCGGTTAAGCGTCTGCCTTCGGCTCAGGTCATGATCCCAGGGTCCTGGGATCCAGCCCCGCATCGGGCTCCCTGCTCGGCGAGAAGCCTGCTTCTCCCTCTCCCACTCCCCCTGCTTGTGTTCCCTCTCTCACTATGTCTCTCTGTCAAATAAATAAATAAAATCTTTAAAAAAAATTAAAAATTCAGTTTCTTGGTTGTACTAGACACACTGCAAGTGCTCAGTAGCCCATGTGTCTGTTATGCTGGATAGCACAATGTAGATATAGGTCTTATAACTGATTTTTCTGAGTAAGGTCTGTAATACACAGAAACTTTAATTACCTTAACATTTATTTCTTTTTAGAGGAAAAAAATCTGTATTGACTTTCTTGAAAGTATTTCCCCTCCCTCCCAACAAGAAAGTCATTCAATAATCATTTGTATTCATTTGGTCAAAATGGCACATGGGGATCCAACAAATGGAGTATCAACCTCTTCTTAAAGACTTGACTAGATGAGGGGGTGCCTGGGTGGCTCAGGCTAAGCGTCTGCCTTCAGCTCAGGTCATGATCCCGGGATCCTGGGATTGAGCCCCGCATTGGGCTCTTTGCTCAGCAGGAGTCTGCTTCTCCCTCTCCCTCTGCTGCTCCCCCTGCTTGTTCTCTCTCTCTCTCTCTGTGTCACATAAATAAATAAAATCTTAAAAAAAAAAAAGACTTGACTAGATGATACTAAAACAAGATTTTTGTGAATAAAATGTTCCCGTATGAAAAGAAAATGAACTCTTTTAGAAGCTTTTTTGAGGGAGGAGGAAAAAATCCAATTAACTGTTTTCATAGCACCAGCTGGTTCTTTGGAGCCGAAAGAAACAACACCTCCCAGGGGTGAACATTTATTTCACTTCCAGTCAGAAATTCAGTCACCCTGATTCCTAAGAGATCAGGCTACCTGTTAAACAATATTGATGGTAATTAGGATGACAAATAACAGGAAGTAATAAGAACATGAATTCTCACCCCTGTGGCTCTTCTCTAATCTTTATTTAATTTGTCTATGTGTTTTTGGTACTAATGAAATTTAAAAAAAAAAAAATCTATTTCGGGTGCCTGGGTGGCTCAGTCGTTAAGCGTCTGCCTTCGGCTCAGGTCGTGATCCCAGGGTCCTGGGATCGAGTCCCACATCGGGCTCCCTCCTCGGCAGGAAGCCTGCTCTCCCTCTCCCACTCCCGCTGCTTGTGTTCCTGCTCTCGCTATCTCTGTCTCTGTCAAATAAATAAATAAAATCTTTAAAAAAAAAAAATCTATTTCAAGTTCAGCCTTACTTCCTATCTTATGAGAGTGTGGCATTTCATGATAATTACGTAGTGCTAAAAATCATTATGATAGCTTTTATTTTATTTTGAGAATTTCCATTTTTGTGTGCTTAGACACTATTATGGGCATTTCATAATATATTAAAGTATTTAATACTCACAACTACAAGATGAAGTAGAGGTTAAGTGACTTGTTCTAAGTCATACAGTTAGGGTCTTAAGAGTCATTATTTTATTTTATTTTATTATTTAT
Organism: Halichoerus grypus; assembly: GCF_964656455.1. NCBI lineage: Eukaryota > Metazoa > Chordata > Mammalia > Carnivora > Phocidae > Halichoerus > Halichoerus grypus. The sequence goes on along the minus strand of NC_135712.1, from coordinate 127,981,164 downwards.
TTATTTATTTATTTTTAAGATTTTGTTTATTTATTTGACAGAGAGAGACAGCGAGAGAGGAAACGCAAGCAGGGGGAGTAGGAGAGGGAGAAGCAGGCTTCCCGCGGAGCGGGGAGCCCAACGTGGGGCTCGATCCCAGGACCCTGGGATCATGACCTGAGCCAAAGGCAGATGCTTAACGACTGAGCCACCCAGGTGCCCCAAGAGTCATTATTTTAGATGAGGAATTTGTCACTGAGTACTGTATGTTTCTTTCTAAATGACTTCTTTCCACACACACCCTACTCATTTTTCCTTCTTTCCCTCCCTCCTTCCCTCCTTCCTTCCTCATTTTGTATCTTCTTTCCTCACTTTCACTACTCAATCCATCACAATCTGGGCTCTACCACCCCAAACTGCTCTTGTTGAGGTCACTAATGACCTAAGTGGCAAGCCCAAGGGACCAGTTTATAATTCTCTGTAGCAGTTGATCACTTTTTTTTTTAAGATTTATTTATTGGGGTAGGGAAGGGCAGAGGGAGAGGGAGAGAGAGTCCTCTGCAGACTCCACAGTGAGCGTGGAGCCCAAAATGGGCTCAAACCCACAACACTGAGATCGCTACCTGAGCTGAAACCAAGAGCTGGACACCTAACCAACAGTGCCACCGAGGAGCCCCTGCAGTTGATCACTTTTAAACATTTGCCTCTCTGAATGCCTAGGGCAGTGCTCTCCTGGTATTCTCCTCATTGTCTCCACACTCCCATTTCATCACCTTTGCTATGTTCCTTCTCTTCCATCTTCCCCTTAAAGACAGATGTCTCACAGAGTTTAATTTATTCATATATATTTATTAACATATATGTGTATATATGCAGGACTGATCTGTCAGTCTTTAGATTGATCAGAAGGGAAACCTTCTCTACTAACACCAATTTCCTAAATGAGCTCATCTAGTCTCATGCCTTTAAATAACATGTATACACTGCCAATTCAATCTCCAGTTCAGACTGAATTCAAAACTTATATCCAACCGTTCATATGACATCTTCACTTGAATGTGTACTAGGGATCCCCAATTTAATGTACTCAAACCAATTCCTGAGAGCATCCCCGCCTTTAGCATACAAACAAAACCAAACGTGCCTCTCCTTCTCCCACCTCTGCTCCAAGTTACTGAACTGGATTAACTTTATCTCATGAATTTTTTCCCTAAATCTGTTATTACTATCCTAGTCCAAGACATTGTTGCTTCCTGCTGGAACCAGAGTAACAACCTCTTAACTGGTCCTTGGGCTCCAGTCATGCTACCTCTTCCTACCGGTTAAATCTTAACTCTCCAGTCTTATCTCTGGTCTTTTTACCACTCACACTATATACTTCTATTATAATATGTATTATAAATTATATACATAAACCATGGTATATAATATATAACATATTTTATTGTAATATCTATAACTATATATATATTTAATTTTTAAAATATTGCAAGTCCTCTCTTGCCCCTGGGCCTTCAGACATGCCATTTCATATACATGGGAAACGCTTCCTTGACCTGTTCTCTATTCTTCTTCACCTGGGCACAGAAACAGCACCTACACAGAAAGACCTTAGAACAGTGCCCAGTACATAGTAAGTGATATATTCTTTTTTTTTTTTTTTTTTTTTTTAAAGATTTTATTTATTTATTTGAGAGAGAGAGAATGAGAGACAGAGAGCATGAGAGGGAGGAGGGTCAGAGGGAGAAGCAGACTCCCCGCCGAGCAGGGAGCCCGATGCGGGACTCGATCCCAAGACTCCAGGATCATGACCTGAGCCGAAGGCAGTCGCTTAACCAACTGAGCCACCCAGGCGCCCAGTAAGTGATATATTCTTATTAGTATTTATCATCATTGCTTTTTCAGAGACCTTTCCATGCCCGTTGATAATTCTCTTCACAGACTGCATAGTTTATTTAACCAGTCCTCTACCATAGGAATTTGTTTCGATTTTCTGCTATTATAAATCCTTGTGCATATGTTATTTCAAATATGTCTTGGATTAGTTCCTCGGAAATAGGCTCTGAGATGGGTGTGTAAAAGCTATATTAGAGGTGCTCTTAAGAGCTAAATCTATAAAGGAGTAAAGAGAGTAGGATTGGAGAAAGAAAGAAGCTAACTTGCAATGTGGTCACAACTGAGGCTTCCGCTGATCCACAGCAAGCTCTGGAGCTGAGAAAGCTCTTTAGAATTGTCCCAGTTTGGGGCGCCTGGGTGGCTCAGTCAGTTAAATGTCTGCCTTCGGCTCAGGTCATGATCCTGGAGTCCTGGGATTGAGTCCTGCATCAGGCTCCCTGCTCAGCAGGGAGTCTGCTTCTCCCTCTGTCCCTCCCCCCCCATGTGCTCTCTCTCTCATTCTCTCTCTCAAATAAATAAATAAAATCTTAAAAAAAAACAAATGTGATACTCAAGAGATAGCTTCAGGCGCCTGGGTGGCTTAGTCGGTTAAACGTCTGCCTTCGGCTTAGGTCATGATACCGGAATCCCAGGATTGAATCCCGAGTTGGGCTCCCTGCTCAGTGGGGAGTCTGCTTCTCCCTCTGCCCCTCACCCTGCTCTTGTGCTCTCTCTCAACTAAGTAAGTAAAATCTTTAAAAAAAAAAAAAAAGAGAGATAGTTTCAATCAAACAGGGAAGGGAGCGTGGTAGATTGCAATAGCCACAAGTTCATCCCATCTATATATGTATGCTCCTCTGCAATGTGACCTTGCCATTCCTTCCACCAAAAGGTGAGGTCTCTTCCTCCACCCCTTCAGTCTTCTTTGGCAAATAGAATGGGGAAAGTGATGATAACAGAGTTCTAGGCCTAGGTCTTAAGGGTGCCATGCAACATATAGTGTTTCTTTCTTGGAACCCTGTGACTGCCATGTAAAGATGCCTGAGTTAGCCTCCTTGACAATGAGAGACCACAGGGAGACAGATGCCCAATTAACAGCCAACACATGAGTAGGCCATTTTAATCCAGCTTTAGTCAAGTGACCAGATGACTCTATCTTCATGAGTGATCCCAGGTGAGACCAGTAGAAGAACCTTCCACCTGGTACAAATTAAATTGCTGATCTTAAGAACCATAAGCAAAAAAAAAAAATTGTTTTAAGTCATTACATTTCGGGGTAGTTTGTTACACGGAAATAGCTTAATGACATAAGGGACAACACTGTCGGAGGTGGAGGAAGAACAAGATGGAAGAAACATGATGCCTGAGCCTACCTCATGGGACAGAAAGACCTGATTGTCCAAGGCTATTACGTGAGACAGAAATCGACTTCTACCTAGTTTGAATCACACATCACATACATTATTTCATTTCACTTGCATGTCACCTATGAAGTAAATACTGAAATCTTATTTTCTTTATTTTATAAATGATGAAAAAAGAAACCTCTTAAACATGTAAGAAAAAAGCACTCAAGCAGCTTAGGAGCTTGTTTGGTTAGGGCCTCTGGATCTGACTGATCGGATGATTTTAGCACTACATTCTGAACTGCTTTCTCCGTGCAGGAAAACAACATCACCGCCACTTCATACAGCCGTTGCTATTTGAAAACACATTAATATATTCATCCAAAAAGTATTTATTCAACACGGCTATGTGCCAGGCACCATTCTAGGCACTGGGGATACGTCATTAAGCAAAACGGAAAAAGATGTCTGGCCTTGTGGAGGTTATGTTTTAGCAAAGGGACACAGTAAACAATAAACATGATGCATAGATTAGAAGAAAATATTTGCAAATCCTATATCTGATAACCATATATCTGGTAAGAGACTTGAATCCAGGATATACAAGGAACACTTACAATTCAATAACAAGAAAACAAATCACACAATTAAAAATAGAGAAAGGATTTGAACAGACATTTCTCCAAAGAAGGAATACAAATGGCCAACAAGTGCATGAAAAGATGTTTAATACCACCGGTCATTAGGGAAATGAAATTCCCAAAACCACAATGAGATACTCCTTCATACCCACTAGGATGGCTAGAATCAATAACAATTAGTGTTAGAGATGAGAAATTGAAACCCTCATACATTGCTGGTAGGAATATAAAATGGTGCACTCACTCTGGGAAACAACTGGGCAGTTTATCAAATGGTTCAATATAGAATTACCATATGACCCCATAATTCCTTTCCTAGGTATATACCAAAGACAATTAAAAATATATGTCCACACATAACCCTATGCACAGGGTTCATAATAGCATTAGCCGCAACAGCCAAAATGTCCATGAAGTGATTAATGAATAAAATGTGTTCTATCCACACAATGCAATAACATTCAGCAATGAAGAGGAATGAGGTCTTGTTACATGCTACAACATAAATGAACCTTGAAAGCATGCAACGTGAAGGAAACCAATCACAAAAGGCCACATAGTGCATGATTCTATTTATATGATATGTCCAGAGTAGGCAAATACATAGACACAGAAAGTAGATTAAAGTTTGTGTTAGGACGGGATGGATGGGGAAATAGAAGGATGACAGCTGAAGTGTACAGGATTCCTTTTTGTGGTGATGAAAATGTTCTAAAATGGATTGGGGTGATAGTTTCATGACTCTAAAAATACTTTAAACCATTGAAGTGTGTACTTAAGACAGGTGATTTTTATGGTATGCAAATTATACCTCAATAAAGCTGTTAAGAAAAGGGAGAGGAGGTAATGGACCAAGCTATGCAGATATCTGAAGGAAGAACATCCTGGCAGAAGGAACAGCCAGAGCAAACCCAGATCACCTGGTACGTTCAAGGAACTACAAGGAGACCAGTGTGGCTGGAACAGAGTGAGGGAAGGGAAGACACATAGGAAATGAGGTCAGAGAGGAAATGAGAGGCCAGCTCATGTAGGGTCTTTTGGGCCACTGCAGACACTTCGTCTTTCCAGTAAGGGAGATGGGGAGCTCTTGTAGGGTGGCAAGCAAAAGAGTGATATTACATTTGACTTACATTATAAAAGGGTAAGTCAATCTGCCGTGTTGGGAAATAGACCCCGTGGCATTGCAGGGCAAAGGTAGAGAGAGGGAGACTAGTTAGGAGGCTGGAATCCATAGAGGATGGTGGCTCAGACACCATTGATAGGTAGTAATGGAGAGGGTAAGTAGTTGGATTCTCGAGTCATGAACTCATTCAATCCTCACAGTAACACTATGAGGTACACATTAACATCATTCCCATTTTACAGATGAGGAAACCGAGGCATTGTAAGTTCATAGCCTCCAACGTCACACAAGGAATAGGTGTTAAGGCTGGGGGTTAAACCAGGACAGTCTGGGTTCAGAGTCTGTGCTCTTAATCCGTCACACTAGACCACCTCTCTGAACGCTCGTCTATTGTCACCTGTGCGCAGTTCTGATATGCAAACGTGTGGAAATTTTTTAAAAGCGTGCAGGCCACAGCTGCCTGCTAGGATTCTCTTCCTGCTAACAGTGTTCCTAGGAATTGGTCTAAATTTGTACTCACACCGAAACAATTTGTTTCTGAGAAAAACGAGCCAGCATCAACACTGAACTAGAGAGGAAAAAAAAATTGAGGCCTAAAATGAGAATGAAAAAAAACAAGGCTGAAAAGTATGGCATTGCTCTAACAAGGAAGAAGAAAATAAATGTCAGGGGGAGGGAAACTCTGACAAGCACCACAGAGTGGAATGAAACTGTGAGCCTTTGTGAATTGAAATTTTTGGTTCTACTGAAAGCCTAGATAATGGGAGTGAAATCCCTTTTACTTTTAAAGCGTTTGAATTGAGCCATTGTGTAGCTTTTACTCATTGCTCTGATGACACGCCTTAACTGCAATCCTGTCAGCTCATTCTGGCCGCAGGCTGGCCTGTTTCCAAGTTTTTTTTTATAAATCCAGATTTTTTGAATTGGAAGGAAATTGCATGTGATTGGTTTTTCTTTTGCTTCCTCTAAACAATCGTCTATCAAGGGATCGGAGCATTTCACTAGAATTTGTACACTGCTCTCTCTCTCCTCCCTTCCTCTCATCCTCTTTAAATCTCTCCGTTTGAAAACGGATATTCCATTTCCAGTTCTGCTGTGTGTTTCAGCTCGTCATAATCATGTGAGACTCATCTCTTTTACTGTTTGTGTGCATCCCTTCCCCTCACCTTCACCCTGCGCCCCATGAGGAGGTGGTGGCAAGCAGCAGCCGCCATCTTGTAGCTGGAGAAGAACGCCAAGAGAATTCAGCGCTAACTCATGTTAAGATGCTGAACAAACTCTGGAATCTCCTTCCTCTAGACTTACATGAGACATTTAAATGATTTCATTGCTTCAACTTAATTTTCTATTACATCAGAAGGTATCTTAAGGGATCAAGTAATTACGAATTTCACCTTTTTTCCTTCTGTCTTCCAACTTTTCTCCAGTGTTGAGCCAAGGGAGGGATGGGATGAGGATAGAGGGTGGTTCCATCTCCACCTAACCCTCGCCTGGTGCCCAGCCATAGTGGGTCTAAATTTCTCCACATCTGGATCCTTCCTCCCACCACCCACCACCGCCATTTTCTCTCTCTCTCTCTCTCTCTTTCTGAGCAATCAAACCCTGTTCTGACTCTAGTGAGCTCAGAAAACAAAGAACTTTGTAGGAATCAGGAACCACTTTCCAAAAGAAGGCCTACAATTTCTGACTGTGGCCTGTGTCATAAAGGAATGGCAGGAGGTCAGCCTAACAGCAACTTCCCACTGACTTGTCTCCAATCTCCCTCCTTTATGGAAGTTTCTAGTTTTGTAAGATACCGTGTATTAGTTTGTCATTTATTTCCTTGACTTAACTTGTTTAAAGATTTCCCCCACGGTGGCACCTGGGTGGCTCAGTCGTTAAACATCTGCCTTCAGCTCAGGTCATGATCCCAGGGTCCTGGGATCGAGCCCCGCATCGGGCTCCCTGCTCAGTAGGAAGTCTGCTTCTCCCTCTCCCACTCCCCCTGCTTGTGTTCCCTCTCTCGCTGTGTCTCTGTCAAATAAATAAATAAAATCTTAAAAAAAAAAAAAAAGATTTCCCCCAATTCAAAAGCAATTCAAAAAGCAATATGTTTTTGTCAGTGACACGTATTTTTTAAAGTTTGGGTGGCAAAACGTAAATATCTTGTCTTCTTTTATATACACAATGTGTTTTAAGATTTGAGCTTTGCGGGGTGCCTGGGTGACTCAGTCATTAAGCGTCTGCCTTCGGCTCAGGTCATGATCCCAGGGTTCTGGAATCGAGCCCCGCATTGGGCTCCCTGCTCAGCTGGAAGCCTGCTTCTCCCTCTCCCTCTCCCCCTGCTTGTGTTCCCTCTCTCACTGTGTGTCTCTCTGTCATAAATAAATAAAATCTTTAAAAAAAAACAAAAAAAAAAAGACTTGAGCTTTGCATGCACCATTGGTTATCTGTTTCTACAGCACTTTCATAAATTCAGCTCAGCCAAATTCCTTGCTCTCCCATGCTCTTTCTTCACGGAGACATTATCCCGCTATGATTGATGGAAGCACCGAACAGTGCACTGGCATGTTTAAAAATTGTATTTGGGGGCGCCTGGGTGGCTCAGTTGGTTAAGCGACTGCCTTCGGCTCAGGTCATGATCCTGGAGTCCCAGGATCGAGCCCCACATCAGGCTCCCTGCTCAGCAGGGAGTCTGCTTCTCCCTCTGACCCTCCTCCCTCTCATGCTCTCTGTCTCTCATTCTCTCTCTCGCAAATAAATAAAATCTTAAAAAAAAAAAAATTGTATTTGGGAAACCTAACTTATTTGTCATAAAACAACAACAACAACAACGTTAGTATGCCTGCTAAAGCAATCCTGATTCTCAGTCAAGACCAGCTTGTGTAGCTATTGCCTTTTTGAGCCCTTTTTATGAGTTTGAAAGAACTTAGAATCTATCTCAGACACAGGGAGCAGAACACACTTTATGTTTCAGCAGAGTTGTTTTTCATCAAAAACTAATAAGCAGTAGACAAAACTCTCCGTGGAGTCTGCTCCCCACATCAGATCTCCACTGTATCACCTCTTGGAAAATTAAAATGTAGGAGGGCCAAGAAACCAGGCACATCCACAGAAAAATGGCAACCTCTATGACAAGCTGTCATGTGTGATTGGTGACGGGGTCTGTCTCCCAGAAATAAAAGGGTGATGTGACACTGTGAGGAAAAAGTGTCTAATGCATTGACAGTTTTCGTCAGGGAGGCAACGGCGCTCGGCTAGCTCCTTTGCATTTCTTTGAGAAAGTAATTTAAATTTGATCCAGATATGAAGATTTCTCAGTTGATTTAAATTGAAAAATAGCAGTAGGTCTTTTTCTTCTTCTTTGGATACTTCAGTCTTTGTTTGCATGTTGACAGAACTGGTCCTCGGGAGACACCGAATGCAGCCCCGTGGAACATAGTAGTGAGTCTCTACGCTGTAGCTGCCTGGGTTCGTCCCAAGGGCTTTGCTGGTTGTTTTACTGCAATCTCCCAACAAGCCTGAGTGCCATGGAAATTACATTCCAGAACCAGCAGGCCTATTTCAAACCCTCTTCAAGATGGTTTGCACTGAAAAACGGAGAAGATTTGATCAAAAACACTGTGCGTATGACCTTGAGGGCAATGTCAAAGGTTTACAACTCAAGACTCACAAGACAGGACAATTTCACGTGGCCAGAGGGGCAGAGGAGAAAGAAAGGAAGCCGGGGCTACAGGGAAGCCGTGTGACATGGCTCCGGCCCCTGATCGGCAGCGTAGCAGCTGTGGGGCTGTGGCAGACACACCCTAAAGTCGCCACCAATGAACCACATCCTTGTCTAATCCCCTCCCCTCGAGGGCAGGTGGAATCTAGGACCTGCTTCTAACCCATGAAATATGGTAAATGGGATGGGATGTCAGGATTGCAATTATGCTACATTGCATAGCAAAGGAGAGGTGCTGTCCCTCCCATGATTATGTTACCTTCTGTAAGACCCCATCTTAGTAGACTGGAGTGAGAGCTTATTCTTCTAGCCTTGAAAAAACAAACAGCTGCGTGAACTGTTAATAAAGCAGGCCATGTGGCCAGGGAACTGTGGCTGGCCTTGAGCGAGGATGGCTCTAAGCTGATTGTCGGTAAGAAGCTGGGGCCCTCAGTCACACAGACACAAGGAAATGAATTTTGCCAACAATGTGAATGAGCTTGGACGTGGATTCTTCCCCTGTCAAGCATCTAGACAAGAAGGCAGCCCATCCGGGGCGCCTGGGTGGCTCAGTTGGTTAAGCGACTGCCTTTGGCTCAGGTCATGATCCTGGAGTCCCTGGATCGAGTTCCACATCGGGCTCCCTGCTCGGCAGGGAGCCTGCTTCTCCCTCTGACCCTCCCCCGTCTCATGTGCTCTCTCTCTCTCTCTCATTCTCTCTGTCTCAAATAAATAAATAAAATCTTTAAAAAAAAAAAAATTAAAAAAAAAAAAAAAAAAAAGAAGGCAGCCCATCCGACAGCTTGTTGCCACCTTGTGAGACCCTGAGCAGAAAATCAAGCCATGTTGTGCCCAGACACCTCCCACAGGAACTTTGAAGTAATTCATGTGTATTATTTTAAGGCACTAAGTCTGTGGTAATTTGCTACACAGCATAAGAATGGAGCACTGGGTGTTATACATACACAATGAATCACGGAGCACTACATCAAAAACTAATGGTGTAATGTATGGTGATTAACATAACATAATTAAAAAAAAAAGTTAATACGATAATCCAGAACAAGTTTGGTTTCTTTCTCTAAGTCTTAGTTTCTTCATCTTTAAAATGGGGATGATAATACCTACTTCTAGGTAGGTTTAATCATCAAATGAAATAATAGCTCTTGCTAAAATAGTGGGTATTTTATTATATTATTAGTACATTGTTATTTTTCTGGGTACTCTTGATCTCGGGGTCCTGAGTTTGAGCCCCATGTTGGGTGTAGAGATTACTTGAAAAATAAAAGTGCAAAATAAATAGGGGAAGTGGCCTTAGTCCTGGGGCCAACCATAGAAGTGCAGCGAAGGGCAAAGCATGGTGGCCAAAACATACAACAGCCAATGGTCAGCACTGAAAATCCAAGAGGAAAAGATTGAGTCCTAATGGGCAGGTAAGATACTGAATCAGAATTCCCAATGAGTGATGCTGAAAAATCTGGTAGGCAGGCAGTTATGTGAGCTGTGGCCAGACCAGAGCAGGATAATGAGACCCAGAGCACTAGTACGACACCAAGAGGAGTGGAAGGTTCTCCCCGCCATTGAGCTAGTGACCACAAGTTAGACTTTAAGACTAACATTGGAGTTCTGTGTTCGGAACTGGGATTCCAAAATCTAAAGGGCAACCAATGCCAAGCTCCAGCAATGCCAAGCTCCACTCCATATTGCAGTGGGGGCTTTCAGCCTACCTTACATCCTTGGCTGTCTGACACCTGGGTTAATAAGGTTGAGCTTTCTGGTGGAGCATGAGTAACCTACCTACAGAAGACAGGTGAGAGCTAAAGCCAAGAGAATGAGGTAGGACCTTGGCACCACTTCATAAACCTCGCAACAAAGCTGGGCTCTGTGTTAGTGATATTCGAAGACAAGGCAGACTTGTTTTAAACCCTCTTTAAGAGGGCTCACGACCCACTCCTTTGCTGTGCTAGTGTGGGAAGAGCAGGGACACTCTGCATCTTACTATTGAAGTTGTAAAGGCTTGGGTGGTTGGTCATTCAGAATATCAGAAAAATATCAAAAATCAGAAACTCAAAAATCAAACATTAGTGGGACTAGAAGCTTTGGCTACTATTTCCTCTTTGTTAGGTGTCTACAGTAATGCTATCGTGAGTGGTTTGTCAACATGTTTCATTGAGAAAACAGAAAGTGACAGTGATAATTACCTTGACAACTTGGGAGGTAGAGTGCCCATCCCAAACTTCCCTGCTCTGGGCAACCTGACGTCCACTGTCTCATTAGCATCAGCTTCATGAGGCGGGGTCCTTCTTTTTCCTGGCTTTCCCTCTTTCTGATGGATGAAGAGCAATGCAGTAAAGCAGGGTGCCGAAGAGCCCCAGCCTCTGCAGACAGATATGCAGGATTAATGCAGCTAGCTGCGCCTCTTACCACCAGCCCCCTGCTCCTGCACAATTTACTTAACCTCTTTGAACTTGGAATCAGGCGAGTAGAAGTATGTTAGTTTAAGCTTTCATCACAGGCCTGAACATAGGGAGTCCTCATTAATGACGGTTGTTGTTGTTAATATTATTATTATTACGGCTACTGCTTTGTACCTCGATTTGTTTATTGCATAGTCATTAATGTCTGTAGGACAGTTCCGACAAATGACACCCAGGTAGGGGAATCCTAGAAGCTTAATTCAGTGAAGCGAAATTGTTTATAACTATGCCCTAGCCCAGGGGTTGGCAAATTTTCTCTATAAAGAGCAAGATAGTAAATATTTTAGGCTTGCAGGCCACGTGGTATGCATTGCAACTACTCAACGTTGCTGATAGTAGCTTCAAAGCAGCCTTAGACAAAAAATGAGCAAATGGGTGTGGCTATGCTCCAGTGAAATGTTATTTACCAAAGAATTGTCTGGCAGGATGGGAGCCATGGTTTGCCAACCCCTGTTCTAGACCTTTGCCCATGCACAACAAGGTATTCCTAAACAGAACTCAAAAGGGAAGGGCACATGGCCGAGAGGACACATGGCATTTTAGTCTTGATTTTGCCCATGCAGCGTTATAGGAATATTACTTAGCTCCTCCATGCCTCAGTTTCTTCCTCTGCAAAACCTAGGGAATCGCACCTCCCATGCAGAGTTGTTTTTTTTTTTTTTTAATATTTTATTTATTTGACAGAGAGAGCACAAGCAGAGGGAGAGAGAGGGAGAAGCAGACTCCCATCTGAGCAGGGAGCCCAATGCGGGACTCGATCCCAGGACCCTGGGATCATGACCCGGGCCGAAGGCAGCCGCTTAACAGACTGAGCCACCCATGCAGTTAGTTATTTTTTTTAAAGATTTTATTTATTTATTTGAGAGAGAGAGAATGAGAGAGAGCACATGAGAGGGGGGAGGGTCAGGGGGAGAAGCAGATTCCCTGCCGAGCAGGGAGCCTGATGCGGGACTCGATCCAGGGACTCCAGGATCATGACCTGAGCCGAAGGCAGTCGCTTAACCAACTGAGCCACCCAGGCGCCCACCCATGCAGAGTTATTGAGGATAAATGATCCCAAGTATATAAAAGATAATTGAGTAAAAGATAACACATGTAAACAAGATATGTGTGTACATTTCAGGTTTCTCACATGACCTTACTTCTTATCAGTCCGATCAGATTGTGAACTTGTTGAAGGCTGAACCCTTATCATCTATTGCCTTTCTTTCTCTCCGCCTCCTCTCTAGATTGTAGAAAAGTAGAAAAGCGCTCTGTACAAAGCAGGACATTGCCTGCCTTCAAACTTCTGTCATTCTCTGAAGACCAGTTTTTCTCAGTTGCAGACGGTAGAAACCAACACTCGCAAAGTGAAACAGAAAATATGTTTCTTGGAGGCACATGCTCAGATCAGGGGAGCTAGGTTGGGGGTGGGGACCCAGGTTATGTTTGCACCACCGTTGTTAGGCTGCTACCACCGACTCCTTCGTTCCTGCATCCTGACAGCACCCTCAAGAACAACTCTCCACAGTTTCTGCATCTTTGTTTTGCTCCCGGAGGATTAGAAGTCTGTAAGGAACTGAATGTTTAGTCATATACCAAAATTTTAACTCCCAATGTGAGGGTACTAGGAGATGAGGCCTTTGGTGGGTGATTAGCTCATGAGGGTGGAGCCATCATGAATGGGATGGGTGCCCCGATAAATGGCACCCCAAGAGCTTTCCCACCCACTTCCCACTTTGTGAGGACACAAGAAGATGGTAGTCTGCAACCCAGAAGAGGGTTCTCCCTGGAACCCAAGCATGCTGGCACCTCGATCTTGGACTTTCAGCCTCCAGAACTGTGAGAAATAAAAACCTATTGTTTATAAGTCACCTAGTCTATGGTTCTTTGTTAATAGCAGCCCAAGCCGACAAGAGAAAATCCCTGAATGGGTGAGGCCAGATCACCTACCTATACCCTGGCTACAAGGAGGCAAGGAAAGAAAACTTTATTCTGCTCTTTTGGCCTCTGGAGTGAGAGCATTTCACCAAGTCACTTAATGATGTAGAGCCCTCCGAATATGAAAGATTGGGGTGTGGGACATGGCTGGGAAGCCAGAAGAAAGGCAAATGTCTACCATACTGATCACCTGTTACCTGAGCCACTTGTTTGTGGAGAACCTTTTTTTTTTTTTAATTTTTAATGTTTTTTTCTTTTGTTTTGTTTTTTTAGATTTCATTTATTTATTTGAGAGAGAGCGAATGAGAGAGAGCACATGAGAAGGGGAGAGTCAGAGGGAGAAGCAGGGAGCCCCGATGCGGGACTGGATCCTGGGACTCCAGGATCATGACCTGAGCCGAAGGCAGTCCCTTAACCAACTGAGCCACCAGGCGCCCTGTGAAGAACTTTTGAATCACAACATGGTTTACTTCCACAGTCACTTTCCGATTGCTTGCCTATCAGCTAGGTGATGGGATGAACTAATCCCCCCAAGCTCTGGCCTTTGGTTCCCTACAGCAGATGCACCAGTGCTCCCTTCATATCTCCTCACTTCTGTGTGTAGCAGTGTGCTTTCCAACAGCCAGAACCTACAGCTTTGTCAGAAGGCTGCCCTTGGGCTGCTGGAACCCATTTTGCCTGCCTTCAAGGCCAGCTCGAAGTGCCTGGGTAATTTGTAACGCATTAGAGGCATCCCTTAATCAATAACAGTGGGCATGAATGTATAAATACCCCAGCTCTCTTGCCCCTTGAGTAGGATCATAATGAAGTATGCGTTTTATACCATTTTCCAAAACTTTTCCACAGGATTGAACTTCAATTGCACATTATGGTAGCTGCCTTTATAGTGTACCCTTTATATCCTGCCTTTTCTTCCTTACTGGACAAACACACACACACACACACACACACACACACACACACACTTCTGCCCACATCACCCACCATCGCAAAATAAACTATGCACACTCAATCTTTCTCTCAGCCTTGCTTCTGGGAGAAGCCCTGACAGATCTCTGTATCTAAATGTTGGCATACTATTTTTCAAACATATCAAGAATGTTAAGATGATTCTCCCCACAAAGTTCTGTAATTCACAAGAACAATTGCAAATACCTAGCCAGGCAAATATGAGATGAAGAAAGCATTGTTTTTTTCCTCTGTGAAAGAATCAGTGTTGGAGTTCTATGTTTGTATGAAGTCTGCCCCACGGTGAAAACACTGATGCTACGAAGAAAGAAAGCTAGGAAGGAGGAAAGAGACAAAAAACAATCATTATTCAGGAGAATCAGAAGTACATAAAGGATGGGCCTTGGACTTCTGGAGGATGATAAGGAAAATTGCTTTGAGGCAACAGGGTAAGAGGAGAGCTCCCTATGCTCTGGAAAAACGAGATATGAGAAGCAAATGAGAAGGGCTGTAAATCACCGGGTAATCAAAGCAAAAGCTATTCTGCAGGGCCCTGCAGAAAGCTATCAGGAAAAGAAAAGTCAGGTCAACTCCCTGTGACTGAAAAAACACAAAGCTGTCAAGTCTTGAAACTGAAGGGACTCATCTTGATATTTCTGATGGCATTCAGTGGTTGTAGTGGCTGCTGGTCTCCTCTGGGAACTGGGAGGAGGAGGCTCTTGTTGGATGTTCTCGTACAAAGAGGAAGATAACTTGAACATATTTTTTCTCTCCACTGCATCCTGAAAATTGAATTGCGATGATAAAGATCAGGCAATTGTGCTGAAGCACTGAACTCTTTATGAAATAATAGCTCAAGTGCCGAACTCTAATCTCATTCCCCTCTTTGTTGGGTAAGGGAAGGATTTGGCTATCACCTGACCGAACAGGTAAGACGATGAAGTGTCAGTCACTATGTGCCCTGAGGTCAAAGTTCTCTCTGGTGAAGCAAGCCAGCCTGGCAAACATTCTAATATGGAAAGGCAAAGGTGACCATGGGTCCAGAGGAGAGAAAATTCTTGAGGCTGAAGGAGGGTTAAAAATAGAAGTGGACGGGTGTGTGGGTGGCTCAGTCGTCAAGCGTCTGCCTTCGGCTCAGGTCATGATCCCAGGGTCCTGGGACCGAGTCCCGCATCGGGCTCCCTGCTCCACGGGAAGCCTGCTTCTCCCTCTCCCACTTCGCCCTGTTTGTGTTCCCTCTCTCGCTGTCTCTCTCTGTCAAATAAATAAAATCTTAACAAATAAATAAATAAATAAAAATTAAAAAGAAAAAATAGAAGTGGAGGGGCACCTGGATGGTTCAGTCAGTTAAGTGTCCAAATCTTGATCTCAGCTCAGGTCTTGATTTCAAGGTTGTGAGTTCAAGCCCTGCATTGGGCTCCATGCTGGGTGTGGAGTCTACATGAAAGAAAGAAAGAAAGAAAGAGAGAGAGAGAGAGAAAGGAAGGAAGGAAGAAGAAAGAAAGAAAGAAAGAAAGAAAGAGAAAGAAAGAAGAAAGAAAGAGAAAGAAAGAAAGAAAGAAAGAAGGAAAGAAAGAAAGAAGAAAGAAGGAAAGAAAGAAAGAAGAAAGAAAGAAAGAAAGAAGAAAGAAAGAAAGAAAGAAAGAAAGAAAGAAAGAAAGAAAGAAAGAAAGAAAAGAGAGAGAGAGGGAGGAAGGGAAAGAAGTAGAGAAGAGGTAAGGTATTGACTGGTTGTGGAAATAAAATGTAACAAAACAATTGATCAACTCTAGTTCTCAGCCAAAAAGGACTTAGGAAGGAAAAAAGCTTGGAATCAAGTTTGGGGGAGCAATCCAAAAAGTTGTTGATGTCCCATCATCCTGCAGAAGAAAAAGTACATGAATTTGGGCAGCAGAGACAATCTGGTTAATACAGGAGATTCTGGCTAACACATATTTATTTGTGGACTTAGAGCTGAATAGTGTCACTGTCATCAACTACAAAGAAGATTCCAGATTAGATGAATGGGCTATAGGGAGGTCCCACAGTAGTTCCAGTAGCTGACACATGCTAGGCTGACTACAGGTTGGTTTTCCCACTGATAATACTATGACTTTCTCTCCTGATTGTCACAGCTGAGGCTTTGTTACTCCTTTCTTATGGAGCAGAGAACAGATAGCCCTTCTTGAATCTTCTTTAATGCCAAGAAGTTTTTGTAGTAAGGGATGTGGTCCAGGTGGCCCAAGTCATATCAGCTCATCTATGGTGGCAGGCAGCAAATATTTTTTTAAAAGACTACTTATTTGTGGTGATCTTGAAAGCATAGTTGATTCTCTTCCTTGGCTGGTCACTTCTGATTCTGAAATGCGAGGCATGATTTCTCCCAAAGTTTAGCTGAAGTGGTTTCACGTAGTGATTCTGGACAATGCATGCACAGGCCTGCAAATACAATGAAAACCACACTAGGTCATTCATAACTGTAGGCACGAGCAGGTAACAGATGTGAACTGAATGGGTTCCTGAGCATTACTTAATCTTTAAAAACTGAGTTCTGAACTTCCTATGTATAATATTAAAGTCAAAATGTGTCTTCCATTTTGAACTTAATGCAGTGTTTATCAGAATGTTATACTAACTTGATTGTGCAGTCACTCAATAATTATTCAAAGAATTGCATATACTTGATAATTCTGAAGAATTACTTAATCAAATACTTAAAAGTTTGAAGAGATATCAAAATGTTCAAAATATCAAATGTCAGTGTTAAAGTTCTAATGAAACTTTAAGATCAAATAGATCACAGACTAAAAAGTACCAGTAATAAGGAAGATAGACAACCCTGGAGAAAAGGATGTTGGAGAAGAGATGAAGAGTGAACACAAATCCCTCTGAGAATATTCATATTAACCTGATTGTCTCTGCTGCCCAAAGTCATGTACTCTGCTTTTTGTAGGATGTGTTGCTTACCTAAACTTGATTCTAGGACTTCTTACCTTTTCTAAATTCCTTTTGGGTAAGAGGTGGAGTCCATCCGTAGATAACCAAGCAGAATGAATTTGAATAATCAACAAGCAGTAATCAACGCAGGTGCAATTAATGTTAGGACATGGCCACAACTGGGAAGGCTCTAATGAACTTGTTCCTTTTTCCTACAGCACTCCCTTTTGGTTCAGTTTGATACAAATAACCCTGTCATATTCAAAATAGGACACTATCCCATTACTTTAGCCCTTTCATAACCATTAGCAAATTATAGGGGAAAAGAAACCACTTTGACAGAGTCTGCTTATACATTCCGAAACTCTACGATGCTCACTCAAAGCAGTCAACAATTGGTCTCTTTAAGTGTTGTTATCTAAGAATACAATTGTTTATTAAACGTATAATTAAGCTAATGGGTCAGAAGATATCATATGTGAATATGTTAGTTTTCTGTTGTTGCATAACAAATTGCCACAAACTCAGTGGATTAAAACAACACACATTTCTGGGGCACCCGGGTGGCTCAGTCAGTTGAGTGTCTGCCTTTGGCTCGGGTCATGATCCTGGGGTCCTGGGATCGAGCCCTGCATCAGTCTCCTGCTCGGCAGGGAGTCTGCTTCTCCCTCTGCTCGTGCTTTCTCTTTCTCTCTCTCTCTCTCTCAAATAAATAAATAAAAATCTTTAAAAAATTAAAACAAAAAACCAAAAACCCCACACATTTCTTACCTCAGTTTCTGTGGGTCAGGAATCTAGGCATAACTTAACTAGGACCCTTGCTCAGGATCTCACAAGGCTGCACTGAAGGTGTTAGGTGAGGCTGCGGTCTCATCTAGAGGCTCAGCTGAGGAAGAATCTACTTCCAGCCAATGGTGGCAGACTTTATCTACTTGTGGTTGTTAAGGCAGAGGGCCCTGGCTTCTGGCTGCCCATTGACTGAAGGATGCCTCAACTCCCAGAGGCTGCCTGAAGATCCTTGCCACCTATGCTTTCCAACGTGGCCATTTATTTTATCAAGCCAATAAGAAGGGTCCCTAGAGCAAGTCTGCTGGCAAGACAAAGGCTTATGTAGCATAATGTAATCATGGCAGTGATGTCTCATTGCCTTGACCATATCCTGTTGGTTAGAAGCAAATCTTAGGTCTCATTTCCACTCAAGAGGAGAAGATTATACAAGATTATACAAGGGTGAGCACCCTTAGGCAAGGAGACTTAAATTGTGGAGGGCCACCTTAGAGTCTGTCTGCATAGTACTCAATTACTAGATATCAAGATCTTCTGAAAGGATGTATATTCCTCTCAGGGGTTAAGTAAGGACACCTGATTGCCATGGAGCCAAGCAGCAAGGACCGTTGCCCTGTAATGCTCTCCTATACCTTGTGGCCTGTATTTCCACAGACTGACTTGGAAAGGATCCACCTTCTCAGGCATCGGTACCTGCGAATGCTGGAGCAGCAGCAACCAAACCAGCCTTTGGAGGGCATCTCAGCAAACATGAGAAGGACCAAAGAGGCTTCCTTACTCTCTGCGCTTGAAAGCGCACACATAGCAAAAGCCTTTCTATAAAAACCAAACTCTATTTTTATGTGAGCAGAAAACAAAACAATCAAACAGCTAAAAAGAACAAAGTCTTCTGTTGGTTGGTAATATAGGTGTATTATGGCATCAACTTACTTAGTTTTTACCTATTTTTCTCCAAAAAACATTTTTTTCTCATCTTTTCATGGAGAGTTTCCATACAAGAGCTTCATGACTGCTTTACAAGGAGCCAGCTCCAACCTTGTTTTATCCTTGAAAACATCCTCAAGTGCCAAGCAAACCAACAATCTGAAGTAGGGAAAGACTCTAGCCCCAACAATATCAAGATTGCTCATGAAAAAGACTTGACTGGCTGCAAGTGCCTGGGATTTCTGGGTGTCACCATTATGTGGTTGTGCTTCAGTGCCCTGAAATAATGGCACTTTAATCTCACGTCCACCCATCACTGGCTGAAGAGGGAAAAAAAGTTAAAGATATAAAATACTGAGGAAAGGTGAGAGTACTGCCTCATTACCCATAAAATATGGTTTTATTGCAACGCTGCAATATAATTCTTTTTCCTTCTAGTACTAAGAGTTATTTAGTCTTACGTACTCAAACTTTTACTTCATGACTTAATGTGAGAAAATCTCATTTTGCTTTGAAATTCTTGTTTTTGTGAAACTGGTTTCTCTGTAAATAATGGGTTTTCTTACTCCTTCTGAAATGCACTTATTGTCTGGAATAGAGACTCAGCAATGTCCTGGTGTTCTGCAGACGGAAATGCACAGAGAGCAGTAACATATAGCCCAGGACGTATTAAAGTCTGAGTAGCAAACATTCTGAGGCATATCAAGGGTCAGATATGAGATAATTAGATACTATTATACGCATATGTTTGTGTTTACTTGACACCTTTGTGACAGTTGGCACAATTGACAACCTCCTTCTAAAACAAAGAACAAATAGGGACGCCTGGGTGGCTCAGCCGGTTAAGTGTCTGCCTTCAGCTCAGGTCGTGATCCCAGGGTGCTGGGATCGAGTCCCACATCGGGCTCCCTGCTCAGTGGGGAGTCTGCTTCTCCCTCTCCTTTTGCCCCTCCCCCCTGCTCGCAAATAAATAAATAAAATCTTTTTAAAATAAATAAATAAAATAAAATAAAAAACAAACAAAAATCTCTCTTTTATCCTGGAACACTATATATCACTTATCCCATCCTGTTGTACTTAATGGTACTCTCTTTTTTAAAATCTACCTCTAATCCCTTAAATTTTTTTCAGGTTGTGTCTATGGTCTTTACCAGTACTTAAATCCTGGCTCTGCTATATACAAAGCCATGCAAACCAGTCCATATGCTTAACCTCAGTGAGCCTCAGTTGCCCCACGTATAAGATGGGGCTAATGACATTATCCACTTAATTGTGTTGTGATGATTAAATTGACAGTATACATAAAGAACAATCCAGTGCTTAGCTGATGAAAGTCCTCTTGTATTCTCTTGTTTTCACCTGTTATCACCCTCAGAGAACTCAGAGACCTGTGGGGGGGGAGCCCGCAGCTTTACCAACCACTGCATGTGGATAATGGCCCAACTGAAATGATCACCTTATCTCACCTGGACATGACCCTTTTATCTTCAACTTCATGGTGGGCATTTTTCTCTGACAGTTCAGCTGCCCCTCCCCAACAGTGTGTCTGAAATCAATCTTATCATCCTATTCTCCTTGAAAAAAAGACCCTGGAAAATATTTGGTAATTCCTCAAAAAGGTAAACATAGAGTTACTGTATGATCCATCAGTTCCACTTCTGGGTATATATCCAAGAGAACTGAAAATATATACCCACACAAAAACTTGTACATGCATGTTCATAGCAGTATTATTCATAATTGGGAAACAGCCCAAATGCCCATCAACTGATGAATGGATGAATGAAATGAGATGGATCTGTACAATGAAATAATATTCAGCCATATAAAGGAATGGAATACTGGTACATGCTACAACATAGATAAACCTTGGAAACATGCTAAGTGAAAGAATCTTGACCTAGTGTTCATGTATGATATGATTCCATTTATATGAAAAATCTGGAATAGGCAAATCCACAGAGGCAGAGAGTAGATTCGTGGTTGTCAGGGCCTCTAGGGGATAGAAGAATCAGGGAGTGATGGATAATGGGTGCAGGGTTTCTTTTTGGGGTGATGGAAATGTTCTGGAATTACATAGTGCTGATGGTTCACAACATTGTGAACATGCTAAAAACCACTGAAATGTATACTTTAAGAAGGTTAAAATGATGAATTTTATGCTGTGTAAATTTTATCTCAATTTTAAAAGGAACCTGGACAGAGCAGTGACACTAGTCTATGAAGGCAAGGGGAATCGAGCCAGAGACGCAGAGGGGGATCTTTGATCTCAAGCAACCCAAGACACTCATTAACAACACCAGAACAAAGTCTTGAGGGGATGTCACTGTAATCGCTTCCAAGCCGTATTCAGAATCTGACCCCCAAGGCTCAACCAAGTGGGTCATTTATGCAGCTTTGCTGAAATATATTCAAATCCATATTTAAAGACCAAAAATGGGGGTGGAAACTGAAGAGTGAAAATAGCCAAAGGAAGCACTTGAAATGGAAAAGAAGTTCCCCAGGGGACTCATTTATTATATTCTTTATTGCCAGGTTCATTTGGAAAGGCAATAAGTCATCTGCTCTGAATACCTTTACTATTTCCAATGTATTTTCTGTTTATGTCCTTCTCTTTCTCCCTGCTTTTTCCTCCTTCATCAAAAGTTTGACCGGCAAGGCAAATAGGAGTTCTAGAACTTCACAACGTTTTATAAATAAAGCAAAATCCAGTCCTCATAAGGACTCAGCTTGAAGTCCATTTCTTTGAAGGTAACCTGTCAGATGACCTGATTAAAGGTGATGAGAAGATTTCGGGCAGTTTTCAAGACATGCTGTACTGCTTCTCACCAAAATTTTATTAATCTTCTGATTTTGGAAAAGTTCCCATGAAAAGGACCTGGGAGAAAAACATTCCCAAATCGTCCCCTCAGTCTGTGGAACAGATCTTAATAGCTACTAAGTGAAGGAGTCCATGTGTTCCCACAGATGGCTGTTGAAAAATGAATCATGTTTATCAATTTGAGAAAACAGAAAGAAAAGAACAAGGAGTATAGGACCTCATGATTTAGCCAGGCCTCACTGAGAGCCTCATGAATGGCCAAAGTCAAATAATCTGGAGTTAGCTGGCTCCTCCCACGTTCTTCTCTCCCCATCCTCAACTTTTATAACAATGTTTCCAAAAGGGCAGCCACTACCCTCTGATCCTCTGGTTTACACCCCATAGTCTGAAAATTATTAGGAAAAGCTGATGCATCCTGTATTAATCTACAAGGGCTGTTGTAACAAAGCACCACAAACTGAGTGGTTTAAACAACAGAAATTTATGGGGCGCCTGGGTGGCTCAGTCGTTAAGCGTCTGCCTTCGGCTCAGGTCATGATCCCAGGGTCCAGGGATCAAACCCCGCATTGGGCTCCCGTGTCAGCGGGGAGCCTGCTTCTCCCTCTCCCACTCCCCCTGCTTGTGTTCCCTCTCTCGCTGTCTCTCTCTGTCAAATAAATAAAATCTTTAAAAAAACGAAACAAAACAAATTTATTGTCTCATGTTCCAGAGACTGGAAGTCCACAATCAAGGTGTCAGCACAGTTGATTCCTCTTGAGGGTGGTGAGGGCTTGAGGGTTTGTTCCAGGCCTCCTCTCCTATGTCTCTCTGCAGCATCTCCCCTCTATCTTTGTCTTTGTGTCCAAACTTCTCCTTTTTATAAGAACGCTCATTATATTGGATTAGGGTCAACACTTAATGATCACGTTTTAACTTGATTACCACTGCAAAGACCCCATCTCCAAAAAAAGGTCACACTCTGAGGCACCAGAGGTTAGGACTCCAACATCTCTTTTTGTGGGGGACACAGTTCAACCCATAACACTGGTCTAGGCAACTTAAGGAAGAGCTGAGGGAGAGGCCCTTTCTCTTACCGTCTAGCTAATTCTCTGTTGGAGTTCTTCCTAGGGGAGTTTGCTTCTGGGCCAACCAGGAATGACTAGGACCAGGGGTTTTATAGGGTTGTTCAAGAAGAAGAGCCTGCAGGGAGCAGGGGATAAAAAGGTGTGTGGAGGAGCACCTAGGTGGCTCAGTCTTTAAGTGTCTGCCTTTGGCTCAGGTCATGATCCCAGAGTCCTGGGATCGATCCCACATTGGGCTCCCTGCTCAGCGGGAAGCCTGCTTCTCCCTCTCCCATTCCCCCTGCTTGTGTTCCCTCTCTCTCTGTCAAATAAATAAATAAAAATCTTTTAATAAATAAATAAATAAATAAATAAAATCTTTAAAAAAAAAAAAAAATAGTGGGCGCCTGGGTGGCTCAGTTGGTTGAGCGACTGCCTTCGGCTCAGGTCATGATCCCGGAGTCCCTGGATCGAGTCCCACATCGGGCTTCCTGCTCGGCAGGGAGTCTGCTTCTCCCTCTGACCCTCCCCCATCTCATGTGCTCTCTCTCATTCTCTCTCTCTCTCAAATAAATAAATAAAATCTTTAAAAAAAAAAAAAAGATGTGTGGAATTACCAGGAGTCTTGAGGACAAAGCTACAATCAGAGGACCTGGGGTCCCACCAAATTGAGTAAGATAAGCAAAGAACAGAGTCTAGGACACATCATAGAAGCTCAGCAAGAATCAGTTGAAGAGAAAAGAAATGCAGAAGACCAAGCTGGGCACAAATACAAGACAATTCAAGGTGAGATTATATCAGCTAGGAAGTCTCAGATGTAAACAACAGAAATGCACTCCAGCTGACTTCAAGAGAAAACAAATTCATTATGAGAATATTGGGAATACAAGGAAACTTTTAGGGGAGAATAATAGGTTTACTATCTTGCTTGTGGTGCTGGTTTTATGGGTATACACATATGCCAACATTGATCAAATTGTACACTTTAATATGCATTTTATTGTATGTCAGTTGTACTTCAATAAATTTTTTTTTAAAAAAGGATATTGAAAATTTCTGTACACTGATATGGGGAGTATAAATTTGTATAGTCACTTTGGAAAACATTGTGGCAGTGTCTGTGAAAACTGCACAAATGCATATCCAACGTCCTGTCATTTCCACTCCTAAGTAACCACCCAATAGAAATGCACCCAAGTCTTCATCAGAAACCTGTGAAACAATGTTCATAGCAGCACTTCTCATATTACAAATGTAAACGGTGTAAATGCCCGTCAACAGTGTACTGGTGTGCAGAAAAGGTTAACTCTGTGAGCCTGGGCTACTCAACTGCTGTATGTTCCCAAGTCTTCAGGACTACCTGTGGCTTAGCTCCTAGAAGAAGACCTCTGAGCTTTTGCAATATCCTGCCTGAAAAAAGTGTCTTTATATGCCTAAAGCTGTGGGCTATGCCAATTAGTTTAAACTAACAATGTGATTTATGTGAATGCCTATTTTTGTATGCTTGAGCCTCTAGGCCATAATGTATGAGTTTGACCTGTGTCAGGATGGATACTGGGTAGCTAAGGTCAGCAATGGGGACACTGCACACCTTCATGACTGGCCTCAAACAATAGCAACAAAACCTGGACACCAGGGGTTGGATGGGCTTCCCTGATTGGCAACACCTTGTCATACATACTTGTGGAAAAATTAAGTGCTGTCCATGTGACTCCTCCGGGAGAGGATAACTAGAAGCTTGTACCTGGTTTCCTCTGGACTCAGCCCTCTATACCTTTCCCCTTTGCTGATTTCTATAAGCTGTCACTGTAATAAAACTTAACTGTGGGTACAACAGCTTTTGAGTTCTGTGAGTCCTTCTAGCAAATCCCTGAACCTGAGGGTGGTCTTGGGGACCCCCGATACAAGTGGATAAATATATTATAGTGTATTTATAAAATGCAATGCTTTACTATTCCGATAAGAGCAAGCTACAACTATACCAAACAATAAGGATGAATATCACAAACATAATGTTGGACATACACAAGAGAATATGTGCGCAGATTTGATTTGTATAAAGTGAAAAAAAGAAAAAGAAAAAATAGGCACAACTAATTCATGATGTGAGGAGTCATGATTATGGTTGTCTTGGATGGCAGAAGGTAGTAACGTGGAGGGTGAATAAGGAAGCTTCTAGGACATTGGTAATGTTCTGTTTCTTGATCTGGGTACCAGTTATATCAGTTCATGAAAACTCAGTTTATGAAAAATCATCACTTCTGTGGTATATAAACACACACATATACTTACATATGAATATAAGTATATACATACACATGTACATTACACTTTAATAATAGAAATGTTACAGAATATTGGATGGTATGCAGCATCTTTAGAAAAACTAGACGATCAGGCTGGCAGACTATGCAACTGGAAAAAAGCCCAAAATCTCACCATGGAACTGGTCTAGCAAAAGCCCCACTGCTATACCAATAGATACCAGATGGCCATCTGCTAGGCCATCCTTATCAAGGCCACTAGGAATGTTGTCCCTGAAGAATAGATGTAACTGCTCTTACTGCAGCTGTTGCTTCCTGTCCCTGGAAGGAACTCAGTGTGGTCTCTGCTTCTTCCCTGGACCTGCTTCTTTAAAGTATAGAAAAAGTGTGGGTATCGGTCATGGTCATGGATGAGGGCTAGGTCATGGGCTTTCATCCTAGCAGTGAGGATGCTAGAAAAAAGGAGTCTGGCATTTTGCGGTGTCTATGTTGGGAAACAAGCTCAGCCTCATTAGAATAAATTACAGATGCTGGATAGTCGAAAGAATGAGAAATGCCCACCAAAGGTATTTTGCATCTGGAGAGTTAAACCAAGATCAAAAATGTTTATTGAGTCTCAACTATGTGTCAGGCACCAAGTTAGAAGCCTTTATACATATGAGAACACTTGATCTGTGTTTTCGCAAGTGCTCTGTGAGATAGTATAGACCCCAGACAGACCTGAGAAATCTTCTTCGAGGTCTTCCTTGAGCATTCAGCCAAGTACTGATCTGCCCATGCATGATCTGCAAACTACCTGCGGCTGGGGAAAAAAATCTAAAAGGATTAGAGAACACTACCTGGTGCTCACATAGGGCTCATAGTATATGTTCACAGACCAGACAGGAAAACTCCTAAATCACAGGGCAATGGGTAGAAAACTCAGGAAGATCTTGCCTCAGTAGCAGAAAATAATTAGCTCTGGTTAAAAATGGCTAAATCATAAAAGCAAGACCCCCAAAGATCAAACTATACAACTAACTTAACATTCCAGAATAAAGCTCAAGAATATTTATGGGAATACAAAAATATCCAGCATCTAATAAGGTAAATTTTGCATCTGGCCTCCAAACAAAGATTACCAGGCAGACAAAGAAGTAGAGAACCATGACCCATGAGGAGAATAATCAATTAATTGAAATTAACTCAGAACTGATATAGATGTTAGAATTAGAAGATGAGCACATTAAAACAGTCATTATAACTGTATTCCGTATGTTCAAAGTGTTAAGTAGAGACATGGAAAATATAAAAATATAATAAAAGATCCAAGTAGTACTTCTAGAGACAAAAACTATAATGACCGAGATGAAAAATACACCAGATAAAATTAGTGACAGATTAGACATGGCAAAAGAAAAGATTAGTGAATTGAAGACATAGCAATAGGAGGTATACAAAGTGAAACACACAGAGAAAAAAGGAAACAGAAAAAGGGAATCGATGTACTGTGGGACAACTCAAGTGGCCTGCTATAAATGTTATTGGAGTCCTGAAAGGGAGAGGGAGAAGAAGCATTTGAGGAAATGATGGACACAAAATTTCCAAACTATGAAAATTATATATCCACAGATCAAAGCTCAGTGAACAATAAGCACAAGAAACATGAAGTAAACAACACCATGACACATCATCAGGTTGTTCTTAACAGTGATAAAAAAAATTTTTTTTTAAATGATTTGGTGTGGTAGAAGCGTCTTTCTGAGTCACTGAACAGATCTGGGACCGTGTTCTGGAAATTACCGGTTTTTACTATCTTCTCAGAACTTTTCAAAGCCATACACACTCTAGGAAGATTCGATTAGAAGGGAAAGAGCCAGGAAGCAAAGAGACAAGTTAGGAGGGTTTTGCAGGAATCCAGTGGACCTGAACTAGGGCTGTGAAATAGAGAGGGAAAGTAGGAGACATTTAGGAAGTAAAATCGGCAGTACTGGGAGACTGCTTGTGAACCTAAAAAACAGCTCTTGCTGGCAACTGGTAGATGGTGTCAGAATTCATAGAGCCAAGGGGGAAGACAAAGATTGAATTTTAGACACTCTGAGTTTGAGGTACACATGGGCTCTCTGTTTAAACCTGGGGAAGATGTCTGGCCCACAGATACAGCTTTGGGAGTCACTAACCCATAATTTGAATGTCCCCAAGTCCTCCAGCCTTCTTGTGACACCCTTACCTTTCACACTGAACAAAATGACCCGAATTTTGTGGACGCCTGGGTGGCTCAGTGGGTTAAGCATCTGTCTTTAGCTCAGGTCATGATCCCAGGGTCCTGGGATTGACCCTGCTTCTGCTTCTGCCTTGGCGCCTCCCCTCCACTCATGCTTTCTCTCTGGCTCTCTCTCTCAAATAAATAAATAAAATATTTTAAAAATAAAAATAAAAACTAAAATGACCTGAATTTCAATCCAATGCATGCCAATGCCTAAAGTCTGGGTCCACCAAACATTCTTAGCTCAAAGTTGAGAAAGAAGCTAGGATCCAGACCCCTGAAGGGGGGGCACTGGCCAGCTGGTACTCTTGTGTCCGGACCTGGCTGTGCTGGTACGTCTGAGCGGGGCAAGGGGGCAGATTCTAAGAGTGTTGGAAAGAATGCAAGCTTTTTCACCTCTATTATAGAGATGGCCGGCTGCCGCGAAGGGGCTGCTCCCAGGGTGAAGAAGTGTTGCTGGTGTGAGTCTCAAGAGCAGGAAGCAAAACTGAAATGGAAAGGAGCAAGTCCCTTTTTATTCCTTCAAACTTGCAGTGGCCCTCCATCGGCCAAGCCAAATGGGGAATAGCTGGCAAAGGGGACCGTGGTCTGTAGAATCCCAGAATCACTGAGTATAGAACGATGCGTTAGGAGCTGAGAGACAGGTACTTAAAAACTGGCACACTCTGCCTGGGGGTAAACGGTGTCCTTGATTGCTCTCTTCTTGCGGCTCTGATCAGAAGCGGTGGTCCTGAGGAATGGCTGTGTTGAATCTTGCTTGCTGATCTCATGGAGCTGCATGCATTTCCAGTAGGGAAAACAGAACATGATTTCAGTCATAAGTGACATCTCCTCTTGGGGGGACAAAGTGAACTCAGCATTTCAGAATCAAGAAGGAGAGCCTTAAAAAGCGATTGTCCTATAAAATTCTTTTCAAATATGCACTTTAGCTTTACATGTTTAAAATTAGCAAAATGAAATTCCTCATTCAGATGTTACAGCCAGTCTGATGTCAACTGAATTCCAAATGGTGATCTCAGCATTACACCTGCCTCCACCAATAGCAAGAAACCCAGCCGCCGATGGGAGGGAACTTAGCAGCTCTGGCAACGTTCAGCTGCCAAGTGAAGGCACCTGTTACAGGGCTGCCTCTGAAAAACAAAGGCGTAAGCTCCTAAAAAAGACCAAAGTGTAAAAGACAATGCAGATGGAAGTTGAGAATTGGGCACCTGCTGTGAAGGGGGGTGGGGAGGGTCTGTTTTTACATAAGCTATGCCTGGTAGAAAGCCATCAAAAACACTTGAGAGAAAAATCTTGGGAAGGAGAAACTCTTGACAAGCTCTTAGAAAACAACTTGTTTACAGATTTACAGCTCCATGAAGAAAGGAGAATCAACCCATGCTGTCACTACTCTTCCGATTCCGTGCGACAAGTGCAATAACAGCATTTCTGTGGCTCTACCCACCCCTTCAACCTTAGATGCTGTTTGAGCTTGACAAGCCTTGGAGTTTAAAACATTGCTTTCCTCATGGAACATCTTGGAATCAGAGGACGTCAGGACTAGAGGACCTCGGAGCAAGAGCAAATCACAAAGAGCTGAAAGGAATTCTGTAGCAATAAAGATTTTATAACTGTAAACAAAGGTCTCTGGGGAAATAGAATTATATGTAAGTGTCTGAAAACTCATATTAAGGAAGGAAAGAAATGGTTGGGGATAGTTCAAGGAAATAACTCAAAAAAAAAAACAATTTTAAAGAAAGCAACTGTAAATTAGGATGAGAATTATACTTTAATGCTGAAGCTAGAAAGTAATGGAGACTTTCTTCATTTTGATGAAATGTTTTACATCATTAAATAATACAGAGATTTTTCATCCAGGAAACTCAAGCATTTCTCAATAAATTCTGAGTAGGCAATATTGTTCAAAATTTTATAGAGACATGGATCCTCACATAGAAGAAAGATAAAACAATTTAGGTATAAACAAGAATTGTTCTAGCCATTTTTTTTTAAAGATTTTATTTATTTATTTGAAAGAGAGAGAGAGCACACAAGCAGGGGGGAGGAGCAAAAGGAGAGGGAGAAGCAGGCTCCCAGCTAAGCAGGGAATCCCACGTGGGGCTCGATCCTGGGATCATGACCTGAGCCAAAGGTAAACACTACACTAGTCATTCTTATTGAGCACAACCATGTGCGAAAATCCTCAAGGGCCTTAACCCTCTGTTTTTATCCTAAGTCAACTTGACCCATTATTATAGGCTGAATGTTTACCCCCCCACCCCCCCCAAAAAAAACCCCTCATATGTTGAATCCTTAACCTCAAGACAGGGCCTCTAAGCAAGTAATTAAGGTTCAATGAGGTAATAAAAGTGGGACCCTCATCCAATGGGATTAGTGTCCTTTTAAAGAGAGACACTAGAGCACCCTCAATCTCTCTCATCTCCCTCTCTCTCTCTGTCTTTGTGTGTACCCACCAAGGAAAGACTGTATGAGGACATAGTGAGAGGTGGCTGTCTACAAATCAGGAAGAGAGTCCTTACCAGAAACCAACTTTACTGGCACCTCAATCAGAACCATGAGAAAATAAATGTTTGTTGTTTCAGCCCCCCCCAGTCCGTGGTAGTTTGTTGCAGGAGCCAGAACAGACTAAGATACCAAATAAATCATAAACATTGTTATGTAACTGCTCACAGGTAAATCAGTGCATAAATTCTCCAGCGATGATGGAGAATTAGTATTTGTTAATTGCCTATGTGCGAATTCTCTTTTGCGAAAGTTGTTTTATTTTTGATCTTTCAGTGAAAACTTTTTATGGCATTGGCTTGACACACTGGGAAATGGTAACATCAAGTAAATAGCTGTCATGGAGCTTGGTTTGAGCCCAGGAATTATGTTCAAGACCAGGAGTATAAGGAAAGGAAAGGTGACTGTCATTATTTGGAAGCCCAGGCTCTATGTGTCACAGGGATAGAGAGGACCCTAACCACATATCTGTTACTTCAACCACAATTAATCCAGACCTAAAATAGCTCACTAGTCACAGGGCTTTAAATAGAAATGATGACAACATAAAAGTTGATTGGTGTGTCTTTCAGCTTGTTTATTTCATAAGCACATATATTAGGTACCTATTGTACACCAGGCATCCTGCTTAGAGATATAAAAACAGCTGGGGAGGTAGTCTGTATAACGGTTAAGAGTTTGGGACTTGAAGTCAAATAAAAATCTGGAAAACAGTATGGAGGTTCTTCAAAAAGTTGAAAATAGAGCTACCATACGATCCAGCAATTGCACTACTGGGTATTTACCCCAAAGATACAAATGTAGTGATCTGAAGGGGCACCTGCACCCCAATATTTATAGCAGCAATGTCCACAATAACCAAACTATGAAAAGAGCCTAGATGTCCATCGACAGATGAATGGACAAAGAAGATGTGGTATACATATACACTGGAATATTATGCAGCCATCAAAAAAATGAAATCTTGCCATTTGCAACAACATGGATGGAACTAGAGGGTATTATGCTAAGTGAAATAAGTCAATCAGAGAAAGACATGTATCATATGATCTCACTGATATGAGGAATTTGAGAAACAAGACAGAGAATCATAGGGGAAGGGAGGGAAAAATGAAACAAGATGAAGCCAGAGAGGGAGACAAACCATAAGAGATTCTTAATCTCAGGAAACAAATTGAGGGTTGCTGGAGGGGAGGGGGGTGGGAAGGATGGGGTGACTGGGTGATAGACACTGGGGAGGGTATGTGCTCTGGTGAGCACTGTGAATTGTGTAAGACTGATGAATCACAGACCTGTACCCCTGAAACAAATAATACATTGTATGTTCATTTAAAAAATTAAAATTTAAAAAAATAAAAAATAAAAAATCAGGGATGATAGAGTGAAAGAATGTGACTCTAAGCATCACTGTGATTGATAAACAATTTCTCTACCTCAAATTGCAATCACATTATCTTTCTTTTAGATAACATGAGCTGCCACCCCCATCAGACTCCTGCCCCCCTCATTCCCAATGGAGGTTTTCACAGGAGGTGGCAATGAAAACTGAGTGAGTTACCCAGATAAACACCTCTGGACTGGGCCTTTCCACTAGAACTCAAGACAAGTACTTAAGGATTATCTGAGGCGCCAGGCTCTCTGGCCACCAAACTTCCACCCACACAATGGAGTCAGAGAAATGGGAAAGGGAAATTGGATCACTTCTTGATTCCAAGAGCCATCCGCCACCAAGGTAGGCCTAGCCCAGCCACACATCTGCTTTCAATTACACCCTTAACCTTTCAAACCAAGCATTAGAAGAGAACACACCAACCTGCCCACCCACCCCCGCCCTCCATCCTCCTAGTTAGCCAAAGTTCCCTTACTTAGGAAAAAAAAAAAAGTTATGTTCCTTATTGCTAAAACCATATTTTTAGTTTTCATAGAGAATTATAGGTAGCACAACCACCAATTTAAAAGTTCCCCCAGGGTTGAACCATTGCTCTCCCCTCCTTAGGAAGAAATATTCTGTCTTGTCGTTCTGGGTTAGTGTTACTCCTCTCGGAAAGAGCAAAGCATGACTGCTAAGGGGAAGGTGGAAGGTAGTCATGGTCCTGAGGAGAAGGTGACACAGCCACAAAGACTGGCCTCTGAGCTTACCAGGAACAGTAAGCTTGCTGGGGATGCTTTGTGTTTCCAGTAGAGGACCAGTTTGCAGTAAACTCAAGACTGGATGAAAGGAGGGGCGCCTGGGTGGCTCAGTCGTTAAGCATCTGCCTTTGGCTCAGGTCATGATCCCAGGGTCCTGGGATCGAGCCCCACATCGGGCTCCCTGCTCCGCGGGAGGCCTGCTTCTCCCTCTCCCACTCCCCCTGCTTGTGTTCTGTCTCTCGCTGTGTCTCTCTCTGTCAAATAAATAAATAAAATCTTAAAAAAAAAAGACTGGATGAAAGGAGACAGAGTTAGTGGAGGCTCCTGCCCAAACTGCATTAGATGAACAGATTACACTTGGGGAGCGGTTTGTGGAAAACCGTGATTTTGGAGATTCTTGACAGGAGGGGCCTGCCTGTTCCAAGTCCGAGATTCCCCCTTCTCCGACTGGAATGGAACACGGTGTTAGTGGCAGAAAAGGGAGAGAGGGAGTGTTGCGTACAGCTGGCTGTGGTTTCTGGCGCTGAATTTAAAGGGTTGTCTCCCTGAGCTGAGACGACTGCTAGCGTGCGTCAGCTTGGTAAGAGGAACTGAGGGGAGTTTGAGAGCAATCCCCTATCAGGTCAAGAGATCACTGAGAAGACAGAACTTGGTGGGAGGTGCACTTGAAGCTTGGTAACTGCAGGAGCTCCCTCATGGAAGAGCGGCTATGAAAGAAATGAGCTGGGGAAAATCCCACCACTGCCAGGGAAGTACATTTTAAAATGTGATTCTAGGGGCACCTGGGTGGCTCAGTCGTTAAGCGTCTGCCTTCAGCTTGGGTCATGATCCCAGGGTCTTGGGATTGAGCCCCACATCGGGCTCCCTGCTCAGCGGAGAGCCTGCTTCTCCCTGTCCCTCTCCCTCTGCTTGTGCTGTTTCTCTTTCTCTCTCTCTCTCAAATAAATAAATAAAATCTTAAAAAAATAAAATAAAATGTGATTCTGATGGGAGCTCTCAAATGCTCCAGCACAAGGTCTCTACCCTTCAACCTCCACCTGACAAATCGCTCCACAGCCCCATGTCTTACCTGACAGCACCCAAACCCATGGTCCCTGGACCACCAGCATCAGCAACACCTGGGAAGTTAATACAAATGCAAAATCTCACTCTTCGTGGGCGCCTGGGTGGCTCAGTTGGTTAAGCGACTGCCTTCGGCTCAGGTCATGATCCTGGAGTCCCGGGATCGAGTCCCACATCGGGCTCCCTGCTCGGCAGGGAGTCTGCTTCTCCCTCTGACCCTCTCATGCTCTCTCTGTCTCATTCTCTCTCTCAAATAAATAAATAAAATCTTTAAAAAAAAAAAAAATCTCACTCTTCGCCCCCAACCTACTGAATCAGAAACCGTGAGGGTGGGGCCAGTGATGGGGCTTCAACAAGCCCTCCAGGTGATTCTGATGCATGTTCAAGTTTGTTTTAACCTATGCAGAAAAATGTCTTCTTCCTAAGTGGAGGACAAGTGTCCCAGGGGTTCAGAGGTATTGTAAAGTTCAAGAAATCAATGCTTGAAGCTGGAAAGCAGAAGGCGTAAAAGTTGTATAGCTCACAGAGTAAATAGAAACACCGAAACTGTTGAATTGTGGTTGTAACAGGAACAGGGGGACGGGGGTTGATTGTGGATTTTGGGAAAGTAAAAATCCACCATCTGCAGGTGTAAGATAATTACTCCCTATATGGTGGGAGCACCGAGAAAATGTCATCATATCAAGTAGCACAGAAAATTTCCTCACGCAAAAAGTAGAATGTTGGTGCTGCATATACTTGCCCTAAGGAGCAATGGTGAAAGCCTCCCTTTCCCCTCGCCTGATTTCATTTAGAGCTGTCCTTGGGGGAGCAAGAAACTGAGCCAATATCCACAGACCTAGTGGGATGAGAGTGATTTCTCAGTGGAATTCATAATAAAAAATGGTTTCTGTTTTCTGGGCTAGTGCTTCTCCATCATTCTCACTGCTTGCCCTTCATTTTATCTCTGGGCTGGATTAATTCCCAGAGAATGAAGTCATTTTCCTGATAGAAACTCCCAGCACTGATTGAAAGGAGAAAGAGAAGGGGATTAGTGGGGTTTTGGTGTTTGTCCTGATGCACTTTGGAAACACCAACTCAGAGGCATCCTGGAGACACGCTTTCTGGTTTCCGTTCCTGTTTCTCATCCTGATTTTTTTTTTTTAAGATTTTATTTATTTATTTGACAGAGAGAGACACAGCGAGAGAGGGAACACAAGCAGGGGGAGTGGGAGAGGGAGAAGCAGGCTTCCCGCCCAGCAGGGACCCCGAGGCGGGGCTCCATCCCAGGACCCTGGGATCATGAGCTTGGCCGAAGGCAGACGCTCAATGACTGAGCCACCCAGGTGCCCCTCTGCTGGTTATTTTTCTATCAAATAGAAGACAAGCGGTGGCAGGCAGTGAGTTGTACAAATAACAGGTAATCGCTTCCACTCCATATTGTGCCACTTTGCAGGGGGGCAGAATAAACCCTCACCGCTGGGCAGGTCCCCTGGGTTCTCTCGGTCCTTGCAGATGTACACTGTAGCCACCCGATCTCTGGTCAACTGCCGTTCACCAAGGCAACTGAGTCACAGTGGCAATCAAACCATCACTCCTCCAGGCTGAGATGGCAGACATGTCCTTACTGGGTGAATACAACGGGACTGTGACTCTCCCACATCATATCTGTATTACATAATGAGCAAAATTGGGCGCCTGGGTGGCTCAGTCAGTTGAGTGCCTGGCTTCAGCTCAGGTCCTGATTGATCCCGGGGTCCTGGGATCGAGCCGCACATCGAGCTCCCTGCTCAGCGGGGAGCCTGCTTCTCCCTCTCCCTCTGCCCCTCCCCCCACTTGTGCACATGTGTGCACACTCTCTTGCAAAAACAAATAAAATTTTAAAATAAATGGTGACCAAAATTAACCATCGTAGCCTATGTCAAACAGAAACTGAGATTATGGTAGTCTTCAAAGTTAGGGGAGCAGAAAATCTGTATCTATGAGTACAACCTCTTTTCAAGATCACTAGAATCATCCAGAAAGGAAGCTTTATGAGTAAATAATGAGTATTAGCCTTAGTTATGCAGAACCCAGGACAGGGAGTTGTATGATTTTACATGAAGATGCACCTGATCTCTAATCTAATAATTCTTAGCCTGTAAATTCCTAGCAGTCTACGTTTGTATTTCTCATTAACAAGGCAACTCCATGCCTTTCCTTTGTTAGATTCATCTGTAAAGAGGCTCTTGGGAATCCATTTCCGGAGGTGGGCTAAGAGGCTGTGCTGTGTACTGACTGGGAACGGAGACTCGGGAGATTCTGGTGTGTCAGTCTACCTGGGTGGAGTCCCGTCTCCCCGGCTTTGTAGCTGTGTGACCTTGGAAAGTTGTTTACCCTCTGTGAGCCTCAGTTTCCCCATTGGATACTGCTGTAGTCTTACATGAATAATGTCAAGAATTTAACACAGAGCCTGGCAGAAAGGCCCGATACATATTAGATATGATTTATATTTGTCGCCAATTTTAGTTGTGTTCGGTTCACCAATTTTTCTTTTTATGCCAAATCTAGCCAGGACAGTTTCGGTCTGGGTTTTCTTTCCTCTTCCCCGACCCACCCCTTCCCCATCTCTTTTCATTAAACCAGGAGAAGGTGATCATGAAACAACCGTTTGAAATGAAGTCTGCTTTGTGTCCATCCGTTGGGAAAAGGCTTTGATCACAGCCGAGCTGTGGGTGTTTGGCAGGCTGCCCGCTTCTGCCCAGGCGAAGAGGCATCTCTGAAGGTTTAGATATTTTTAAAAAGGAAGGGAAAAAGGCAGCTCGCGGGTTCCTCGAGGGTGTGTATAAATGGCAATCTCTCCTCCTCCCCAAGCTTCAAGGGCCTCCCCTCTTTCCAGGGCCAGGGTGTCTGGGTGCACGCGCCTTGTCTCTCTGAGCTGTGAGCTGCAGGGAGTGCACGACGCTGCCCTTAGCATTCTGGTGGTTCGCAAGCACAGTGCTTGCCGCTGGACCTCATTAGAGTCGGCTGTCTCCAGCATACAGAGGACACTGGAAAAGCCAGCCCGCCTTGCGCCTAAAGCAGGGGCAGGAGGGCAGAGCCTCCTCCTCCTGGAAGCCAGCCTGGCAGCATTATGTAAATGACTTCTTGGAATTGCCAGCCTGGTCCTGGTGAGCCTGGAAGATCACCTTGCAAGTGGGCCCGAGGCCAGCCTGACAGATGGCCTGGGCTGCTGCAGCATGACCCACATTAGGCCCATCAAGTGTGTTCCCTGAAGGCTAGTGGCCCAGCCGGGAGTGGCAGGGCGGCTGTCCAGGGGGACAGCACAGTCTGCGACGTGGGTTCCCAGCTCCGCTCACCCCTCCTCCCCAACAGTGCTGTCTCTGAAAGGAAACAGACCAGCTCTCTCCTTCCTCTTGAAAGCACAGCTCTGGGCCTCATGATTTTGGGGTTGATGTCTGGCCTAGACACTCTACATGACAACCCCTCACCAAAGTGGCCAAATGTTCCCATCAAGTGAACCAGCTACTACAATGTTAAAAAGGATAACAAAAGAGCAAAGCCTACGTGGAAACTTTGTTCAGAAACCCTGTGACTTCTACAGAGTATTAAGAAAATATTGAACTTTCAAATTTTATGATTTCACGTCCTCTGAGACTGCAGACCTCTTACCCAGTTCTCTTTTTTAAAGCATGAATCCTTTGTATAATACTTAGAAAGTAAATGTGTAACATTTTTTCTCCCTTCCATTCGGAATAAAGCCTGGGGAAATTTAATGTTCCTGGATTCAGCCTGTGGATTTGAGATAAGGATTCAAGGAGAGAAGGCTTTTAACTCAGAACAGAATCTATTTGCAGCTATTGTTCAATTAACGTAAAGTATCTGGTTACTGGGCATGTTGCATAATGCATGACAGCGTAAACCAAACCTCTTAAGTGCTGACACTGAACTCCTTGATAATAGTGAAGAGTGAAGTAAATTGTTCCTTTTTTTTAGAAGTCCCCTAAAACAAAGCTTCTCAAGACTGAATGAATCAACACTTTTGAGCTGAGTCACAGCCAAGGGATGTCCCTGTGTGTGTGCTCATGCTGATAAAAAAAATCTAGAAGGAAACAGAAAAAAAAAAAAACCCCACATGTCATGTCCTCTTTAAGAGCCAGAAAAGCTGTCAGAAGAATTAAGATTAAACCTCACGAGAGTCTGTGGGTGTGGAAAGTCACCAGCTAGCTAATATTAACATAGCTTGCAACAGAACGCTGTTGCTAGAAATAGGACAATCGCATCACTACCACTAAGCAATTTGCATTCTGTGGACCAGACCCTAAATTCCTCCTGGCTCCTACTGCCCTTTGGGCAGTGTATTTCTGGACGCTCTTAGATGGTCGGCGCTCGAACTTGGCTGTCTGGTTTCACCAGGAACCCTACCCAAAAGAGGAAGCAGCAAGAACATTTGCTTTGTTTGCAGGAAAGTGATCAAGCTACAAGCAAATCTTTAGGCATCTGAGGAATTGTGAAGCTTCGAGACTTCATATGGTTGCTGACAGGGTGGGGCAGACGAGAACCTTCTTACTTTCCTCACCATGGATAATCTGTTGCCTCAGTCTAGATTCTCTTACTTCAAAAAATATCCTCTCCATGCAATTAGGAAATATCTCTCGATCCTGAGAAACCAAAAAGCTGAAGAACAGGTATCATTTTGTTTATATTATCTTTAAGGATAACTAGTGTTTGCTTTTGGGTGTTGCTTTTACGTGACTGAATGATTTAGTGTTTGCTAGTTTACATGTTTATAGGCACAGGTCGGCTCCTGCTTGCGGCTATTCGGATTTAGCAATCACAAAAGCAAGCAGGCTTGTGAAGATTTATTTGAGCTTGGAACATTTGGATCCTGACATTAAGCTCAAGTTCTATAATAAAACCATGCGCTTTTCCTTTTTCTGAATAGCTAGACCAAACTACTCTATCAGAGTTAAATTGTAGACTCCTTGACAGCTTTTTAGGGCAGGAAATACAAATTTTAAACGATTAATATCTTGACAAATAAAAGTATTAGATCCTAGAAATACACTTGTCTTCTTGTGTGTATTTATGGCTATATTAATATCACCAGGATTTGCAAAACAAGAAACATTGTGTAGACTGTAAATATGATAGCCTCAAACAGATCACTAACAAGCTATGACGATCACTGAGAAGTAATTAGTCAACTTTTTTAGTGGAGGGCAGGGTATGGGGCACTGCAGTTTTCAGTCTTTTTAGCCAATCAAAAGTTAGGGTTTCTAGTAGTAGACTCTAGCATGTGGGAGTATAAACATTAAACAAAAAATGGTTAAAATGTCCGATCACTTCTTGTTTAAAATCATGCTTTCATTTTATTGTTTTGAGATGTATTTCATTCTAGCCCTTACAATCTATGAGAAGACATTTCTAAAAACTGCATTTCTGAATTGTACCAAATTAGAAGAAGAAATGGCAGTATGCGATCTATTTAAATCTGGTGGCTCATTTCGGAAAAAGTATGACCATGGTAAAGGACAAATGTATATCCACATGGAAGAATCATAAATTGCTTGTACATCCTGCTTATAACTAGAACTGCAAAACTGCATGGGAGATATTAGTAGTGTTCTGTATTTGAATGAGATGACCTACTTTAATAAAACACTTCCAGGAAGTGAAAGCAAAGGTCAGCAGACAGAAAATCCTCTAATGACAGGTTTCCCAAAAAGTCAATGCTTAATTTGGAAGATGAAAATCATTATTACTGTTCCAGAGGAAAGTGCTTTTATGCCGTGCTCTAATGATTTTACAAGAGCTGGAAATTCAGATTGTGCTTACTAAGGGGGTTGGGCTGGTCCAGTTTATCTCTTACTTAGGCAAGGTGTCCTGATTACCAGAGAAATCTTTTGGTTTCCCCCTCTCAGCAGGTGCTTGCTTCTGAAGTGGAAAGCCAGAGACCTGGGTGGTGGTCCTCTGAGTGGTGGTCTACCACACTCATTAAGTCTGCATGACAGGCTTCTTCGGGCCTCATTATAATAGGGGTTGGAGGGGTGTGGGCAGTGGGGAGTGGCTGAAAGGATGGGCTGGAACCATGGAATGTGGATTAAGTTATTTCCCCACACACACACCTCTTCCCAGTGGTTTTCAGAGCTGTGTCTATAGTGCTTGTGCGGTTTATTTATTTTGTTTGTTTAAAAAATGTTACAAAATGCATTCAGAAGAACATTAGAATACAACATGGATCCTCCGACTTGGACTGGGTGGGTGGTCTCCCCTCCCCAGTTTACAGCCATTTGGGATGACCCGGCAATCATGACCATTGTGCGGTTTTTTAACTTTCTATACAAATTAATGGAGAAATAAAGAAAAATAACACATTCAATTCTTTTCTGAAACCAATTAACGGCTCTGCAGACAGACTGTCTCACAGAATTAGAGAAATTAGGTCAGAGTCAGTCATGGCTAACCTTGGAAAGCTTGTTGGAAAGTTATAAAGAAGGTTAATAATGTCTATAATTTTAGGACCTGCATATCTGTTGTCTCTAATGCTTACAGTCCTGTAATATGGACTCTTAGTATAAAGGCGAGGAAAGTAAGACAAAGACCTCAAGAGCTCTTGCCCAAGGCCACCCACCTAGAAAGTATTGAAGGGAGATTGGAATTCCTGTCTGCCTGGCTTTAAACTTGACCTATTTGCGGGAGCCTGGCTGGCTCAGTTGGTGGAGTTTGCAACTCTTGATCTCAGGATCATGAGTTCTAACCCCACGTT
This sequence comes from Halichoerus grypus, assembly GCF_964656455.1. Classification (NCBI taxonomy): domain Eukaryota; kingdom Metazoa; phylum Chordata; class Mammalia; order Carnivora; family Phocidae; genus Halichoerus; species Halichoerus grypus. The sequence goes on along the minus strand of NC_135712.1, from coordinate 127,941,756 downwards.
GGTAGAGTTTACTTAAAAGGGAAAAAAAAAAAAAGCTTGACCCATTTTACCGTGCTTGATCTCTGAATGATCTATACTAACACAGTGATAGCAACATAGCAAACTGCTAATCTTTCTCCTAGAAAGTATTTCTAACACTTCAGATGTTCACATGCCACTGTCATAATTCTTACCATAAGTTCATGGTGTGATTAACTTCTTAATATTTTTCTATATTTGCATATAAATCGCTTGCTTTTTTTCTTTTTTACTTTTTTGCTGTTTTTATTATGCACTACATTAATACACTGCATAACCTTCTAGAAGGGGTAGGTGAGCATAATGGAGTTATTTTTCACCAATCAGGAAAATGCTTCCTTAGTGGATATTCTCCAAACCCTTTGACACATAGTAACAAACTCCAGAGACATGCCTCTTTCCATCCAATTCCACTGATATGAATAATGGGCAAGGCTTTTTTCTTCACTCCTGTTAGTGGACCTGGGGATGTGCGCAGTGGCTATGCCCGGAATGAGCAAGCCCACAGCCATGACGCCAGTCCCCGGATAGAATCTCGAACCACATTGCAAAGCAGTTGCCAAGCAAATCACTTACTTCTTAAACTTAAGTTTGTTTAGAAAGAAAAATTTATATAACTACTATAAATGGAAAACCACTGTCATTTACCGTAAACAGAAGAGAAACATAAATACAGGGGCACCTGGGTGGCTCAGTCGTTAAGCATCTGCCTTCGGCTCAGGTCATGATCCCAGGGTCCTGGGATCGAGCCCCACATAGGGCTCCTTGCTCGGCGGGGAGCCTGCTTCTCCCTCTCCCTCTTCCCCTGCTTGTGTTCCCTCTCTCTGTGTCAAATAAATAAATAAAATCTTAAAAAAAGAAACATAAATATAATAAAAACAAAATAATATTAAATTCTAGCTAGACACTGTTACCTGGGGAACCTCTGAGCCTGAAACCTACTCTGTTAAGAAGGAAGATTAGCATCCTAATAGCCAACTGAGACATTTCTCCTGGGCAGAGATGGAAGGGAATTAAAAGATAGCCAACTTTATCAATTCCAAGGAATTCGTTGTTATTTAATGTAGTGTCTGCATGCTACCTAAAATCTCCTCTGACCCCATCTAGCACCATTGGGTCCCCCACCCATGTTGTGTTCACCCACTTGGAAAATACTGCCCGAGGCACACTATCTGCTTCTTCTCCTCCCTATAACCTGACTCTCCTCCCTATAACCTAGAATTCTGTCCTTTACTTACAACTTGCCCACCTGGAGATCGCCTACACATCCCTCAAGACTTAGGTTAAATAGGCTCTGTAAAAAATCTTTTTCCAGCTTTGCGAGGAAGAGTGAAGCTCAGCTCTTCCTTTTCCAAGATAGTCTGTCTGTGTCTAATACAGCCCCTTACTATATAATATGTAGTAAGCCATTTGCTTACATGTGTTTGTGCACCCAGACACTTGACACAGAGTGGTATCTTGTTCTTTGTTCTCTCAGACCCCCCCTGGAGCCTGGTGCAAACGGGTGTAGCAGTGACTCCTAACACAGATTGCCTCTGGGGCACACCTCCTTGCCTGGCCCTCCCCATGCCTCGACTGAGCCTGGAAGGCCCCCGTATATCCCAATCAGGGCCATTGTTACACTTGCCTTGTCCACAACGCTTCTCCTCAGGATTCTCCCCTTGCACTTGGTGTCACGCCAACGTGAAGGTTTGACCTAAGGGCTGGTTTGTTTGGGAGTTTTCATCATTATTCCTACTGTGCTATGCCAATCAGTGGGTAGACAGGTTATCTATCAAATTGGGAACAAAGATCTGATCCTTTGCATTCCTAGACTCTATTATAGCGGGTATTTCACAAAGCCTAAGCAGAATATTAAGGTCATTAATTAGATGCAGGTGTGGAAGTTTGGGAACATCAGACAATGAAACATTTCTGAACAGCATTATTCAAATGGTGGCGTAGTGGTGGTGGTGGTGGTGGTGGTCAGGGGGACACAGCTTGAGCCTCAGAGAGCTCTCAGATGAGTTTCGGCAGGTGCACTGACACATTCATGAGGCTATATTGTTGCAGTTTTCTTCTTTGGGTCTAATGCGAATAGCCAGGGTCTGGCTTAGAGGTAGATGTCTGAGCTTGTGGGAAGAGTGAGACTTGCAGGCAATATCCTCTTGAGTACTGGAGCCCCAGCAGCCTGCTCTGTGACTCAGGTGACCGAGCGGGACACTGAGTGAGGAGGGGAGAATCTGCTCCACTTGAGGGCAGACTGTAGCCTTGGCTTCGACCCAATGAGGCCTACAGAGAATCGAGGGCCCTATGAACCCCCAGGGAATGCTGCTCTTTTCTTTTTTTAAAGATTTTATTGATTTATTTGAAAGAAAGAGTGAGCACACACGAGCAGGGTGGGAGGGGCAGAGGGACAGGGAGCAGCAGGCTCCCTGCCGAGCAGGGTGCCCGACATGGGGCTCGATCCCAGGACCCTGGGATCATGACCTGAGCAGACGTTTAACTGGCTGAGCCACCCAGGCGCCCCAGGGAATGCTGCTCTTAGGGGTTAGCGCCATGGTACAGATACTCTTCATGGGAGCCAGCACCAGATGATAAGGGAAGACAGTTTGTGAGCTTATATGGGACAGTCTACTCTCTCTCCATTGGTGAGCTCCTCCATTTCTATGGCTTTGAACACCACCTATTTGCTGCCAACTCCCAAATATCTATCCCCAGTGCACTCCCGCCTTGTATATACAATGGCCTATTTGACATCTCCATCTGAATGTCTTGTGCCTGTTGCAGACTGAAGGAGAGAACTCACAAGCTCTGTCCTCAAACCTGCTACTCCCCAGGTCCATCAATCAGCACCAAAGCTCAAACCAGAAACATGGGCATCACCTTGGTACCTCCCCCTCTCTCCCTCACCTCCCCTTTGCAATCTCTTAACAAGACTAGTCAATTCTACTTCTAAAATAGTGACTGAGGGGCACCTGGGTGGCTCAGATGGTTAAGCATCTGCCTTCGGCTCAGGTCATGATCCCGGGGTCCTGGGATTGAGTCCCGCATCGGACTCCTTGCTTAGCAGGGAGCCTGCTTCTCCCTCTCCTTCTACTGCTCCCCCTGCTTGTGCTCTCTTGCTCTGTCTGTCAAATAAATAAATAAAATCTTAAAAAATAAATAAATAAAAAATAAAATAAAATAGTCACTGAATCTTCCATCTTCACCTACTAACCCTGTTGTGTTATCCTCTCTTGCTTGGACCATTGCAACAGCACCTGAATTTGGGTCTCTGCACTCACTCTCGTTACCTGACAATCCAAGTTCCTCATAGCAGTCAGAATGTTCTTCTTTAAGTGAAAATCTTTTTTTTTTTTTTTTAAGATTTTTATTTATTTGATAGAGAGAGAGACAGCGAGAGAGGGAACACAAGCAGAGGGAGTGGGAGAGGGAGAAGCAGGCTTCCCACTGAGCAGAGAGCCCAATGTAGGGCTCGATCCCAGGACCTTGGGATCATGACCTGAGCTGAAGGCAGACGCCTAACGACTGAGCCACCCAGGTGCCCCTTTAAGTGAAAATCTTGTTCACCGCGGTGCAGGGAACATGATTATTCTCGCTTGCTATTTTAGTCCCAGTGCCAAAAATAAATAAGGCACATAGTAGGTGATACATTTATAGAACTGAATGAGTGAATGTGGAGGTTGGGGAAGTCAAGGGCCGAGATGCTGTGATGCAGGGGAGGGCAAGGCATGGTGAAAATGGGATTATTTTTAGTAAACAGAGGCTGGCGAGATCTAGGGAAAACGGTGCAATTTGTTTTATGAATGTGGAACTAGAGGTTAAGAGATTTGGCCAAGTTCACACAGCTCATTTGGATCAGTGCTGGGATCTGAAGAGAAACCAGAGTATTGGGGTTAGATTTTGCCTGTTTGACTCCAAGTTCAGTGCTCTTTCCAGGGTGTATTGTGAGTCTTAGCAGAGATGTAGAAAGGGGCAATATGACTACCAAACAAAGAGAAAAGGATTCTCTAGGCTGGGTCTAGAGGGCAGGTAATGCCTGAAGGTCAACTTGTCAATAACAAATAAACCTCCCTCATGAAAGACTAAGACAGAGAAGAGTCTACTGGTTTGAGCTCTTGTCTCTCAATTTATCCTGCCCTTCAGTAGGCTCATGGACTTGAATCTCTTCTTTGTGTTCTATAGATGAGGCGTCAGAAAACACAGGATGGTTAATTCATGGACAAGAATTGGGGATGATCTGTGCTGATGGTGCTTTGCTCTATTGGACAGAAAGACTTCTTTCTGAACAAGAAATATCATCTATGAGCTGACCTGACATGTCTTGCTTATTTAACAGTAACTCTGCTTAAAATAAGGAGAGTGGCCTTTGGGGCCAGGGACATGTATACAATATATACATGTAATATATATATATATATATATATATATATATATATATATATATATATAAACATGCACATATACACACACATATATATTGGAATTTGACCCTTGAATTGGTATAATATCATCTTCCAACAAAATTAATCCACCTAATTTTTTTTACTATCTTTCTATATTCTTATTATCTGAAAATGTAATCATATTATTATGAATGTCCTTATATAAATATGGACCAAAAATGTTGGCCTGGATGGGACTGAATGCAGAGCTTAATAGAGCTCTGCTTGGTCATCTTGTCTAATGGAATTCCTTAATTCCTTCAGTTATTAAGCAATTTTTCTCATATATATTGTGTGTGGAACACATTTATAAGGGATAAAAATATAAAAATGAACTAGGCGGCCCCTCTGTGATGCTTATAGTCTCAATGAGTAGAAAGAGCTGTACTCAAATATTTATAAAATGAGCCAAAAACTACACACTGCAGTCACAGCAGGTGTATTTGGCTCAAGACCTGCTCTGATGAATCTGCTTAAAATGAGGAGAGTGGTCTTTGAGGACCAGGGGGCATGTACAGTAGCTATATTTTAATTAAGGATTAGAACCAAAATATTATTGGAGGTCGTTCTAAAGTTTCTTTTCAGTGGCTTAAGAAAAGGTTTCAAACAGGGTCACTGGATTTTTATTTCTTGCTGGGTTACTTAATGAATGCTAACCTCAAAGTTGGGTTGTTAAATAAATATTTGGATTTAATTTGAACATTAGAAACTTTGCTCTTCACTTTGGCTCTTATACCTGCTCTGAATAACAATATAAAAATTAAGGACTGCCTTCACACCCCCCAATAAATCCATGTTGAGATTTGAAACGTTACAGAAGGGCTTCGAGTGGTTGATGCAGGCTCTAGGTGAAATGATATCAATTTCACTACAGCTTGGTTTAAGAAATGTTAAGAGGCTTTAGCTCCTTAAAGTGAGTTGGTTATATCTTGGGCGTAAACCAAAGTTATCCATTTTTTAAAGCCTCTTTAAAAAAGTCATGAGATACTATTGATCGTGCAAATGACCATCTCAGGGGGAAATTAAAGGCATTTGGCCCATGTCCTTGTGCTTGGGTAGGAAAAAATCTTTTCTCCTCCAGAACCAAGAGGAAAAGATTATCTGGTAGAATGTAAGATAGCGGGCAGAGATCCCACCATACTCCTGTGCAGAAATTCGTGTGATTATATATAGGTAACACTGGCAGTTAAATTGATATAATAATATGAAGCTGAACCTTAATATTTCTGACTATTAAATGTGACATTAAAAGTTGAATCATTTTATTGTGGTAATCTTAACAGTCATCTCTATCTGAAGGGAGAAATTACAAAGAAAAAAAGGAGGTATTTATTTACCCAAAAAAGCCTCCAGGGGTTTTCTCCATGTCTTTATCCATTCAGGCTGCTACAACAAAATATCATAGATTGGGGGGCACCTGGATGGCTCAGTCGGTTAAGCGTCTGCCCTCGGCTCAGATCATGATCCCAGGGTCCTGGGATTGAGCCCCGCGTTGGGCTCCCTGCTCAGCGGGAAGTCTGCTTCTCCCTCTCCCTCCCCCTCTCCCTCTATGCTCTCTGTGTCTTCCTCAAATAAACAAATAAATAAATAAATAAATCTTTAAAAAAAAAAAAATCATAGACTGGGTGGCTTATAAACCATGGAAATTTTTTTCTCACATTTCTGGAGGCTGAAAGTTTGAGACCAAGGGGCTGGCAGTTTCCGTGTCCGGTGAAAGCCTTCTTCCTGGTTGCAGACTGCCGACCTCTCATTTGTAACCCCACATGGCAGAAGGAGACGAAGGAACTAACTCTTCAGGGTCTGATTTTTAAGAGCACGAATCCCATTCATGAGGGCTCCATCCTCATGACCTAATCACCTCCCAAAGGCCCCCTCTTAATACCATCACATTGGGGGGATAGGAATTCAACATACGAATTTGGGGTGGGGGAGACACAAACATTCAGTCTGCAGCATTGCATAACCTCCAAGATGCCTGAGAATTGTAATTGAGAGCTTGGCTTTCTGGTCATCAGCACCCACTCTCCTGTTCTTCCCCTCTCCCAAACTTGTCTTCTCTGTCTGAGAAAATGGCACCATCACCATCCATCTATTACTCAAGCAGAGACCTAGGAGTCATCTTTGGCATTTTCTGCTCGCTCAGTCAATATCTAATTTATTGCCAAGTCCTTTCAGTTCTATCCCTAAACATCCTTCCGATCCATCTGTTGTCTTCTCTCTCACCACCATAGCCCAGAGGCCGTCATCACGTCTTGTCTGAAATGCTGTAACAGCCTTCTTACTGGTCTTCCTCTGTCCCTCGTTGTCCCGTCTAAGCAGTTCTTCCCACTACAGCCAGAAAGGTCTTCTGGAGAACACAAACCTGACAGGAAATTCCCTAGCCTCATGCTTACATTCTTCCATTGGCTTCTTTCTACTCACTTGTAGGATCAAGACAAAGTTGCCCAACATGGAGGGTCTTATGTGGTCTGGCCCTGATCCTCTCTCCTGATGCATGCTTATCTTACCTCCCTTTCTCTCTGCACCCCAGCTACAGTGCCCTTCTTCCACTTCTCCCTGTTCCCTTGCCACTCCCCAGCCAGGGCCCTTGTTCCAAGTGTCCCCTCACCATCCTCCCTTAGTTAGTATCTACTCTTCCTTCAGATCTTAATTCAGTCTTAAGTCCCTTAGGGCAGTCTTTCCCGCCTTTCCCACCTTGGCCCTGTGGGTCTGTTTGTGGGGCTGTTTGATTCCCGGTATGTCCTGGATGACTAGCAAAGTGCCTGTGAGATGTAAGGCACTATGAATATAAGTTTGTGAAACTGGTTCGTGGGATGGGCGGCATAGTCAATAGTGAGGAAGGGATTAGGAGGATGATAAATGCTATCCTGAAACAGAAGTGCTTGAAAGAATCCTGGATGTTAGCTTTTGAGAGGAAGAAATTTAAGACATGGTTGTTTTTTGTATGTATTTGTTTCTTGTGTATTTCACTAGACCTATAGGGCTAATTTGTAGAGAAAAATGGAGGTGCATTTGAGATGTTCCAGAGGAAATAACCATAACTAATGGGAAAAAATTCAGGGAAAGTTTGTGATACAATCATAAGGATGAACTTTCTAAAAATGAGAGGTAGAGGAATGGGCTACCTTTTGCAGAGGGCAGGGTAATCTCCTTGGGGGATGTTTTAGTGACAGTTTCTCCATCATGAAAGAGAGGATTAGATGACTTATCAGACCCCTTCCAGCCACAAAATTCAGTGCAGTGAGCAATAGAAAGGTGGACAATTCGGATACATAGGGAAACAAAGAGAGGGTACAGGTATATCAGTTAGAATTCATTTGTTTTACTTGGTTAGCGGTAAATACTCCTCAATCTGAGTATGTTTCTCTGGAATCTAAGGCCAAAGAAGACAGAATCAAATGTCTTTGGAGATTCAGGTAGCATGTAACCCTCTATCAAGGAAAGGAACTATAACTACATCCAGAAAAACACCTCTGGTGAAAAGCTTATGCATCAGTGACTAGATTTTCTGAGCCTGAGTGACCACCGAACTACTCATACCCATATTTTATAGGTTTTAAAACCCCCTCCAGCATAAGGATAAATAACTAAGTATACTTTGTAGTCATTGATGAAGAGGGGCAATGAGAAATTTCAGGTTATTTTGTTGCATTTTAACCACTGTTTTGTTTTGTTTTGTTTTCCTTTTCCTTAATATCAAGCCCCTTTGTCTTCCATTCCCTTTTCCTGCATTTAATGCTGACAAGTTCATGCTTATTATCGCCCCTTCTGAAGGTGTTCCATCCTTCTTGTCCATATTATCATTGGTCATCTATCACTTTTATAAAGTGTTAGGCATGTCTTGGAGATATCTGGACCCTGAGTTGACTTTTGCGCTATTTTTAGTCCTGTTATCTGCTCCTAAACTTTCCTAATCTACTGTACAGATGCCTTTGAAACACAGGAGCCAGTAAATGGATAAACACCAAAACGTTTGTCTTAGAAATAAGCACATTAACTCAAATGTAAGTCCACCCTTTTTTGTGGACTACAATGCAGCTTTTTACGCACATTCCTAAACTTGCTATCCTATTCTACCTCTCAGTTTGTCTGCAACATTTTATTTGCTAAGTGTTGTTCAGGATGGAAGATGACGTATTTTCTCACCTCATATGACAATTCCATGCTTTAACAGAAAAAGAAATGAACTTCCCACGTATGTTGTATGGTTCATAATTTGCTGTGAAGAGAGCAGAAAAAATGTTGGAATTAGTTCTTTCCTGCGCATCCTAAAGGCAGCAAATCAGTAAGGCTATTTGAAGAGTACAACTTGGATTATGCATTCAAGAATAAGGAATTTTACAATTTTATTAAATGCCTGATATGTGCCAGGAACTTGGCAAGTTTTCTTACATACATTGTCATTAAATCTTCATAGTAACTTAACAAAATTGGTGGTATTATCCCCTAACTTTAGGGATGACAGAACTGAGGTGTAAAGAAGTGAGATGACTTGGAACATACTCATAAGTGATGTCAGTAAGATTTTAGCTCCAGGTTTGCTGGTCTGTCTGATTCACTACCTCATAGTGAGATACTTCCCACTGATACGTCCTTTTCTCCCCTTCTTCCCCTCGCTCTTCCCTTTCTTCCTTCTTTCCTTGATATTAGATGTTATTTCATTTATTTGAGGATAGAGGGGTTAAAAATAAAACCATTGTAACTACTCTTCAGGGAAGATACCTTAAATCCTCTTAGGTAGAGATCCATGTTTTTGAGCGGTATTAAAAAACAAAATTCAACTGAGTACATTTTAAGGACTTTATTGGCTTTATTCATTGATTCATGAATTGGGCAGCATCCCATCTAGCTGATAAAAGCTCTGCGGAGTAGGGGCGCCTGGGTGGCTCAGTCATTAAGCGTCTGCCTTTGGCTCAGGTCATGGTCCCAGGGTCCTGGGATCGAGCCCCGCATCAGGCTCCCTGCTCAGTGGGAAGCCTGCTTCTCCCTCTCCCACTTCCCCTGCTTGTGTTCCCCCTCTCACTGTCTCTCTCTCTGTCAAAAAAAAAAAAAAAAAAAAAAGCTCTGCGGAGCTGTACAAAATGAAAGACTTTTACAGGCAGAAGGAAGAGGGACAGGAACTTAGGCTAGTAAAAAGTAGATCGGTTGTGGCAAGGTCATCTCCTTTAGGGGATGGCAGAGGTCTATCAGGCAGATTACCTCACTAGTGCTGACCAGTTAATTCCAGATTGACTGATTTAAGATTCCATTCCGGGGAGATGCTGAAACTGTAGTTAAGATGGGTATTAAGTCTCAGTTTGATGACATGGACTTAGCATAAGTGATTCCATTTGGGTGCTGTTGTCCCTTTCTGAACGAGTCCCCCCTTTTGACAAGACTTTCAACCTAACTGAGAGATGTGATCCAAATTCAAGGTATTGGTGCCACTCTTAGCTACTTTTCTGAAGTTCTTGCAATTTTTGCTGATCTTCTGTGTGGTATTTACAGCTTGTGGTGTCCTTCTGCTGAATTTCTGTGGTATTCACAGGGCATGACTTCAGGTTCACGTTTTTTAAGTTGGTAATTCTCTTTGTTCCTTTTCTGATGTTCAAGTCTTAAGGAGATCATTTGCTTGTTGGCTAGTGGTTGGGATCAGGCATTAAAGGCTTTTGAGAGAAGACAGCATACCAGGAAGGCTACTATGATTACTATAAGCAGGAGAATTCTCAATGTCTGCAATGCACTTTGGAGCCATATTCCCCCAAGACTCAAACCAATCAAAATCACATACATTGAAGAAAGACCACATTGAAGGAGTCACTTTCTTGAGCCAAGTGGCTTATTCAGTGATCTAATGTAACTGAGTTTCAACTTCCCCAGAAGTATTAATCTGAGTGCACCCGGTGGTGTTTGCCACGTACACCTCCTCGCTCAGCTAAAAGATAATCAAAGGCTATTCTATTATCAAGAACAACCTTGGTCAGAAAGTCTAAGGATTTTTGTTGGACAGCTATTGCATTAGCAACAGATTCTGCAATATCTCTAAGAGTTAAGGAGAGGTTCCTGATCATAGCCTCATTTGCACTTACTCCCAGCTGGGGGAACAGTGATCTACCAAAGGAAGCTGATTTTGAATCATGAATACTTCCTGATAATTTCCATTTGAGTTTGTGGCTTGTGACTGGAAAAGTGACAGCCATGGAGGCTAGTAAAACTTAAGGGTCTGTAGGCCACACAGGCAATTTTATCCTGGTTACTCTTTTCTTTGTACAAAGCCTAGATGCAAGGTTCCCAGGTTTGGGATTGTTAACCAGAGACAGGGAAATGGACCCTGAGGGTTAGAGAGTCTGACATGATAGAAGGGGGGTTGAGTTTGTTTCAGAGAAACTGAGGCATTGGAAATTAGGGAGAAGTTTGTGATGGGCAAAACTACAGGGTCACCAACATCATGACACATCCAATAGTCATTTTAGCTTGGATTAACCCCCTTTGCAATGGCCTGAGATATGTGAACAATGGCATTATCTTTCCAGGCCAGGGCAAAAGGTGGACAAAAGAATCACAAAGACCTTTGTGGTGTAAGAATTAGGAAAAGGATGGTCAGAGAGGGAAGGAGGAATGGAAAGAAATGTTCTTGATCCTCTTGATCCTGTATCTTGTAAGGAAGCAGGCTACCTTGATGTCAGTTACTTCTCTTCCTGGTCATTTTTTATTTTGAAGTCTCCAGCTAGAGTGCCATTCCTAGAGTCTGAAGGGGACCCTTTTAATTGGGAGATGTGGTCCCAAAGTTCAAGTCCCTGAAGTTTAACTGACGAAAGGGTAGTAAGGAAGACCTGGTATAGCCCCTTCCAAGGAGATTCAAGGATAGTCTTTGTTCTTAATAATTCCAATACAGAAAAATGGGAGAAAATTTAAAAAGTCAGTTTGGAGAGTCATAGCTTGATATTTGAGGAACCTAAAAGAATTCAGGATCCAGTCCAGTTTGTAGGTGTATAACAAAACTGTAAAGACAATTAACGGGATTAGAATCTTATACCTAGAGAGGTGCAAATATAATTTTTCTCTCTGCCATTACCCCCAATTTTTTTAAAGATTATTTATTTATTTATTTATTTATTTATTTATTTATTTATTTGACAGAGAGAAAGAGAGAGAACACTCATAAGCAGGGGGAGCAGCAGAGGGAGAGAGAGAAGCAGGCTCCCGCTGAGCAGGGAGCCTGATGCAGGGCTGGTGGGATCATGGTGGGATCCCAGGGCTCCTGGGATCATGACCTGAGCCGAAGGCAGATGCCCCACTGGCTGAGCCACCCAGGCACGCCACCCCCATTTAAAAAAAAAAGATTTATTTATTCATTTGAGAGAGAGAGAGCATGGGAGGGAGGGACAGAAGAAGAGGGAGAGGGAGAATCTCAAGCAGACTCTCCACTGAGCACAGAGTCTGATGTGGAGCTCGATCCCACAACCCTAAGATCATGACCTGAGCCGAAATCAAGAGTTGGATGCTCAACCAACTGAGCCACCCAGGCACCCCAGAAATCACCCCCAGTTTTTACAAAAATGATCATAGTAAGGCTAATTTGTTTGCATTAAACTTGGCCTGATTATTTACATAAATGCAACAGGAATAGCAATTGACCATTTAAGCTCTTTTTAAGCCTCTTCTGTTGGAATTTTACATAAGGAATTTCTGATTAATCTCTTAAAACCTCTTGAGGCCAAGAACCCAAACCACAGACTCGCCATCAGATTTTACTGGCAATATCTGTAGTTTGGGTGAATTCCTCTCTTCTCAAGGTCCCCAAAATATCCTCAGGTTCCTGGGCCTGCTGGGAAGTGACCTCCCCTACTCATCTAGTTAAGTTGCCAGGAACCCTTTAAGCAAGGTACCAGGTCAGTTTTTCCAAGGGGCTTTATTGGCTCCATAAAATCAACCTTAGGTCTTTAAAGCTGTCTGGTCATATCTGAGTCTATGCATGTCTCTCTCAAATATGACACTCCAGTCAAAGCCTTGGCAATATAACCAGTGTTTCCAATGGTGTCCTGTTACAAGGAGAACAGATTCTTACTGAACTTATGCAAATAACTAACTGTATTGCCATGAAAAGAATACTCAAGAGTTTCTGAATTCTGGAGGGATTGGGTAGGGAAGAAAAGTAAATGTTTTATCTTTGTTTACCAAGTTATACCTTCCCAAATTGCTGTAAGTCATAGATCACTTAAGAGAAAAGATTTTTTAAATCTGGGGAGGGGCACCTGGGTGGCTCAGTCGGTTAAGCGTCTGCCTTCAGCTCAGGTCATGATCCCAGGGTCCTGGGATCAAGCCCCACATCGGGCTCCTTGCTCAGCGGGGAGCCTGCTTCTCCCTCTCCCTCTGCCTGCTGCTCCTGCTGCTTGTGCTGTCAACTAAATAAATAAAATATTTAAAAAAATAAATAAATCTGGGGAAAAACAAAACAAAACAAAACATTAAGGAACCAGCATTGTTACAGAGAAAAAGTCACAAAAAATTATGTTCATTCAGTCTTGTGTAGTTAATTGTTGTTCTCCTTGAATCCTGTTTTTCCGTTAATTCTGCAAATTCTTACCCAGTTCACTCTTATGATCTTAAAGTTATTAAAAATCTGTGATTGTCCTTTCCATGAATGTCCTTGAAGATGAAGCACTATTGCAAAAGCCTCAGAGTAAAACAGTAACTGTAAATGACAAAAGACTTTAAAATGGCTATGGTTAAAGACCTTATGACATATCATTATAATACAATTGACAAAGAAATTTGGTTATTTCCGTGACATACAACATTTTAATATAACAACTAGAATTAGTTACTTCCAGCTCAAAAGACTTCATTTAGAATTTGATTTTGGGGAAGTTTGTAAAAAAAAATACCAAAAGGTTTAAAAACACTTGGTCGAATAGGACCATAAGTCACTGTGAAACAATACTTAGTTATCCATTTACTCATACTGCTAATTAAAGATTTTATAGGCGGGGCTCCTGGGTGGCTCAGTCATTGGGCGTCTGCCTTCAGCTCGGGTCATGATCCCAGGGTCCTGGGATCGAGCCCCGCATCGGGCTCCCTGCTCTGTGGAAAGCCTGCTTCTCCCTCTTCCACTCCCCCGCTTGTGTTCCCTCTCTCGCTGTGTCTCTCTCTGTCAAATAAATAAAATCTTAAAAAATAAATAAATAAAAAATAAAATAAAATCATTTATAACCCCAACAGAAACATTTTATAAAAAAAATAAATAAAGATTTTATAGGCAAGTACAGAAAGTTAAATTGTTGTAAACAAAACAAAACCTTAGCTCTTTTTTTTTTTAAGATTTTATTTATTTACTTGACAGAGAGAGCGACAACGAGAGAGGGAACACAAGCAGGGGTAGTGGGAGAAGGAGAAACAGGCCTCCTGCTGAGCAGGGAGCCCGATGTGGGGCTCAATCCCAGGACCCTGGGATCATGACCTGAGCTGAAGGCAGACACTTAATGACTGAGCCACCCAGGCGCCCTAAAACCTTAGCTCTTTTACTAGAGAAGACTCACTTTTCTTAAGTAATCAAAGACCTGGTAAAGACAATAAGAAACACAAGAAACTATTTGGATAAAACACAGAATCTTTGTTTTCCCAGGTAGATTACTTAAAAAGTAAAGAAAAACCTTTCACAATCTCTTATATCAAGAGCAGACCAATAGTCCAGGGAAACCTTATCCTTTACCAGATGAACGAAAATTAAGTTTTATTTAAGCATAAGTACATTATTGAAATCAAAACTTATTTTAAGAAAAAAAATTAAAAGTCCATTCAATTTTAGCCAAGTTGACTATACAAGGTAAAACCCTCTCTCTTTTCTATTCTGAAACAACCAGGGCAAATTATTTATTTATTTATTTTTCATGAACAAAAACACATCTCTATACTGCATAATTTCTCTCAGCAAAAAACACATACCCTAGTTTCCTTCCACAGAATTGTTTCCCTCATTATTTCTAGTAGCTTCAATTACATATATTAGAATTTTTACTCCTTAATATTTGACTTTCTGGTGAAAATAAAGAAGCAAACAATGGTGAACAGTCTGTTATACCAGCATTCTATATGCTGGCAAATTTATGAATACATTTCATAATGCCTAGAAACATATACTTCCTTATAGTAAATTTTCCAGTGTGACACAAGATATGTCTACTAACAAACCCAAATATCTTTAGTTCCTTTGTAATAAGAAACCAAATGTAGGTAAAACTATGTTCAGTAAATAATATTTCACTATTTTATCTTATTTGGAAATGATCTAGTCAATGAATTTAACCTAACTCATCATTTAACTTAGCAAAACTTTTAAAGTTTCAAGTAACCAGAAAGATTTTGGAAACTGTTTTCTAGATAGATATACCATAAAACATAATTGTTGCTGAAAAGTTCACCAAGAAACTCTTATCCCATTTACATCTATTTAATTCAGTTTTTCTTGGCAATTATGTCTAGACTACCCAAGAAAACTTCATGAGACATTAAACAAAATCAGCCATCATCTCACTTTTTTTTTTTTGCTGACAAATTTTTTAAGAAATAACATGAACTTATTTGATATTTAATAAACCTAGATAGAATAAAAGTATTATATTTAATGATGATTCTAAAGACATGCCTGTTTCAATTAAACTAACAAATTTAAACTAGTTTTTATTACTAAAGATTAATCCTAGATCGTGTGAACTTGAAAAACATTTGGGTTAAGTTCCCATTAAATTTCTGAGAGTCTTAGGAATACTTAATCCATATAAGTGCTTTATTTTCCTTAAGCCAATTAAATAGAGATGTTTTACAAATTAATTTTGGCAATACCACCCAGACTTAGGAAAATACCACACATTACAACACATTTTATATATAGACACACATAAATATACAGATACATACAGAGAACTTATATTTTCGGTTATAAAATTTTAGCCAAATAATACAAAACCCATCATTATTTTTAAAGATTTTATTTATTTATTTGACAGAGAGAGACACAGAGACAGAGGGAACACAAGCAGGGGGAGTGGGAGAGGGAGAAGCAGGCTTCCCATGGAGCAGGGAGCCCGATGTGGGGCTCGATCACAGGACCCTGGGATCATGACCTGAGCCAAAGGCAGATGCTTAACGACTGAGCCACTCAGGAGCCCCGAAAACTCATTATGTTTTAAAAATTGTTAAGTTTGTTTACTTTTTAAAAATGTTTTTTAATTGTTTACTTTTTGAATAAGCTCTACACCCAGCATGGGGCTTTAACTCACAACCCTGAGATCAAGAGTCACATGTTCCACCAACTGAGCCAGCCAGGTGCCCCCAAAACTCATTAGTTATAAACGAAATTGGATTCAAATTGTATTGCTGGCAGGTGGAGTAAGTTAAGTTTATGTGCTCAGATAGCTACAGTTTTGTTTTGTTTTGTTTACTAATATTATGGAGAAGACAAGGTAAATGTCTTGTCTTAGGTGAATAAAAAAATTCACCTAAGTTCCAAACAGCCTTTCCCCTCTTTTTTCCTTCTGATGAGAATTTCCTCCCTGAAGTATGCATGTCAAAGAGATGGCCTAGATAAAAGTTCCTGGAGGAGACCAGGTAGGACATTTACATCTTAAAAGCACAGGGAAAGAATGTAAGTTCCTCCAGAAAGAACTTTTGTTCCTGAAGGCCAGAATTTTTACAATAATTACAAGCCTTTTGAGATGAATAGGAGAGGTTTTGGGATTGGTAAAAAGGAGAGGTAGCCTTTGAATTGTTTCTAGAGCTGTATTTCTGGTTTTGCAGTTTTCTAAGATAAGGAAAGTTGCTTTTAATTCCTCAAAGAACTGGGTTGGAGCCTAAATGATGTCAAAGGGCTTAACCATTCATCCAACTATATCTTTAGTTTGCCCCTTTATGTCAGGGAGATCTTCAACTAAGATGGAAATAAAAAAGATTCTTATGTTCTGGATTTAGAGCTTTGTTTTGGAATGTTTTAGTAAATCCTTTCAGAAAGACTTCAGAAAGTTTATTTCCCTCTGGGTATATTTAGCTTAGAAAAGGCATTTAAGGGGCACCTAGGTGGCTTAGTCATTAAGCGTCTGCCTTCGGCTCAGGTCATGGTCCCAGGGTCCTGGGATCTAGCCCCGCGTTGGGCTCTCTGCTCAGCAGGAAGCCTGCTTCTCCCTCTCCCACTCCCCCTGCTTGTGTTCCTTCTCTCGCGGTGTCTCTCTCTGTCAAATAAATTAAAAAGAAAAAAGGCATTTAAAAAGTTCTATCAGGCTCTGAATATCAGCTTCCAATTTGGCCAATTTCTGACCACAGAGAAACTTTAAAAAAAGTCCTTTCAGATATCTTCTCAGTTTTCAGCTGGGATAAAGAGTAAATATTCCTGGGGCGCCTGAGTGGCTCAGTCGTTAAGCGTCTGCCTTCGGCTCAGGTCATGATCCCAGGGTCCTGGGATCGAGCCCCGTATCGGGCTCCCTGCTCCGCGGGAAGCCTGCTTCTCCCTTTCCCACTCCCCCTGCTTCTGCTCCTGCTCTCACACGCTCTCTCTCTCTGTCAAATAAATAAATAAAATCTTAAAAAAAAAAAAAAAGAGTAAATATTCCTGGCAGTATTGAACAACCCCTTGGATGTAAGAGGCATCCTCAAAGAGGGTACAAAAGAAAGAAAGAAAGAAAGAAAGAAAGAAAGAAAGAAAGAAAGAAAGAAAGAAAGACTTAGATAATTTCTCTGAGGGCCAGCCGTAGTTTGGTAGGACCCTAGCCACAAATGGAGTTTAACCCACATTTCTGTCCAGCCATATCTAACCACAAATGGGGTACAACCCACATTCCTGTCTGGCTATATTTTGGGATTCTCAGACAGTTACCAAGTGAAATTCTCAGGACACAAACAAGACAAATAAGAAGGTAATGGCTGTCCCTGGGAGAGAAGAGATTAATAAACAATGAGTCTGGATTTGGAGAGGAAGGGACAACGTGAAATTTTATTTTCCTCCTTCCACCAGGCATTATAGACAGAGATTTGGGAGAGTTGACTCTGGTAAGAATTCTCACCCTTTGGGGGCTTCTGCCAACTTTTCCCAGGATCCCATCTGTACGTTCCAGTATTTACCAATATTTGGTAAGGCTTTCCATTAATTTTTAGTTTCCCTTGGCTGTTTAAGGGAAACTGTAAACTGTAGCAGTTTACCAGAAAATCCTTCAGAGTCCTCTCAACCCTAGAAGAGCCCATATAGGGGGTCCTCCTTCAAAGGAAGATGTGGGGCATCTGGACGACCACTGCCTCGGTGGGGACTTTTGTTAATAGTCTTGTAGTCTCTTCAGAGTGCAAAGACAATTCAGACAGAGGATTATTAGAAAGCGTACTCAAATAAAGGAGGATAGATGGGAGCAGTAGGAGTGACATCAGTCTTATAGTCTTTTGTTTTGGGTGTCTCTTATATCTATAATTTTACATTAGCCTTTTGCAACAAATCTTTCAATGAAGGTACTTTGGAATTTTGAAGTTTTTGGAGGCTTCTGCATGCCAATTAAAGTAGGTATCCAGTTCTGTTAGTTTGATTTAGGAACCGTTGCTTTCAAGTACACTTCTTAAATGAACAATCTCATCTAATTGGTATAGTCCCCATTACGGCCATTGTAATTTTAAGTTGTTGTTAGTAAGACTGCCATTTTGGTAGATACCTACAGTTTCTGGGATCATAGTTCTTAGACATAAAATAAGCAGGTGAGCTAGAAGGTGGCACACTGAACTTTTTGGAACTTAAGGATCCTATTTCTTTAGCTACACCTTGGGTCTCTGGGAACCAAATTAATACCTAAGAGGGATGTGATAGTAGGTTGGGGATGTGTGGTGTTTTACGGTGTACCTTATTGCACAGAAATTTTCTTGAAGTTGGCAGGTGACCTAGTGTCAGTCTAACCTCTTCCATGACCAACTTACCAAATATGGGAGTCTTAGAATTAAGTGGTGAGCATTCGAAAAGCTTTTAAGTGCTTAACTCATGCCTACCAACTTTGTGGCTTTTGGCTTCTGAGATTGACTTTAGCAGTGGCCTTTACCTACACAAAACAATACAAACAAGAACATTAACATACTGAACTAACCAAAGAGATATTATTGTGGACTGGCCAATAAAAGGCCTTGTATGTACCACCCGCAATTCCCAACATGGAACTGGGGACTGGGGAAAGGACTGAACCTGCATACCCCAACAAATGGGAACTGTGGACTGGGATTCCAATCAAATGAGGAACTGTGGACAAACAGGGTTAAAGACTTGGGTTCTAGGTAGAACATTCTGCCAGCTCAAACTGACCCGCCAAGCCCTGGACTGGGAACTGTGGACTGAACCAAGAGCTAAGAACTGGCATTCTTTTAGAGCCTTTTGTCTGTCTAAACTGACCTGTTGACCTGGAATAGAAAGCCAATTAAATAAGAAGCTCAATACAAAGACAGCAGAGCTCACTGGGGTGCCTGGGTGGCTCAGTCCTGAGTCCTGCTCCACACTAAGTGGGGAGGCTGCTTATCCCTCTCCCTCCCCCTCTGCCCCTGTCCCCCACAACAACAGCTCATGCTCTTTCTCAAATAAATAAATAAAATTAAAAACAAACAAACAAACAAACAAACCAAGATGACAGGGATCAGAATGGAGAGGAATTTATCCACGGCCTTCAGAAATGGTAAGAAAGAGAACTGTGTTTCTTGTTGTCCCAGAATCCATCAGGAATTTCCTTTGGATCCCACTGCTGCCAACAAATCTGTTAAAAAACAAATTCAACTGAGTACATTTTAAAGACCTTACTGGCTTTCTTCAACAATTCATGAATTGGTCAGCATCCCATCTAGATCTGAGAAGATATATAAAATGAAAGAGTTTTACAGGCAGAAGGGAAAGGGATAAGGAAGTTATACTAGTAAAGAAGCAGATTGGTTATGGCAAGGTCATCTTCCTTCAGGGGACGGCAGGGGTCTATCAGGCCCGTTACCTCACTAGTGACCAGGTGGTTCCAGATGACTAATTTAAGAGTCCATTCCTGGGAGATGCTAAAAGTATAATTAAATTGGGTATTAAGTCTCAGTTTCGTGACATGAGACTTAGCATAAATGACTCCATTTTGGGCCTGCTGTCCCTTTTTAACAGAGGTCTGAAAGTTATTCAATTTGGGGAACTTCTTCTAAGAAAAAGAATATGAAATTGTAAATACTAAATTAGAGACAAATTGGCTATTAGAATAGAATAAGAAATCACAACAAATTACAAATTTGGGTGACAAATTTGAGATCACAAAATCTGGAAAAATAAGTGTTTTAATAAGTAATGCATCCTAAGGTGTTTTGTTTCTACATTTTTGGGCTTCAGATTTTTTTAATCACCACTTCACATTCTCTAAAGAGATTATAAAAAAATAATCCAGATACTCCTTTAATATAGTTAATTTATATTTGTTTTTTATTTGAGTATAGAAAAGTTCCATGGGACTAGCTTCTGGCTCTTTCTCCACTCGCATACTTCAGGTGCTGGGCACCAGGGGATGCATTTATATAAAGATTTCAGGCCTTGTGATTTAGAATAGTAGGGAGTAGAAATATTCCTGGATGTCCTTTCTCTACCAGGACAGCCAGCAATAACTTAACCATATACAGATAGGACTACAAGCCACATTTGTGTACCTCCCTAAATCCAAATGAAACCTAAACATATCTCCATCTCAACTTCTTTTAAGCCAGATCCAAAATTTTGCCCTTGGGTGCCCCAATGCTGCTTGATAGGAGAAGTGTGAAGAAGGAAAAGTCAGCAAAAAGAGTAACTCTAAAATCAATTGCAATAAAAATATCCTTTGCAAATTTTACCAAACCATAAGACCATGAGAACATTGCTAGAGTCTCTTTAAGGGCCTTGAAAGGGGCCCCTGTAAATGAAGGGCCCTGAAATTTAAGTTTATTTGGTTTCCAAGAGAATCCAGCTCTGGAGGAATGGTATAACACAAAAAATGGTATTTATACCATACATAATACACAAGAGTCCATGCCATAGGGTAGCTTTGCAAGTAATGTTGTATGTGGTCCTATTCTGGGCAGCTTGAACTCCCAACTCCAACGAATGAGATAGAGGATATTCTTGGATGGAGGATGTTCTTTCAGTGTATTTTGCTCTACAGTAAGTAGCACTATGAAGATGGAGATACTGATACTGTTAAATCTCAAAGGTCCCCCACCCATACGCCCATTTATATTTGCAAAGGACTTCTTATTTGTAACGGAATAATTTGCAAATGCTACAGACCTCAAAACTCCTATATTAGTGTAATTAATATTAAACACACTGTTTACTATCCTTCCAAGCAGGGCAGTTAATACACATAGAGAAAAAAGCATGTTATTGCTGTTAAAGACTACATCGTAGAAAGATTATAGCACTAAAGAAAGTCTTTAAGAATTCATTGAGATCTAATCAAGCTATTGCAAACTCATCTGTTATCTGCAATTATAACATAGTTACTGTAACTTGTCTTTATCTCTGCATAAAATCACCTTTATGTTGGATATCTTTGCTGTATTTTGCTCCTTGGTGATGTATTCAAACGCCCAGTTCTCTCATGCATATCCACCTCTTTTAAAAGAGGACTGTTAAAGACCACATCGTAGAAAGATTATAGCACTAAAGAAAGTCTTTAAGAATTCATTGAGATCTAATCAAGCTATTGCAAACTCATCTGTTATCCGCAATTATAACATAGTTACTGTAACTTGTCTCTGGATAAAATCACCTTTATGTTGGATATCTTTGCTATATTTTGCTCCTTGGTGATGTATTCAAATGCCCAGTTTTCTCATGTATATCCTCCTCTTTTTTTTTTTTTTTAAGATATATTTATTTATTTGAGAGAGAGGTAGTGTGTGAGCAGGGGGAGGGGCAGAGGGAGAAAGAGAATCTCAAGCAGACTCCACACTCAGTGTGGAGCCCAACACGGGGCTCGATCTCACAACCCTGAGATTCTGACATGAGCCGAAATCAAGAGTTGGTCACTTAACGGAGGACTGCCCCACCCAGGTGCCCCATCCTCTTAGTAGAAATTCTTTTTTTTTTTTTTTTTTTAGGATTTTATTTATTTATCTGACAGAGAGACAGGAGAGAGGGAACACAAGCAGGGGGAGTGGGAGAGGGAGAAGCAGGCTTCCCGCCGAGCAGGGAGCCCGATGCGGGGCTCCATCCCAGGACCCTGGGATCATGACCTGAGCCACCCAGGCGCCCCTTAGTAGAAATTCTTGACTCATTTTACTCTTCTTCCTTTGTTCTGCAAATAACTGCCCTTAATGTAAGCAGTCCTTATAATTGTGTCCTATACCATAAACCCTATTATAATATTTACCACTATACTAGGCTATGGCCTGTAAGTACATCTCAAAATAAATAAAGCACATCACAGAAGTATTTTGGTCTTATAAGTGCATAGTTTGTAATCAAACTGTTTACACCAATTGAGTAGTGTAAAACCCTATTTCATTAGTCTTAAAAACGATCCTTTTGCTCTATCCCCAACATATAATTTCTGTATAATGTACTTTAGAAAAAATTTTATAGTCTCCGAAATGTTATACAGCTTTATTTTTAATGTTTTGTTTTTAAAGGCTGAAACTATTTCTCTAAGGAATACACTGTTTCAATAGAAAGGCATTTTCTACTTAGGAAGTTTTCCCCCACTTCTTTCATCTAACCAGGCTGCTTAAGGTTGATACATCTGGTCAAAGACACATTGTTCCAAAGGTCCTGACCTGAAATAAGAAAACAAGGACTGATTTATAGCTGGCAACACAACTATAACTCCATTGCCTGTGCATTGACCCTCTAATTTTTGTTTTCCTCCCTACCAAACTGTGGCTATGCTGATATGATGCTCCCAGTTATTTAAGAGGGGAAAAATGTGATCTCTTTATACTTGTATAGTCCTTTCCCCGGTCATTCAAAATAACTCATTTTAGGCCAACAGGTATCTACTCAAAGAAGGTCAAAATCCTATAACTTTAAGGCAATTTTTTTAAGAATTTAATTCATTTTTTGGGAAATGCTGGAGAAGGTTTAAAATACTGATATATACTCTCATGCTAATTTTTCAGACTTGAGGACTATTGGCATGATCAAAATATTTTTAGATGAAAGTTTTAAGTTTCCTGTAAATCAGTGCTCAAATTTTAGCACTGGAATCACCTGAAGGACTAAATAATAGGATGCAGGGCCCTACCCCTAGAGTTGCCAATTCAGTAGGTCTGAGGTGGCGCCTCAGAATTTGCACTTCTAAAAAGTTCCCCGGGGTAGTAGGGAGCACAGTTTGAGAACCACTGATGCAAACCGATATAGCTCATTTGGTGATGCATATTTTCAAAAATCAAAGCTGACAGGGTTTATACCTTCTCAAGCATGTATGCCATTTGGAAGATGGAGAGTCACTGCCAAAGCCAGGGGATAGTGATGATGATTTAAAGCTTCATAGATTCTTAACTGGCCATTTTCAACCATAGCTGCCCTATGCCTAGTAGTGATATATAATCCTTAGTAATGCAAGAAGTCATTGAACACTGTCTTGCCATAAGTGTTGAGCGAGATGGTCAAGAAAGAATTCTTGAGACGTTTTATGGTACAACTTAGTAAGTTTATTTAAGTAGCACAGGGACTGGACCTATGGGCTGAAAGAGCTGTAGTTTTGCTGTATGTAGCTGGTGGTTATATGCCTAGTGCTCAAGGGGGAGGTGTAGGGAGTATTAGATCATGAACAAGTTTTCTTTGAATTTCTATTCGTAGAACTGCTTTCTCAATATTTCTCTGGTGCTTATCATTCAGCTTGGTATTAACTATCAGTGAAATGTACAGGCGGTCATGAGACACTTTATATATGTAGCAACCAGTACGTATTTGATCCTTATCAAAATTATGCAGGCTATAGGTCAGCCTTCTGGGCTAAAGGTGAACATTTTCCTGCTTTTATACCTCATCATAAGAGTAATCTAAAATATGTTTTTATCTTTTTAATTCCTTCTTCTGTAGCTGTTTACTGATTGAAGTGATGTGGCAACTGAGAATTATAATTGTTGATTTAAATAACGGAATATAAAAAAGGTGTAATCATTGTATGTCCTCCATATGAAGTCTTTTTTTTTTTTTAAGATTTTATTTTTTGCCAGAGAGAGAAAGAGAGCGAGCACAAGCAGGGGGAGCAGCAGGCAGAGGGAGAAGCAGGCTCCCTGCTGTGGGACTCAATCCCAAAACCCTGGGATCATGAAGGCAGATGCTTAACAAACTGAGCCACCCAGGCATCCCCTAAAACTATTATGAAATCTCAACATTAAAAACAAAATCACTCAATTTTACCTTACCCCTATTCTGGTTAATATATAAATATAATTATAAGATCAGAAGAAAGAAAAATTTACCACTTGGAATAAAATGAGTATTCCTATACTGTTCAGTGGCTTTTAGATCATTACGACATGTGTTTAATATGTATTTTGTTGATTTTTCAATAAAGCATGTTAATGAACTTGTCTCAATTACCTATTGAATAATCTCTCTAAAATGCCTGTCTGTAATTATTTACTGTTAGGATTACACTTCCATTTTAGCAGTAATTTCAACTCTGAGAAGATAAACCCAAGGGATTCTAGAATAGCTTCTGCTTGGAGCATGATTTCCCCAGTGTCCAAAGGTTAAATAAGAACAAGTGAATAGATGTGGACAATGACCAAGCATGTCGTAAAATCAAGTCCTTATTAATTAATACCATTCTTAAATGTCATCAAATGAGCTATGGGGCAGATATCCTAGGCTCAGGAATTAATGGCCATCAAGGTTTCAGGGTGCCCCATTGAGTTGAAAGATGCAACAAAACAAAATGATAAATTGTAAAAGGTAATTCAATAAGCAGGGCAGCTTCTCACATATTCTCTAGTAGGTCACTGAGGTAGCTTTAAGGAAATAGGAGCCAAGATGGATATTGGACTCCTGGCTTTGACATTGAATAGGGAGAAATTATTTTTTTTTTAAAAGATTTTATTTATTTATTTGACATGGGGGCGGGGAGGGGAGAGAGAGAGAGAGCACAAGCAGGGGGAGTGGCAGCCGGAGGGAGAGGGAGAAGCAGGCTTCCTGCTGAGCAAGGAGCCCCATGTGGGACTTGATCCCAGGACCCTGGGATCATGACCTGAGCCGAAGGCAGACGTTTAACTGACTGAGCCACCCAGGCTCCCAATATTGAGAAATTCTTGTTCAAAGAGTTTCATCTGTGTTGAGTCCTAGCCTTGTTAGCTATAAAAAGCAATTAACAAGATCTAGTCTGCTTACCTTACAGGGTTGTGAGGATTAAATTTAATTATGTACATGGAAATGTCAACTGAAAAGCCCTAAACAAATGTGTTTTGTTAGCTGTTCAGTGAAAAATGATTCTCATTTTCCTAAAAGTAATACAAATTCTTTAATCAGGTATGCAATCTTTACCTTTCCAAGTGCTTTTCAGGGTTAAAATGAGTGATTTAATCATTTAAACTAGGGAAGAATATGTTTAGTTTTTTTTTCTTAATGTCATAGCTTTTTAACTGCTCTAAGTCAGAAAATAGAAACAAGTTGATGTGCAAACCTCAAAATAATAAATATTTTTATATTGGGGCACCTGGGTGGTTCAGTTGGTTAAGCGACTGCCTTCGGCTCAGGTCATGATCCTGGAGTCCTGGGATCGAGCCCCGCATTGGGCTCCCCGCTCAGTGGGGGGTCTGCTTCTCCCTCTGACCCTCTTCCCTCTCATGCTCTCTGTCTCTCATTCTCTCTCTCTCAAATAAATAAATAAAATCTTTAAAAAAAAATATTTTTATCAAGTTTGTTGGAAAAAAAATGACTATGGAAAACTTAATTTTATTTTAGCAATTTCACAGTAGAATCTATCACTAAGTAGTCATTAGCTGAGTAAACAAGAAAAAATAATTAAACAAGAAAAAGTCCGGTCTAGGGCACACAACTATATAAGAAAATAAAAATTCTGAAATCTAACTAGTTTTCAAGAATAATGTGCAGAATAGCGTAATTTAAAAATACTCCTGATTAGTAATAAGTAAAATTTGTCAAAGGAGTTTCTGAAATTAACATTTTTTAACTTTATATGCTAATATGGAAATCACCTAATTTAAAAAACAGACAATACTCCCTTGTTCAGTTTTTTTTTACTTACATCTTATTCTGTAACTTCCCATTGATTAACATTGCCTTTACTATTTAAAGTACTTTAACATTTTATCATTTGCATATGTCATAGTATTTTGAATTCTTTTAACTTATATCAGAGCAGCCAACCAAATAATATTTATCTAAAGCAAACTGATTTTTTTCTCATTTAAGACTCTATCAGGATGCTTCCAGCTGCAAGAAACAGAAAATATAATTTGTTTATTATTTCATATTAAAGGACATTCTGTGGTAGGACAGGCTCTAGGATTGGCTCATTTGTTAGCTTAATTATGCATTAAAGGACTTGGCTTCCTCTGATCACTGCTTTGCCATCCTTGGTGTTGGCTTTTTGGAGGAAGAGGGGTAGGTAGGGTAATGAGGTGGCTGCAGCACTTCTAAACATTCAAAATTACGGGGAAGGCTTGTTAAATCACAGATTGCGGAGTCCAACCACCCAGAATTTCTGACTCAGTAGGTCTGAGTGGGATCTGATAATTTGCATTGCTAATGAGTTCCCAAGTGATGCTGATGCTGCTGGTAGTGGGGGCCACACTTTGAGAAACACTAATTTTGACTAATGATCCTGGAGGGGAATGGATGTTTGAGGATCACGGGTAACATTCATTACAAGATGTACTTTATCATTTGGAATGTAACAGAGAGTTCCTTTTGCTCTCCTCATAGGGCCTGATGCCATTTTTAGTCTGTCAGCTTCCTGTTCAATATTCTAGAGAGGGACACTGCTCATTTTGAATACCAATATTCCTATGGTTGAGGTAGCAGTTTCTTAGAAAATAGTTTTGCATTCAACTGTTTGAACTAGGGACTGCTTGAGCCAGTCGAAGCCCCAAATTTGCACTTCAGCTTATTTGTTCCTGGCCTGTATAGAGCTTTTTTCCCCTTTCTTTCCAGAATCCCCATTTTTTTTTTTTTTTAAGATTTTATTTATTTATTTTACAGAGAAGGAACACAAGCAGGGGGAGTTGGGGAGGGAGAAGCAGGCTTCCTGCTGTGCAGGGAGCCCGATGTGGGGCTCGATCCCAGGACCCCATGATCATGACCTGAGCCGAAGGCAGACACTTAATGACTGAGCCACCCAGGCACCCCAGAATCCCCATTTTCTTAATCCCCCAAATATAGAATATTTGGCAATATTGTTATTTTTAATATCTTCTGAAATAAGCTACATAAACCTTGCCTTTTATAACCAAGAAAGCAAAAATAAAGTTGTCTGAAGGTACATATAAATGCTGCTAATCTAATTTCCCATCTGATCATTATTTGTAGTGATGAATTTTCTAACTTGAAGATTTAACCGTTTGCTTGTGTTGCAAGAACTCCTTTCTGCCAATTTGTAATTTTCCTTCTCTATCATCTATCTTATAAACCATCTTGCCAAATTGCATTTCTCCTTTCTCTGTTAGCTGTTTCATAAACCATCTCTTTGGTGTGGGTTCCCTATTTTGTGTAGTATGCTCAATAGGAATATGGTCTGTAGACTTGCATGACTGTCCAGGGCTAAACTTGAGAATCCTCATAAAACCTTGGGCAATTTCTGTGCTGTTGATCTCCCTCTCTAATTTATTATCATAATGGCATTTCTGTGCCTTTTTTCTCCTTTGTTCTCACAATAGGAAGCACGGTGGAGAGAGATGATTTCCGCAGGGGGCCTGGACTTGGGACAAGTTCAGGCAAAGATGCAAGCTTTGCAAAAAATATTTGACTTCTAGAAAGTGGTGGGGTAGAAAACTTTTAAGTGCAAAACGTACCATTTTGGTAGTCTGAGGAAAAGCAACCTTTCCCAAAGCTCTCTCCGGTGTGCAACACAGTATACAGAGATTGAAAATGTTTCTGATGTGAAATTGAGGATTTAAATGGACGTAGGGGGCCCAGGCTATTACTGCCAACACAGCAAGGGGCCAGCAGATATAATATGGAATCTGTCTGATAGTTTCAACTAATTTATGACAACCAACCTATCTGTAAAGCTTACAAAATGAGGAGAATGCTGGCCAGTGGCAACTTAGTGTAGTTGGCTATTCTAAGGCCTGTTGCTTATACCTAGTCTCCAAGCTGTCTTGTCCAAGAATTAAGAGTAGATTCCTGGATACTTAAGGTAATAACCGAAGACTGTGCAGGACATGATAGTGCTTTTGACTTTGTCACGCATTGATATACATGCCATCAAAACCCAAAGCACAAGCTCAGCTTGTGCATGGAAGCAGCCACCTCAACATCGTTATGTTTTTTTTGTTTTTTTAAATTTTATTTATTTATTTGATAGAGAGAGAGACAGTGAGAGAGGGAATACAAGCAGGGGGGAGGGGAGAGGGAGAAACAGGCTCCCCTGGAGCAGGGAGCCCGATGCGGGGCTCGATCCCAGGACCCTGGGACCGTGACCTGAGCCAAAGGCAGCCGCTCAATGACTGAGCCACCCAGGTGCCCCAACATCGTTATGTTTTAATTTCAAATGGTTACCTGGGTTCAAAATCTGGGTGTGAAATTTCATCTGCTTTGAGTAGTGCTCAATTTTTAATACTTCCTACAATGATTAGGACTTATTCTTGTTTAGACCAAGTTGTACTAGTTAACCCCTTTGTGGTTCGGAGATTTAAGTTCAATGTTAAACCTTGGAAAATCCCTTAATTCTTTGCTTTACAGGAAAGTAGAAGCTCATGTTTTAGTTTGATCACAGGTAGCAAGTAGCAAAGTCAAAGGTGGGATTATGTTTAAAAAATAAAAAGGTGGGGGGACACCTGGGTGGCTAAGCGTCTGTCTTTAGCTCAGGTTTTGATCCCAGGGTCTTGGGATCGAGTCCCACATCAGGCTCCCTGCTCAGCGGGGAGCCTGCTTCTCCCGTTGCCTGCTGCTTCCCCTGCTTGTGCGCGCTCTCTCTCTGACAAATAAATAAAATATTAAAAAAAAAATGGGATAATGTTTATTCATTCAACAACATATATGTATTTATGATGACCATTTTCCAGATTACCCATTTACTTAATAGGTCTTTATTAGATATTTACTACAGACCAATGATTTTGGGCCAGAGATGAATTATGCCAGTTTGGAAACTAGACAGAATATCCTTTAAATGGGTACATTTTTACCTCAAGATAAATCTTGGCATGTATATAATATGGAATATTGTATGTCTATTTTCCATGGAAACAATGAAGTCCAGAGATGACTTCTGGATATGGGACTCATACTCACTTTGCTCTTCCTCTTTCCATTTTTTTTTTTTTTAAAGCTCTTATTTATTTGAGAAAGAGAGTGAGTGAGAGAGAGCTCACAAGCAGGGGGAGTGGCAGAGGCAGAGGGAGAAGCAGACTCCCCGCTGAGCAGAGAGCCTGATGCGGGGCTCCATCCCAGGACCCTGGGATCATGACCTGAGCTGAAGGCAGATGCTTAACCTACTGAGCCACCCAATCGTCCCCCTTTCCCTTTCTTATCCTCATCTGTGCTCCCTCCTACCCTCACCTCCAATCCAGAAGATTGGTAGTACATACCAAAGATCCCAAATATCACCACAGGCTCAGAACTTGTTGAATGAGGAAACTGAGTCATATATAAACTTTGAAAATTAAAAAAGCACACTTACAATTCTCTAGTTTCTTCTGCTCAGTTTCAGCAAGGAAATGCTAGCAAGTGTAGAAGTTATGCAATTTTGTGGGCTGATAAAATATTTGTAAGGTACTTGGGTATCTCTGTGCTTAGTAAAGCCAACCAAATACAGGTAGATCATTTTTGAGCTCATTTGATTTTTATTCTGGCTTCTAATTTTTACTCTTCCAGTACAGCTAAGATAGAGACCCAAGCAGATGTACAGCAATTCTGGCAGGTGGTTGTTAGACACTGATTTGATATGATGCTTCTTTTAGTAAGACTGTATTTCCCCCAACTTGACCCCTAGCATGTCCTTTCTCTCACAGGAAGAAAAATATTTCTGTTGTTCTGTTTGAGTAGGTTAGCTTATAACAATAAAGCATTGTGTCTTTATATGCTTTTAAAATATCTACCTTAAAAAAAATGACAACTTTTTTTTTAGCAGCTAGGTATAATTCCTTAACTATTAATCTTTGGTACTTAAAACAACGTTAAAATAGCCTTTAAAATAAAACATTAATAGGGGCGCCTGGGTAGCTCAGTAGGTTAAGTAAGTGTCCGCCTTCAGCTCAGGTCATGATCTCAAAGTCCTGGGATTGAGTCCCACATCAGGCTCCCTGCTCAGCTTGGAGTCTGCTTCTCCCTTGCCCTTTGCCCCTCCCCCTGCTTGTGCTCTGTCTCTCTCTCAAATAAATAAATAAAATTTAAAAAAAAATAAAATAAAACATTAAGGAAAGATTTTAAAACAACATTTTCCAGGTTAATTTTTAAATCCTAAAGGGCCATATATTTCTTCATCATCCAGGTTTATAAAAATGCCATCTATCAAATTTGTTATTAAAAACAAGATGCCTCACATCCTTTGTGTAATAAGGCACAGTATAAATAAAATTTGAACACCATGACTATCCTTCCTCAATCTTCCCTATTTGTAGTATTTCCCCCAAGCAGAGGTACCTGACAAATTCCCCTTTATTGCTCATATGTGGAACACTTTTTGCATCAGATATATTTAATTAATTTTGTAGGTTAAATATTCAGAACCAAATGAGTAGATTTTTAGAGCATTGATTCATAAAGAAGAAAACAGAGGGAACTTGAACATAATACATTTCATTGCCATTAATCTAATTAATCTCATTCTAGCTAGCTAATAGTCTGTTTTGCTTGTTTCTCTGTATAATCTTATACAGTGCCTATAATTTACGACCTGTCTTCACTTTATCAGATCCTCACAACAATCTTTTGAGGGAAAGGATAGTTATTATGCATACATCTGTATCTAAAATATTGTAATACATATGTATGTATATGTATAGGTGAATGTATATACACATATATATGTATATGTAATGTAGTGTACATGTATTTTAGTCCCCTTCCCCCAAGATGAGGAGGTGGAGATTGCTAATACAAAAGTCTCATGGCAGGTTAGCTGGTCGGAGGAGAGAATGCTGAAAGAAGGAAGAGGACTTCTGAAGCTTATGGCTCAAGCATTCCCCACTGCTCTGGCTTGAACAGTGTTAATAAATGCTATCTTTCATTTACATAGGAAGTCAAAGCTGGTGCTAGTGATGTTGGCTAGCTTGGTAGAAGAGGTGTTCAGACACAGAATAGAGGATCACTCTGTGGAGATGTGTTGATAAGGCTGAAGGATCAGCTGAGGGGTTGAACCAGCTATCCTTAAAGGCTTTTTGCTGCTCCCAAGCCCAGGAGTTTGTGAGATGACTGATGGTGGATTAAGAATGCAGGCAGTGTGCAACAATTCTTCTGGACAAAGCTGGTTTTATCCAGTTTCTTTTTTGCCTTAGTTATAGGAACAATGGCTTTCACAATTTAGGCAACCAAAAAGTAAAATTCCACTGTAAGCTACTTTAGGTTTAAGCCATGGGGTGATATATCCTTGGGGGAGTTAGTTTTGAATTCTGTGTTAATGTTGGGGTTTTGCAGTGCACAACAGATAATTCTGAAGTTACCTCAGAAAAAATGTCTGAGCTTGGGGGGTATGGGGTAGCTGGGTGATGGTCATTGGGGAGGGTATGTGTTGTGGTGAGTGCTTTGTGTTGAGTAAGACTGATGAATCACAGACCTGTACCCCTGAAACAAATAACACATTATATGTTAATAATAATAAAAAAAGAAAAATGTCTGAGCTAATTAAGGCAATCCAATATCAAATTTTGTATAGGGAAATTACCCTCTATTTTGTAAGATCATATGTTAATATCGAATAATGTCTACATTTACATTTTCTACTTTACGTGCTTATGTTTTTAATACAATGCTGTGGTGTCAAGGTCCAATAAGTATAGTAACTAATAATCATTACAAATTGATTACAACATTGAGCAAGAGATAGCACATTCCTTGTTTTACAAATGAGGTTTATAACACCGCTGGCTGGGCAAAAATCCCTAAGCATGTAAGCCAAAGGTGTGTTATAGATAGTAACTCTAAGACTAGAAACTAGTTCATCCTGATTTTTATGGTTTGTTTTGGAATTTAATAGTGACCTCGTTGAATAAAATCTCAACGTATCTTAATTGAAAAGTAAATCTAGAAAGCTGTCCAGAACTTTTGATCCTAGACTAATTACACAGGGTTAAATAGGGAAGACAGGTAACCCGGTCCATTTATTTTGACGTTGAACATGTGGTCAGAGAACATATCGGGAAGTGTTACAGGACCTGAGATAAGGGGCAAATTTTTTAATGAGAATAAGTGGTGATGGAGAAAAATACCTCTAGGACACAAGGGAGGACTCCTGCGGTTTTTACAGTTCTTTGTGGCGAATGCGGTCGAACTCAGAAGGTGTAGCCCTGCCCTCTAGTGGATTTGGGTGCGAGAAGACTTAGGTTTAGTCTCCGGTTCCGGGCCAAAGTTTATTAACATCAACCGTCCATAAAAAAGTCACTTATTGGGGGGTCTGGGTGAGATGCTGAGCAAGTGAAAGGTTCAAGTGGCAAAAGACATAGCCAGTGGCCGGAGGTAATTCCCGTTCTTCGGCTTCCACCCCTGGACGCTCAGTTTCTAGTTGCTCCAACCTTTCGGGTTCCACACACCTGAAAAGGCTGAGTCCTCCCTCGAGCTCTGCGGCTGATTCCTGCCTTCTCATTACACACAGGCACTTCAGCAGATCCCTTAGCGGGATAGAACCTTGGGAAGTCGCCCCGCGATGACCTGCTCCCGCAAGTCAGAGCAAAGCAGCTGTAATAGGGGTCTGCAGGTGAGGGTGGGAAGTCCCAGTGAGAACACCAGAGTCCCTCTGCGTTCGCCCCTTCCCTCGGAGGTCCTCGCGTCGCCTGCCGAGATTGTGACGGCCACCCCGACGGGAGGGGCTTCCCATGTCGCCTTTGTTGAGGGCGCTCAAATACCTCGGGGACAGGGAGCATGATCGTACCTGCCCGCTTGGCCCTACCCCGCGGCTGCCTCTTGAGAATGCGTGCCCGGGGCTGGGGAGCGGGTGGGTCTCCGACCCTCGCGCCCAGTGGGTGCGTAGAAACGGGCAGGTACCGTCCCAGGGGTCAGCGAAGAGCCTCCACAGGGAAGGTAGGGCCGGGGCGGGGCTCTGGCCCAGCGCGCCCTCCTACGGGACTGCTCCGCACCCAACCAGAGCCCTTTCGGGGCGGGCGGCCCGGCCTTCGCTTCATTTCCGCCGTCTGCGCCTGTGCGTGCGAGTGCGCATGCGCGCGCTCCTCTCGCAGCGGAAGTAGTAGCGACAAAGCTCGGTCCGCGGCGGGCCCGGGAGTACGGGGCGTGCTGGGGCGGGGGGCGGCGGGGAGGGGCCGAGCGCAGGAGGCGGAGGCGGGAGCAGACCAGCGCGGCCGCGCCGAGCCGGCCGGGCCGACCGTGACGGGTCCCCTCACCTCCTCTCCTTTCCCCTCCCCGACCGCCCTCCCGTTCGCTCCTTCCTGACGCCGGGAGCAGGCTCTTGCCTGGCGCCGCCGCTCGGCGAGCCACTCCTCTTCGCTCCAGGCACGCGGGGCGCTCCCGCGAGCCTCGCGGGTGAGTCCCCCGCAGCCCGGAGGAAGGGGGTCTGGGGCTTTGGGAGGGCACCGGTATTACCTATTGCCCCCCATTTCCAGAAACTTCCAGGTCCTGAGGGAGGGAGCGGCCGGTGATACCCCAGCTTGGGGGTGTCTCTAGGGCGCCGCCCCGCCGGCTTGAGCTGGGGGCGTTGCGGGGCTGAGGGGGTGGGCATGCGATCTGGGGGCTCCCGACGTGGTGGCGGGGCGGGGGTCTCCCTCCTCGCCCTCTCTGTCGTCAGCGCCGCTTCTCCTGGTTTCTCTTGCAGATGCTGCTGCTAGGGGTGGTGGGAGCAGCCGTGGGACGTGTGGCCGGGAGAGGGGGTGACAGCCTGGGATTCCGGGGGCTTCTCTTCCTTGTCCTCCTCTCCTCTCTATTCCCAGTGTGGCCGCGGCTGACACTAAAGACTTTGTAGCCATCAACCCAAGTGCAGTTTCGATGGAAAATGAAGGTAAAGGCCCCTGGCAGACGGGTTGCAACGCGGAGTTGAGGGTGTGGTGGTTTGCTTTTCACTTGCCTTTCTTTTTCCACCTTTTTATTTTCCTGATTTTATTTTTTCCTTTGTGAAGTATACAAGGAATTGCTTTTTTCGGATATTAGCTTTTATTTTGGTAACAGAGCATTTCGGAAATTAAGGCACTGTGGGTTGACTGAGCTTTATTCCGCTTTCCTGAGAAAGCTGCTGTCTTTAGCTTAGGGAATGGAAAGGAAGTTTTCATTTCAGATAGCATCTGTGCTTGTTTAAATAGCTATTTGAAAGGAATCACTCGAGGAGAAGTGGAAATGGAGAGGGAAGGGGATGGACTGCATCTCTGTATATTTGCATATGGAAACCATTTTTTATTAACTCAGATTTGTTTTTCAGTTCAGAAAAAATAACTGAATTTAACAGAATGTTATGAGGTGATTTCCTTTCTTAAAGTTCCTCCCTATTTCAAAACATCATTTAGGAGGTTGACAGTGGAACTTGTTTGTCCACTGTGCACTTTGGACCACTAAATTATCATTCACACGTTACTTGATTCCTTTGGTCTCATTAAAATATTTAATGCTTTTCATTACACGGTACTGGTTATTTTCCAAAAGCGTTGAACAACTCTGAATATGATTTTCTCTCCTGAAATGACCACATTTATTCTGTGGACTGAATTCTGACTTTTGTGTGATAATCTCTCTCTCTCCCCCCCCCCCCCAAGTCTGCAAGATGCTATGAAAGATACTTAGAAATTACAATTTGTCTTCTTGTATCTTTTGGTTTTTAAAATCTGTAACTGGTACAGAGGAGATGGAATGGGGTTTTTCAGTTGCTTTCTCACTTGTTTTTCCGTTTTTGAGAATGTAAGTTCAGTTGTCCTAAGTAGAACTGGTAATTTTAGGATAGATGTTTCTTCTATGCATAATTTGTTTTGCTGCCCAAGACCCTGGGATATGTGGGAAATACAAGAGGCACGATTATATTGCTCAGTTTTACTCTAGATGGATAATTGGTGGAAGACATTTTCTGAAATACTAAAGTATATAACTGCAGAGGAGTTAGACCATCTAATTGGGTCTTTAGAAACAGCATTTGAAAGCAGTGATGTTTTTGTCTGGTGTTAAGGAAAAATCACTTTTCTGAGGCTTTCTCTTCTTTGTCTTGGTTTACAGATTTCAGAAAGACAAATCCTTTCTTCACAAGAGACAAAGAATATTAAATGCATTCATATACCTGTTTCTTGGTAGTTGTATCTTAAATAACATCAATAACTCCTGCTTTCAGAGTGTTACCAGATTTAAGAGAGTAGCCCAAAGTAGGTGTATTCTTAGAGGTTGCTTTTGTTTTTTGATCTCTTAGGAAAAGGAGCATGACTAATAAAGCTGACTCTCATATTGTCTATTGGCGTGAGAGGGAATGGTGGTGAGATGGGAGCATGGTGCATGCTTGTGTCAGACTGAGTTTGTATTATTTGGCCTCATAGTAAAAGATACAATTCTTAAAAACTTGCAGGGGTTTTCTGCCTGTAATAATCAAGAGGCCTTTTTTGTCAGTTTCTCATTACCATAACAGTTTTTCTTTTCTCATATTTAAACATCTTTAAGAAGAATTTGCATATAACCTAGAATTTTCAGTGGACTATTTTGAAATACATAGAATATTATTGCTTTTCTTTTTATAGTTAGTATTCTCCTTTGACATGGTGTATCAGTATCTTGGGAGTGTGAAAAAAAAAATGATTCAAACCATGCCTTAACCACTAAAAGTTGAGTGACTTTAAGCAAATTACAGTTGACTCTTGAACAATGTGGGATTTAGGGGCGCCACCTCCCCCAGTTGAAAATGTACTATAACTTTTGACTCCCCCAGAACTTAACTACTAATAGCTTACTGTTGACTGGAAGCTATATGATAATCGATAATAAAGTCAATTAACACATATTTTGTGTATGTATTATATGCTGTATTCTTACAAGAAAGTAAGCTAGAGAAAAGAAAATTGTAAGGAAAATACATTTACTGTACTGTAAAAAGTCTTGATGTAAGTGAATCTGCACAGTTAAAACCTGTGTTCAAGGGTTAACTGTACTTC
Source organism: Halichoerus grypus (assembly GCF_964656455.1). Taxonomy (NCBI): domain Eukaryota; kingdom Metazoa; phylum Chordata; class Mammalia; order Carnivora; family Phocidae; genus Halichoerus; species Halichoerus grypus. The sequence continues at coordinate 127,905,925 of NC_135712.1, read as the reverse complement.
ACCTTTCTTAGCCTCTGTTTCCTCCTCTATAAATTGGGATTGATGATACTTAGTTTACATAGTTAAGAGGGTGCAATCAGAAACTTGGGAGAGAGGAAGGAATTTAAGAGCATGTGCTGTGGAGCCAGGCAACCTGATTTGAATGCCAGATCCCCACTTAGCATAATTTGGCTTTTTGTGCTTCAGTTTCTTCATCTATAAAATAAGGGTATTGATAGAACCTGCCATATGACACTGTATTTTTTAAAGATTTTATTAATTTGAGAGAGAGAGAAAAAGAAAAGGAGCAGGGGGTGGGGGCAGAGGGAGAAGGAGAAGCAGAGTCCCTGCTGAGCAGGGAGCGATCCCGGGACCCTGGAATCATGACCTGAGCAGAAGGCAGATGCTTAACCAACTGAGCCACCCAAGCCCCCCCCCCCCCGCCTCCTGCCATGAGATTGTTATAAGCATTTAGAACAGTATCTGGCACATAGTAAGTGCTCAGCAAATGATTATTATAAATAGCCTAACTCAGTGTTTGCATACTGTTATGCCATCTGGCTTTAATGTTATGATAGCTGAATATTGAAAGGAGGAACAGTAGTGCCAAAATGCTCTGTATGAAGTTGTTATTAGTTAGGGAATGAGTGAGTCAAGTACAGAATTTTCTATACTGTTATGGCTTTAATTCTATAGAGAAAGTTGGGGCTCCAGCAAGAAACCAGAGGCCAGTGTGGAAGGAGACAGGTTTGGGTTTGAATCCTGACAGGTAACTTTTTCCTCGCCTAAAAAAATCTGATGAGTTACTGTGTTTCTAAGTTTTCACATCTGTAAATGGGATAATGCCCTCTTGGAGGTTTGATGTGAGGAACAAATGAAGCCTGGTATGTGAAGTGCCCAGAATGATGGTTGACACATGGTTAGCATGCATTAGTGATTGAGTGATTACTGCTGTTCCCCAGAAAGAGACTCCTAGTAGGTATGTAGATAAACTACATCTCTAGGTATGTACAGTGTAGAATTATAGTGGCTCCCAGGGGCATTAGCATGAAGGTTCTTAGATAGTGTGCCGTGTCTGCAATGGTTGTTGGAGGGGATAACTTCATCCTTGTGGTTCATTTTAACAATGGTGGTAATTTTCTTTGGCACTTCAGTTTCAATTTTTCTGGACCTTTCTCCTATGTCTCACTTAAACTGTTAACAGCCGAGCTTACCCAGTTTTTAGCCTTAGCCTCCAGAATGCTTTGTGAATATTTCCTGCCAGTCACAGGAAGTATTTGAAGTGTTAATTTCCTGGAGTTTCCGGGATTGGTCCTAGACATCCCTTTGTGGAACTCCTTTTGCATGTTTGGAACTCCTTTTTGCATGTTTATTTTGAATTTAGATACCACTTAGGAATCTGAGATGTACAAATAAATGGCTCTTTTCCTGATTTTTTAAAAAATTAATTATTTATGCTTAAAGGGATGGCTTATTTAGAAAGGTATTTCTAGCTGGAGAATTTTGCAGATAGTTTCTTCTTCCCAGTAATGTTCCCCCTGACCCTTTGGAATAAATTTGGCCTTTCTCATAGAAAAATATGAATTTAATGTACCTGAAACTGATATAGCTTTAAATATTTCTTTGACTAGTGCATAAAAATAATTTCAAGATTTCAGGACATGTTTAATTTATAGTTATAGGCAGGGCTAATAGGTCTAGAAAAAATTCCCCTGATCTTTTTGGATAGCATTTGGAAATGATAGTATTTTTTATTTACACTTTCCTTTAAAAATAGTTTCTTGGTCAAATGATTAATCATCTAAGAATGTCTCAAGAAAAGATTGTGTGTTAGGATAAGGATAGTTGGAGGAACTGTAAGTAAAATGGAGAAACCATCTTAATTGCCTTCCTTTGACTAGAAATAGGAAGCCAGATTATAAAAATATTTTATATCTTTAGGTATGGAAAACATATTTTGTTTGCACGTTTGTCAATAAAGTAATATTCTTAATATTTCTAGAAAAGAGTTGAAACTGAAAGAGATGTGTGTAACAGCATCTTATAAAATGTAGTAATTTAACCCAGAGGAAGGATGCTGCAGAGATTATTTGTAAGCAATAGCTTCCTACAGTTGAATCCTAAATACTTGATTTGTCTTAATGTTTTTATCATTCAATGTCAGCAGAATTAAACTGTTAACTGAAGCAGTGTTGATCATAATAGTCTTTTAGGAACACACCCCTAGGGGATTCAAGGTTGATTTTCTTTTGAGATCTTAGTTAACCATAATATGTTTAGGTTATATTTTGTTTTAAAGCTGGAGAGAATACCATAGCTTGATGGTAAAGTTAGCTGGTGTGAATTTTAAATTACATAGTTGTTAAATGTAACATCTTAAACAACTCTTAAGGGTTAGTTCAAAAGGTCCTCCACTATTTACTTTGTTAAAAGACGTATTCCTTTTATAGTGATTTCAGGCTTCAGTTGTGACAAGATTATCTTTATGATTTTCATATGGACAAGTGTTGGTAAAAGGCTAGTAAAATAAAAAATGATTGGGCGAACTCTGTATTAATGCCATGATGTTGTACAGCAAAGTATTTCTCTGAAAAAGAAATGTCAGGCTAAATTGATGCATTTTCTTTTGAATTTTTATGGCTGGTATTTATATGCATTTGTTAATTATGTCTTCCATCTTCAATGCTTTAAGTTACTATTGAGGAAAGCATAAATCTTGGAATTACAAGGAAATTACTCAAATTGTGTTGAATGAAATTAGTTTAGGCTAAGCTTATTGGATACATTTAGAAAAAATTTGAGTGAAATGTTGCAAGGGTGTGGTATCATAGGTTATAGCCAAAAAGAAACTAATAGTGTGGGTTAAAAGTAGCACCTTAAAATGGCTGTAACTGGGCATCTAATTCAGCTTCAATCACTGCTTTTTCTTTCTGCTACAGATAATAGAGAATGTGTGAATTGGAATTATTTAACATACCTATTAATTACAGTTGCTTAATTAAGGCTTTTGGCTTGACTTTTGATCTTTTCTTAAAGGCGTTGTCCTAAAGAGGATACGCATGATACGTCTTTATTCTTTCTGAAAATTCTGAGACATGGAAACATCCTTGTAGAAATTATTTTCACTTATTTATTTACTTGAAGAACCTGACAAAGTTGGAATAGCAGTAGGATCCTGACACTAAATATATTTGCCACTTTATAGGAAAACTCAGAAATGATAACAGAAGCAGAAATATTTAGGATGTCACCCATCATAATTTTCTTGAATATTTTTTAAAACTGGGAAGTATAAATCAAAACTTTTGATTAGGTTGTGAATTTCAGATACTGGATTTAAAGTTATCTTGATTGTGGGGTCTTAAAAAGGATAAAGCATTTTCTAAGGATCATTAATACAATAAAATTTTGTTCCCTGCCTAAGGGACAGATAAACTTTAAAACAGGTCCTGGATTCCCTCTTATCTTAAATCAGAGCCTTTCATTTGCAGTATAAATAAATTAGTCTCTTGGTGCTATATATTCATATATGTTGTGAATATATCTTTATGTGCCTTTGCAATTATTTCATTATTTTGTTTGACCATCTCTTTTAGACTTTCTGTAGTGGAACGTTTGCATTACCTACCTTCATCTGGCTTTATATATTGGGAGAGGCAGAAAGGTTAGTTGGATCAAATTTTCTTTGGGAATCTCCCCTCTCTTTTCTGTTGTCAATTGTACATTCCCTAAGAGCAGGCAAAAGCTGTTCATGGCACAAGTGCCCGAAATAGCATGCAAGCTGCTTTTTAATGGCTATGCAAACTAATCTCTGCTATGTCCTTTTCTTAATGCTTGTCAGGGTTGCTATTTACTGAGAGTTAACATCTGACTGTGAAAGTGTCAATGATCATGGGTGCCTGGGTGGCTCAGTGGGTTAAGCGTCTGACTCTTGATTTCGGCTCAGATCATGATCTCAGGGTTCTGAGATTGAGCCCTGCGTGGGGCTCTGCACTGGGTGTGGAGTCCGCTTGGGATTCTCTCCTCTGCCCCTCCAATGCACGTTCTCGCTCTCTCTCTCAAAAAAAAAAAAGGGTCAGTGACCAGATGGGAAGTTCCAGTTTCTTTTCCCACTCCAGAAGAGGAGGGTTTGAGGTCTGCCAGTTTGAGGTCTGCCAGCCCCCTACCCTAGAGGCTGGTATTCAGTTATGATATCTTTATGTATACCCTTCATTCCTTTGAGGGACCAAGAGAGATTAGTTCCTTCTGATTTTTTCTGTTCCTAGAAAAAAAGAGAGGAGATGGGCTGTGTTTATATTAGAAGGATGGGAATGGAGAGTGGGGATGGATGAGAGAGACATTTTACTCCTAGGAAAAACCGGCAGAAGTTGGGTAGTAATTAGATACAGGAAATGAAGGGGAAGGTTGAGTCAGAATGACTACAAGCTGTTCAGCCATCATAACTGGGTGAGTAGAAGTACCGTTGGCTAGTTGGAGGAGTTAGCTGAGTTGGCGACAGGCCAAGCAGAGTATGTCAGAGGTCAGACTGTCATGGCTTGCATGTCATAGGTCTGTGTATGGAGGGAGGCTTTAAAATTGAACACCAATTGGGCTAGAAGACTAGGGTTCAAAGTGAGCTCTTGAGGGCAAAGACCCTCAGTTGCCCCTAATTCATTTTGATTAGCATTTGGCATGTAGCTATTGTCCATTGAATGAACATGCTGGCTTCTTCACTTTTATTGGTTCTCAGCTAGGGGTGATTTTGCCCTCCAGGGACATTTGGCAATATCTAGAGATACTTTAGTTAAAACTAGAAGGGTGCTACTGGCATCCAGTGAGTAGAGGCGAGGGATGCTGGTGAACATCCTACCGTGTACAAGACAGTCCCTTCCCCTTCACCCCCCAACAAGGAATTAACTGGCTCTAAATGTCAAGGGTGCTGAATTTGAGAAACATTGTTCTAACCAAGGGCCAGGAAGTTAACTCCTCTAAGCCTTGGTTTCCTCACTTGTAAAGGGATGATGATGTATTCTACTTCAAGCTTGTTAGGATTAAATAGGGCTAGGTGCCTGGCATGAAAGGGCTGCTCAGCAAATGCTAATTTCCCTTACCTTGGTTGATGAAAATGAGGAAATTATTTTTGTCATTTGTCTATTAAACAACTTCTAATTTCAAGGCTTCACATATTTTTTTGAGAGATGAATGGAATGCCCGGGAAACCTATAGCGGTTTTTATAATCTTAATGATTCTGTCATGGTTGCATCACATTATGGTTTTGGGTTTTGAGTATTTCATGATTTGTAATTAGCAGTAGGTAGAAATGTTGAAATCTGGATTAAATGTTTTAGGAGGTTAAACTCATAATTTTACTTGCTGTGAGATCTTTTACTGTTTGAAAGAAATTTTACTGTTCTTTGAAATCAAAACTGAAGTGTTGTGAGTTACTTCTTTTGGAAAATGCCAGACCTGTGTCTGTAAAGCTCTTTCCTTTTTTATCCCTTTACAAAATTTCAAGTAGATCTTCTCTGAAGTCGTAACTCTTTCTCAGATTTACTTTTATTTTTTATAGGAAATTTTCTCTTTTTTTTAAGATTTTATTTATGGGGGGAGAGAGAGAGAGCGAGAATGAGTGGGGGAGGGGCAAGGGAGAGGGAGAAGCAGACTCCCCGCTGAGCAGGGAGCCCCACGCGGGGCTCAATCCTAGGACTCTGAGATCCTGACCTGAGCTGAAGGCAGACGCTTAACTGACTGAGCCACCCAGGTGCCCCCCTTAGATTTGCTTATTAAGGTCTTCATTAGGTAGCTTTCTTTTACTTAAGAAAAAGTACTTTTTTTACTCTTTTGTGAAGTGTAGAAATTACCACCAGCTCTTTGACTCATGCTAGGGTCAGGACACATGTATTTTCGATTTTAATACAAGGACCATAACCTTGAAAACGTATTCTAGCCATAGCCTCACTGTGTTTACTAATCTGTTTACATGTACATAGTTGTGTACCATTCTCCTTTTTAAGGAGTTCTTTGCTGCTTTCTCTTTCCTTTTAGGGAAAAGATTGGTTTAGTCTCCCTATACTTTTAATATCCCCATCTATAACATGAGATTAATAGATAAAGGTGTTTGAGTTTAGTGAACTATTTATTGGACTCTTACTAGTGTTTCTTTTATTAATAGCAGTGGAATTTATAAATAACATTCTGCCTATATCTCATATTAAACTAAGGTGATTTAAACATACCATTCATTAAATAGTTGATCAGAAAAATGAAATAACTTGAGTAAAACCACTTAAAATGGAAAATATTGTATAAGTGATAATAGAGTACATTTTGTGGTAGCAAAGAAATTCTCATTCAACTTAAACCTGTAGGGTTCAAAGTTGGTGGCTTTTGATGATATAAATTGTATCCGACCACAGGTTGCTTTTAAGGGCTTATTACATGGTTCTCTCTTGTACCTGTAGACATTTAGGTCAGTTAAGTACAGGGTGTGAAGGATGCTGCATTCATGTCTTTGATTTCATAAGGGTTTGGTTGCCATAGCCTGTAAAATTAAGCCTACCAGTTAACTCCTATGTGAAAGGAATGCCATTGGACAAATGGAGGAACTAGGAGAAGGAATGAAGGAATGTACCATATGTTTCTATAGTTGAATTACTGGCTAGTCCAACTTTTTTTTTTTTTTTACTCTGATATTACTAGTAAAATAATTGTTGCTAGCTGAGAGCTTTAAAAACAGCTCCATGTTTAATGTAGGGTAATAACAAAATGGACAGATTTTAAAAAATATGTAGAGGATATGATACCCTGTCCCTCATCTTTGTACTGAATTTGTCTCAAGACTTGGAATAATTTCTACAAACTGATTTATCAGTAAATGGAGTATTATGCCCACTTTTAACTTAGTTAAAAAAAAAAAAAAAAGCCAAATTCTTTCCAGGTGTAATTGCTTAACTGTTGTTAAAGTGTTGTTTGACTTCTAATTATAGAAGAAAGATTTGCTTTACTTTCAGAGGTATTTCTAAAATCTTTAAACTTTTAAACTGAAATAATTTTAGACTTACATCAAAGGTGCAAAATTTGTATAAAGAGTTCTCATAAACCCTTTTCCCAATCTCCCTGTTAACATCTTATATAATCATAGTACAAGGATCAAAACCAAGACATTCACATTTATAAACTATCCTTTTTCTGCTCTGGGATCCAATTCTGGATTCCACCTTGCATTTAGTTTGTTACATTTTCTTAGTTTCCTTCCATCTATTAAATTGTCTGGTCTTTTTTTCATTTTTCATGATCTTGACACTTTTGAAGAGTACTGGTCAGTTATTTTTTAAGAATGTCCCTCAAAAAAAATGAAACAAGATGAAACCAGAGAGGGAGACAAACCATAAGAGACTCTTAATCTCAGGAAACAAACTGAGGGTTGCTGGAGTGGAGTGGGGTGGGAGGGATGAGGTGGCTGGGTGATGGACATTGGGGAGTGTATGTGCTCTGGTGAGTGCTGTGAATTGTGTAAGACTGATGAATCACAGACCTGTACCCCTGAAACAAATAATACATTATATGTTAATAAAAAAAAAAAGAATGTCCCTCAGTTGGATTTGTCTGATGTATGCTCATGATTAGTATGTCTTAGGGCCTGTCATGTTAATATGATTAAGGTTAAGGTGGTGTCTGCCAGGTTTCTCCACTGTAAAGTTACTGTTTTTTCTTTTGTATTGAATAATAAATGTAATTTCTTTAGTAATGTAATCATTCCTTTGTAATTAATACTTTCCTTTTGTGGGGAGGTACTTTGAAACTGCAAATATCTTGCATGTCATCGTACATTTCACAGGCTAATTTTTGCATCAATGGTTCTTGCTGGCTGCCATTATTACTGTGGTGTTTGCTTAATGATTTTGTTTCTTTCATTCCTTCTATATTAACTGGATTTCTGTTAAGGAAGAACTGTCCCTTTTCCTCCATTTATTAATTATCCAATTTATTTACATGGATTTATAGATATTTATTTTACTCTTTGGGTTAAAATTTAATACTTTGTTGCTCAAATCATTCCAGCTTTGGTTATTGAGAACGCTTTCAGATTTGCTCCTGTTTCCTTTCTACAATGCCCCCATCATTTTGTGACTTCTAATTTACTTTCTGGCACCACAAGATGTTTTAGGTGCATCTCTGTTTTTCCTCTTTATACCAGCCACATACACAATCAGTCATTTCTCCAAGGAAGGCATGTTCATTTAATTGGAAAATGGTATCTAGAAACCAAGATCTGAGTGTCATCTGTGCTCAGTACAGATGGGGTGCCATTGTTTCTCGGTTCTCTCTGTAGATAGAGTTAGCAGATAGATGTATAGTAATATATATACCTATATTTTTATTTCCTTATCTATCCGTCTATATAAACTGAAAACCATGACCTCAGGATTAATTCTAGAGTTTTCCCCCTTTGCCTTTTGTGCTGTCACTTCCTTCTTCAGAGGTGAGAAATTTGGTTCTTATCCACAGTATATTTACTTATCTGTTCAATCATAGTACACACACACATGCACAGAAGTAGTTTCAGAATTGCTAATCTATTTTCCTGTGAGAGATACATTTAAAAACTAGGGTACATTTGTCTTCAGCTTTACAGTATATGGTCAAAAATCTATTTTCCAAAGTTACTCAGGGTAGTTCTTGTTTTCCCTCTTTCTGCATGGTTATATTATTCATTTATAATGAAATTAGGTGTATTAACTGTTTGCATTTTATTTTAGGATCTTCCCACATCATGTTTGATTTTAGTTTCTTAAATCTTTTTGAAGTAAATGGTGACCTTATCCCTTCTCCATTTTTCTGTAGTGAAGATCTGTTCTTAAAAGGACTGGACTTGCTTAGAGTTAGGTACAGCTATAATTGTTTTGGCTGATAGCAGTTCACTTGAAAGGAACTGTGCTCTGGTGATCATTCCCTTGGGCTTGCTCACTTGGTTCCTTAGTTACAGCTTTCATTTCTACATTTTCTCTACTTGGGAATTTATCTAAGGTCCCACAAGTGTTTGAAATCAGTCTTCAACTAAATCTTTGTTCTGGATGCATAGTTTTAGACCCAAAGTCAGCTACAGGCTGGAGTAAATTAAATTATTTTGCAGATCCTGTCATTTATTGGTTTTTATTTTTGAGATATAATTCGTATACTATAAAATTTCCCTTTTTAAAGTGCGTAGTTCAGTGGATTTTAGTCTATGCACAAAGTTATGGGTCAAACTAATTCCAGAACATTTCCATCACCCCCAAAAGAAACCCCTTACTCATTAGCAAACACTTTCTGTTGTCTCCTCTCTCCAACCCTTGACAACTACTAACCCACTTTTTGTGTCTATGGATTTGCCTATTCTAGATATTTCATGTAAATGGAATTATGAATATGTGACCTTTTTTTGTCTGACTTCTTTCACTTTAGCATGTTTTCAACATTCGGCCATTTATAGACTGTATCATTTCATTATTTTTTTTTGTTAAATAATACTCCATTGTTTGGATATACCACATTTTGTTTATCCATTCATCAGTTGATAGACATTGGGTTGTTTCTACTTTTTGGCTATTGTGAATAATACTGCTGTATTCACGTACAAGTTTTTGTGTGAATATATGCTTTCAGTTTTTTTGGGTGTATATTTTGTGTATATGTGTGTGTGTGTGTGTGTGTGTATATATATATATATATATATATATAGTGGAAGTGTTAGGTTATAAGGTAATTCTATAAATTGAGGAACCCCCCACAGAAGTTACACCTTTTTTTATTCCCACCAGCAGTGTATGAGGGTTCCAGTTAATTTCTCCACATCCTCTCAAACATTTATTTTCTTTATTTCCTTTTTTAATTGCTATTCTGAGGGGTATGAAATGGTATCATGTTCTGGTTTTGATTTGTATTTTCTTGATGATTGATGATATCAAGCATCTTTTCATGTGTTTATTGGTCACTTGCATATCTTTAGAGAAATGTTTAATGAAACCCTATGTCCCTTTTGTAATTTTGTTATTTGCATTTATAATTTTTTAAAGATTTTATTTATTTGTCAGAGAGAGCGGGCACAAAAGCAGGGGTAGCGGCAGGCAGAGGGAGAAGCAGGTTCTTCCCCGCTGAGCAAGGAGCCCAATCATGACCTGAGCCGAAGCAGACGCTTAACAGACTGAGCCACCCAGGCGTCCCTATTATTTGCATTTTTTATTGTTGAATTATAAGATTCTATACATGTTCTGGGTACTGGATGAATATATCTTTTTTTTTTTCTTTTTAAGTTTTATTTATTTAAGTAATCTCTACATTCCACATGGAGCTCAAACTCATGACCCTGAGATCAGGAGTTGCATGCTCCTCCAACTGAGCCAGCTAGGTACCCCCTGGATAGAAATATATCTTGTACTTGGACAAGCATACAAAGAGGTTTATGCATGGGTATTTACTCCAGCATTTATGATACCCTCATCAGACATATGATTTGCAAATATTTCTCCCATTCTACAGGTTGTCTTTTCATTTTCTTTCTTCTTTTTTTAAATCTTAAATTGTCTTTTCATTTTCTTGATGGTGTCTTTTGGAGTACAAACTTTTTAAAATTTTGATGAAGTCCAGTTTGTCTATTTTTTTCTTTTGTTGTTTATGCTTTAGATTTATATCTAAGAACCACTGCCTGAGTTATGGTGACAAAGATCTATGTTTTTTCCTAAGAATTTTATAGTTTAGCTTTCACACTTGATCCACTTTGAGTTAGTATTTGTATATGGTATGAGGTGATGGTCCAATTTTTTTCTTTTGCATGAAATAGCCAGGTAGTCCAGCACCATTTCTCCAATGAATTATGTTGGCACTCTTGTTAAAAATCAATTGACCATAGATGTATGGGTTTGTTTCTAGACTCTCAGTTCTGTTCCATTGGTCTATATATCCTGATGCCATTACCACACTGGATAACTGTGACTTTTATAGTAAGTTTTGAAACTAGGGAATATGAGTTCACCAACTTTGTCCTTTTTCAAGATTTTTTTTGTTTGTTCTGAGTCCCTTGCATTTTCATATGAATTTTAGAATTGGTTTGCCCATTTCTGTAAAAAAGGGCAGTTGTAATTTTCACAGACAATGCATTGAAATAATTGTACTTTGAGGATGTAATATTTTTATATAGGTACAAAGATAAGATCTTTTTGAACATTTGGGTGTCAGTTTATTTTAGGTAATGTACAAAATGGCTTTCAAAGTTGTAATGGTCTTATTTTATTACTCCCTTCTTCGCCCTCCTACTCAGGGAATAACTTAATGGGGGAAAAGATAATATTATTCAATAAACGGTATAGGGACATTTAGCTAACTTTTAGGAAAAAATGTAAAGCTGGAAGGAGAAAGTCTTTTTAAAAAACTAGCATGAAATAAAATCTCAAAACAGTAATAAAAAATTGAGATACATGATCATGTAAAATTTTAAGAAGATAGTAAAAAATAGATGTAAACCAATGATAAAAACACTTTAAACAAATGACAAAGGCTACTTTCCTATAGAAGGCTCTTTAAAAATCTATAAGAAATAGGGAATAACTTGTAGGGGAAAATAGCCAGGAAAAAGGACATGAACAAGTGTTTCAGAGAAAAAGGTTGCAGATGGCCAAAAGATACATTAAAAGGTGCTTGACCTCAGTAATGAAGAAATGTGAATTTAGATAACTATTTTCTGCTCATCAAATTGGCAAGGATTTAACAATGTGATGATGCTTATTCCTGGCTAGATTGCAGGGAAAGTAGAAGCTCCTGCCTGTTGTTGGGAGTTCACTTGACACCGTCCTTCTGGAGAACAATTTAGCAAAGCTCTCAGAATAAAAAATACACCCAACAGTTCTATGTCCAGGAATGGATCTTCTACGTGTACCTGCATGGGCATACAAAGAGATTTGTACAAAGATGTTTATTACAGCAGCATTTATAAAAACAAAATATGGGAATAACCCAAATGTCTATCCTCAAGAGGACTAGTTAAATAGAGGTACTACCGTATAATGAAATGTTCTGTGAGCCATTAAAAAAAAAATGAGGCCCCTGGTTTCAAACTAATCCAGAACTACAGTAATCAAAACAGTATGATACTGGTATGAAAACAGACACAGATCACTGGAATAGAATAGAGAGTCCAGAAATAAACACACGCTTATGTGGTCAGTTAATCTATAACAAAGGAGGCAAGAATATACAATGGGGAAAGTCTTCTCAACAAGTGATGTTGGGAAAACTGGGCAGCTACATGTAAAAGAATGAAACTGGACCACTATCTCATACCATATACAAAAATAAATTCCAAGTGGATTGAAGACTTGAATGTAAAGCCTGAAACCATAAAACTCTTAGGAAAAAACATAGGGAGCAAGCTTTTTGGTGTTGTAGTATTTTTTGGACTAGTCTCAGATAAGGGTAACAAAAGCTAAACATGCGGGATTCATCAAACTAAAAAGCTTTTGCATAGTGAAGGAGATGAACAAAACGAAAAGGCAGCCTACTAAATGGGAGAAGATACTTGCAAATCATACTTCCAATAAGGGGTTAATATCCAAAATATATAAAGAACTAACACAACACAACTTAATGTCAAAAAACCCAACCTGATTAGAGAATAGGCAGAGGACATGAGTAAACATTTTTCCAAAGAAGACATACAGATGGCCGACAGGCACATGAAAAGATGCTCAATATCACTAATCATCAGGGAAATGCAAATCATAACCACAATGAGATATCACTTCACACCTGTTAGGTTGGCTGTTATCAAAAAGACAAAAATAACAAGTGTTAGCAAGGATATGGAGAAAAGGGAACCCTCATACACTGTTTTGGGGAATGTGAATTGATGCAGCCACTGTGGAAAACAATATGGAGGTTCCTCAGAAAATTAAAAATAAAACTACCATATGATGCAGCAGTTCCACTTATGGGTGTTTGAAGAAAATGAAAACACTAATTTGAAGAGATATATGCACCCGTGTGTTCATTTACAGTAGCGAAGATATGGAAGCAGCCACAGTGTCCGTCAGTCAGTTGATCAATGGATAGAGGTGTGTGTGTGTGTGTGTGTGTGTATACAGCATAGAGAATATAGTCAGTAATATTTTAGTAACTTTATATGGTGACATGGTAACAAGACTTATAATTGGGATCATTTCTTACTGTATAAAAATATCAAATCACTATGAATACCTGAAACTAATAGGGTATTGTATGTCAGTTATACTTCAAAAAAAAAAAATGAGGCAGATCAGTATGTGTGGTGAAATAGAATGTCCAAGATACATTGAGTGAAGAAAAACAAATTGTAGTTATATAGTCCTATTTGTGATTAAAACAAAACAAAAACCAAAAACTTGTAGTATACGTATAGAAAATAGCTAGCAGTATACACAGAAATAGCTACCAGAAATTACTTCTGGGCAGTTGGACTGGGGAGAGGGACTTGTTACATTAAACCTTCTTATTACTTGACTCTAAAAACAGTGAGCAGGATTTCATTTTTAAAAAATCATTAAAAATGACAGTGTAATTAAAAATATTCTATTTAGGAATAAGAGATTTGGTTTTTTTTTTTTCCCTGTCAAGTTGAATATTTTTTGTATGGTTTCTGTTAGTCTCCAGAGGTAAATGCATTTTTCAGATTTGTATTGCTCTAGTGAAAATGAGTTAGAATTAGCTCTTGGGTACAAATGTTTAATAGCATTTAGAACCTTCTCTTTCATTTCCAACCCTTAAAGGTAATGGAGGAGAAATATGATTTATAATTGTGATTTGGGATTGTGTTAGTTTTTAATTTGTCAAATGAGGAATATTTAAGTGCTTGTCTACATTGGAGCCTGACTGTGTTACTCTTGTTTTGAGTCCATGTTCTGGAACTTACAGTTCAGTGTGGAAGGTAAGCATTTTGCATTATCTTGCTTGACACAGGTTGCTTATTCATTGTCAGAAACTTTAGTACCGCAGACAGCGAGGAAGTGGTGGTATCACTCTGCACTCTGCCAGACCATTTCTAGAATATTAGAATTCAAGGGGACCAACTTCCCACCCTGTATAAAAATCACCAGTAGTGTCTCCTCATAAGTTTTTGGTGATTGGAAACTATACTTTTGTATTTTGACACTGGTTGTGTCCTTAATATAGGCAGAATATTGTTTCATATAACAGTCCTTAAAATACTTGAAGGTGCCTCATATTCATTACTTATTTAGGAACTTAGTGCAATCCAATTAATGGGCAGTGCAATCTTCGTAAGTTCTCATTTCCAGAAATGTCACTGTATAAGTTACACTTTAGCAGGCCCCAGTGATGCTCCAACGTGAATATAGAATCCTCAAAGTGTAGTTGGACTGTGTAGTACTCTGGAGCCATGGAGCCATTACTCACTTGGTTTAAAAGCTGTACTTCTAATAATTCAGTTTAAGATGATGTTTACCTTTTTAGCAATAGGATTACACTAAGAATAATTTTTAGCTCTGTAAGTGGTATGTTAGGTCAACCCAACACATGTAATTTTCTGAATTGTTATTTTAGAGTCTTATCATTTGGTACTTTTAATTGTTGTATTTTGAGATTTGGTTTTTACATCTATCTCTAATAAAGTATATATATGCTTTTGCAAATGTGAAGGTGTGGTATATTGCTTGTACTCATTGGTTCAACCTGATAACCTCATTTGAATTATGAAGCAAGGTTGCTGCCTTTCTCCAGCTTTAAGTTCATGTCATCTTGGATAAGCATGCTACTTAGATATTTGTCTGAGTTAATGATAAAATATTAAACAGGATAGAGCCCCTAGTGGCACATGTGTACTGAGTTATGAATATTGTTGGTTCTTCTCGCCAGAGATCTACCTATGTTTTTAGTTCAGCCTGTGTGGTTTTATTTGGGTCATGTGACAGAATTTATAAAATATTGTGTTGGTGTTAGAAGACTGTACAATCTTAGTATTCTAAACTTGTGAGAAATTCTTAGACACAGACTGGTTTTAAATGGTTGCTGTTTTCTCCTTTTTACAGTTTCCAAAAATCTTCTGCAGTATCCAAGATTTGGGGGGATGTGTGTGAGGGAGGGGATGAGGGTGAGAAGCTTCTTTGCACCAAAGTTGTTTTTGGTTAAAAAGAAGCTTTTAGACTAAAAAAGCAGAACAAAAACCCCTCAGCTTTACTGAGGTACACATTCAGAGACCATATAATTCTTGCATTTAAGGTATATAATTCAGTGGTTTTTTAAATTTTTTAAGAATTATAAAATATATGTAGTATAAAATTTGCCATTTTAACCACTTTTAAGTATACAATCAGTGTCATTAAGTACATTAACAGTGTTTATCAGCCGTTAGCACTGCCTATGTCCGAAACTTTCCCATCACACCAACTGAAACTTTATACCTGTTAAACACTAACTCCTCGTTCTCCAGTTTTCCCAGCCCCTGGTAAGCTCTATTCTACTTTCTGTCTCTATGAATTTGCCTATTCTAAGTTCATCATGTAAGTGGAATCATACAGTGAATTTGTGATTAGCTTATTTCACTTAGTATAATGTCCTCAAAGTTCATCTATATTGTAGCATACTAATTTCCTTCCTTTTTTAAGGCTAACTGATAAGTAGGGACTTCTGTCATTTTGCTATGCCTTACAGCTTTTTTTGTCCCTTAATTCCAGCATTAATTGCCTTTTGTGTTGAGTTGGTTTTTTTGTAGTGAAATACTTAAGGTCCTATCTCATTACCTTTTGTGTATATCCTATAGTTATTTTCTTTGTGGTTGTCATGAGGATTGTGTTTAACAACCTAAAGTTATAATGCTCTAATTTGGATTTATACCAATTTCACTTCATTAGCATACAGAAACTCTGCTCCTTTGTATCTCCACCCTCTTTTCAGTTGCTGATGTCTCCAAATTACACTTTATACAATGTATGTCCAAAAACATAATTTAAAAAATATACTAGTGTCTTAAATCATGAAGGAAACAAAATGTGGAGTTACAAATGAAGGTTAACAATAATACTAGCTTTTAGACTAATAATTGTTTTTTAAAATATTTATTAGTCTCTTAAATTATGTAGAAAACAAAAAATGGAATTATAAACCAAAGTTACAGTAGTTTATAATTACCTATGTATTTGCCTTTACTGAGATTTTTATTTCTTAAAGTTACTGTTTAGTGTCATTTTATTTCAATTTGCAGATCTTTAGCATTTCTTGCAGGTCAGGTCTAGTGGTAATGAACTCCCTCAACTTTTGTTTATCTGGGAGTGTCTTAATTTCTCCCTCAATTTTGTTAAATACAGGGTTTTGGGTTTCTTTCTTTCTTCCTTTTTTTTTTTTGTTTCTTATGTTGGTCCACTGCTTTCTGGCCTCTAAAGTTTCTGATGAGAAATTTAATTATCTTATTGATGATTCCTTGTATATGACAAGTATTTCTCTTGCTGCTTTCAAGATTCTCTCTTTGTCTTTGGTTTTTGAATATAATGTGTCTCTGTATGGATCTCTTTGAGTTCATTGTTCTTGGAGTTCATTGAACTTCTTAGATGTTTGTATTTGTGATTCATCAAATTTGGGAAGTTTTTGGCTATTATGTTTTCAGATATTCTCTCTGCCCCTTTCTCTGTTCTCTTTCTGGGACTCCCGTAATGGTCTGTATTGGTCTTCTTGATGGTGTCCTTCAGGTCCCTTATGCTCTGTTCGCTTTTCTTCAATCTTTATTCTTTCTGTTTCTCACATTCTGAATTTCCATTGTCATATCTTCAAGGTTACTGTTTCTTTCTTCTGCCTGCTCAAATGAGTCTTCAAATCCCTCTAGTGAATTTTTTATTTCAGTTATTGTACTTCTCAGCTCCAGAATTTCTTTCTGGTTTCTTTTTAGGTTTTATATCTTCTTTTTGTTCATACATTGTTTTCTTGACTTGTCCACATCTTCAGTTTTTTGAGTATCTTCAAGATCATTGTTTTAAGTCTTTGTTTAATAGGTCCACCATCAAGTCCTGTTTAGGGACAGTTTCTGTTTATTTTTTCCTTTGAATATACCATACTTTTCTGTTTCTTTTTATGTCTTGTGATTTTTTTTTTACTGAAAACTGGACATGTGACTCTAATAATGTAGTAACTCTGGAAATCAGATTCTACTTACTCTTACACAGTTTTTGTTTTGTTTTGTTTTGGCTTCTTTTATGTCAGTGATCAGCCTGAGGTGTAAATTTAAGGTCTTCTCGGGTCTCTTCTGAGCCTGTGCATTTCCCTGGGCATTCACAGTGACTTTTAATTTCTTCCTATATGCAGTTGCTTTTAAATGTCCTTGTCTTTAGTGTCTTGCTAGAAGGGGAAAGGAGAAAAATGAATGGGGGAAAAGAATGGTTGCTGGCACTTGAAATCCTCTGGAAGTCACGTCAGCTGGAGGAGGAGAGGTTTGCAACAATTGTGGAGAGGTGGAACACCAATTGCTGGCCAATTGCTGGCCTGGCTGCCGCTTTGTGCCTCTGATCATAATTAGCAATCAGGGATCGAAGCACAGAGATCCCAGTATTCGGAGAACAGGTGCTTTTTGCTCACCCTGGCTTCTATCAGTAATGTGCAAGTTCTCCAGGAATACATGCACAGCTGCCTGCCAGGGGTTGGGGGATGCGGGGTAGGGATGTGCATGCGTGCGTGCGTGTGTGTGTGTGTGTGTGTGTGTGTGTTTGAGGGTGCAGGGTGAGTAGCTGCTATTGTGCTAAGAGCTGAAAAGGACTGAAATAAATTGCGGTTTACCATTCAAGTTTTGTGGAAGTTGTGAGCCTTTCATGGATTCTTGTATTCTAAAATAGTTACATCAGAGAGATTTTGCCAGAAAGTTGGTTATCTAGGTGGGGAGATAGATTCCTGGTTGTTTCCTACTCCACCATCCATCTTCCCAGAATCCCTGTTGTTCGATTTTAAATCCAGTTTCACCATAGTAAAATTAGTCCTCTAAAGTTGATTTACTTTGGAATTTTGGGTTATCTGATTAATTTAAATATAGTGTAGTCATTAAGAAAGAGGGCTTTAGGGGAGCCTGGGTGGCTCAGTCATTAAGCGTCTGCCTTCAGCTCAGGTCATGTCCTGGGATCGAGCCCCGCATCGGGCTCCCTGCTCAGCGAGGAGCCTGCTTCTCCCTCTTCCACTTCCCCTGCTTGTGTTCCCTCTCTCACCGTCTCTCTCTCTCTCTCTGTCAAATAAATGAATGAATGAATGAATGAATGAGGGCTTCAGGGGTGCCTGGCTGGCTCAGTCAGTGGAGCATGTGACTTGTTCTTGGGGTCATGAGTTCAAGACCCACTTGTGCATCCAGCTTACTTTAAAAAAAAAAAATGAGGGCTTTCAAGTTAGGCATTGGTTTAGGTCCTGGCTGTACCACTTACCAATTTTGTTAGTTTCTTTTTGTCTTGGGCAAATTACTTCTACAGGCTTTAGTTTCCTTATTTACAAAATAGGAAAAATACTGGCCCTTTCAAAGAGTTTTCTAAGGATTGCATGAAGTAATAGAAGTACTCAGCATCACCACTGGTGCTTAGCAAGTGAGAAGTGTAAATCTCCATCTCTTCCTCTTACTACTAATAGTCCTTTTGCTTTATACCTCCTCAAACTACTGTGATAACATATACTACCAGTATGCGGATTCCAGAGCTTTAGACATTTTTTTAAACTCAAAGTTTCAAAATAATAAAAACACCATGTTTCTTGTGGATCTTTTAAAAACAAATAGCTCATTTTTTTAAATGGAAGAACTCCATGAAAGTTTCATAGCTAATTTTACAACTAAAAATCTATTCAAATTACTGATTGGGTTTAATAGTATCATTTTTGGGTATCTTTGATTATAACTTTAAAAGATTGGAGATTGAAACAAGGAATTAAAAATATGCATGTGAGTTACTAATGAAGTGATGTAAATTACATGTTATGAAGATAGATACTGAGGAATAAATAGCTTGCTGGACTAAGTGATTTTTGATTGCCCTTTTTCCTTCCACCTCTCTTCTTCTTTTTTTTTTTTTTTAAGTTTTTATTTAGAGAGAGAGAGAGAGAGCACAAGCCAGTGAGGGGAGGGATAGAGAGGGAGGGGGACAAATAGACTCTGGGCTGAGTGGGGAGCCCAACATGGGGCTTGATCTCAGGACCCTGAGATCATGACCTGAGCTGAAATCGAGTCAGACACTTAACCAACTGAGTCACCCAGGTGCCCCACCACCTCTGTTCGTCATGAGAGCATATATTTCAGTAGAAAGAAGCCCAATTATTCATAAGCAAGTATCAGAACCATACAAATATTTTGCAGTTATATATAATGCAGAGCAAATAGAGTTTAAGTGAAAGCAGTTGGATCATTGCATCTTCCTTTGACTCATAGTTACTTTGGATGACAGGAGGGTTTTTTCCCCCAAGTAGAAATCAGGAAAGGGATTTAAGTATGAACTTGTTGGAATTAATTAATTCCTAATTATATGAATGTACAGTTTTTGTTTAGGAACAGAGTGTTACTTAAAACAGTTAAGAAGTCTGTTAGCTTAATTATTCATTTATCCTTTTAGCAGTTATCAGGAACCAGATATGTGCCAGACATGGCCAGTGCTGGTTTGTGCAACCCTTAGTTCTTATAGCCATTGAATTTACAGTAGTGTAGCAGAGGGAAAAAGACATGTTTGGGGGAGCTGTGATAGCTAAGTGGAGTACTAGGGGGTGGGTAGCTAATGCAGAGTTGCGGGAAGATGTCACAAAAAGATTCATAGAAAGAATGAAGCCTGAAAGATTGGTAAGGTATGGAGTGTGTGGACTGGACCTGGTCCCTCTTTTCTGTAGAGATGTTCTGCAGGCATTTCAGGCAGGTGGGACCAAGCAGTAGATATTTTCCCACATAGGCTTCTTGCAATGTTGTGGTTTTGGGTGCGACTGTTTGAAGTGAGCTAGGAACTATGATTTTCTTGGGGGTCAGGTTCAGAATGTGATTGTTTAGTAGAGTTAATCGAGGCTTGGATTTGTATTTTTCTTTTTTTTTTACTTTGCTTTTCAAAACCATTGTGTATTGCTTTGTAATACAAGTTTCTTTTGGCTTAGAAGTGAAACAGCTGGTACCAATGCAGGCCCTGCAACTTGATTAAGTTGCCTGACTAGTGAAGTGGTGCTTTCTTTCCTGTCCTCCTTATTCTTGTTGAGGATTGGTTTTTGTAAACATGGTTTTTGTTGGTATGTACCGATCAGGAATTCATTTCCCTCTTTGTGTCCTTAGAAGCAGCTAAGGTCATTGGTTAGCAGAAACAAGTATTAGTAGTGGATTCTACAGAAGATAAAACTAACTACTGCTGAGTGAAGGCCATTTAAAAACAACAGATTAAACATGTGAGCCCCTTTGGATTGGTTTGTTCATTTTATGTAAGGCCTCAGTCTCATTTGGATTACAGATTGGTTACAATTGTTCAACAGACAGCAGTTGGAAATAAATGCTAGAGTCTGTTTCTAAATCTTGCTTAAAGAGTATTGTGTGCTGAAAATTAAAATGAAAATCTTTGGCTTTTATTTTACTTGAACATTTTTTAAAAATCTAAAACTTTGGGGGCGCCTGGGTGGCTCAGTTGTTAAGCGTCTGCCTTCGGCTCAGGTCATGATCCCAGGGTCCTGGGATCGAGCCCCACATCAGGCTCCCTGCTGGGCTGGAAGCCTGCTTCTCTCTCTCCCACTCCCCCTGCTTGTGTTCCTGCTCTCACTATCTCTCTCTCTGTCAAATAAATAAAATCTTTAAAAAAAAAAAAATCTAAAACTTTGGATCAGATGGATGAAATTTAACAAGAGAATGTGTAGGATTGATTTTTTTTTTTTTATTGCATTGTTGGAGAAAAAAGTACAAACATTTTAAGGCACCTCAAGGACTTTACTCATGAAGAAGCATGTATACATGATTGAAATTTTTTTCAAGTTGGAGGTAATGTGGCAAATAGAGATTAACTTGGAAAGGGTCAGTGATCCCATTCTTTACCCCTGTGTTGTCATAATGGGCTAAGAAATGAACTATATTTGCCAAAGAAAGTGGGGAAAGAACTAAGAATTCTGTCCAGTAGGGTGGAGGACTTGCTGAAAGGGTGGCAGAGGGCTGCCAACATTGATGCCAGAGTTAAACATTGACTGAATGGCTCAGGAAAAAGTTCATTTGCCCCCATGTAAACATTATTGAATGTATGATGAACTAGATACGTAGAAAAGAAGGTTGTTGGTATTGTAGCTGTCATGTTTGTATTATTTTTACTTTTAAGAAAGTCATTAGCATTCTGATAAGCATGAATTAGCAGATAAGCATGGGAAATGAAAATGTCTACTTTGGGAAAGGGAGAAAGTTACAATACATAGGGCAAAAAAAGCTGAGATTGAGAGGATAGATTTAAAATACTAAATTGAAAGGAATAGAGCTAGAGGAGGAAATACTGGGACTTTGATAGAAACCACTGTATCAGATTTTCATTTTGGAGAACAACCTTTACCTTTGCATTTCTGCTCGGATCTAGGAACGTGAAGAACGAACCTACATCTTTTGGTTTTTAGATATTTGAGGATGTAAGAGTAACCATAGTATATGAATTCTGCATTACAAGTTTCATCTACAGGGAGTCATAATGAGCCCTACCAGCAGTCTCTGTGGCATGCATAGTGGTGACCCTGATTTTAAAATATTTGTTAATAATGTGTACTAGAGTAATAAACTAGATTGAGTTGGTTAATTTTTAAATGTTACAACCCAGTTCTTTAAATTGGAAGGGGTGGCACCAAAATGCAAGGTTTTTTAAGTGTTACAGTTCAGTGGCATTAATTACATTCACAGTGTTTTGCAGCTGTCACCACTATTTCCAAAACGTTTTCATTACTCCAAACAGAAACTCTGTACTCATTGAGCAATACCTTCCCATTTCTCCCTTATTCCTAGCCTCTGGGTACGACTAATCTACTTCCTGCCTCTGATGAATTTTCCTTTTCTAAATATTTAAGTGGAATCATACAGTATTTGTCCTTTTGTTTCTGGCTTATTTCACTTAGCATAATGTTTTCAAGATTTACGCATATTCTATATGTATTAGAACTGCATTTCTTTTTATGGCTGAATAATAATCTATTGTATACATTTTTTTAATTCATTTATCTGTGGGTAGACACTTGGCTTTCCACCTTCTGGCTCTTGTGAATAAATAATAGTGCAATGAACGTCAGCATAGAAATAACTGTGGTATGTTGCAGATATTTTCTCCTAATCTGTTAGCTGTCTTAACTATGTTTTTTGAAAATTTCATTTTTAGGTAATAAAATGTATCAGTTATTTCTCTTATTGTCCTTGTATTTTGAGTTATTCTTTTCTTTTTTTAAGATTTTATTTATTTATTTGACAGAGAGAGACAGAGAGGGAACACAAGCAGGGGAGTGGGAGTGGGAGAGGGAGAAGCAGGCTTCCTGCTGAGCAGGGAGCCCGATGCGGGGCTCCATCCCAGGACTCTGGGATCATGACCTGAGCTGAAGGCAGACACTTAACGACTGAGACACCCAGGGCCCCTGTATTTTGAGTTATTCTTGAAGACTCCCTATTAACATGTTCTAAGAGCCATAATGCCCAGTTCCATGAATTGTCTGGTACTCAGTAATTTAGGATGGACTGACTAAATATTACAGAAGGTAAACTTCAAAAATTAACTGCCAGACTTTATAGAATCTTTAAGGAGAGAAGCAGTATGTCCTAGCTGTAACTATAAAATTCAATGGTGTGCCCCAAATTCACAGTATATACTAATATTAACTCAAAATGCACCAGCCACCTAACTATAAGAGCTAAAAACCATAAAATTCTTAAAAAAAAAACAAAAAACCAGAAAAACCCTCAGGAGTTGGGGCGCTGGGGTGGCTCATTTGGTTAAATGTCCGACTCTTGATTTCGGCTCGGGTCATGATCTCAGGGTCATGAGATCGAGCCCTGTGT
The DNA here is from genome assembly GCF_964656455.1 of Halichoerus grypus. Taxonomy (NCBI): domain Eukaryota; kingdom Metazoa; phylum Chordata; class Mammalia; order Carnivora; family Phocidae; genus Halichoerus; species Halichoerus grypus. The sequence goes on along the minus strand of NC_135712.1, from coordinate 127,882,967 downwards.
CAGGCTCTGTGCTCAGCAGGGAATCTGCTTGGGATTCTCTCTCTCTCTCCCCTTCTCCCCCTCCCCCTGCTTGTGTGTGTCTACGCCCTCTCTCTCAAATAAATCTTAAAAACCCTCAGGAAGAAATCTTCATGACCTTGGATTCCTAAATATGACACCAAACACAGAGAAAAAATAAACTGGACTTCATCAAACTTAAAAAATTTTATGCATCAAAAGACATTATCAAAGGCGCCTTGGTGGCTCAGTCGTCAAGTGTCTGCCTTCAGCTCAGGTCATGATCCCAGGGTCCTGGAATCGAGTCCCACATCAGGCTCCCTGCTCGGCGGGAGGCCTGCTTCTCCCTCTCCCACTCCCCCTGCTTGTGTTCCTGCTGTCGCTCTCTCTGTCAAATAAATAAATAAAATCTTAAAAAAAAAAAAGAATAAAGTATAATAACCTGATAGAAAAAAATGATCAAAATACATAAAGGGGTAATTCCCCCCAAAAACATAAAATGACCCCTAAACATGAAATGATTTCAAACTTATAATTAGAAAAATGCAAATTTAAATACACCGAGACATCATTTTTTAGTTTTCAGATTGACAAAATTTAAAGTATAATGATCCCTCCTGTTGGCAAGGGTATGAGGAAACAGACACATACATTCCTGATGAGAAGGCACAGCCCCTCCTGAGATTTGGCAGTATCCAACAAAATCCTGTGTATGCATTTGCTTTTTGGCCTATCAGTTTCAATTCTAGGAATTTTCCCTGAAGGTACAACTCCAACAGTATGAACATCCATATGTCATGGACCATTGTTTGCAATTTCATACATAGGAGAGTGGTTGAATAAAATATGTTATATCCATAAAACAGTACTATGCAGCTCTGAAAGGAAAAAAGTAAGCTCTCTGAGCTGATCTCTGAACTGATGGATTGATCTCCAGGATATATTGTTAAGAGAAAAAGATTATCTATAGATTGTTACTCTAAAGAGAAGAGGAGGAAATATACCACAGAGCTGATCATTTGTGCAAAAGGAAACAGGAAAGATGTTTGCCAAACATAGGGAAAACTAGAAACTAATGAGACTGGTAACATAGGGTGAGGTAGAGATTGAAGAAATGGAAGGGATAGGGTTTGACACTAATCTGATTTTCCCTATTTTGAATAGTTTTGAGTATTAGAACTAAGTTCATGTTTCATATACTCAAAATTAACAAAGACAGGGGAGATGATGGGGGAAAAAATCCCAAATGGAATAATACAAATAAATAATGAACCTAGCTATTTCAGTTGAATAACAACCGTACTGAAGGGTGTAATGAGAAGAACTAACAAGTAATTTTGGAGTACAGGATTTTGACTATAAGGCTATTGATAAAAAGAACTATAAACCAACTTAAGACTAGAGACAGAGTATTGTACACAAATATTGTACTCTAGTAAATATTTGCTTATAGTATGGTTAGAACTATTCTATGTATTCTAGATTAGAGCAAATAAGTATATATGATGGTGATAATGAGAGTCAGGTTTTTCCATTGTTAAAGAATTAGAAATAAGGGAAAAGGGTGAAATGAACCTCTGTGGAGTTAGATTAGAATTGGTAGCTTCAGTATGGATTAAATGTTTTTAACATATATACAGGTAAGAAAATAGATATGTTTGTGTGTATGTGTATACATTCCTTAATTCAGTCTGTTGTGAAGGCCTTGAAGCCATGACACTTCTGAATATTTTTTGTCAATAAGGGAACCAAGGCTCTGCGGAGAAATGGCTAATTCTATGCTAGGGCAGGGAAAATGCAAAGATAATGCTTGGAACATCTTGTGGTGCCAGAAAGTAAGGAAGTGCTGAAAATTGGTGAGAACTTGTCACAAGGACATAGGAGGCAGCCTGTTGAAGGCTCCCCACTGGCCAAAACTGGGACAGTTTGAGCAACAAAATGAATAATAATGGATTTTATACCTTATAAAATAAGGTAGGAATCCATGATATAAAAAGTGAGAGTATATATACAACTGGGAAGAAGGGAAAGTTCTTTATTACAGTAGGATTCCATTTAATAAATGTAGACAATGATGGAATTACAAAAATCACCATTTAGTAACCATCACAGTAATAACTGTTTCAGGCAAGAGTTACCTAGTAAGCAAGAGTGTAAGGTACAGGTTATTTTACTAGTCTCAAAATTGACTTTCTCACAATTCTAGAGGGTTGAAGTCTAATATCAGGTGCTTGCAGGATTGGTTTCTGGTGAGGCCTCTCTCAGCCTGCAGATGGCTGCCCTCTTGCTGTTTCCTCATGGCCTTTGTGTGTGCTTTACTACGGGTGTTTCTATCTACCTCTTATAGGGACATTAGTCCTATTGGATTAGGGCTCCACCCTTATGTTCTTATTTAACCTTAATTACCGTCCTAAAGGCCCTGCCTCCAAATACACTCACATTGTGGGGGTTATGGCTTCAACATATGATGTCTGTAGCAAATATCATATGCCTCTTGATAAGATGTTTTGAGAAAGATACAATGTTTTGTGGTGTTTCCCCTCTCCCCAAAATGTGTTGCCTGAATCTAATTAGAAATATCAGACAATCTCAAATTGTAATTTTTAGGATAGGGATGCTACAAAATAACCTGCTTCTACTCTTGCAAAGTGTCAAGGCAATGAAAGACAAAAAGACTAAGAACTGTTCCAGATTTAAGGATACTAAAGAGAGACAATAGTTAAAAGCAACTGTGAGTCTGGATTGATTAAAAAAAAAGTTTATTTAATCGAATCAGGATTGAAAGAAGGCCCAAACACTGTAATTGGTTAACATATCTCTTAAATATCCCTTAGTCTAAAAATGTCCCCTCTTTCCCTTGTAGCTTATTGACAAAATCAGGTTGTTTGTCCTGTAGAATTTCCCACAGGCTAGAATTTGCTGAGTACATTCCTTTGAAGTAATTTAATATGCTCCTCTATCTCCGGTATTTCCTGTTTAATTTATGGGTAGGTTAAGAGCACTACCTGTACATTATCACTTCAGGAGATTTAAAAAAAAAGACCTGTTCCTGGGATCTCCACATCTTTTGGACCGACCATTTCTGTGGACTCCGATTTAATCGGTCTGGAGTTCCAGCTGTAGGAATTTTTGCAAGCTCCCCAGGTGATTTTAATGAGCAGTGCACATTAATGTGCCCTCTGGGTTGAGAACCATGGCTCTAGACCTAGTTACCACTGGTCATATTCAGCTTTAACTTTTTTGCTGGGATCCACATAGTACCGGTATTCTTTCTTTTTTTTCTTTATTGAAGTATAATTAACATACAGCCTTATATGAGTTTCAGGCGTGTAATATAATCCAGCAGTTCTATACATTACTCAGTGCTCATTAGGGTAGTATACCCTTAATCTTCTTTATCTATTTCACCCAATCATGTGTCCTGTCCCGCCTCCTCCCATCTCCCCCTCTGGCAACCACCAGTTTGTTATCTGTATTTAAGAGTCTGTTTTTTTTGTTGTTACGTTTTGGGTTTTTGTTTTTTTACTTATCTCTATTTTTGTTTGTTCATTTTGTTTCTTAAATTCCATATATGAGTGAAATCATATGGTATTTATCTTTCTCTATCTGACTTACTTCACTTACCCTTATACCCTTTAGGCCCATCCATGTTGTTGCAAATGGAGAAATGTCATTCTTTTTTATGGTTAATATTCCTTTTTGTATATATACCACACCTTTTTTATCCTTTTTTTTTTTTTTTAAGATTTTATTTATTTGAGAGAGAGAGCTCGAGAGAGCCCATGAGCAGGGGCGAGGGGGAGAGGGAGAGGCAGATTCCCTGCTGAGCAGGGAGCCCGATGCAGGATTCAGTCCCAGGACCCTGAGATCATGACCTGAGCCGAAGGCAGCTGTTTAACCTACTGAGCCACCCAGGCGCCCCTCCCCTTCCCCCTTCTAAAGCTGTAAAGCTCTTTGTTTAAATACTAGCTTCTTTTTTGCTGAAGCCAAAACATATAACACATAAAAGAAAGGCTGTTGTGTTTGAAGTTGGAGTGGGGTCTAGAACCTTTCCTGTTTTTCCAGCTCTGAAGGGGTGTTTGGTTTGATGCCTGCTGCACTATTATTCCATCCAGCTGAGCATGTTACAGTGTGGACCTAAGTGGACTTACACAGTGTTCCAGAAAAATACTGGCTGCCTTGTTCTCAACCAGCAGATCAATTAAAGAAACTTGGAGTCATTTGGTCACCTTTTGAAAATTCAGTACTTCTTCTAATGATAGTGTCATTTCTACAAATAATGGTTTGCAGATAGATGCCAGAAGTGCAAATTCTACCTTTTACTTGGAGTGTGTTTTATGTGTGTAAGCTTCTCTGTGTCAGTAATTACAACCACATCTAGGTGGGATTATTTAGTGCAGTTTACTTTTGGCTTTAATCAACAAGGAACTGCTTCTTAAATTGAGCAGGCCTGCTTGATTTCTATAAATCACTGTGAACCTACCGTTCCTGAATTGGAACTGCTGTCATTAGTATTGTCTTGTTGGAACTGCTGTGTCACTGTTGTTTTCTTCAGCCTGGTTATGCCTTTTTCACATTTATACAATGGCATTGTATAGTTTGACCCTTAGAGTTCCCAGATAACCCTGCTTTCCAATGCTATAGCTATTAAACAACTGTGGAGAGGTGCCTGGTTCTTTCAAGTTTAATACTGAGCACACTTAATTTTCTCGAGTGTTAGGTGTCTTTCTGTTTACTTGCAAGTGAAACTTAGAAAACTTTTATTGTCAAGAATTGACCTGAAAACTTTTAATAGCCCTTGTTTAGTACTCCTGAACTTTGTAGGGATGAAATATTTTCTGTTTTACCCTGTGGCTTGACTTCTGTTGGGTGATTTGAGCTACCGTTGCTGACTTGCTTTTTCAAATCAGATTTCTGTCCATGTGCTGAATTCTCAGTGACAGAATTTTTTTGTTCTTTTTCCAGGGACAGTTTATAAACCCATGGTGGTGACTCATTTTAGAAGATACTTACCTTTTAAAAGTAAAACAGTCTAATGTTTGAGTTTAATCCAGTCATGCCTTTCAACCTCATCCTCTAGGCCAGTGATGATCAACTTTGTGCATTAGACCCACCCTGGGAAGCTTTTAAAAATAAATGTTTTGGGGGCACCTGGGTGGCTCAGTCAGTTTTAAGTGTTCAACTCTTGATTTTGGCTCAGGTCATGATTTCAGGGTCATGAGATCGAGCCCCGTGTTGGGCCCTGCACTGAGCATGGAGCCTGATTAAGATTCTCCCTCTGCCTCTGTCCCTCAGTTTGCACTCGCTCGCTCGCTCTCTCAAAAAAAAAAAAAAGTTTTGATGTTTTAGCTCCATCCCAGACCTAATGATCCACACTTCTTAAGGATGGTGCCTGGACATTTGGATTAAAATGAAAAAAAAGGGGCGCCTGGGTGGCTCAGATGGTTGCGCGTCTGCCTTCAACTCGGGTCATGGGTCCGAGGGTCCTGGGATTAAGCCCCACATCGGGCTCTTGGCTCGGTGGGGGGCCTGCTTCTCCCTCTCCCTCAGCCTCTCTCCCTGCTCATGCTCTCTTTCTCTATATATATGTATCTCTGTGTCTCAAGTGAATAAATAAAATCTTTAAAAAATAATAAAATGGAAAAAAAAAACCTGTGTTAGTCTGCTCTGGCTACTATAACAAAATATAGACTGGGAGTCTTAGATAACACATTAATTTCTCACAGTTCTAGAGGCTGGGGAGGAGGGATGGGGAGAGGGAGAGGAGACACACACACATGCTCTCTGGTGTCTCTTATAAGGGCACTAATACCATCATGAGGGCTGTACCCTCATGACCTAATTACCTCACAGAGGCCTCATATCTCAATACTGTTAAACTGGGGGTTAGGGCTTCAACATATGTATTTGGTGGGGGCAATTCGATCCATAGCAATCCCCATATAATTCTAATTTGTATTAGAATTGAGAACTGATGTATAACAGTGCTTAGACTCAGAATATGAGTGAATCACCTGCTTATCTTGTTAAAACACAGAGTTGGGTTCAGTAGGTCTGTGATGGGGCCTGATGCATATAGGATCTATACTTAACTGAATTATTTGATATGTCCTAAAGATGTAAAAGTTTCTGCAGTTTTTAAATACATCCAATTAAAAACTCTGTAGTTTGTCTTAATGTCTGGGTAGGTCTGGGTCATTTAATGGAAGTAGAAGTGCATAGTAAAAACACTTACTTCATTCTAGCCGAATCAGCCTAGTCACATACAGATTAGATTTCTATTGCTCTGGCTTTTACCAGTGTTTATCTCTTGTTTAAAATGCTTCCTTGGCAGGTGTTAGCTATTCCCTGCTATCCATTTTTAATGGCTTACTTCAGGTCAATTTCCCTAGAATTCTGAGGGCTGTAACAGTCTTCCCCTCCTGAATTTTCAGACTTACTTGCATTGTCATGATTTGATTGCTGTATGGCAACTCTTGTATGTGTAATTTCTGGTATGACATGGCTCTCCAACTGAATTACTCATCTCTGCAAGGTATAGACTATGGACTGTGGTTGTCTGTGTGGTGTATTTAGTAAATGCTTATTGGTTTCATGAGTTAAATAATCCAAGGTGTAGATCTAATAAATGCCATTATTTGAAGCAAATGTAAAGCAGCTATGCAGAGATTAAGATATAGTTTAGCCCAGTATATTTTTAGCATGAGGTAGGAGATAAGCAAATAATACTTAGTATTTGGAACCTGGGACCATAGACAATAAACATTTGTAGTAACACATGAAGGACATACATTGCCTCTTAAGATGATTTACCTTCAACTAAATTTATGTGATTTGCCTGTACCTTATTCTCAAAATGAAAGCATTATTAAATCACTCAGAAATCGTTTCAAGCTGAAAACACTCTCCTCATTCAGCCAGAGAAGATGACGTTTGTATAATAGCATAATAATAAATATATATATATACATATAATAGCTGCCAAACTTTTCCATAGCAGCTGCACCTTTTAACAGCTCTGCCAGCAATATATGAAGGTTCCAGTTTCTCTGTATGCTCTCCAACACTTGTTACTGTCTTTTTTACCATAGTCATCCTAGTGGATGTGAAGTGCTATCTCATAGTGGTTTTGATGTGAATTTTACTTATGACTAATGATGGAAGATCTTCTCATATGCTTATTGGTCATTTTTATATCTTTGTAGAAATATACAGATCTTTTACTCATTTTAAAATTGGATTATGTTTTTTTATTATTGAATTTTGAGAGCTTTTTTTTTTTTTTTAAAGATTTTATTTATTTGACAGAGAGAGAGGGAACATAAGCAGGGGGAGTGGGAGAGGGAGAAGCAGGCTTCCTGCTGAGCAGGGAGCCCGATGCGGGGCCCGATCCCAGGACCCTGGGATCATGACCTGAGCCGAAGGCAGACGCTTAACGACTGAGCCACCCAGGCGCCCCAATTTTGAGAGCTTATATATGGTAGGTACAGGCCCTTTATCAGATAAATGACTTGCAAATATTTTCTCATTCTGTGGGTTGTCTTTTTCACTTTTTTTTTTAAAGATTGTATTTATTTATTTGACAGAGAGAGAGACAGTGAGAGAGGGAACATAAGCAGGGGGAGTGGGAGAAGGAGAAGCAGGCTTCCCGCCAAGCAGGGAGCCCAATGCAGGGCTCGATAGAAGGACCCTGGGATCATGACCTGAGCTGAAGGCAGTCACTTAACCAACTGAGCCACCCAGGCGCCCCCCTTTTTCACTTTCTTGATGGTGTCCTTTGCATCACAAAAGTTTTTAATTTTGATGATATTCAGTCTTTTTTTGTTTTTTGTACTTTTGGTGCCATGTTAGGAAACCATGGTCAAGATTTAAGCCCAAGTTGTCTTCTAAGAGTTTAGTAGTTTAAGCTCTTACATTTAGGTCTTTGATCCATTTTGAGTTAATCCGTGTATATGGTGTGAGGGAAGGATCCAGCTTTATCCTTTTTTTGTATGGATATGTAGTTGTCACAGCACCATTTGTTAAAAAGAATATTCCAATATTCTTTACCATGGTGAATAGCATTAGTATTTAGCATGTAAGACAAGCTAGAAATCTAGTGTAATTCTTTGATATATGTGTCTAGTTCATTATCCTGTACTGTTATTTTTACCTAGAGGTGCTTCTGTTCCTACACCCCACCACCCTTGTCCAAGCTACATTTTATCTCTTGTTTAGACGTATGTAATAGTGTCCAAACTGGTGTGTTTTCACCACTCTTATTCTGTTTTTTTTTTTTTTTTCATTTTCCAACTTGTGCCTTTTATTTATTTACTTTTAAGACCACAGTGCAAGGCCTTCCATTTGCCCTTAGGATTAAGACAGAAATTCCATAATTGACCCATAGGGCCCTGTAGGATCCTCACCTACTTCTTTAGCCTTTTTTTTCTTTATATGTCCTCCTGATTTTTTCAATCTAGATAATTCTCAGAAGAATATTTCCATATGTTTTTTTCTACCACAGCTACCAACATGCCTGCCTCCTTCTCATGTTACTCTGCCTTCCCATCTGTAACTGTGGATGAACTGTCTACAAATATGTCAGATTCCATCCCCTCTCATTTAGTCAGGAACATCACTTTATCAGTTGTCCCATCTCTCTTCTGAATTACTGGTTTTTCCTCTGTCAGATCATTCTGATCAGCATATAAACATGCTGTTATTTCTTTTATTGGGGAAAAAAAAAAAAAACCCAGCTCTTGAAACCTACACTCCATTCTGGCTAAAATCCATTTCTCTGCTCCTTTTCACAGCAGAACTGGAAAGGATTATCTATATGTGCTGTCTCCACCTTGTCTCCTGCTGTTTTCTCTGAAACCACTCCTGTCTGATTTTTGTTCACCACCACTCCATTGAAACTGCTCTCTTTATCTCTATGTTGCCAAGGTCAGTGGTCAGTTCTCAGTCCTCATCTTAATGTTTCGCTAACATTTGACCTAGCCATTTACACCCTCTTTGAAATACTTATTTCACTTGACTTCTCTTTTGGTGCTCTTTTTACCTCACTGGTTGCTTCTTCTTGGTCTCTTCTCTTGGTTACTGCTCATCTCTGATTGCTATGTTGGGAGAAGGCCCTATGGTCAGCCCATAGATCTCTTCCCTTTCTTCTGTGCTGGTATGGTTTATTCTCAGTTTTAATACCATTTATATGTTCATGGCTACCCACACTTGTATCTCTAACCTGGACCTCTCCTGTATGTACACATACCTGCCTACCGCCTGGACATATCTACCTAGAGATCTAATGGCTAGTTCCTTTGCTTTTTTTCAGGTATCCGTGCCCAAATGCCACCTTACTGGAGAGGTCCTCCCTGCCCCCCCCCAATATAAGTTGAAGCAATTCCTCCCCTACTTATCCTTCCTTTTTAAATTGTTTTCTGGAGCATTATATAGTATATTATTTATAGTCTTTTGTTTCTTATTGGTATATAGCTTCATGAGGCTAGTCTTCTTACCTTTTGGTCAGTGCCAACAACAGTGCCTGGCACATAATAAACATTGATTATGTGTCTAAAGATGGAATGAGTAAGTGAATAAATGCTGGCTTTCTTTTAGTACTTCATTTTGCCATGCACCCCCCTTTCCTGGGAACTTTGTACACTCAGTTCCCTCACTTCTTCCATCCCTTCCCTTAGGCAGCTTTCAATTCTGTAAGCATCACTTCTCATGAAAATTTCCCTGTCCGGATTGCAGTCTCTGTGTAAGCTCTCATGCCCATGGACTTCTTCATTGTAGTGATCATTTTCAGTTTTCCATTAGTGCTGTCTTTGATAACATTTGTCCCCTTCCTCTTCCCTCCTCCCCTTCAAGCTGTTTTTGCTCATTGTTAATACTAAGGGCCTACCACAGAGTCAGATTCTCAATAAATAACAGTGTTTGTTGAAAGAGTAAATGAGTGAACAAATTACTCTTATACGCCATAGAAGTAATGATCGATTTGAACTACTAAAGATAACATTTGCTTAAAAAGAAAACAGGATTAAAATTCAATAATTTCCATAATTTTAGGTTGAAATAGAATCTAGTAGGCATAAATCTAGTTGAGATTGCTGCCTTTGTAGCCTCCCCCTATTAATAGCAATCCTTTCAGTGAAATCCGTCCTCATCATATGGCTGTCTAGCCTTTGCCAGAACACATCTAGTGCTCTTCATTCTAACTCCAGAAGTTGGTTGGCTAGAAACTCACCCTTTGGTTTTGGTGTTTCCCTCTTTCACATGGCAGCTTTTCATATATTTAGAGAGTTATCATCATCCCTTCAGTGTCTTGCCCATTATTAAGCAAAATAGTCTTACTTTCTTCTGTTGAGATTTTCAGCTCTTTTGGGCCCATGGAATGCTCATGAAGGATTTTATGGAGAGTGTATTCCAACATAGACCCTCTCTCTCTCCCTTTTTTAAGATTTTATTTATTTGCGAGAGAGAGCATGGGAGAGAGCACAAGCAGGGGGAGCAGCAGAGGGAGAGGGAGAAGCAGAGCCTGATGTGGGGCTCGATCCCCAGACCCTGAGACCATGACCTGAGCCGAAGGCAAATGCTTAAGCAGCTGAGCCACCCAGGCGCCCCAGACCCTGTCTTCTGTAACGACTACCAAAAGATTCCTTTAAAAAGATTTTAAAAGAAAGGCTCTTGTACTATGTATTGGGTACTTCGGATGGCAATTTCCACTGTATCGATAGAAAAGTACGTTTTATTTTTTTATTTTAATTTTAATTTTTTTTTTTTTTTAAGATTTTATTTATTTATTTGAGAGAGAGAGAATGAGAGAGACAGCACATGAGAGGGGGGAGGGTCAGAGGGAGAAGCAGACTCCCTGCCGAGCAGGGAGCCCGATGTGGGACTCGATCCAGGGACTCCAGGATCATGACCTGAGCCGAAGGCAGTCGCTCAACCAACTGAGCCACCCAGGCGCCCTTAATTTTAATTTTTAAAATTATTTATTTGAGAGAGAGATAAAGAGCACAAGCGGGGGTGGTAGGGGGAGGAGAGGCAGAGGAAGAAACAGACTCCCCACTGAGCAGGGAGCCCAACTTGGGGCTGGACCTCAGGACCCTGGGATCATGACCCAAGCTGGAGGCAGCTGCTTAACCGACTGAGCCACCCAGCTGCCTCAAAAAGTACATTTTATTTATTTATTTTTTAAAAAGATTTTATTTATTTATTTGACAGAAAGAAACACAAGCAGGGGGAGTGGGAGAGGGAGAAGCAGGCCTCCCGCCGAGCAGAGAGCCCGATGCGGGGCTCCATCCCAGAACCCCGGGATCATGACCCGAGCCGAAGGCAGACGTTTAACTGACTGAGCTGCCCAGGCGCCCCCCAAAAAGTACATTTTAATAAAAAATTATTGCAAATCTAACTTTACTCACTTTGATTGGTATTTAGTTCTGTATTGAACTAACTGTACTGGTGAATATACATGTGAATATTAAATACTTTTTGGAGAAAAATAGCTATTTCAGCCCTTATTACTAGTGGGTCAAGTGCTTTATTAATGGATGTAATCTTCACACAACTTTGGCACTATTATCCCTATTTTATATGTGAAGAAATTGAGGTACAGGAATCTTAAAAATAAAAGATTTTATTAATCTCATTGTCACTGTAGGTAATGTAAATATATTTGATCCTTCTTAATTTTGCTTTAAGATCTCACAAGATAAAATAAGCATGTCACACTGGTTTAGTTCTCATTGTTTTTAAGTGTCAAGTATTTTTGCAGGGTTTCTCCAGTCTTTAATTTAGGGATGGTTCAGTTAAATCTTTCCCGTCCTACTTTGTTTTATAGGTTTGAAATAAGGACATTCAGTGGCTCTAAAACGTGTACAACTTTTATGAAATTTCCAATATTTTCTTTAAGGTTTTGCATTTCTTAATTACGTAAAAATATGCTTTAAATAATTTCAAGATTTTGTTTTGTATGAAAGGTAATCTGTCTCCAGTTTCCTCAGAAATTTTGGCTACTAATATCTTCTCATTAAAAGTAGAAAAATACTTCCACTTCTTGCTTTAAAGTACTTAAACATTCAGGAATGCCTTTTAAATAGATGAGATTAGAAAACATGTATGTATTTGATTGTTCCAGAACTCAGTTACACTGAGGGAGTACTTTTTTTCCCACAGCTATTTACTATTTTTTGGAGTAGTGTAAAGATTTTTTTATGTACACAGACCTCTGTAATGACAGCATACAGGTCTCTATTATTGTCTTAGAATAATAGAAACTTAAGGTTATTCTTCTTTGATCAATCTCATTTTTTTTTTAAGATTTTATTTGTTTATTTGACAGAGAGACACAGGGAGAGAGGGAACAGAAGCAGGGGGAGTGGGGAAAGGGAGAAGCAGGCTCCTCACTGAGCAGGGAGCCTGATGCGGGACTCGATCCCAGGACCCTGGGATCATGACCTGAGCCGAAGGCAGATGCTTAAGGACTGAGCCACCCAGGTGTCCCAATCTGATTTGTTGTCTTAAAGAAGTGTTGTGTCAAAAAAATTTTAGGGAAATATTTTATCCTAAAAATGTTGATTATCCAAGGTTGAAAACATTCCATCTGAAAGCTTAAAGACGTGTGTCTTGGCAGTAAGATGATCACTTACTTCAGTTTCAGTATTATTTTACAGTTTCAGTATTTTAATCAGTGGATGTGTAGGAACTGAAATGTTTTCTTCGCTAAAGTTTCTGTGGGGAGATTTTGTCTTCCTTTCTCCTACTTATTCAAAACTTTTTTTTTTTTGTCTATAAAGATTAATCTGTCAGCTTAGGACCCAAGACAAGTCTGGATTGGGGATTTATTTCTGGAAGTGTGTTAAATAAACACTTTTCTGTAGATACTTGCTTATGAAGCTGCATCAAGTAGATACCATGGTTACCACCATTTCTGTGATTTACTCTGCTTGTTCACAGCCCCTTCCCTAACTGTGCATCCTCTGCTTGTGTGGTCTCTCTTTTGCTCTTTGTTTTCCTGCTAGTTTGGGAATGGGTTTTTAAATCTGACTTGCTGTCCTGGTGCTTATGTAGAGTAGTCAGGTGTTTTTCTGGACAGTTAAGAAATGGGCTAACCAACAGGAGTAGTTAAAATGGAGAAAGCTTAGCTGTTCTCTGTCTTTCCTGTTAAACATAATGAGTTTAGAGGATTATGACTACATGTAATTCTCAGGATCTGCTAGACGGGACATCTGTTTTACTTTTTACTCATTACATTGCTGTAGAAATAGCATCTTTTTTATTTAATGTGGAAATTATTTTGTATTCTAGCTGGCACTGGTGGCTTGATTTTTCAGATGTGCTTTCTGGAGAATAGTACATGGTTAGTAGAAAATTATCTTATGAGAACTAGATACTTATTATTCTCAAAATGTTTGTTTTCTAACTGGAAACTAAGTTTCTGTGAACATTTGGATTTTCATTTATTCTAGACTGCATTCCAATTTTTTGGTATATTCAAATATTTTTCCTTTGGTTTTATTTACTAGGTTGCACGTTTTCAAAAAATTCCTAATGGTGAAAATGAGACAATGATTCCTGTATTGACATCAAAAAAAGCAAGTGAATTACCCGTCAGTGAAGTTGCAAGCATTCTCCAAGTAAGTGCTTGGTGGGAAGGAAGGGAATAGATAGTAAAATCAGTCATTTAGACATAGGTAAATGCCATCCAATAGAATTTTCTCTGATGACATAAGTGTGGTGTTCTGCGTTGTTCAGTACAGTAGCCAATAGTTAAATATGACTACTGAGTACTTGCAGTGTGGATATTTAGGTAAGGAACTGAATTTAATTTTATTTAATTTTTATTCTTTAAAATTTAAATGGCTGCACGTGGCTAGTGTTTACCTGATTGGACAGTGCAACTCTAGGTCATTAGCATTGCGAGGAGCTATTAATGCTGTGTAAGGATTAGTTGGATTAATAAAATAATCAATTTATTAACATAACTAGAGTTAGGAGTTTATCAGTTTTTTGTGTTTTCTAAAGTGAAAGGTAAGTACAAGATAGGGCCTGCAAGTAAACTTTAATTGCTTATGAAATTTAATCTCTTCCTAGTTTTAAAAGCACAATCTAATGTAACATGAATACTTTTTTAATTTTTCCTTCAAAATTCCTGTATTTTAATGATGGCATTAAAAACATTGGATATATATTTTTTGAGGGTTTTTGGTTGTATTTATATTGTTTTAAAACCATTTATTTTAAATATTTTTAAGTGTTGCGAGACTGTTATCAAACTCTATTGTAAAGCTTTTGGCCAGAGAAACTGATTATTTTAGGGATGCAGGTAATTTCATTCTTAAATGATAGTTATGATAATAAATCATGAGAGACAATGACTCTTCTAAGTTTCCCAGATCCAATTCCAACATGGTTGGGGGGCGCTTCTCCCACACATAACACCAAGCAATTCTTGGACACCCAATAATTTAACTCAATTCCAACAATATCTACCCAGAGATAACATCAGATTCCATAGGTTAAGGGTTCAGCCCTAGAAGACTGCCTCTTACTCCTGACTTCAGAAGTCAGTCACAGGCCCCATGCTGTTACCTATGCTTCTGACCAACCCGCTACAGATTAGAGGTTCCTCCTTAGGTTCATTTAATTTTCTAGAGTGGCTCACAGAGCTCAGGGAAACACTTAACGTTTACCAATTTATTAAAGAGATATGATAAAGGATATAAATCAACAGCCAGATGAAGAGATACATAGGTCTGGGATGGGGAAAAGGCCTAGAACTTCCATGCCCTTTCCAGGTATACCATTCTCCCTAGTCTCCATGTTTTCACCAACCTGGAAGCTCTCCAAACCCAGTTCTTTTGGGCTTTTATGGAGGCTTCATTGCTTAGTCATGGTTGACTGAGTCATTTGCCTTTGGCTGATTCAGCCTTCATCCTGTCTCTCTCCTCCTCAGAGGTGAGGGAGAATGGTGGTGGGGGTGCTGGGACTGAACCCTGTAATCATGTGGTTGGTCCTCTTGTCTATCAGCTGCTGCTCTTGGGTGGGGTCCAAAAGTCACCTTCATTCACACAACAAAAGACACCTTTATTGCCATCATCCCAGGAAATTCCAAGGGTTTTAGGAGCTGTGAGCCAGTAACCCTGGAGGAAGACCATATACAAATGAGGAATATGTTTTGGGCATCTGAATGACCAGATAACATATACATTTCTTAATAAATCACAATATCGCAGTGACTGAAGAATGTAGGTGGTGTTCATAGAACATAATTATTTTTAGTAATTTAGGAACCACAAATTATCTGCTTGAAAGAATTACACAGTCCAAGAGTAAAAAGTAATACCAATCTGAGGGTTTTGATAGGCTCACAGAACAAAAAAGGCAGTTATGGTCCATTGAATGTTCTTTTGGAGAAACTAATTTTAGAAAATAAAACAATGAAAGCAAAGAAAGCTAATTAAAATGTACTGATACTTTGCTTTCTGTAAGTCATGTGGCTGGTTTTTGTTTATTTCTCTCTTCCCAGAGAAAATCATAAGTTTTTTGTTTATTAAACTATACCTTATTGCTTACATTTTTTTAAAAAATGTGCTAATATAATATTGTATGTTACCTATACATCAATAATTTTTTTTTAATCAAGGTGTAATTTACATGAAATATAATGTACCCATATTAACGGAACAGTTTGCATTTTGGCAAATGTTAACCACCATCAGAATTAAGATATGGAACACTTTCATCACTACTAGAAGTTCCTCAGGTCCCTCTGCAGTTAATCTAAGTAGATTTTTGCTCTTGGCCCCAAGCAACCACTGATAATGCTTTTTGTTACAACAGATTAGTTTTGACTGTTGTGTAAGTTCTTATAAATATGAACATACAATATGTACCCTTGTGTTTTTCTTCTTTTGTTCTCTGCTAACATTTTTAGTAACTTTTATATGTAAAATCTAATAGGCTGATCTTCAGAATGGTCTAAACAAATGTGAAGTAAGTCATAGGCGAGCCTTCCATGGCTGGAATGAGTTTGATATCAGTGAAGATGAGCCACTATGGAAGAAGTATATTTCTCAGGTGAAATATTTTTATTTCCTCCTCTGCTGTGTAATTTACATGTATTTTTGTTAGTGTAGTTGTTTACTTTTGTGCAGTTTTTTTTTGTTTTGTTTTGTAGAGAAAGGAAATAATTTGTAAAAAATGTTTTTTACCTACATTTTTTCTGTTAGAGTTTACTGTTAAGTTGGAACTTCTGTAATTTTTAGTGGGTGCAAATCTTTACGAATGTATAACATGGAATAATACTGTGAACAGTAGTTTCCTTTACAGATGTCTACCTTACATTTGTCTTATAAGGAATGCTAATATTTTTTTTAAATTTTTTTATTGTTATGTTAATCCCCATACATTACATGGGAATGCTAATATTTTTTAAAGTAATATAGCCAGCTTAGAAAATGTAGTAAAAATAAGGTAGTTTGAATCCAGACTGCTTGAGTACAAATTCTATCTTTATTTCTTACTAGCTCTATGATCTTTATTATCCTTTTAGTCTTATCTATAACATGAGGATAATAATTTTAGGAGATAGTAAGCTATCAATAAACAATAGCCATTTTTAATTATATTTTGTCAATATCCTAATCTTTTCAGAAAGACTTATTGTAGGATTTTCTTTTAACTGTAACAAGTATGTTAATGTGAAAAGTTCCAAGAATCCTATGGCCAGTTTTCACCTAGTAGGGTTAGTTTGCCAAACAAGTTCTTTTTATTTTTACTTATTTATTTTTTAACAAGTTCTTTTTAGTAAAGGAAACTTTTAAGCCTTCTAAGTACAGGTTTTTTTTTTTTTTTTTAAGATCTATGTGTAACTTTTCTAAAGGGCCTTAATGGGCCCAAATTTATCAGTCTTAATTTTGCAGATGAGTTTGTTTAAAGTGGAAAAACTGAATTTTTAGAGATTAAAAGAACCTTGTGTGTGTGTATCTGTCATGTGTTTGTAGAATATTTTTTATATGCATGTTTGTATTCTCACATTTACCACATATCCACATTACCTAAAACTTTAGGAAGTTCATTCTAGATTTATAAACTATAGTGATTGGACTTATTATTAGGCAGTATAATTTAATGTTTTACTTTCTTACTCCTGTTTCAAAGCTTGACTACCTGCATCATGGGATTGCTGTGAGAATGAAACAGAAGTAGTGTAATGTAGTTAAACACAAGCAGCAATTAACAGTAAATATCAATTGTTAATCATAAAGCACTGGGTGAGTCTGTTCCTCTACAAAGAACACTGAGTTTGTTGCTTTGCAAACATTTGTCTGGAGCCTGCCATTAATCAAGTGGCGTGCTTGCTACTTTGGCATAGGTATTTTAGAGGTCGTAATAAAAAAAGCCCATGGGTCTTGTCCTCAAATTGTGATGATAAGAGCTAACATTTGAAGTGGCTTTTATGGTTCACACAGTGTTTTAATATACATTCTTAGTTAATCTTTATCACAGTCTTGGTATAAGGTAGTATTTTCCCAGATGAGGAACTTGGGTCATACACAAGTGACAGGAGCTGGATTTAAACCCAGGTACTCTGACTCAGTCAAGTGTGTGTGGTTTGTCAACCCTGAACCACATTGCAGTTGTAGTTTTAGTTTGTTAGAGTAGTGATTTTCAATCTTCTAGGCGTTAGAATCATTTGGGGAGTGCCTTAAAAGTGCTGAAGCCTGGGCCCTATGCCCGGAGATTCTGATTTAATTGGTCTGGTGTGAACGTAGGCATATTTTAGAAGTTCTTCACATGATTCTGATGTGAAGCAGGGTCGGAACCCCTGTGCCAGGGAATGGAGCCATATAGGGAGGGGGAGGTGATGGCATCTAACCTTGCTGCTGTGGTATCTAGGGGCTGGGGTTCTCTGGTGGGATGAATTCTTTGTAGCCTGGTTACTTTGCACCTTTAACAGTGATTGGCACCACTTCATCAGAGGAAGAGGTTCTGGCAACAGAGCTCTGATGTTTAAGGAGTAGGATGTCCAACTGGGAGAATTTAGGGTGGCTCTGGTGCTTGGTCATTTAAGTGCTGCCTAGTTGGGTTGATGGTGTGGTTCTGTTTCTTTAGATACTAATGCCTCTGCCAGATAGATAATAGGAAAACCAGCATTTGGAAAATCTTCAGCTTCTGTGGAGTGGATCTTATTGTTGGTTCTTAGCTACGATTATTCCTGGGGCATGTGGGTCAACCACGGAATTGTAATCTGTGCTACTTATTAAGTATAAGATATTTGGATCTCATAATTTAGGTGTTGTACCCAGTGTTAACCTAAATTTTTATCTTAAAATTCATTTTCCACTTATTCTAGCCTCAGTAGAAATGCAGACCAGCTATATTTATTAAATTAATGTACCAAAAATATACGTGTACCATAAGGAATTGGTAAATTCTTAGTTTTAAGTATTGATATTTAATTTTCTTTTCTTCTGAAAAGGAACTGTTATGAAGCGGTGACTTTTAAATGTAGTTAAGTGTAAATACTTTTTTTGTTAATTAAAAAGACATACAAAATCTCATTCAAATGTAGACTCATAATTTTCTAATCATGCCTCAGTAGTTTATTTTTTTAAGTTTTTGTTGTGATGCAACACAACTACCATTCATACAAAACTGTTGAATTGCTGTTTGTTTTCACTTTCAGTTTAAAAATCCCCTTATTATGCTGCTTCTGGCTTCTGCAGTCATCAGTGTTTTAATGCATCAGTTTGATGATGCTGTCAGTATCACTGTGGTAAGAAAATATATATATTTTTAAACTATTGGATAATCGTTTAAAATTAGGATTGGCTTTTATTTTGGAAAATGAATTGAGAAGTGCCTAATGTTTCTTCAGGTTTTTTGTTAATGTCCAAATTCTGCATTTTGTTGCAGTAATTTCAAGTAATGTTCAACGGTCTGTGATTGGCACTCATGAGAATTATTTAACAACCTTATAATTTTACAGATATGGAATATTTTATAAATTTCTGGTTAAAATTTTAATTTAGTTTACTTTCTATTGAGAATGTTTTGACTAATTGTGAACTGAAGCCTGATGATTATGAAATTAAAAATATTATGTAACAGTGAACACTCTATATACTATGTAAGATTTTACTCTTTCTGGCTAAGCTGTTCTTGCTTTCATTGAAAGTTTCCTCTTCTTTTTTTTCTTGTCCTGTGTTATATTGTGGTATAAAAATTTATAGCAAGTACAAGCATTGATTAAAGCAGATATGTTTACGCGTAAGAACACAGTAGAAATTAATATAGAGCTGCAGTTCTTGAGCTCTTGCTTGTGGACTCCCAGGTGTCTGTAAGACCCTTTCAGGGAGCATGTAAGGTCAAACTGTTTATGTAATACTCAAACATCATTTTTGCTTTGTATGTTTGCATCAGTGGTGAAAGAGCAGTGGCAGGTAAAACTGAGTGTTGACTCAAGTCAGAATAATGGCACCAACCTGTACTAGTGGGCATTGTTTTCTTTCATTGTTTCTCTTAGGAGTGTTTTTCATAATGCAGTAAAAATTAATTTCATTAAATCTTGACAGTTGAGTATATACCTTTTGAATATTCTGTGTAATAAAATGGGAAGTATGCATAAAGGACCTACGTATATTGAGGTACAATGGTTGTTTCAAGGAAGGGCGATTGTGGTGAGCTGAACTAGGCTTTACTAGAAAGAATGAATGATAGACAAACTTGGTTCTTAAGACTTGAATAACTGGCATGCTTTTTTTTAGGAAGTGAGTGAAATGATGAAATACTATCACTTCAAGAAAAATAAAGAACATTTATTGCCAGTGATAAAATTCAGGCTTTCAAGTGATAGAATTTTGCAAAATATTTATGAATTACTGTGCGCTAAATAGCTTCCCAATATTTAAGACTTCATTCTAAAGAGATCAGTAGTATTTCAATGAATATCATTTTTTTTACTATTATGAAATGTGTCAGCACTTGAAAGATTTGAATAACCAAGTAAATCAATATTTTCTAAACGACCAGTGTAAGATGTTACAATGTTTTCAGTGATCAGAGATCCATTCAAATTGAAAATAGATCAATAGATTTTACTATAATTATGAAAAGTTCATTGATACAGCTTAGATTCTATTTGCAAATTACTCTAAGTAACTAACACTTGTCTAATTTGGGTGTAGTAGCTAAGAAGAATATCCACAATCTGAAAAGGCTTTTAAAATACTCCTTCCTTTTCCAACAATATCTGTATGAGATTAGGTTTTCTTCCTATACTTCAGCCTATACTTCAGCCTATACCTAGGACAATAGATTAAATGCAGAAGCAAATGTGAGAATCCAGCTTTGTATTAAGGCAGACATCAAAGATAGAAAAACTGAAAACACTTGCACTTTTGTCAGAAATTTTTTTTATTTGGGAAGTGTATTTTTCATAAAAAATGTTGTATGTATTAACATGCAATGGTTTTATTACTTTTTAGATGAATTAATAAGGAGGAATTAAAACTGAGCAATTAAAAAAGTATTAAATTATCGTAAATATCAGTAGGTTATATCCCACATAAAAGCTGGTCCTCAGTTTGTAAGAACAGAAAGGGATCTTGAGATCAAATTTGAGAAGTTGTCCTAGGGGAGGCAAGGCACTGTTGGCTGTCAGTTTTTCCCCTAAGGCAGAGTTGTGATTTCTTCCCCAGTTGATCTCAGTGCTTAGTGTCTGGTATCTGGGGACTGCAAATAGAGTTAGAAAAATAAAACATGATTCACAGTTATTTCTGAAGTTGCAATTTCAGCTTTAAAAGGTTATTTTTTTGTTTTGTTTAGGCAATACTTATCGTCGTCACGGTTGCCTTTGTTCAGGTGAGTAGGTGGTCTACTTTGTCAGCATGAAAGTGGTATTTTAGTTAATTGCTTAAAAAAACTGAGGTGGCTTATGAGAAAATCTTTGGTTATTGGGGGATGGTAATACTGGTCAGAACAATTCATTCTTTGTTTTTGAAATGATTTCAGAAACTTAGTTCTCCAGGGAACTTTGTGGAACTAACTTGACTGCTTTGATTTAGATAGTAGCATGAAGAAAATGTAGTTTTTTATTTGATAAAATTAAAGATAACTGAAGCAGATGGAAACAAAAAGCACAGTAATAGAAATAAAAGCCAGCAACAGGTTTAAAAATTTTTTTCAATTAAAAAATTGGGCCAGGTTTAAATTCCTCATTTCCTACACAGAAAAACGTTCTGATCTGGATCAAATTTCCAATTCAGCATAGACATTGAAACAGTAAATAAAACATATGATGAGGGAACTCCTTTTAAAAATGAAATGTGAATATCAATGTGGAGATAATGTCAGGATTTTTATCGCAAGTGTAGGCATATATAAAAACGTAGGCTTAGTTTTATGTTTATTTAATATCTGATAACTTCATATTTTAGAACAATGTTGGCAGGTCTCATTTTATTAGCTAAAAGTTTTAAAGCATAGTTCATAAGAATAGAAGGATTGGGGCACCTGGCTGGCTCAACTGGGTGACTCTGGATCTCAGGGTTGTGAGTTCGAGCCCCACATTGGGTGTAGAGATTACTCAAAAATAAAATAAAAAAAAAGACTTCTCGTTTAGA
Organism: Halichoerus grypus; assembly: GCF_964656455.1. NCBI lineage: Eukaryota > Metazoa > Chordata > Mammalia > Carnivora > Phocidae > Halichoerus > Halichoerus grypus. The sequence goes on along the minus strand of NC_135712.1, from coordinate 127,861,362 downwards.
GGAAAATGTTATGTTTGATACTCAAGTTCATGTTGCTTTGACTCTTAAGACTATATTTTAAGTGATTGTGGTTATTTTCGCATCTGTGGTTAATTCCTTGGGTATTTCCTATAATTATCCAGGCTTTCTATGGCAATCTCTAACTAATAAGTTATTAGTTTACAGTAACCCACTGTAGAAAAGTCTGTTGTAATCAGATTATCTGCAGCAAGTTTGTGAGCTCCATCAGTAGACCATCAGGGATTCTGTTTCCAGGGAATCTTTTTGCTTAGAACAGACAAAAGTTGCGCTGGGGCAGGTGGAGCTAGTTAGTCTAGCAGAGGTCCTTCCAGGCTGGTCATCATTCAAGGCAGCTCTTCATTCAGACATTCAGGTGGTACTATCCACTCAACCAGTAACTGGAACCCTCTTGCATCTTTAATAATGCTTGAGAAATACGGAGTGACTTTCTTCAGAGGGATTCCTGCAGTATTATTACTATGGATAAGAGGACCTTTGCTTGTTCTGTTGGTGTGTAGAGAGCACCTACCTCAAAAAAACCTACAAAATTGTGATTTTAACATAGTGTGGGATTTTCCACAAAGATTGCATGTTATACACTGTGAATGCAGTGGCAGAAACTATCTGCTAAATATCTCTGTGATAGGTTCAGTTGATGGAAAACTCCAGAAAGAATTGAAACATTTATGAAAAGCCCAGTTTCAGATTGGTAGGTCTGGTTTCTTACACATACATGAGCCTTTTACCCAAATGTGCCTTGAAACCAACAAAATATTCTGTATAAACTGCAATTAAAAACCCTCTCTAAAAGATCCTATTTGCTGCCACTTGAACTTATTATAGTGCTTTGTCAGAAAACTACCAAAACTCTGAAATTGTCAATGATTTGTCTTATTTAATATTTGTGTTTTTATCTGGGTTTTAGGAGGAGAGTGCTTGTATATTTTTATATTTATGTCTACCCTTTTTTCCCTCTCTTTCAAAAATCTCCATTTCTCACCCCATTGTATACCCTCACAGCCATGAAAATAGCTGTTCTATATCGTCATACATTGATGCCACCTTACAATAAACTTAAAATATAACTTTTAAGTGTTCATTAGAGATGGCTGTCAGGTTTTTAGTGACATGTTAAAAGGTCATTTTGATACAGAAGTATCTCTGTAGTTGTAGGGAGTGAAGCCTAAGAAATCTGAAAAGGGAGGTAAAGATTGGGCAGCTTCTATGTCATTTATTACTAGGATCTAGAATTGGTGAGTGTTTTCTAGCCTTCTATGGAATTTTTGGGTAAAATTTCCAAATTCCTTAATATCCTTGTTATGGTTGGGGGAGGGGTATCTTAGAATTTTCATATTATAGATTTGCCTTACTCTCATATTTGTTCCTCTTGCCTAAGTAAATACTCATTTAATTCTAAGTTACTCTTACATAGCTTTGCATTTGCTATTTCAAAAAGTTTGTGATGGGTATGAAATTTTGAATAGTACTAGCACTGCAGTCATTTCAAAACACTCCCCAACTTTCACTCCCACTACTCACCCTCTCCATTTTTAAACTTAGATCAAAAGATTGGTGTATTTAGTGCAGACATGAGACAGAAATAGCAGTGATGTTACGTGAAGCAAGACTGCCCATGGAAACGTGGACTAAGTAGTATGGTGAGATGAAAGATGTCTCTGACCCTCAGCTTTGATTATATGCATAGAGAAAGGCTGGAGCATCGCAGACTTGGGGCTCCTGAGAATGTCCTCTTTTGGATAATTCAGGGTGATGGGAAAGGTGTCTGTGAAAGTAGTGCCAGCCACAACTCACTCTTATTTAACAGATGTTCTTTCTAAACAAACTTCATAAACCTTTGCAGTAAGCATGTGCTTATATCCTCAAAGCAGATGTTGCTTGCAGTTAATTGTCTTTGACTTCTTTGGTCATTAAACACTAAAAGTAAAATTATCTTAATCATGAGGCTCAATGATTTTAACTTTTAATGACTGAAAATTATATACTCTTTGGACACACTAATGAGTGTTCTTCATTTTCTTATAAATAAACTGACCTTAGGTTTCACATTGAATATTAACATATAAAATTGGGAATATTTAATTGTCAGAATTGTTTGGCTGCTATAATTTAACATTATTTAATAAGGAATAAACTTTCATGTGTTAGGACTATAAGTGCAAGTAAAGGAAAAGATAAGAACTGGGGGAAATTTTAAAAAAATGAGATTATTTACTTAAGTCTAACATGGAATATGTACATAGGAACATACATATTTGCATTTCTTTATAAATGTTTTCTCTTAATATGTTCTGCTTTTTTTTTTTTTAATAAATAGGAATATCGTTCAGAAAAATCTCTTGAAGAACTGAGTAAACTTATGCCACCAGAATGCCATTGGTATGATCCTTGTTTCTGATATGGATTTCTAATTTTTTTAAATTGAATTATAATTTGTATACAGTGTTAAAAGAGTTTCAGGCATATAGTATAATGGTTCAGCAGTTTTATACATTACTCAGTACTCATCACTGTAAGTATACTCTTAATTCCCTTTATCTGTTTTACCCATAGCCTCACCTATCTTCCCTCTGGCAGCCACTAGCTTGCTCTCAGTATTTAAGAGTGTTTTTTTGTTTGTCACTTTTGTCTTTTGTTTTGCTTCTTAAATTCCGTATTTGAGTGAAGTCATGTGGTGTTTGTCTTCCTCTGTCTGAGTTATTTCACCTAGCTTTATACCCTCTAGGTCCATCTATGTTGTTGCAAACGGTGAAATATCATTCTTTTTTATAGCTAAGTAATATTCCTGTGTGTGTGTGTGTGTGTGTGTGTGTGTGTACACGTACGTACACCATATCTTCTTTATCCATTCATCTATGGATGGACACTTGGGTTGCTTCTATATCTTGGCTATTGCAAATAATGCTTCAATAAACATAGGGATGCATTTATCTGTTTGAATTAGTGTTTTCATTTTCTTTGGGTAAATACCTAGTAGTGGAATTACTGGATCATATGGTAATTCTATTTTTAATTTTTTGAGGAATGTCCATACTGTTTTCCACAGTGGCTGCACCTATTTGCATCCCACCAACAGTGCATGAAGGTTCCTTCTTCTCCATATCCTCACCAACACTTGTTGTTTCTTGTCTTTTTGATTGTAGCCATTCTGACGGATGTAAAGTGATATCTTATTGTGGTTTTGATTTGCATTCCCTGATGATTAGTGATGTTGAACATCTTTTCATGCGTCTGTTGGCCGTCTGTGTGTCTTTCTTGGAAAACTGTCTATTCCTGTCCATTTTTAATCAGATTATTTGTTGTGTGTTTTTTTTTTTTTTTGGTGTCAGGTTGTAGGAGTTCTTTATATCTTTTGGATATTAACCCCTTTTTGGATATATTATTTCAAATATCTTCTCCATTCAGTAGGTTGCTGGGGGGTTTTTTTGTGTTTTTTTTTTGTTGTTGTTGTTATGGTTTCTTTTGCTGTGCACAAGCTTTATATTTTTGTGTAGTCCCAATAGTTAATTTTTGCTTTTGTTTCCCTGGCCTGAGGAGGCATGTCTAGAAGAATGTTTCTGTGGCAGATGTCAAAGAAATTACTGCCTGTGTTTTCTTCTAGGTATTTTATAGTTTTAGGTCTTACATTTAGGACTTAATTCATTTTGAGTTTATTTTTGTGTATAGTAAAACAGAGTGGTTTAGTTTCATTCTTTTGCATGAATGCAAACTGCAGCTGTCCAGTTTTCCCAATACCATTTATTGAAGAGACTGTCTTTTCCCCATTGTATGTTCTTGCCTCTTTTATTGTAGGTTAAGTGACCATATAAGCGTGGGTTTATTTCTGGGCTCTCTATTCTGTTCCATTGATCTATGTGTCGGTCTTACCATTTGTTTGTGTCATCTTCAATTTCTTTCATCAGTGTTTTATAGTTTTTGGAGGAAAGGTCTTTCACCTCTGTGGTTCAATTTATTCCTGGGTATTTCATTCTTTTTGGTGCAATTGTAAATGGGATTGTTTTCTTAATTTCTCTTTCTGCTTCATTATTATTAGTGCATAGAAATGCAACAGATTTCAGCATATTAATTTGTATCCAGTTACTTTACTGAATTCATTATCAGTTCCAGTAATTTTTAGGTGGAATCTGGATGGTTTTTCTATCTATAGTAACATGTCATCTGCAGATAGTGACAGTTTTATTTCCTCCTTAGCAAATTAGATGCTTTTTCTTTTCTTGTCTGATTGCTGTGGCAATGCCTTCTAGTACTATGTTGAATAAAAGTGGTGAGAGTGGACATCCTTGCCTTATTCCTGATCTTAGAGGAAAAGCTCTTTTTTACCATTGAGTATGATGTTAGCTGTGGGTTTCTCTTTTAAGGCCTTTACTGTGTTGATGTATGTTCCCTCTAAGCCTACTTTGTTGAGTTTTTGTCATGAATGGATGTTGTACTTTGTTAAATGATTTTTCTGCATCTGTTGAGATGATCATATAGTTTTTATCCTTTCTCTTGTTAATGTGATGCATCATGTTGACTGATTTGGGAATATTGAACTACCTTTGCATTCCTGAAATAAATCCCACTTGATCGTGGTGAATAATGTTTTTAATGTGTTGTTGGATTTGGTTTGCTTATATTTTGTTGAGGATTTTTAGATCTGTCTTCATCAGAGATATTGGCCTGTAGTTTTTGTTTTTTGTAGTGTGTTAATCTGGTTTTGGTGTCAGGGTAATACTGGCCTCGTATAAAGAATTTGGAAGCTTTTTTTGTCTTCCATTTTTTGGAATTGTTTGAGAAGAATAGGTATTAACTCTTCTTTATTTTATAGAATTTTTTTTTAAAGATTTTTAAAAAATTTATTTATCTGACAGAGAGAGATAGCGAGAGAGGGAACACAAGCAGGGGGAGTGGGAGAGGGAGAAGGAGGCTTCCCGCTGAGCAGGGAGCCTGATGCGGGGCTCGATCCCGGGACCCTGGGATCATGACCTGAGCCGAAGGCAGATGCTTAATGACTGAGCCACCCAGGCGCCCCTTTAACTCTTCTTTAAATGTTTGGTAAAATTCATCTGTGAATCCACCTGGTCCTGGACTTTTACTGGGAATTTTTTGACTACTGTCAATTTTATTGCTAGTAATCCGTCTGTTCAATTTTCTTTCTTCCTATTCATTCTTGGAAGGTTATATGTTTCTAGGAATTTATTCATTTCTTCAAAGTTGTCCAATTTGTTGGCATATAATTTGTCTTAATATTCTCTTATAATTCTTTGTATTCCTGTGGTATCGTTTGTTATTTTTCTTACTTCATTTCTGATTTTATTTATTTGAGTCTTCCCTCTTGTTTTCTTGAGGAGTCTGACCAAAGGTTTATCAATTTTGTTGATCTTTTCAAAGAACTGGCTCTTAGCTTTATTGATCTGTTCTACTTTTTTTTTAGTCTCCATTTTATTTATTTCTGCTCTAATCTTTATTATTTTTTTTCTTCTACTGGCTTTGGCTTATTCTCCTTTTTCCAGCTTCTTTAGGTGTAAGGTTTATTTGAGACATTTTTATTTCTTAAAGTAGGCCTGTATTGCTATAAACTTTCCTCTTAGAACAATTATTGCTGTGTCCCAAAGATTTTAGACCATTGATTTTTTTTAGAAAATCAGCAAGGAAACAGTGACTTTGAGTGACACATTAGACCAAATTGACCTAATAGATACATTCAGAACATTCCATCCAAAAACAGTGGAGTACATATTCTTTTCAAGTGCACATGGAACATTCTTCGGAATAGATCACATATTAGGCCACAAAGCAAGTCCCAATAAATTCAAAAAGATTAAAATTATATCATGTATCTTTTCTGACCACAATGGTATGAAACTGGAAATCAGTCACAAGAATAAATCTGGAAAGAACACAAATACATGGAAGCTACATGGCATGCTACTAAACAATGAAAATGGGCCAACCAAGAAATCAAAGAGGAAATAAAAAAATACATGGAGACAAATGAAAATGGATTTTCACTCTTAAAAATAGAAATTGAATGTGAGTAGTACAGTATACATTGTGGCATCAGATTTGTCTAAACATAAGGTAGAAATCATTAGTCCGACATGAAAAATTGATGTTCTGTTCAGTGTAGCAAGTTGTGATATTAAAACATTTAAGTTCTAATATTGAGATTGTTGAGACATGGATTTATTCAACAGAGTTTTTTGTGTGTGTGACTAAGTGCTAAGCACGGTTGGGGTTGCAGTGATGCACAATCAGACAGGCCCAGATGAATAAGAAGGTTGCTTCAGTTTTCACATTTTACATTTGAACGATAACTGGTCACTGTTTCCAGTGCTTTTTTTGTCATCTGAACATCTTAATTACCAAGAATAGAAAAATAATTGTTTGCTTAGTTTCTTATATTTGACTTAGCTTCTTTGAAGTGGTAATTATACTACAATATATTTTTCCTCAGGTAAGCCCACTAGAAAGAATTTTTTTAAATAAGTGGTGTGGCTTTCTTTTTTCAGCCATGGTTGTTTCTGTTTCATGTTACAGTGTACGTGAAGGAAAATTGGAACATACACTTGCTCGAGACTTGGTTCCAGGTGATACAGTTTGCCTTTCTGTTGGGGACAGAGTTCCTGCTGATTTACGCTTGTTTGAGGTAAGTTTGGTGTTTTAATTTCTTTGGGCTGCTGTAACAAAATACCATAGCCTGGGTCGCTTATAAACAACAGAAAATTATTTCTCATAGTTCTGGAGGCTGGGAAATCCAAGATCAAGGGTCCAGCCCAGTTGCGTCCTGATGAGGGCCCTCTTCTGGTTCATAGCTGGTGCCTTCTCTCTGTCCTCACATGGTGGAAGGGGCTAGGGAGCTCTGAGGTCTCTTTTATAAGAACACTAATTCCATTTGTGAGAGCTCCACCCTCATTACCTAACCACATCTGAAAAGTCACACCTAATACCTCATGTTTGAGAGTTAGGATTTCAGTATATAAAGTTTGGGGGGGACACATATTCAGACCATAGCATTTGGTGATCTGTTTGTGAGAAGTGAAAATACTTGGATATGGACTAAAGGATAGACATTAGTAATTTTAAGAATTAATGCATAGTTGATTTGGAAACTCTTGGTTTTCAAGTTTAAAATGTAACATATATAAACATGTCTTCTTTTCTTAAAATATATTAATCTTTACCACAGAGTCTTTTGAGGTGTCCATTAGTGAATCAGCTGATCTTTATGGAAAGGGTATGATAGGCCTTGTGGGAGACACAAAGATGATGTAATGAGTTCTTGTGATCAGGGAGCATACTATTTGTGTACATAAATCACTCACCATAAAATAAGATAGAACCTGGTGAGTGACTAAGAGAAGTACAAAGAATGGAGTGTGAAAATTTAGAGAAAGGAGCATTTACTTCTGATTTCAGTGAAAATCAGATAATGCCTCAGACAGCATGGCTTTGGTGGTGAGAATTGAAGGGTTGGAGGGTAGTACTGGGAGAGATGAGGAAGACCACGAAGCAGCAGTATTCAGATCACTGTGAATGTCCCAGTATATAGTACCGGGCTAGAATATGTTAAGGGTAAAAAATGTGTGGTGGAATCAGATTCAGGGGGGCCTTGGATACAAAGCTCTACCTCAGATTTTATTGGTTAGGAATTAGCTTTGAAGGTCATATGCAGCTGGCAAATGATCTTACCTTAATCTGGCCACAGTGTGTAGAATAGATTGACGGACTAGAAAATGGAGTTAGGCACCTAGGTTAGCATGCCAGTCTCATCTACTTTGGAATTAACAGCCTATTCATTAACACCTATAGAGGCGACAGTCTTTCAATACTTACTGTGTCCCAAAATCTTAGTGTTCATAGGGGTTATGGAAAGCCTAAAGAACCTTTCTGAACTATAATAAGAACAGACTTCATTTAGTCCTGAAGTAATGGCCTTTTTTTCAAATACTTAAAATTTCTCCTTAGGAAGATACCAGATTGCTTTAATTGGTGAGTGGAAATAATTGATAATACAGCAAGTATTGGGAATATTGTTAATTTTGCTTTATTACTTTCTGCCCTTAGTTTATCTTTTTATATCTTTTTTTACTCATTTCCTCTCCTTTCTTTCTATTCCTAATACTTAGTTTATGAGAAAACCTTGGATTATTATTCCTTAGACATTCGACAGGCCTGTCACTTGATATAAATCATCTTCCCTTTCCCCAGAGGGTCTTAATTTGAATTCATGGAGTTTATGTCATCATTTATTCTGGAGTCCTTCTCTTCCAGTTTAGAAGCAGACCTCCTCAGTGGGGTAGTAAAAAGATGGTGTTCCCCATTACTTGAACATTTTGAGCAGTATAATGACATAGAAACTTTAAAACTCCATTTGACTTGGTAAAGTATTTTAGGGTTTTCATTTAAATAAGGGTTAATTGATCTAAGAATTAATTATTTCAGAGTTCATGTGCAAATAGGAAAAGACCAGAGTTCTGGATTAGTATGTATCTTATCCACTTATCAAGTATACTTTGAAGACTTACTGTGAGTTCAGTAAGGGAATTTTTCACCTTTTAAAGCTTGATGTTATAAAAATTGAAAGCATATACTTTGTGGAGTGATTTGTTATTACTGTTTTTCCCTTACCTGTTAACTTTTCAGATACTTTCACTAACACATGTTTTATTTGGCAGTGATAAGGTTGATTTTCTTCTAGTTAATCCATGTTTATGTATATAGTTGAACATCTTTGATTCCCTCTATCACTTTCTGTCCTGTTCATTTTACCTATCACCTTGGTACCTCAAGCAGACTTTTACAACTTTTACGGTAGATTGAGATAATGTTCCTAAAAGATTTGAACCTTTTGTGCTGCTTCTACTAACCTACAGCATAATAAGGCTGTTAAGGTCAGTTTCTCTTCTGGACACAGAGGCTACTAGCTTTTGGAATTAGGTTGGCTTATTGGAGTGTTATTTGCAGAATTTGGCTATGGTGATCTTTGGATGATTTTTTTAAGGCTAGCTGGTCATTTGATGTTCTTGTATGAAATAAGCTCTTCGTTAAGATTTAAAGGAAACTAAGAACTCACATACCTTTGAGATATTATTAATCTCTCAAAACAAAGTGTGTCGATTTCACTCTAGAAAAAGCAAAAGTATCTGGACTTTCATGGTGTATTTCTCTTCTTGTGGATGATGTAGTCTAAGACCAAGGTTGCCACATTAGCGTTGTCATTATGCAACTCTAGGGTTCCTGTCATAAATTTTGAAGGTTCAGATTTTAACTATAAAACTTGCCTGGGCATTCAGTTGCATTTTGTCTGCAAGTTCAGTGATATGACTGCTACACAACTTTTATATGGTATTACCTGTTTGTAGGCTGTGTCTTAAGTCAGGTCAGGCTGCCATAATCAAATACCATAGACTGGGTGGGTTGAGTGATTGCTGTCTCTCTTCCACTTCCTATAAAGCCACTAATCCCATTACGAGGGCCTCACCCACACAAGCTCCTCTAACTCTAATTACCTCCGAAGGTAATTACTATCGTATTGGAAATTAAAGCTTCAGCATGAATTTTACTGTGACATAATTCAGTCCGCAGCAGGCTGAGATTGTCATTTGTAAATCCTTTTTAAAGAAGATTAGTATTGATAACTTAAGGAATTCTGTATTTTGTTTTCTTGCCTGAGTCATTTTCCATAGCCAGGGAATGAACCAGTATGTGTTGGTGGTAGTAACCTTACTGTCACAGGATTTTTTTCTCCATTGGTGTCCGCGGTTTTTGGTCACATTGCTTCGAAGTATGAAGAGGTAGACCAGACAGAGTGGTAGGCCACAAAGCAAGGCTTATTGAGCGATAGCAAAATGATAGTACAAAGCTCCCAAGGAGGGAGGGGATCTGAGAGGGTTGCCACTGGAATTTCTAAGTCTAGGGGTCTAAGAGTCAAAGGAAAAGAGGGTTTCTTTTTTCTATTGAAAATATTTTACTTCTCTCGCTTTAACTTTCTAACTAAGCCTGAAATGTTTCCTGAAATGTAGCAAGATTTTTCTTATACTTGAAGTTCTGGATGAGTAATTCCATTGACACTTTATTTTGTGGCTCACATGCTTGTGGGTAGCCTCTATCATTCTTTGAAACTGTCTTCAAGATCTAGACACTGGGTACAATTACCTTCTTTTTTTTTTTTTTTTAAATGTTTTTGATATGATTTTCTAAACGTAGCAAACTTTTTTTATTTTTTAAAGATTTTATTTATTTATTTGACAGAGACACAGCGAGAGAGGGAACACAAGCAGAGGGAGTGGGAGAGGGAGAAGCAGGCTTCCCGCTGAGCAGGTAGCCCGATGCAGGGCTCGATCCCAGGACCCTGGGATCATGACCTGAGCCACAGGCAGACGCTTAACTACTGAGCCGCCCAGGCGCCCCCGTATCAAACTTTTTAAAGAGAACTACCAGTTATATGCCTGAGGGCCAAGAATTAGCCATTTTTATGACCCTAGATTATCAATTGGACCATTTAAACCTGGGCCAAAAGATATCTCCACTAGGAGTGAAAGCCTACTGGGGCCTTGCTCAGAAGTCCAAACTTAAAACAAGCTAGTTGGCATTACATAGTGAGCCTTTTAACATCACAGATCCATATACTTTGTTACAGCATAGTAGTTCAGCTCATTGAGTAGTTTTTGGTCTCTTTAGGGTTATTCCTTCCTATTCCTTAGTTCCCAAGTAAAAACCAAAGATAATGAGCACAGATCTACTTTGGCTACCTGCCATTGGAAGGAGTCAAAGATAGTCTTCTTGACTGAAACTTTACTTAGCCTTTATGTCCCTTTCTGTAAAGCTCACTATTTTGCGAACACTTTTGTTAAGAATCATTAATAAGCACCTTCCTCTGTGTTGGCTAATTTCATTAGAGGAGCTATCTTTCTGTGTCAGAGCATTCTGACTTCCTGAGTTACAAAATATATTTTCCATTTACTCAGTGAAAACCTTGATATTTTGGTGACACTCAGATTTTGATTTTGTTTGCTGTGCTTTTTTTTATATGTTTTTTTTGAAAAAAAAATCTTTTCAAACATTTGCTAAAATATAAGTGCATGTAATGATATGTTAAATTTACTTATTTTGGTAGTGGAGCTGATGTAGGCAAAATGTAATGCCTCTCTTTGGAAATTGGTCTGTGTAATGAGGTCATTTTAGCCATCCGGTAAATGTTTTAGTATCATGTATAGAACACTGTACCAGGCTTTAGGGCTAGGAAGTGAAAAAGACACAATTTGTGCCCTTTCTACTGGGAGACACCAACATGCAAACAACTGTGATTCAAAGAATACAATGTATCTTATGAATTGACCATATGAGCTTCTGTAAGCCACTTAACTAGGTCTTTGTTTTCTCACTGTGACAGAGAGTTGCCCCAGGGCATTATATCCTAACTTTTAAGGTGCATAGGAGTCATCTGGGCTCTGTTTTGGCAGCTCTGGGGTGGTGCCAAGATTCTGCATTCTTAACTAGCTCTTAGTCCATGCCAAAAGTGCTGGTCTATCTACCACATACAAAAAGATTAAAAACAAAACAAAACAAAAAAACAGCCCACAAAACTTCACTGAGATGTAATTCACATTCAACACAATTTACACATTTAAAATCTATCATTCAGTCACTTTCCATATAGTTTGAATTGTGCAACCATCACCACAGTGTTAACTGTAGAACATTTTTATCACTCCCAAAAGAACACCTTTACCTTTAGTAGTCACTATATTCTCTCCCCTTCTCCAGAGTCTGGTAGGCACTAATTTGCTTGCTCTGTCTGTGTACATGTACCTATTCTGGACATTTCATTATAAATGGAATTAAATACTATGAAGTCTTTTTTGTCTGGCTTATTTTAGTTAACAGTGTTTTCAGGGTTCATCTATGTTTTTGCACGCATCAATATTTCATTGCTTTTTATTGCCAAATAGTATTCCATTGTACGTATATACCACACAATTGTAAATCCATTTACATTTAAAGTGATTATTATTATTATTATTTTTTTTAAAGATTTTATTTATTTATTTGACAGAGAGAGACACAGCGAGAGAGGGATCACAAGCAGGGGGAGTGGGAGAGGGAGAAGCAGGCTTCCCGCGGAGCAGGGAGCCTGATGCGTGGCTCGATCCCAGGATCCTGGGATCATGACCTGAGCCGAAGGCAGACGCTTAACCATCTGAGCCACCCAGGCGTCCCTATTTGTTAAGTATATTATATAAATCAGGAAAAATAGAGGAGTTACAAAGTCAAAATACAATAATGCTGGCATTTATATTTCCCTGTGTAGTTACGTTTACTTGAGTTTATTTCTTCATATGGCTTTGAGTTACTTTCTGCTCTCCTTTTGTTTTAGCTTGAAGGACTCTACTTTAGCATTTCTTGTGGGGCATGTCTGCTAGCAGTGAATTATCTTAGCTTTTGTTTAAGTGGGAATGTCTTAATTTTTCTTCATTTTTGAAAGATAGTTTTGCTGGATATAGACTTTTTGACCTTTTTTTTTTTTTCCTCTCAGCACTGTAGATATGTCTACTGGTTCTCACCCCCATGGTTTCTAATAAGAAATGGGCTGCTAATCTTATTGAGGAGTACATGATGAGTTGCTTCACCTTTGCTGTTTTCAAGATTGCGTCTTTGTCATTTAGCAGTTTGATTATGTCTGCCAGTCTAAATGGCTTTGAGTTTTTCCTATTTGGAGTTTATTGAGCTTCTTTATATAGATTCATGTCTTTTAAATTTGGGAAGTTTTCTTTCCATTATCTTTTCAAATACTCTTTCTGCACATTTCTTTTCTTTTTCCCCCTGAGACTGCATTTTATATTGGTATGTTTGATGATGTCCCACAGGTACCTTAAGCTCTTTTCATTTTTCTTTATATATTTTTTCTCTCTGTCCTTCAGACTGGTTAATTTCAATTGTCCTGTCTTTTTGTTTGCTCGTTTTTATCTCCCTCCTTGTTCAGATCTGCTGTTGTACCCCTCCAGTTAACTTATCATTTCAGTTGTACTTTCAGCATCAGGATTTCTGTTTGTTTCCTTTTTATGTTTTCTTTCTCTCAGTTGATAGTCTTTTTTAAAAAATTGTTTTCCTGATTTCCTTTAGTTCTTTGTCCATGGTTTTCTTTAGTTTATTGAGCATATTTAAGACAGTTGATTTAAAGTCTTTCTAGTAAGTCCAGTGTCTCGCCTTGCTGAGGGATGATTTTTATCAGTCCATTTTTTTCTTGTGAATAGGTCATACTTTTGGGGTTTTTTTGTATTTGTAATTTTTTTTTTTAAAGATTTTATTTATTTATTTGAGAGAGAGAGAATGAGAGAGAGCACATGAGAGGGGTTAGGGTCAGAGGGAGAAGCAGACTCCCTGCTGAGCAGGGAGCTCGATGCGGGACTCGATCCAGGGACCCCAGGATCATGACCTGAGCCGAAGGCAGTCGCTTAACCAACTGAGCCACCCAGGCGCCCCTGTATTTGTAATTTTTTTGTTGAAAACTTTGTATTTTGAATGTTACACTGTCATAATTCTGTACATTAGATTCTACCCTTCCTCAAGGTTTATTGTTTTTGATTTTTGAGGGTTTTAGTGTTTGAATTTGTTGAGTGACTTTTCTTAAAAAAAAAACAGGTTTGTTTTTTTTTTTGGTAAAGACTGTATTCCTTTTTGTGTGTGGTCTCTGACTTTTTTGTTCCATTATCTCAGCAGCTAGCCTTATCTTTCTCAAGTCAAAGAGGAAAAACAGTTACTATTCTCTTGGTCTTTGTAGCTTGTCTTTGAGTTGGGGTACTTCTTGATCCTTGAGCCTAGGCTGTCTCCAATGCTGCCTTCACCTTCACCTTCACCTGCTTGTGTCAAATCCACAGATCTGTCAGGGTGCAAGTCTAGGGTCTTCTCAGATTTTTCTGAGCACACATCTGGTTATAGGCATCCATTCTGCACTCTGTCTTCCCTGGTATATGTGGCAGCCCTTCCAAGCCCATATTCCCTCACAAAACTTCTCTTTGGCTTCTTTCTTCCCAGTCTTTTGGTTGTGTCTGCTGCTTGCCTTATTCCTAGTCCCTTGCCTGCTGGTATATGTCCTTAATCTTTTGGCAGACACCAAGAAAGTCACAGGCTGCATTGGAGTGGGGTGGTGAAATAAATATTAGCCTCTGCACCAGTCCCCCAGGGAACTGCCAGACAGGTTAAAACACAGAAGTACAGCCCTTTAAGAACAAAGTCTTTTTTAGTCCCCAGCTACCAGTAAGCTGCAACAGGAAGGCAAGCTTCTGTCCGCACAGCCAGCACTGCTTCTCTGGGCAGTGGGAGATGGTAGACAGGTAAAAAAAAATGCCACAGTGCCTTCTTACCAAAATTTAGCTGCCTTTTTCTTCATTAAGCACTTCCTTGGTTGTTTTAAGTTTTTGATTCGAGAGTTGATTCTGTCAGTTTTTGTCAGCCCATGATTGTTTTAGTAGAGGGACCAATTCTTTGAGTGCCCTGTTCACAAGTTTTTATATCAACTTCAGTGTATTTTTTTGATAGGCCAACTTGATAAATTGATTACAGTATATTGCTCTCCCTCTTACTGTAATTTATCCCTGAAACTTTGGTTTTAAACGTTTCTGAATTATCAAACTTATATACAGACTTGTAAAAAAAAAAAAAAACAATTTTAAATTAGCTGTCGAAAGAAATGGAGTAGACTATTGGAGAAGGTATATGGTATATTTGTGGAATTTAGAAACATTCCTGTTTACTAAAAACTGTTCGATGTAATCACTCATTTTGGTTTTGGAAAGGATGTATATTTCTGAAGTAGTATTGTTATTATACAGTTTGGAAACCCCATCCAGATGTAGAGCACTGGGAATGTTGGTTCTCTTAGATTGTATAAGCTTGAGATGTGCTTAGGGTTTTATTGTCTTATTTGTATAGATCATTGGTTAAAAAGCAGTGTGAGCTGGGGCGCCTGGGTAGCTCAGATGGTTAAGCATCTGCCTTCGGCTCAGGTCATGATCCCGGGGTCCTGGGATCGAGCCCCGCATCGGGTTCCCCGCTGAGCGGGGAGCCTGCTTCTCCCTCTCCCTCTACTGTTCCCCTTGCTTGTGCTGTCTCACTCTGTCAAATAAATAAAATCTTAAAAAAAAAAAAAGGCAGTGTGAGCTGAGGAATGCTATTTATGTTTAAAATGTTGAAGAGAAAACTTTTTTTCATTAAGTCACTAGAATTTATTTATTTTTTATTTTTTATTTTTTTAAAGATTTTGTTTATTTATTCATGAGAGACAGAAACAGAGGGAGAAGCAGGCTCCCAAGGAGCAGGAAGCCCAATGCGGGACTCGATCCCAGGACCCTCGGATCATGACCTGAGCCGAAGGCAGACGCTTAACCATCTGAGCCACCCAGGCGCCCAAGTCACTAGAATTTAAAAAGACAATATGGGAGGGTTTGAAGTGAGACTTAGTCTCTTTGCTTTAAGAGTCTCATTTCATACCGTAGGAAAGCAAAAGTAGGTCCCTCTTTGAAATTTGGTTTCTTTAAATAGTCTTAGCAAAATATCCTAGAAATCATTGTTAACCAAATACTGGTCTTTAAGTTATTAGCAACTTGATCAAGTTGAATCTATCTAGCACTTAAGTCAGAAAGTTAACAATTCATGTTAATATTTACCATGGGATAAAATCCATTTCATGTAGGCCTTTTTAATAATTTATAACACTTGGTTGTGATGCAGGTAGGTTGGGTCCAAGAACCCAGGGGATGCTCCCATAGGAGCAGCCAGGAGGGTTCTTGGCTTCATGCAGGATAGAAATCAAATAGGAGCAGGAGAAAGTGAAAAAAGAGTTTATTGAATAGTGTGAGTGATAGAGAATAGCATAGGGAGCATCTGGGAGACTTGAAAAGGAAAGGAGAATGAGTCTTGTCATTGTCTGGGGTTAGGGGTTTATATAGGAAAGAGGTCTAGGGTACGTGTTCCTTCAGGGATCTTGGGTAGGGTCCAATCAAGGGTGAGTGTCAGGTGAACAACAGGTGTTATTTCTGGCTCTTCTTGGATGTTGTGAGGTGTTTGGGGCCTAGGACAAAACTCAGAGAGTGATTCACTTTCTTGCTTCCTCCTTGAAGTGGGAACATAGCTTCTTTGATTCAGAACATGAGTAAATGAGGCCTAACAGAAAAATAGCAGAGATGGAGTCTTTCTAAAATGGAGTCCCTTCAGCTATACTACTTTAGTTGGTTAGGCTTTGATTGTTAATAAACTAGAGCTCATGAAGAAGTTTTAATTACATTTTCCTTCATTTGAATAAACAGTAAGAGGAATCCTAATTTTTGAGACCAAAAGTAAGAAATTTTGTCCTGATCAGGCATCTGCAAATGATTAGTTTGGAATTCTTTTCTGGGGAAAGAAAGCCATTTCTGATTTTCTTTTAATTCAAGACTAGAGAGGTAATTGATTTAGCAGCATACAGTATACCAAGCCTTTCTTTAGTTTAAGAACTTATTTGTAGCTGTCAGTTGTTCCATATTAACTGTAATTTTTTTAAGCAGTCATTTTTTGCTTTTTAGGAAAACTTTGTGACTTTGGCTTGTAGTTTCCTTCTGCTTAATGTTTTATAGGAATAATCCTGTGAAGTTTTTCAACCAGTTTTATTCTGTAGATGTTAAATATTCAGATGTGGATTATGTATACATCTTGTTTCTTATTTATATTCCGACTTTTGAACTGTGTTGTGTCTTATTCACACTTCCAGTAGAGTGCCTGAGGAATAATGAAGAGAAAGTGAAACAGTCAGTTTCCCTATTCATTAACAGCTCTTCTGAAGGTTTAACATTTAAACTTTTGGCTAGAAGGCATGGAGCTGGCTGGTTCTTTGATTTCATTTTATCCTACCTTTCCCTTTCTCATAAATGCAATGGATAAATGACTCTAATATCTTTCTTCTCAGATGAATTAAGTTTTGACTTTGTTAAACTGTAATAGGCTTGCCTAATTCATTAAATACCACCTTCTTAGAAATGACTTACTTCCCCTCATTCCCCCAAAACTACCCGCGGAAACTCTTGTAATCACCATTAAGAGAAAATAAGTTGTAACTAAGAAAATAGTCTTGCTCAGGGCACCTGGCTGGCTCAGTTGGAAGAGCATGCAACTCTTGATCTTAGGGTCTTGAGTTTGAGCCCCATGTTGGATATAGAAATTACTTAAATAAAAAAATATTCTTGTTCAACAATTCTTGTTCAAAAGACAGTTGAGATCTGTGCAGTGTGCTACATTGTATGATTTGGACAAATTTTATTGATAATGTATTCTTCTTCTTTTTTTTTTTTTTTTTAAAGTAAGCTCTAGGCCCAGTGTGGGGCTCGAACTCAGGACCCTGATGTCAGGAGTCATATGCTCTATTGACTGAGCAATATATTGATAATATATTCTTGATTTTTTTTACACATTGATAATTTTTATATATATATATAAATTATAAGTTTATATATATAATACAAATATATATACATATATATAAAATAAAGATCTAAAGCTCCTTTTTTTTCACATCAGTTTCTACACTAGACAGAGCTGACTGCTACTGTACTAAAAATGATGTCTTTTCTTTGTAGAAAAACATGATTTAAACAAAAATTCCTATTAAATGGTTATTGAACTGGTAAGGTTGACACTGAAGGGCTAGCTCACTGACAGAGCCAATAAAGCTATGCTTTTCTTCCCTTTTTAAAAAGTCAGGTTATTTTCGGGGCGCCTGGGTGTCTCAGTCGTTTAAGCATCTGCCTTTGGCTCAGGTCATGATCCCGGGGTCCTGGTATTGAGCCCTGCATCGGGCTCCCTGCTCAGCAGGGAGTCTGCTTCTCCTTTCTCTCTCTCTCTCTCTCCCTCTGCCCCTCCCACTGTTCATTCTCTCTCTCAAATAAATAAAATCTTAAAAAAAAAAAGTCAGATTATTTTCATATTTTTTGTTCTGACAGACAACCACCAAATGTTAGTATTTATCCATGTTTAAGATTTATGTTTAAAGTAGAAAGTCTTCAATGGAAAAAACATTAATTTTGCCTTTGTCAGAGAGGAGGAGTTCTATAGATGTACACAAATATTTTTTAAATATTAGCAGGTCTTATTTCTAATTAAAAGTCAGAAAAATTACAGGCAGTTTTGATTTTTATAACAAGCATTGAAGAGGAGCTTGCCAAATAAAAACTTTTTTGTTGACTTGTAATTCAGAATAATATAATTTTTAAATATATCTTTTCTTATTGTCTTCTAGAAGTAGTTACAAAACTAGGGAGGAGAAATAATTTGCAAATTGATTCTCTAAATAGTTAATAGGAATTCGGAGTTAATCTGTCAATGTTTTGGTTTGTCTCCATAGCTTACTATCTATATGATGTTGGCTGAGTTACTTAACCTTTCCAAGTGTCTATACAATAGCGGGGATGATAATAGTACCTACCTCATTGGAGTTGTTAGTAGCTAAGTAGTTGTTAGTAGCTAAGTAGTTGTTAGTAGATAACTTAGTATAGATATGTAGCAAAGTGCCTTGCAGATAGTAAGCAATGAAATATTAGCTGATGGTTTTTAGTACTAGCATCATTTTTGAAGAACAACCTAACCTTTTTTTCTTACCTTGGTAATAGAATGTATTAGTGTGAAAAACTATATAGTCCTAAGTTTAATTTGGAAAGAAAAAGTCAAATAAGTATGTTCCTTTAATAAAGAAAAATTCCTTTGCCTTTGAACATGGTGGATTTTTTTTTTTTAAATCTGTAGTTGGGTTAAGGTAATGAACCCAGATTTACCTGGCCGTCTTTGCATACACAATTATAGAAAATGGGAAGCTTTTTAAAGACTAAAGGACAGGTGATCTGTGCTTTAAGGAAGACTTTTTATAAACCCATTTTGATACTAAAATCTATAACATTTGTATTAAACTTTCAGGAAATACTAGCACAGTTTAGTGTCTTGGAAATTAGGTGATATAATTTATTTTCATTCTGAACATTTTTCAGCTGCATGATCTAATCCGTAAACTCTTGATTACATTTGCAAAGTTATGTGTCTACCTAGCACAGGAACACACCGGGCATATTCCTACTCCAATAGTCTTTGTACTTTTTGCTTTCTTTGCCTAGAATCCTTTCATCCTCATTGTAGCCCATCCTTGGGGCCCTCATGGGGCAATCATGACTCTACAGAAGGGTTGTCTACTTTTGAAAGATGTTCTTTCCTTTATCTAAAATGTCACTCTCCATCCTTATGCATTTTTTCCTCATTACAAGGTATTATATTACATACTCTTGTTTATTTATTTTTAGATGATTTTCCCATAAGAATAAGAGCTGAGGGCAGGAACTTAGTTTTACTGCTAATTTCCACTGTGTATGATATAGTACAGGGCCTGGCGTTAATAAATACTTTTTAAGTGAATGAATCAATAAGATTGTTCAAGTTAAAATATAGTTTTACTGTATAGATGGGGAGAATGCGTGATCCAATTTTTAATATTTATTTTCTATGAGATATTTATGCTCATGAAAAAATGAACCATTTAAAAAGATGAGCTTTATTGTTTCCATCCCCCTACCCCCCCCCCAAAAAAAAAACCCCAGCAGGATTTCAAGTTTAGAGTATTTTGTACATAGTATGAGATGTCAATCAAGAGGCCTAATTGAGAACACCAGCTCAGTTTATTTTTTTTTTTTTTAAAGATTTTATTTATTTATTTGAGAGAGAGAATGAGACAGAGAGAGCATGAGAGGGTCAGAGGGAGAAGCAGACTCCCTGCCGAGCAGGGAGCCCGATGTGGGACTCGATCCCGGGACTCCAGGATCATGACCTGAGCCGAAGGCAGTCGCTTAACCAACTGAGCCACCCAGGCGCCCGAGAACACCAGCTCAGTTTATAATAGCAGCAAGACTGCACAGTCGTTTAACTACTCTGGTTTCATTTCCTTACTTTGTTTCTTTTTTTTTTTTGAAGATTTTATTTATTTATTTGACAGAGAGACACAGTGAGAGAGGGAACACAAGCATGGGGGAGTGGGAGAGGGAGAAGCAGGCTTCCTGCGGAGCAGAGAGTCCGATATGGGACTCGATCCCAGGACCCTGGGACCATGACCTGAGCCAAAGGCAATTGCTTAACAACTGAGCCATCCAGGCGCCCTCCTTACCTTGTTTCTTTTCTAGGTTCTATCTCAGTGCCTGGTACATAGTTAAGGTAGTCAATAAATGTTTTTTGGGTGAGTGAATTAACCTATTAAAATGAGTAAAATCATGTACTGGGTCCTAGTTTCTCAAAGTATCCTAAAGACCCTAGAATAAGAGCTTCTGTAATAAAATGGATCAAAGAAATTTGTGAAACTCTATTCCATTGATTCTCAAAGTTAAATATGCCTCAGAGTCACCTGGAGTGCTTATAGTCTTTTAGGTTTACCCTCCCACCTCCATATTTGAAGTAGGGTAGTGAATTTCTAACAAGTTCTGAGGAGGTAGGGAGATGTGATGCTGGTTACGCTGGTCCTGCTGGGACCACACTTTGACAACTCCTTTTATATCTATTTCAGTTGAGGTGATTCACACTGACCTATTGAAGGTTTAAAGAAGCACTACCTAACTAGGGGAAGCTGTTTAACTCTTAACCCAGTATTTCTAAAACTTACTCGACTCTAGTACCTATTCTGTGTGTGTGTGTGTGTGTGTGTGTGTGTGTGTGTGTGTGTGAGAGAGAGAGAGAGAGAGAGAGGGAGAGACAGACAGAGAGACAGAGAGAGTGTCATCTGTCTATCACATTATACCCAATGTCTATGAACATCCTTGGAACTATTGTTGTGTGGGTCCTACTTTCAGAAACAAAGCCAGCTCACATCTGCAGTGTTTTCCACATGTAAAATGATGATTTTGTTTGTTTTGTTTTTGGCATGCTAGGGTAGGTGAAAACTTAATTAATTTGGCATGTTAGGGCAGGTGTTAGTAGTGAAACTCAGAAATTGAATCCTGTTGCACAGATGGGAGATAATATGATATTCGTTATCTGCATGGAAACATTTATATACCTTTTTGATTTTTGCTGACATAAATTTGGGTTAAATGTAAGGATGTATATAGCAAGCAGAGTTTCACGAAAATTGAGCCCAAAATGATGAAATGATTTCTCTCTCAGTACTTTTTTTTAATCTTTTATTCATATTTGTCTTTCTGCATGTCTTTTTAATCTGCCAAACACATTTCCATACACAAACACATTTTCATAACTTCAGTTCATGGCAAAATTAGGAAGTAATATTTTATCATGAGAATTGTTTTCTCTAAAATCTCAGCTAGTGTTTCTTTTCTCTAGTTGTATTTTGAAATGTGGGCTAATCTTGTCTCCACTATAGCGTTCTATTTTGCATGCTGGATTTTGTTGACTTCATTGCATATTTTAAACATGGTTGTACTTATTCTGGTCTTCTTAGAGTAATGGATATAATAAAAGATTTCAGTAATGATCAGAAAGGGGATATTTGAGAAAGAAGTGATGGTTACAAACTCTTCAGATATTAAATGTAGCACAGAGAGACTTCAAACTTGAACTTAATGGAGTACTTTATGTTCTCCAAGGCTGTGGATCTTTCCATTGATGAGTCCAGCTTGACAGGAGAGACAACACCTTGTTCTAAGGTGACCGCTCCTCAGCCGGCTGCAACTAATGGAGATCTTGCATCAAGAAGTAACATTGCCTTCATGGGAACACTGGTCAGATGTGGCAAAGCAAAGGTAATTTTTTCTCTTGTTTTGAAAGTAGCAGTTTGTTTGTTTTCAACCCTTTTAAAGTTCTATTTGGTAATTTTATGTGTCTCTTTTTAAAAATATATGACGAAGGGGCACCTGGTGGCTCAGTCGTTAAGCGTCTGCCTTCGGCTCAGGTCATGATCCCAGGGTCCTGGGATTGAACCCTGCATTGGGCTTCCTGCTCAGCAGGAAGCCTGCTTCTCCCTCTCCCACTCCCTCTGTGTCTCTGTCAAATAAATAAATAAAATCTTTAAAAAAATATATATGACGAAGAAATGACAGAATTGAACCTAACCCATAGCCACTATTTGTGAGACTAAGGCGCCTATGTCCCTGAGGTGTAATATGTCCATAGTTCTGCCATTTGGCAGATAATGGAGCCTTAAAAACATAGTCCTCAGTATCTGTTCTTTTTTTTGTTTGTTTTAGATAGAAACAGGGGCACATGGATATGTTCATTACTAGTTAAATAAAAATTTAATTTATGATAATGGTACTAGCTATCATATTCTGAATATGTATCACTCACCTACTGATGGATTTTAGATATTTTGTTTCGGGATTCTGATATTTCACAAATATAAAAGACATGATTCAGTAGCATTTGAGGGGAAAAAGAAAATACATTAAATGTCTCTCTTGAGTATAAGATAGTTTTGAATTTCAGAAATATTGATACAGACAAAGAATGGGCCTCAGAATTGGGTCAAGGCTTATATAGTAAGGCATAAATACTAGTGATCTATAGTAATATCACAAAGTTAATTTGCTATGGGAACCTTGGATATGAGTGTCAGTCATCTTGACTGTGGGCAAGGCTTTGGAGAAAGTGAATGAGAGGTTTTTGGGTTTTTTTTGCTTGAGAGAGGTGATTCCATCTGAATGTAAATGTATTTTCCTGTTTTTCCCTTTAGGGTATTGTCATTGGAACAGGAGAAAATTCTGAATTTGGAGAGGTTTTTAAAATGATGCAAGCAGAAGAAGTAAGTACTTAATTTGTTAATGATGTTTTAATTTCTTTTTTTTTTTTTTTTTTTTTTAAAGATTTTATTTATTTGCAAGAGAGAGAATGAGAGACAGAGAGCATGAGAGGGAGGAGGGTCAGAGGGAGAAGCAGACTCCCTGCTGAGCAGGGAGCCCGATGTGGGACTCGATCCCGGGACTCCAGGATCATGACCCGAGCCGAAGGCAGTCGCTTAACCAACTGAGCCACCCAGGCGCCCAATGATGTTTTAATTTCAAATCTGAAATTCTCTATTACAAGTAGAGGAACAGAAAGTATTGGTGGATTATTTTATGTGCTATTGAAAGTAGTATTTTATTCAGAATATCACTCAGTTGTCTGTGTTTAAAAACATAATTGGAAAGACTGTATTTGAAAAGGCTTGAATTGACATTGTTTAATATGCTAAAACATTTTGATAGTCATTGTTTATAGGAGATAAAGGTTTATAGCCAATTATTTATAGGGCTTATTCTTTTTAGAAATTAGCTTTATATTAATTTTAAAAATTACTAAATGGTATACTTGTCTTCTACCAAAATTGCCAACTTTATTTAATTCCAAGTAATGGGGGAAAAAGATTGTAAAGTAAAATAACCTGGAAGATATTCTTGTTTAAGGATATTGAAGATTAGTTCTCTCATTGAAAATACTTTCTTATAAAAAAGAAGTTGCATTCTACAAATGTCATATTCTCCCTGAGTCATCTGGATTTCTCAGGTAACCTGCCAAGATCCCAGTATGTGATGCAGTATATAAAACCATTCCAAGAAGCTTGGCAGTGAGGGAAATGCTAGAGAAGGGACTTAGCCGATCAGGGAGCCAGCTGGAGAAAAAGACTTGGATTGCGAGCTTGTTTGTCGATACAGAAAGGAGAAGATTGGAAAAGTGAGGGCCAGTGAATGGTAATAAGGTCCTGGAGAAGCTGGTAGGGATAATAGATTTCTTCTCAAAAACAGGTATGGGGAGCATGGACCTTTTAAATAAACAAGCTTTTAAAAGTCTCAGCCTCAGTTTCCTCAGTAAAGGGAATAATACTAACCTTAAGGGAGAGATGTGTATGTCATGGGTATGTTAAGAGCTAGCATGAATATGTCAAGCACTTAGCAGAATCCTTGGCACTTATTTTATTTTACTAAATTTAGCTCATTGTAGTGACACTATTCTCCAATTTGTCAAGGCACCAAAAACCCCTCTGCAGAAGAGCATGGACCTTTTAGGAAAACAACTTTCCTTTTACTCCTTTGGTATAATAGGTAAGAGAAGAGTGAGTATGTATATCTCATCTATTTACCTAGGTTTTTTTTTTTGTGTGTGTGTGTGTGTGTGTGTGTGGTAAGGGGGAGTTTAGATAGCTGCGTAAATTTGTTTATTCATTTAATTAATTTTTAGCTTACTACTACTTTTTAAAAATTATAAAACCAGCCCCCCAACCATTGTCCTTTCTACAAAGATAATTAGAACTCCATGTAATTCCTATAATCAAGGAGCATTTCTATAAACATTTTTGTATTTGTCTTTCTAGTTTTCAGCAAAATGTTAGTAATGTTTTATGGACTATTTTTCCTTTTTTTGTTTCACATTTTCTTCATAAGCATCTTGTCATTAAATAGATGCTCATTAAATTGACGTCATGAAATAGGTGGTTGTATAGTACTCCATTATGTGGGAAAAAAATATCTTAGACTTCTTGAAGACATTTCTATGTTTTTTGAATTTTTAAAATTATGTAAATGATTCTTCAGTGAGGATATCTTATTAAATTCATAAAAGTAAAATTGGGTCAAAGAGTATCCATGTAATTTTCAAATTTTTGGCATATTTTTAAAGTTTTTTGTTTATATTGCCAAATAATACCCTTCAACAGTAAGGCAGAGGTATTACTCTTCCAGCACCCTTGCCAACTTTGTTGTCATTAACAGACAAAAGACTTCTCATTATTTTATTTCACAGTTCATTATAGAAAAACAGCACTTTCGTCATATGTGTGTTGGTCCTTTTTATTTCATGACCTGCCAATCTGTCTTATCCCTTCTTTTGTGGCTTGAGTCTTAGGCTGGTAACAGCTCTTTGTATAATTAGGATATCCATCCTTTTATTACGTTTTTTCCCTCCAATTTTTAAATTCCCTTTGAGGGATAAATATAATAAACTTGGTACAGGAGAGAGAGTAATTGAAACATCTTCTGATATAATTGTCCTGTTAATCTCTGCAGTTATAGTTTCTGTCTTTGTTCAATTCATAAAGGCTATCCCAACCTCATGTTGTAGAAAGTGTTTATAAGTATATCTATTTAAACATCAATATGACTTTAGTTATTATTTTTGACACTTAATTTTACTATTTAGAATTTATTTTAGTATAAGACTTAAGGTAGAGTTAATAACAGTTTTACTCAAAGGTTAATTATCCCAATACCATTAATTCTGTGGTCCATTCTTTATTCACTGAGTTGAAATGACATCTTTATCATACATTAAACACTTGAATCAATTTTGGAGTCCTTGCTCATTTAATTTTTCCATGATGTTATTTTATTTTTTAATTTTTTAATTTTATATATTGTCTGAGAGAGAGAGAGCACACAAGCAGGGGGATCGGCAGGCAGAAGGAGAAGCAGGCTTCCCACTGAGCAGGGAGCCCGATGTGGGACTCAGTCCCAGGACCCTGTGAGCCAAAGGCAGACGCTTAACTGACTGAGCCACCCAGGTGTCCCTCCATGATATTATTTTAATTATTCTTGTTAGCTGAAAGTTTCAAAATAATAATACAGTTTTAAGTTAAAGCAGATTTCTGCTATGCAGTTTCAGTTAAATAATTATTTAAATATTAATTCTATTGATCTCTCTGCCTTCATAGTAAAGTAGAATGTAGAAAGGTATTTCATTCCTCATTTTTAACTAGTAGGTAGTTAATTTGATTATTTGATTATTACTGTTTATTTTCTAGAATTTATAGGAATTTGATAAATCTAAGGGCATTTAGCCAATGAAATCTCCCCAGTTATATTAATGCTGTACCATGAAACCACCTCACTTTTAGTGATAAGAATGTTTCAACTTTATGATTATCTGGTTTTAATATAATGCATTAAACAATTTTTCTTGTTAGGATAGTATATGGAATAGGACAAAGGTTAAGATCAAAATCTGAGGTCAGCAGACTTTTTTGGGGGGGTGGGGTAAAGGGCCTGACAGTAAATATTTTAGCCTTTGGTCCTTACCAAAGTATTTCTAGTATTCTCTGATGGAAATGCTCAACTCTGCCATCAACAGGAAAGCATCATAGACAATATAGAAACAAACGGATGTGGCTATGTTCCAACAAACCTTATTTACAAAAGCATGCAGGAGGCTCACAGATTATAGCTTGCTGACCCCTGGTATAGTTCATTGAACATGATTTTTTTTGTTAGGATAGTATTTTGGATAGGATCTTAGAGTGTCACCATCTGGATTATTATTTTATAATTTTAGAAAGATGAAGAAAAACTTGTTTAGATGTTTATATTGATTTAGAATACAATCTTGAAGTGGCTTTATTTTATTGTCTATAATGATACTATTTTTTCTCACAAAACCAGTGGTGCACTCCATGCCCCCCTTCATTTCAGAGACAAAGGTTAAAGCAGTGTATGTTGTTCGGTTTATGTTAATTGATTTTTAAAAAGATTATTTATTTATTTGACAGAGAGAGAGAGAGAGTACAAGCAGGGGGTGGGGTAAGCTGACATGGGGCTGGATCCCACGACCCATGAGATCATGACCTGAGCCAAAGGCAGATGCTTAGTTGACTGAGCCACCCAGGCACCCCATATATTAATTGATTTTTTATTTGTAAATGCCATTAAAAATAGTAATTTTTAAATGTTAATGCAATTTTAGATATGTTAAGTAAGATAAATCACTCTTTGAGCCAGCTCCTAATTAAGTATTCTGTTGTTTGTAGTACAAACTTTATACATATTGCCTGGATATTTAGTTAAGGGAAGTAAAGTTCCAGGGTTTATTTTTGCAAAGCTGTTAATAAATAGAAGATCTATATGTCTTACTCTGCCTTCTTTTTTTCTCCCGTTGTATGAAAATACTGGTAATATTTTCTTATAGTGGGAATCCTCAGATATTATTGCTTTAAGGGGGTTGGGTGGCAGCAGTGGTAACACAAGGTAAAACTGTGTGTGTGTGGTGTGTGCATATACAGCATTGACTTTAAGCAGCATTAATTTTAATCTCCCCTGCTTAATGGATTTTTGTAAAATCATGTAATTGTGATCTGATGCACCTTCCTTTATGTCAGGGGACTTTTTGGCTGCCCTCAGCTTGTTAGTCTATCCCATCTATACTTACGTGATTATATATAAAGGGAAACATAGTTATTTGATTTTTGTTCCAGGTATCATCATGTTGGTTGGCTGGTTACTAGGAAAAGATATCCTGGAAATGTTTACTATTAGTGTAAGGTAAGTTCTAATCATTTGTTTATAAATTGAGGTTTCTTTTTCCTCTCTTATTTCTCTAATAGGCATAGGTTATATTCCATTATGGAGGTATTATATGAGCAGAAAAGAGAATAGTGTCTCTACTTAAATAGTTCAGATTCATATATTGAAATGAATTCTAGGAAAATGAAAACCTACATATATAGCAGAAGAAAACCTGCACCAGATGTCTGGTATTATCAGTCTAATACTGCATTTTTATATATCAATAGACAAGGATTGCCTAAATGAAAACTAGCAGCATGAAAGAGAAAGACCATAATAATAGAAAATGAATAATCAGAGGAAAATGAAAAATTGAAGAAATAGCAGAAAAATTTAGAAAGCATTTTTATTTTCAGAGATCTGTGAAGAAACTGCATTCATGATAAACATTACTTAGAAGGATCAGAGGACAAAAAGAGTTTTTAGAAATTATGATTTTAACTGCTAAAATTAAAAATTCAGTACAAGGGCTGTAATGTAAAGTCAAAGAGGGATCCCCCAAAAATCAAGTAAAATGTCCAAAACAGAGAATGAAATAAAAGTGACAAAGAGAATAATTTAATAAATGCCATATCTACCCAATAGGAGTTTCAAAAATGAGAGAAGAAGAAATTACATAAGACATGATGGAGCATTTTCTCAATCTGAATCAAGACATGAAATTTTTATAGTTTGTGTGGATTCTCTAAATGCCAAACAGGATGAAAAGAACTCCGAACCTGGATACATCATTATTAAATTAAAGAAAACAAGTTAGGTCATCTATAAAGGAAGGATAATTAGACTGGTATCACATTTCTCGTTAGCAACTGCAGTTTCCACCATGGATTTTTTTTTAATTTTGGAAGATTTTATTTTTTTATTTGAGAGAGAGAGGTAGGAGAGAGAGCATTGGGGGGGGGTGGAGGGGGACAGAGAAGCAGACTCCCCGCTGAGCAGGGAGCCCGATGGGGGCTCGATCCCAGGACCCCGGGATCATGACCTGAGCTGAAGGCAGACACTTAACTTACTAAGCCACCGAGGTGCCCCCCATGGGGTCTTTTTAGACTCTTCTAAACATTTCAACTGACAAAACTTTAATAGGTCACAATTGGTACCTGTGCTGAACAGTGGGGCAACTTAAGGCACCCATCTTCTGAGAGAGTCTGTGCAGCAGTTCAGCTTCAGGTACAAGGAGATTGGGATGACCTTGTGAGTTGGGGAGCTACCCTGGGTTAAAATGGTTCATACTTCGTGAGGGCCCACATCTCTGGAAGCATACTTTCCAGGGTGCTTGCAAGAGACATGTCCAGTTATAAGAGTCACCTACACTTAGAAAACCCAAAGTGATGGCTTCCTGTAAGATAATTAAAATTCTTCTAGTCCATAGATGGTTTATCAGTCAGGAGATCCCCTTATCATAAGCAGTGTTGCCTAGCAACATAGTTGACCTAACTACCCTAACCAGGTCACTAGAGGAACAGAGCTAGAGATTTAACCAAATGCAGAACGGGAAAAGGATTTTATTAACCCTTCCTCCACAATAGCATTAGATTACATTAGAGAACAGTGGGGCAGTGCTATCAAAGTATGAGGGGAAAGGATTTTAAATCTATAAATCTAGGCAGAGACAGCGTATCGATCCAGTTAATTACAAATAGATAGGTAAGTAATCAGAAAATTTATTCCTTCCCTGTCCTATATGAATTATAGTAAAACAAGGATGAAAAAAAGGAAGATGATGTATGGGATATAAGTAAGAGTAGAACTCACCTAGGCATCTAAGGAAAAGAAATATTGGATAACAGCTCTATCGTAGTAGGCCTAGGAAGTAATATTTCAAATGTTAGAACAAAAACAGTGAATTAAAAAAGAAATCAAATGGATTACAAGGAATAGGTAGGTTGAATAAGAGGTTAAAAGATATTTGTGATAGGGTGAAGGAGTATATTTTTTTCTTTAAAGGAGCAAAAATACAATTTGAAACTCTTGGCTTCAATCTGTATAAAAAAGACTTCGGTGAAATACGAAATAAGTTTAAAATGAGGCATGAGTGTGAGATACTAAACATTAGCATATTATCCATTGGACTTATTTTTAGATTTTGAGTTTTTTTTTTGAGCAGTTCAATTTTATAGATTGACATTTTGATTTCTGCTTCAAGGTCTTACAAAGGACAAAGCATTAAAAAATTTTTAATAGAATAAAACTCATTCTATTTTGCAATTATTATATGGGTCCATTGTCCTTTTATAAATTTAAGTAAGATATATTATGGGATCTTTTGTGACCTTATTTTTCCTGTGTCTTGAAGCATTATATTATTTCATTACCCTAGCAATTATTTTATTTTTATTTATTTTATTTTTTAAAAAGATTTTTATTTATTTATTTGACAGAGAGACACAGCAAGAGAGGGAACACAAGCAGGGGGAGTGGGAGAGGGAGAAGCAGGCTTCCTGCGGAGCAGGGAGCCCAATGCGGGCCTTGATCCCAGGACCCTGGGATCATGACCTGAGCCGGAGGCAGACGCTTAAGGACTGAGCCACCCAGGTGCCCCCCCCCCCCGGCAGTTATTTTAATAATTATTTCCAGCTGTTCTAAAAATGAGTAAAAACAGTAAGAATGCAGAAGAATGATGGGATCACTTATAGGGTTGATGTAATAATAAAGTAAATCATCATTATTCTGTTATCCTTTAATTTTTTTATTATGTTGCTCAGAAATATTACATTGTCATTTACAAGGGTATAAAAGAGGTCTAGAGACAGTCATTGTCTTCTTTTGTTTTTACTCATTAAAGGATCATAATTTTTTGCTTTCCACCATAATGGCAAAGAATAATTGATAGAAGAGTAATTGGACAAATCAGAAGATGAATGCAAGGAGACAAAGAGCCACTGTATGCTCTAATGATGGGGGTGAAATTTAATCAAAAAAGTGAGATCTTAACACTCTGAATCTTTGGATGATGGTAGTCTAAATTTTCTGAAACTCCTGAATTAGTGAGTGAATAGTTTATTTCTAAGGACAAAAGGGAAGGACAGGTATTCCCTTTCATTTAGTCATTCTACAGCAAGGAATTCATCATGCAGTGTTTTCCAGCAAGAACCTAGACCACCCCTTTTTGTTAAAAGGATGCGTGTGGTAGTTTTCTTTAAGCTTTTATGATATTTGTTTACCAACTTTTACTTTATACCATTTATAAATGGAGAAAACCAAAGGCTGGTGTGAATATATAAGTGATTAAAAGGAAATATATGACATAGAAATGAAAAACTAATTGGACTCATGTTATTGGTGTGTATAAATCTAAAAATTATGTTACAAAGACGATGACTGTTCTCTTTTCAACAGAATTATGAGCCATCCACAATTTCAAAAGTGTTGCATTTTGAAGATACAAATACAAAAAGTGAAACCAGAATTGATAAGCCTATAACTTATTGGAAATGTTTTTTGAATTTGAAATCAGTATTTGTAAAGTGAATGTATTCCAGGTTCTTTCCTGATAGTTGATGAGCCATTAGTTGCATCCAGAGGACATTGCCCCTTTCAGATATATGTATACCTTCAAATCCAGGAATGTAGTTTGAGGTTAAAATTAAAAATTTCTAATGAACTTTTTCACAATCCATTTTATTCCTCTGCAAATTATTTATAAAGTGACTTAAAAACAAAAGAATGGAAAGGTCCATTAGATCTAGAGTGTGAACACTGATGCCTATTTTTCCTGATACATTGAGTGTTAATGGAGGCCTACGAAAAAAGTTTTCTGTTCCAGCTTAGAATAGTTCAAAAGAGGGAAGGAAGTATTAATGATAGCACATATTTCTTTGGAACCTAGTGTGGGGCTTGAACTCACAACCTTGAGATTGAGACCTGAGCTGAGATCAAGAGTCAGACGCTTAAACTGACTGAGCCACCCAGGTGCCCCGATAAGCACATATTTCTTGACTCTTTGTGTACACTATTTAGCCAGTGGTATTGTGTCATTCACTGGCTTTCAAATTTTAGAATTAACCTGTAAACAGAGCATGAAAGCTTAATAATGCTTACAGAACAGGATGCTAATGATTACAAGTTAGATCGTGCTAAAGAAAAAGTAGGTAATAGAAATTGGTGAGTAGAAGCAGTGGATGCAACAATGTTAGAATGAAGAACAGGAACACATATGTTCTTACCTGTAGGAGAGTCAAGAGCTAATACTTGGAATGGGATAAAAAATAGACTTAATTTGATTTTTTTTTTAAATTTGCAAAGGGAAACTAATTTTTTGTTGTGATAAAATACATATAACATAAAATTTACCATTTTAAAATATACAATTCAATGGAATTAAATCCATAGTGTTGTACAATCACAACCATTATTGAGTGTCATCACCCCAAAAGAAAACCTTGTGCCCACTGGGTAATCACTCACTATTCTTCCTTCTCCCTAGCCTGTGGCAGCCACTAAACTGCTTTCTGTCTCTATGGATTTGCTTATTGTTAATTTCATATAAATGGAATAAAAACACTATGTGTCTTTTGTGTCTGGCTTCTTTTTTTTTTTTTTTTAAGATTTTATTTATTTATTTGACACAGAGAGGGAGAGTGAGAGAGGGAACACAAGCAGGGGGAGTGGGAGAGGGAGAAGCAGGCTTCCCGCCAAGCAGGGAGCCCGATGTGGGGCTCGATCCCAGGACCCCAGGACCATGACCCGAGCCGAAGGCAGACGCTCAACGACTGAGCCACCCAGGTGCCCCTGTGTCTGGCTTCTTTAATTTAGCATAATGTCTTCAAGGTTCATCCATGTTGTAACATGTATCAGTACTTCATTTCTTTTTATGGTGGAATAATACTTTATTGTATGGATACACTACAATTTCCCATTTATCAGTTGATGGACATTACAGTGATCTTTTGGCCATTGTAAATAGTGCTGCTATGAACAGTCATGTATAAGTTTTTGTTTGAATACTTCTTACTGTTAACTGCATTTATAGATGAGAAAACTAAACTACAGAGGTAGAATAATAATAGCTCAGGGTCAAACAGGTAAAAATTGGTGAAGCCATGGGTATAAATCTAGGTAATCTGATATCACAACCTA
This sequence comes from Halichoerus grypus, assembly GCF_964656455.1. Lineage (NCBI taxonomy): Eukaryota > Metazoa > Chordata > Mammalia > Carnivora > Phocidae > Halichoerus > Halichoerus grypus. The sequence continues at coordinate 127,829,032 of NC_135712.1, read as the reverse complement.
CATTCTTCAACTACTACACTTAACCTGGCAGCTAGTAGGTATCCAGTAAATGTAATCAACTTTCCCTTCCTCTTGAGGCTATTTTTGAGTGTTAATAGTATTAATTTTATATTTTATTAGTCTCTGTTTTAAGTAACAGCCCACTGAAATTATTGCTGTACGTACTATTTAATTTATACTTCAATACTAAGTATATATTGGTTACAGTTTGGCTGTGGCAGCAATTCCTGAAGGTCTTCCCATTGTGGTCACAGTGACTCTAGCCCTTGGTGTTATGAGAATGGTGAAGAAAAGGGCCATTGTGAAAAAACTGCCTATTGTTGAAACTCTGGGTAAGTATGTGGTAATATGAGCATACTTATGCAATAGTGTGTTAGTTTACATCAACAGTGAATCATCTTCAGGTTGTACAGTTTTTGTCTGAGAGGCTAGAATAGTGGTATTTGACTTGTGGCAAAATTAAGTATGGTTTTCAGAACCAGAAAAGTTAATTAAAGTGTATATCTTTCAGGACAGGGTACTTACAGAGAAATCTTACTGTGTCATGCAATGTTCTAATGCTTAAATCATGTAAAAAAGAAATCTATATAACAAATGAAACCTTGGAGTAAAATTAATAGAATTTTTTTCTTTTGACATCTCAAGGAAGATAATTGATAACCATAGATCCTAGAATGCCATATTCCAGTTGAATTTGCTGATAAGAACAATAAACATACAACAGTTGCTAAATGTTGCTATAATATAACTTTATGTTTGCTATGAAACTTCTTCTTTAAAAAATTTAGGAATCCAAAAATATTGAATTTAATTTTTAGTTTGCATTATAATATTGAGAAGGCAAATTCCTTAACTACTCACTGAAAAAATTACATGGGTTTATATTTAGGTACCCTTAAAACTTCCTAGAAAATGTATTATATAAAGTTATAATATAAAGCTAATACTGAGAAGCTTTGTAGAAATTCAGTTGCAGGTTAATAAGAAAAAGTCAACATTTATCACTTTTTAAATTTTAATTTCAGAACTTACTTTATGGTGGTGAAAAGCATAATGAGAGAAAATCTAAAATTATCAGTGAGCTTGATTTGTACAAAATTAAGAGAAACAGGACAGGCTTCCAGAGTCTTTGATTTGTTTTTAATGTGAACTTGTTTATTTCTCCCTGACTCTTGGTGACATATAATGGTTTATTCTGTAGGCTGCTGTAATGTGATTTGTTCAGATAAAACTGGAACACTGACAAAGAATGAAATGACTGTTACCCACATACTTACTTCGGATGGTCTGCATGCTGAGGTACTCTATAGATTTTTTTTAACAACAGTATTTCTTTGTTAAGAATCTTTGGTGTTTAGACATTCCTAACAATTCTAGTGTCTTATCTTCAAAAGGGCTATAAATTCATTATCAGCGGAGCCTTTTCCTTATGCTACCAGTCTTGATCCCACTGCACTTGTACAGTCCAGAAACTTTGAATCATCCTTGGCACCTGTCTTTCAATCACCCCTAGTCGTTTGTTTCCAAACTCTTATTCTTGCTCTATATGCAGCTTGAGGGATCTTTTAGAACCAAATGTTAGCAAGTTTATTTTAATTAATTAAGATGTTTCAATGGCTTTCCATTGTGACCAGGATCCTGAAGTATGGCCTTTCAGGGCCCCTACATATTTTGTTCCTTATTTCCTTCTTTATCCTTATATGTTTCACTTTACTTTCTGGGTACCAGGTGCACGACTTTATGATTCTCTCAGTGTGACAAAATTCCTCCTACTTCAGGCTCTTTGCTGCTGTTCTCACTGCATAGGACAGTCTGTTATGTCTTCATCCTTTGCAACTCAGTTCCAACCAACCAACCAACCTCCCTCCCTCCCTCCCTCCCTCCCTCCCTCCCTTCCTTCCTTCCAAGTCAATTAATTAGCATACAGTATATTATTAGTTTCAGAGGTAAAGTGATTCATCAGTCTTATATAACACCCAGTGCTCATTCCATCCCGTGCCCTCCTTAATGTCCATCACCCAGTTTCCCCATCCCCCCCCACCCCCCCTCCAGCAATTCTCAGTTTGTTTCCTGTGATTAAGAGTCTCTTATGGTTTGTCTCCCTCTCTGATTTTCTTATTTTTCTTTCCCTTCTCCTATGCTCCTCTGTTTTGTTCCTTAAATTCCACATACGAGTAAATCATATGATAATTATCTTTCTCTGATTGACTTATTTCAATTAGCATAATATCCTCTAGTTCCATCCATGTCATTGCAAATGGTAAGATTTCATTCCTTTTGATGCCTGCATAATGTTCCATTGTATGTATATATACCACATCTTCTTTATCCATTCATCTGTTGATGGATATATGGGCTCTTTCCATAGTTTGGCTATTGTGGACATTGCTGCTATGAACATTCAACCCCACTTCTTTAAAAAAGCTTTGCTGACCACCCAGAACTGGCCATATGTTACTTGTTTTCATAGCACTCAGTGCCTTTTAATTTTCAGCCCAGGTAAAATTTTCTGTTCTTCTTTATACTATAAGTTGTAATAGAGCAGAACTAAGTTGCCCAACACAGGGCCTGCCTCATGGTAGTAAGTACTTGTTGAAAGAATAAATGAATAGATGAATTATTTTATTTTAAAAATAATATTTTTGGCAGTGTCTTAAATGCATGTCATCTGTGTGTGTTGGTTAATTTTGAAGTTAGGTAAGGACAAGGTCCAGTTTCACCCCAGTCTTGAAAGGATTTCTGGCTGGTATGTTCATTCACACTACTTAGGATGGGTACAGTCTTGTAAATTGTGTTTGCATCCAATTTACTACATCGTTAGACAGATTGACAGAAATTGTACTTAGGTTTATTTAATTCCATTTTACATAGGCTTTAAAATGAGACTATTGATATTTAGGGTGTTAGATTTGGTTAAGGATACCCAATACTCTGTTGTTGAATGTGCCTTTTCTGGATGATTCAGGGTCATTGGGGTTACATGTGCTTGTGTGGTTCAGGTATGGAAGGTAGGATATAAGTTTCTGTTGTTTTAAGCCCATATTTTCATATGTCAAGCATTAACTGTTTGTTAATTTCTCTCTAACCTGTCTTATTTTTACTGTGAAATTGAACTTTTGTTGGCTTAGTTTGTTCTAGCCATACGGAATAAGTATCTGGCTTTTCTCTACCTCTGATTTTTAAAACTGGCATGTAATATACTATGTTAAAGTAGTTTGTAAGTGCTAGGATAAATCATGTAATGTCTCTGAGCCTGCATATTTGCCAAAAGAATTCTGCTTTTTTCTGGGTTTCAGGTTTGTCACAAATGTTAGATGTGGAAATGGATTTGAATCCTTGGAAATTTACTGTTTATAAATGTAATGTTATATAAATTTAAAGCTCATTTATGTACAGAGGTTTTCATGGTTATCCTTTATTATGGTATATTTTAAGTAGAAACAATATAAAATTATATTAATTATATTAACAATATGTTTCTACTTAAAATATACTATACATTGTTATAATTATTAATTTAATTATTGATATAATTATAGGTTTGTCATTATGGTGAAAATTAGAATCTATATTCTTTCTTTTTTTTTTTTAAAGATTTTATTTATTTATTTGACAGAGAGAGGCACAGCGAGGGAGGGAACACAAGCAGGGGGAGTGAGAGAGGGAGAAGCAGGCTTCCTGCTGAGCAGGGAGCCCAATGAGGGGCTCGATCCCAGGACCCTGGGATCATGACCTGAGCCGAAGGCAGACGCTTAACGACTGAGCCATCCAGGCACCCCAGAATCTATATTCATTTTTTTTTTTTAAAGATTTTATTTTATTTGAGAGAGAGAGAGCGCACGAGTTGGGGAGAAGGGCAGAGGGAGAGAATCTCAAGCATGCTCTGGGCTGAGCTTGGAGCCCAACACGGGGCTCAGTGTCACGATCCATGAGATCATGACCTGAGCTGAAACCAAGAGTTGGGCATTTAACCAACGGAACCACCCAGGCACCCCAGAATTTATATTCTTTTAACTATTAAATGTTCTTTTAGACACATGCTTTTCTAGGTATATACACTAACAGTAATCATAATGTATAAAATGAAATGAACACAAGTCATCATAGGTTTTGTTTTTTATAAGTCACTATCTACCGGTAGAATTATTGACCCCACTTTATGTTCCTTAGGTTACTGGTGTTGGCTACAATCCGTTTGGGGAAGTGATTGTTGATGGTGATGTTGTTCATGGATTCTATAATCCAGCTGTTAGCAGAATTGTTGAGGTAAATACTTTATTCTCTAAGAAGGTGACTTTTCATAATGACTTAGGACACAGTGATGGGTTCTTAGTTTCTGTATATTTCTTTTAGGCGGGCTGTGTATGCAATGATGCTGTAATTAGAAACAACACTCTAATGGGGAAGCCAACGGAAGGAGCTTTAATTGCTCTTGCAATGAAGGTATGTGCCTGATTTCTCTTTGACATATGAGAACTCACCTTCATAAGAGAATGTAAGGCCATCAATTTCAGTATTACTGGTTTTTAGGTGTAGAATGAAGACTCTCAATATTTCATTGTATTATTGCCTTTTGGGAACCAGTTTTATTTTCCTGGAAATACAGAGCTAATCCAGCCTTTTCAGTATAGCTTTTATCCCTTACATTCAAGAAACAAATTAATGACCAGTGACTAGATTTCTTCTTATGAAGGAATGTTTTCATAATATTTTCCACAATATTTAGAGTTTTGTGTTTTGGAAAGCTTTCTAAATGTGTGTAATTGCTGAAGTACTAACTTTCAAACAAGTAAAAGGCAGCATTATTTAAGTATTTCTATGTAAAGATACTAAAGCCATCATGAGAAATCAGCTTTTCTTTCTCTAGTCTTCCCATTTCCTCCATTATCAATTTCTTAAATGAGTATATTATTAGAATTTGTGTTGGGGCATCTATCCCAGTTGATGTCCTCTTCTAAGTCTTATATTTGATTAAATGAGAAACCTAAAGTCCCCTTTGTCACTCCCATAACAAAAATTAAAACTCCTACTTTCAAGAGTAGTCTTAGAAAATTTTGAGACTTGTGTGAAACAGGACATCTCTAAATGAGGTTGTTTGAATTGAGATTCAGTATAGAAATGTAGGTTATTATATTTAATTTAATAAAATAAAATTGATAGTTTTAGAATAAAGCTACATTTCTTTATCATTTTGTTGTAACTAAAATAGCATTGAATAGCTTTTTGAAAGATATTTAAAAGTTCAATCTGTTAACCGTTATTTACCGTGTTATACTTAACCTTATACTCTTAACTTTTTTAAGAGATAAAGAGTGTGAAACCACCTCTTTATGACTGGGGATCTCACATTTTAGGTAGGGAGTTGACACTGACATGCATGGAACAAATACAAGCTAGACCAGTATAGCAGATAGTTAAGTCTTAAAGGTTGAGCCACATGTAAGAATAAGGCAAGTTCAGATTTGAGACCTAGGCTTTGAGGGATAAGCAGGTTTTAGATAGGTAAGCTAGGAAAAGAGCAAGGATAAAAGCATGGAGAAAAAAATAAGCATAGAATGTGTGGTGGCTTGTGTATTGGTGAATTTGGATGAAAAAAAAAGGAGTTTGAGTAACCCAGAGGATTGTTGAATAGACTGCATGGTGGGTTTCTGGAGGACCTTTGAAAGCCAGGAAGAAGAGTCTGAACATGTTTCAGTAGATAGCAAAGAGACAACAAAAAGCAATGAGCTAGGTTTTTCAGTAGTTTAAAAAATATTTTTGAATATTTGGAGGTTAAAAGGTAGAGGGTATTGTGAAGAACAGCTAAAGGACACTGATAGTAGGTCAGAATATCAAGTGGTAGGATGGTAGCAACAGGAAAGATATATTTGAATCCCTAAGAAGTAAGAAATTGAATTTGAAGCTTCTGTTGATCATAAAAGTACATGCTCAGTATTGGTTGGTTGGGTACCTTTATTTATTTGTATCCTGCTTCCTTCGAGAATTTGAGCCAATAGAGATTTTAATCTAGTCAGTGTTGAAGAGTTGGTCTACATACGGTCCAGGTAGCATGCCTTAGCCTGTATCTACACACCCAGGCTTTCATCTTGATCATGTATGTTGCCCTTCAGAGAAATGTGGTATATGTAGATGGAGCACTGCTATTCTGTCACCATTTTTTGAAAAATACCCAGATATCTCTAGCCAGCCAACTGTAAGTTGTGACCCTTGTTCTCTGTTAAAGGAAAAAATAGTCACATGTTGGTGAGAATTAACTTTCTTTTTGTGCCATATAGATGGGTCTTGATGGACTTCAACAGGACTATATCAGAAAAGCTGAATATCCTTTTAGCTCTGAGCAAAAGTGGATGGCTGTTAAGTGTGTACACCGAACACAGCAGGTACCCTTCCATGTAAAGAGTACTTACTAAATCTTATTTAATATAGATGACTATATTGTATTTATTATCCACCTTTACTTTTAAACAATCATTGAGCATAACAAAGGCTTATTGCTTTAAAGTGTGTATAATTCATGGTAACTCATCCTTGTTCTCATGTTCTCTTTGAATTCATGCATTAGGGACATCAAGTTTTGCTGTGTGAGCAAACAGCTTAAAATGAATTGGAGCCTGGTCTCAATGTCCTAGAACTTGTGACACCAGATTCTATCAACATTTTTGTTGTTGATGACTATGTACTATAGATTTCTGTCCTCTGGTGTTAATCTGTGTTCTTTCACTGAAGGAATGTCTTGTCTTCAGAACAAACAGAACTACATTATTTTGTGGAAAAGTGGTTACCAAATGTGTATAATTCATATTAGTTGATCCAGCTTACAAACTGGCAAAATGACATGCACTGATATTTCAAGCCGCTACTTTGTTCCTGGGTGCTTTAGAAACGTTTACAAAATTATTATTATATTATATTATAATTATATTATTATATATTATCTTATTTATATTAATATATACTATATAATAATACATGTTGTGACATAATATATACTATATTATTGTACTACATATTATATTATTATATAATATCTTATTATACTAAGAGTTATCTGCAGCATATAATTATGTCAGTCATAGTTGCTATTACCAGCTTGATGCTTAAACTTACTTTGCCTTTAAAATATACATATTTTGTTATTTTTATATTTTCTTTATTCAGAATTAATAATTGGTTCTGTGTTTTCACCTGTGAGCAAGAAACCATTACATCCCTGTAGACATGAATGAGTGAGAGGATTTCCCCTCACCCCCATAATAAGTAGGAAATATAATTGATTTTATTTTTAACGATTTTATTTATTTATTTGTCAGAGAGAGAGAGAGAGAGCAATAGCAGGGGGAGCAGCAGAGGGAGAGGGAGAAGCAGGCCCCCCACCAAGCAGAAAGCCCAATGTGGGGCTCGATCCCAGGACCCTGGGATCACGACCCGAGCTGAAGGCAGACGCCCAACCGACTGAGCCACCCAGGTGCCCCAGAAACATAATTGATTTTAAAAGAAAGGCCAATTTGGCCAACATTGAACTTGTGAATAGATGTCTGCCAGGAACTCTGATCATGAGAGGAAAAAAGATTTCTGTCTAATCTTTAAAGGAACTTTTATGAACTCCTGGGAAGGGAGATAAGTGAAAATAAAACTGTAAAAATAAAATGCCTTTAAACCTTATAAGGGGTGCCTGGCTGCGCAGTTGGTGGAGCATGCGACTCTTGATCTCACAGGTGTGAGTTAGAGTCCCACATTGGGCATGGAGCCTACTTAAACCTTGTAACATGAAGTTTTCAAAAATTGCATTAGAGTAGATAATTTTCAGCTGATCTCCCTTGACATAGAGTTATACAGCAAGAATATGTATATGAGTTTATTTGGAAGGTCTGTTTCTTTACATTTTATGTATGATTACATAGTACTTCAAGATAATGTGGCTCATGTAAAGTTTAATGATTTGACTTCAGCAATTTTGAATCTAACTTCATCAGAGTTGTACTTTGGAAATTGTACTTTGATGTTACAGTTTGATGTTCTCAGTTGTGGGAGTGGGAGATGGGTATGGGTAGTGAGCAGGATATAAGTTTGAAAAGATTTGTGTGATTATTCTTCTCATTTACTGATCTGAAGAGCTTCTCTTACAAAATAAAACCAGCCAATGTAACTAACAAAACCCAAACCCACTGATTTGACTCAGGATCTAGAAGAGGTCAGCCTGGCACAGATGTGACAGATTTACCAATTTAAAAATAATCCCAGGGGCTCAAATAGTCTTAAAAAGACTTTCATTTGTGCATGTCAGTATACATTTATTTATACTTCCTCCCTGGACCCTGCCAAAATGACAGCCAATGCACAAAGGATATAAAAAAGAGAAAGTACAGAAGACTCAGAGTGAAGATGGGGACTAAGGCAGAGAGCTAAAAAACAGGAGATCAGTTTGAAATTCTCCAAGTGCCTTTTCTGTTTCTTGAGGCCAGATCATTAGCCCTTTTTTACCCCTGTAGAATATCAGAAATCTCATCTTGTAGACAAGAGTGGAGGGCAGAATTAAGGCTTACAACTGAAAACAGAGTGATTAAGGTCGACGTCATTGTCCTGAAGGGTAAGCCTCTAGCCTTAATTCCACTTTCTTAGAATGCCTGTAGAGAGGTATCTCCCTGCCCTCACTCTATAAGTAAGAAGATTGAAGAGTTGTAGAGAAGCTGACTGGTCCCAGGGAGATCCCAATGGTACAGAGTATTCTTCTTCTTCTTCTTCTTCTTCTTCTTCTTCTTCTTCTCCTTCTCCTTCTCCTCCTTCTTCTTCTTCCTCTTCCTCTTCTTCCCCTTCCCCCCCCGCCCTTCTCCTTCCTTCTTCCTTTTTTTTTTTTTTTTTTTTAAGTAGGCTCCATACCCAGCGTGGGAGTCCAATCCAGGGCCCCACCTCACAACCCTGGGATCAGGACCTGAGCTGAGATTAAGAGTCTGATAAAAACTAACTGAGCTACCCAGATGCCCCTAGTACAGAGTATTTTTTTTTTTAAATTCATTTATTTGAGAGAGAGAGTGAGTGAGAGAGAGAGAGAGAGAGACCAGGAGCCTGGGGGAAGGGCAGAGGGAGAGGGAGAAGCAGACTCCCTGCCGAGCAGGAACCCCAATGTGGGACTTGATCCCAGAACCCTGGGATCATGACCTAAGCCGAAGCCAGATGCTCAGCCAACTGAGCCACCCAGGCGCCCAGTACAGAGTGTTCTTAACTAAATTCTTCATTCACTGGTAGAGTTTTCTGACTGCTGGTCATCATTTCATCACCCTATAGTGAGGGCCATCATTTGATAAATCCTATCAATGCCCATGGAGCTTCTAGACCTATAATTTCTTCGGTCTTAATATAAATGGACAGTCAGGAATTGCTAGATACTTGGGAAAAGTCTTCAGTAGGAAAGGCACAGATCAAACCAACAGAGAAAGTGGTCTCAGCAAAACAATGATAATGCTGGATGCTGAAGAAAATTTCCAAAGACCATAGAAAATGACAACAAAATACCTTAAATAGAATATTTTAAAATAAAGTCAATGAATCTATCAGAAAGTGGAACAAAAGGTCAAAGAGGTGCTTAATGTAAAAGATAAGGTACAAAAATCAGAAAATAAATAGGACAGCTACCACCCATCTAATAGTGGTAACAGGAAGAGAGTCCAGAAAATGGGAAGTTTTTTTTTTAAAGATTTTATTTACTTGACAGAGAGAGCACAGGCAGAGGGAGAGAGAGGGAGAAGCAGGCTTCCTGCTGAGCAAGGAGCCTGATGTGAGACTCGATCCCAGGACACTGGGATCATGACCCTGGCCTAAGGCAGCTGCTTAACCGACTGAGCCACCCAGCTGTCCCGGGAAGTTTTTTTTTTTTTAAGATTGATTTATTTATTTGAGAGAGAGAGAGTGAGAGAGATTGAGTTTGCACGCAGTGCACTGGAGGAAGGGGAGGGGGAGAGGGGAAGCAGACTCCTCACTGAGTGGGGAGCCTGATGCGGGGCTCAATCCTGTGATCACGACCTGAGCCTGAGCCAAAACCAAAAACCAAGAGTTGGCCACTTAACTGACTGGGCCACCTGGGTGCCCCCAAAATGGGAAGATTTTGTCAAATAACACCAGACAATTTTTCAGAGGAAGGACTTCACCTTCTAGAGTAAAATTGCCTACCAGCTACTCAGCGCAATGAGTTATGTTAAAGAAGGGTGGGGTAAAGGGATAAACACAACAGTGCCCATAATCAAGAAATTTGAGGGTGTTTAAGAATTCTGAAAGCTTCCACAGGTTTGGGGGCCAGAGAGGAGGCAAGGGGAAGATCATATACAAAGATTTAGGAATTAAAGTAGCTTCTTTAGGCTTTTCAGTTGTAACACTGGACTCTGGAGGCTGGAAGATAATAGAAGAATGTCTTCAAATTGAGAGGAAATTTATTCTCAGCTGAACTTAAAAAATGTGATAGAATAAGAATGTTCTCAGATTTTTTTTTTTTTTTAGATTATTTATTTATTTCTTTGACAGGGAACACAAGCAGGGGAGTGGGAGAGGGAGAAGCAGGCTTCCCGCGGAGCAGGGAGCCCGACGTGGGGCTCGATCCCAGGACCCTGGGATCATGACCTGAGCCGAAGGCAGATGCTTAACAACTGAGCCACCCAGGCGCCCTGTTTTCAGATATTTCAAGTCTCAAAATGTGTATCCCACACAGCTTTTCTTAGATACTTGCAGATATTTTATTCCAAGATAAGACAATAGATAAGGAAAAGGAAGACTTAAAACCTGGAGTTCTAACCTGGAGAATGGTGCAAAGAATCCCCAGGATAGAGGTGAAGAGAAGTTCCTGGATGCTAGTCATGGAGTAGGCCTACAAATCGACCAACTCAAACTAGAAAGAAAAGGAGAACAAGACTCAAGAAGAGACCTTCAGTAATGATGTGGAAGGAATAGCTTACTTGCTCATTTAATCATCTAAAAAATACCAAAATAAATAAAAAAGAAGTTATAAACTTTTTAAAAGATAAACAGGAAAAGAAATATATTTGATTTATATAGGCTGTGGACTCAACATCTTACCTCTTGCCTCTCTACCTTCTCATATCTGCTCACCAGTTACTTGGGGACCTAGGCAGATGGAAGCTGTATCTCAGTGTGTGCACACTGCCCTAGCAGGGCCAGAGGAATAGCACATTATTTTCATTTGGAAGTGACACAGTACTGCTCATATTTATCAGCCAAAACAAGTCATGCCTGACTTCAAAATGGGAGAGAAGGGCAGGGAAATACATTCCTGTTATGTGCCTGCAAGAAGTGGGATGCTTGTGAACTGTTCTAGTGACTAGTACTTTGTTCAGCAGTGAGGAATCATAAAGTAAAAAGAATACTGGCAACTTTTGCTTTAACTATATTGTAACAATGGGGAGGGGAGGAATGGGTAGTAGGAGTGGCCAAACTACAAGCTGTCACAATGGACGATGTATGAAATTGATCAGTGAAAAAGTAGCAGTATAAATGTATTTAAGAACATGGAGATAAGTACCAAGGAACAGCCAAAAGAATTAAAATTGGTTTGGCTCTGTGGAGTAGGACTAGAGGTGAGAGAGTTTGGGCAGGCAACTGCAGTTTTTCATTGTAAGCTTTTGTCTAATGCTAGGGTAAAAAGTAAAAGGTTCTGATACCCATAATTGCAAGGTGGTTATGAGAATTAAATGAGATCACATACATTTGTACATATAATAGCAACTAATGGAAAGCCTGAACCACTGCTTGTGGGCTGATGATAGATCTCTTTCCTTTTCCTGTTAGGTTGTAAGCCTCTCCCCTTATAGTGCCTAATCCAGGGCTTCATATAGCATTGCCTTCAGTGTGTGGAGGTGAGGGTGGGAAGTAGATGCTGTGTTCTCTAGAGGGTAAAGAAAGCTTCCACAAATGAGCTTTTAATCTTCAGAGTTCAAGTGCCACTCAAAGCCTTATTTAGGCTTGAGTAACTTCGCTGGGGATTATGAGAAATGCACGCCATGTATTGTTGGGCTCCAGTGGCAGATAGGTATAAGTTGAAATTAACTTGAATTTATTTGCTGTTTTTTCTTTTTAGGACGGACCAGAGATTTGTTTTATGAAGGGTGCTTATGAACAAGTGATTAAGTATTGTACTACATACTACAGCAAAGGGCAAACCTTGACACTTACCCAGCAACAGAGAGATCTCTACCAACAAGAGAAGGCACGAATGGGCTCTGCAGGACTTCGAGGTAAGGCCATTTCAGCATAGTCCCCTAGGGTGGAAAGGTAATGCTTTTTTCTTTTCCTTCCCCTTCCCGTTCTTTTCCTTCCCTCCCTCCCTCCCTCCATCTCTTCTCTTTCTTTCTTTCTTTGTTTCATTGAAGTAGAGTTGACATACAATGTTATATTAGTTTCAGGTGTACAACATATTGATTTGACAAGTCTGTACATTGCTCTATGCTCACCATTTATAGTGTGGTCACTGTCTGTCACCATATAGCATTATTACAATATATTCCCTGTGCTGTATTTTTCATCCTCATGACCTTTTTATTTTATAAGTGGAAATTGGTCCCTCTTTATCCCATTCACCTATTTCACCCATCCCTGCACACTCCTCAGTGATGCCTCCCTTTAATTTTAGATGATTTTGTGCTTCATATCTGAGCTGTCCAACTCTATCCCAGCCTTTGTAGAATACTGCCATTTCTGAAGTGTTATGTTTTAGTCGGCTATTTGGCCCCCAAAACACGAGAAGTCGGGAATGTAGCAAAACGTGAAATTTCTATTTCTTACAGACCTGCATTGGTCTCTGAGTAGGTGATAGAAATTTTATTTTAGACAGGTTTTTCTTGTGAGAAGGGAAATGGAGGAAGGTAAAACGGTATTACTCCTTCCTTATTTCATCATTTTGACTGTCTTATTTATTAATAGATCTAAAATACTTTCCTAAATATTAACGTTTTAAGCCTCTAATTTGTCCTTTAAACTGAGGTGATTGCTTACTTGTTGCTCTTCTGCTGATCTCCTTCCCTTGTCATTCACCAGAAAGGAAAGAAGTGTCCAGATTCTGCTCTATGTCTGTGTTGCTGACTGAACAGTGATGTGGAGAGAGGGTCTGCTATGCACATACACATTAGGCTGTTTCTCTTAGGGACAGCATGTGTAGGATTGAAAAAGCAGGGGTTGGGGCCATACCTGGTTTTTACCTTCTGGATAGTCATCTGGCTTGTGGGGAATATATATACTTATGTAGTCTCTCTCAAGGAAATTAGAAGAGTTGGCCTCCTTAATCTTATTATTTTTACAGAATAGAAGTCAAGCACAATCCTGGGAGGAGGAAGCAACTTAATATAAAAAATACTCCCCTTATACATGGTTCACTTAAGCAAGGGCTCTCTGTGGTTTTAACACATTTGGATAGATCTACAGAATTTCTGCTCATATAATGAGCTAGGTTTAGAAAGATATTCTTGTAGCTTTGAAGGCAGAGTTTTGTTATTCTTAGCAGTTCACAGCAAGAGGGTCCAAAGTTGGCTTGTGTTTAGAGACGCTAAAGAAGTTTCAGAGGTTTCACACTTTTTTTTAAAGGTTTTATTTATTTATTTGACAGAGACACAGCGAGAGAAAGGGCACAGAAGCAGGGGGAGTGGGAGAGGGAGAAGCAGACTCCCTGCTGAGCAGGGAGCCCGATGCGGGGCTCGAACCCAGGACCCTGGGATCATGATCTAAGCCGAAGGCAGACGCTTAATGACTGAGCCACCCAGGCGCCCTGTTTTCACACTTCCTTATTTTAACTCTTTTCATCTGAAGGATCATGGAGGTTTGTGTATGTGTGGTGTTGTAACATTGTGAAATAGACCAGAGTTGGTAGAGGAGAAAAATTCCTCTGTTTCACAGGGCTTTAGGGAAGCATTCTGGTCATTTGTTTCTTGCTTCATGTCTTTTCCTTTGGTTAAGCTCCACTTTCTTCCTCCTCCTGAAATTACCATAATGGGAACAGAAAGACTTCAGATTTAACTTGATATGTACTTAGGTTACATCTTATAAAATATAAGTTGCTTAAATACACATGATTCTTGATTTTGAAATTAGAGTATGTTTTGTTTTTATGTTTTAGTCAGGGACCCTCCTCATGAAAAAGGTCTGCCTAACCTTATCCCAGACAGTAGCAGTAGATTTTCATTTGTGCTAAGGAAGCAAACAAATACATACAGGATACTCTAGGCTACTACCACCTCTCCACTGAGGGTGCCAGGAGCTGCTCTCCCTTTCTTAGGGTTTGCTGACACACGAATTTATACTCGCCATTCCTTTCTGTAGTCCTCTACCTCTGTTCTGACACCAGGGACTATCAAGTGTCTCATTCTCTCCAGGGTGAAAGCCTTTGGGGCTCACATCTACATAAATAGTTAGGTATATGACTCTGACATTGGGAAAATAGAAGTCATTTGCCTCTAACCTTGGTTTTCCAAATATATTTAATCCTTCAAACCTTCTGCTTGAATAAGAATGGATATTGCTTATAATCTGGTTATGACTTTTCAGTTTCTCCATGAGATACATATATTTAGTGTGCTTTTTTGTGTTTTCTCTGGTAAATTGTTCAGTCCAATAATATTCCAGATGGACACACATCCCTTTAACTCATTAGGTAGTTATCAGAAGTTCCGAATTCTGAGAATAAGTTAAATGATATTTGGAAATGAACAGTATTTTGTGTTATATCTTAAGTGCTCGAGGATGATGGGAAACTCCCAATAATGATACGGTGGTGTTAGATATTAGAGAACCGAAGTTACAAATAAGAAATACTTATTAATGTTATGAAAAGAGTGAAAGAATCCAAACTACTGTTACTAATGGTTGTGCAGTCACTTTACAGATTAATTTACCTCCCAGGGTTTGTCATGTACAAAATTGTTATATGTTGTGTGTAATTAATCAATATAGCCTTCTCTTCAAGCTATTGAATTGTTCTGGAGACCTATAAAATGGAAAGATGAAGATACATTCATAGCAACCCCCTTCAGAGGTGTCTGTTTAAAACTGACTTTCAAAGCTCAACAAACCCATAGTTCTCCAAATACCTAATTATTTTTTCTAAAGAGCTAATAGTTGATGTTTAGAAGAGCTGCGTGTAGTCACTTTGTAAAAACATTCTTTATTCACTCCTTACTTGCCTTCTCTGCTTAACAATTCTTTAGTCTTATTCCTTTTAATTTTTAATAGCTTTCAGCAACCCCATATTAGAACCATTAAACTAATGTCTTAACATGTAATACATTTTTATATATAATGATTATATCCTAACTACAATGACATTATAGTCTTAAGTGATTTCTTTGTCTCTAGCTTTTGTCAAGTAACCTGTAATGCTTTTGTGACTTACGTTTTCTTTTTTTGGATTTTATTATTTCCTCAGTTCTTGCTTTAGCTTCTGGTCCTGAACTGGGACAGCTGACATTTCTTGGCCTGGTGGGAATCATTGATCCTCCTAGAACTGGTGTGAAAGAAGCTGTTACAACACTCATTGCCTCAGGAGTATCGATAAAAATGATTACTGGAGACTCACAGGAAACTGCAGTTGCAATCGGTATAACTAGGCTGGTCTCCCCCCCCCCCTTTAATAGTTTTAAATTAATTGCAGTGCATAGCTTTGAACCATTAGATATAAAATGTATACGTATAATATTGACATTATACAATTAAAATGGACTCTTATTCATACTGTATATAAAAATGTGGGTAAAAATTTATTTTAGGTTAAAAAGTAGTTCTATTAATTGTAAATACATAACTAAACTATTAGGAAATCACATATGTTTTATTCACAGAAGAATAGTTGATTATTTTTAACCTCATAATCCGCTATGCTATTGGATAAAAGCACTAGATTATACACATGAAACATGAAATTTAGTTTTCCCTTTAAACTTGAGGATAATTTTCAAAGCAGACTTTGATTTGTACCTGATTTGGAAGAAAATAGCTTGTGTCTATATTCTGTTATTACACCACGTATATGCTTATGTTGTTTGAATGCCATTTAAGAATACCCTAAGGAATATAACAGGAGAGACTCCTGGGTGGCTCAGTTGGTTAGGCATCTGACTCTTGATTTTGGGTCAGGTCATGATCTCGGGGTGATGGGATTGAGCCCCACATCAGGCTCTGTGCTGGGCATGGAGCCTGCTTGGGATTCTCGTTCTCCTTTTCCCTCTGCAACCCCCCCCCAATATATTTATGGGAAAAAAGGGCACCGAAAGGTAATCTGGAGTTTGTAAACTGTGTAAACTGTTGTGAACTGTGATTCATACTGATAAACAGTTTACTGAAGTCCATTAATTCTGATTTTATTACTGTGTGGAGAGACTGGGATAGGAGTTTCACACTTTATGTTATCTAAGAAGAATATGTCACCAGAAACATAACGCTGGGAAGATTATACCTAGAAAAGCTTTTCAACATCTATTTTCTTTTACATATAACTACATGATTACCACAGATCCACCACTGTTTTGTCTGGCTTTAGATTCTTTACTTAAAATGCATTCTGATCTTTATTCAAATTGAGCTACTAAGCAAAACCTGATTGGCCCTGTATCAGTTCTTAGGTATGTTGGTGGGTTAAATTGTGAAAACTCTTTATTCTTAAATTTAAACAAAAATAAACAGAAAACCCCAGATTTTTTACTAATTCAAATAGGTTTGTCTTACTAGTAATTTGTCTTGTGATCTCTTGGTATAAAGACATTTTGTACTTAAGAATGGATAACAAATCATATTAAGTGAGCATTATGTTGACTGGCCTAGCAAGCAAAACTAATTTGTTCAATTATGTTTTCTCTCCCATTTCACTTTAGCTAGTCGTCTGGGATTGTATTCCAAAACTTCCCAGTCAGTCTCAGGAGAAGAAATAGATGCAATGGATGTCCAGCAGCTTTCACAAATAGTACCAAAGGTAGGCCTAAACTTAAAGCCTTTTAGATGGAAAGGCCTTATTCTAAGTGTTTATGAATTCTTCCAGTGTGTCCTATATTCCTAGTGATAAAAGTGGACCTTCTGTTTTCTTCTTTGTTTTTTTATAGTAGTACCTCCAATTGTATTTCTACCAAACCTATTAACCAAATCTCTGTAATTTAATCCCACTCTGTGTGCTGTTTAATTTTTGGTTGGTTGTAAATATTTTATTTCAGTCACCTATTTTTTTTTTTTTTCCTGAAATGCATCAGGTATCTTATTATCTTTCCTGGAAGATTGGGAAAACTGTAGCAGGTTATTTTAATGCCAGGAACATTTTTCATTAACCTCTCCTTTAATATTTTCCTGTTTTCTTCTTTTTAACACCCATGTCTATCAGAACTCTGAGTGCTAACCACAAATATGACATTGAAAAGAAGGCATGATAAGAGACAAATACATAGATTTTCTTCCCTCCTTTTGATGATTTTCATCTTTCCCATATTATTCCCTAAACACTCTCCTTTTCTGACAAAGTTCTACTTCTTTTTTCACTGTCCTTTTACCATCCTGTCTTCATTCTGTCCTCTCCCCTCTTGCTCCCAAACTACAGAGATTTTATTGTGTGCTTTTACCTTTAATCAATATATTCTTTTTTTCTAGGTAGAGAAACATGATAAAGGTGAAAAGATTATGAATAGAGGAAATTCAGTTACCCCCAAGTTTAATCCTAGCTCTCACTGTGATACAGTGATGTAGCTCAATCTTTAGTCCTTTCTGTTTTTTGTTTGTTTGTTTTAAATCTCATTTCTTTAGGCCATAATTTTGTGTCACTAAATTTAGTGTTTTTAGTCAACTAAAAAGATTGACCTGCCCTTCTGATGCTTTAAGAACAGATTTTACTCTGTACCACATGCAAAACATCAAGTGAGTCTTCAGTTTTGCATTGAGATCTCCTTAGTCTCAAAACTGCTGCTCTAATTTTTGAGCTGCCACCAAAGCTTTGAAACGCTAAAAATCTTACATCAAATGGTAGGTATATGGATGCATGTCAAGTAATTTGTTCCTTTACAAAAGAAATACGCTTTCAGTCCAACAGTTGGCATCTTCACTGCCATTGTCAGTGATAACCTTCAGTGACTATAATGGAATGATTTGCAGTGTTTCAAATGATCTGCAGTGGAACAAAGGCAAAATTTTACTCTTCAACCTGAGTATATTGGTAGTTAGCCTTTTATTTAAATATTCTGTAAAATCTGCAGTCTTTGCTAAACACTCTTGTACTTCAGCACTGTGTGCTACATGATTAATTTCTGCAGTAATGTAGAATTTTCACTTAGAAGACAACTAGTATACTTTCAGTGCATATGTAGTTTAGTCCTTTTTAAAGACACACTAAAGAGTCTGAGTGAATTTTTGAACTTTTTTTAAAAGGAAGTATATTCTCCAAATACGAATTATGTGATTCATAGTACCTAGAGGACCTAGGCATATGTAATAATGTGATATTACAGTTAAATTGAGTTTTTTGCTTAAGAAAATAATCCTCATTTGTTTTAGACCTTTATTAAAATTGGGAGGGAGCCTGAGAACAGTCTATATGATGGTACTAAGAGTCATTTAATGATTTATTAATTCATTTTGTATGTATTTATGGAAGACTGAGTATAGGACAAAAATCTCTGCCTTCAATGGAACTTATAGTCTAAGATAAGTAAATATGTACATTATGTCAGATAAGTGCTAATGAGCACCAACAAAAGCAGAGGAGAGAGTGGAATGATTGAAGAGGTAGATTGAAATTTTTAGATAACATGACTAGGAAAGGCCTCACTGGCAGGCCATATCATATCTGAGGAAAGAGCACTCCAGACCGAGGGAACACAAAGGCAAAGACCTTAAGGTGAGTGTGCATGGCATGTTTCAGGAACAATGAGGAGGCTGGTGTAGGTGTAGTTCGGGTAACTAATGAGGAAGAAGGGGCATGCAGTTCATGCAGGACTTGGTAGGTAGTAACAGACTTTGGCACTCATTCTGAGGGAGATAGGAAGTCTTTGGAGGCTTTTGAGCAGAGGATGGATGTGATCTGACTTCTATTTTTTTTTTTTTTTTTTTTAAGATTTTATTTATTTGTGAGAGAGAGAATGAGAGACAGAGAGCATGAGAGGGAGGAGGGTCAGAGGGAGAAGCAGACTCCCTGCCGAGCAGGGAGCCCGATGTGGGACTCGATCCCGGGACTCCAGGATCATGACCTGAGCCGAAGGCAGTCGCTTAACCAATTGAGCCACCCAGGCGCCCTGATCTGACTTCTATTTTAATAGTTTCATTATGGTCACTGTGTTGAGAAGAGACTGCAGGAGGCAAGGGCAGAAATAAATCAGTTCAGGTATTGGCCCAGAGTGTTGGCAGTGGGCTTAGAGGAAGGTGGTTGAATTCTGGATTTATTTGAGGTTGGAGCCAATGAGATTTGTTGTTAAACTTCTTGTGGCTT
Source organism: Halichoerus grypus (assembly GCF_964656455.1). Classification (NCBI taxonomy): domain Eukaryota; kingdom Metazoa; phylum Chordata; class Mammalia; order Carnivora; family Phocidae; genus Halichoerus; species Halichoerus grypus. The sequence continues at coordinate 127,809,591 of NC_135712.1, read as the reverse complement.
CTGAGAGAAAAGGAGGAATCAAGGATGACTCCCCAAATTTAGAGCCTGAGTGACTACGAGGATGTACTTACCATTAGCAGAGGATATGAAGGAGCATGTATTTTGGGAAATAACGGGTTCACTTTGTGATATTTTTAAGTCTTAGATGAGACATCCAAGAGGAAATGTGGAATAGGTAGGTGGATTAATTTCATTGGTCTGGATTTTAGAAGAGATATTGGGGCTGGAGACAAAAATGCATAATAATAAAATCTAAATCTGTAAGGCTGGATGAGATCACCTAGGAGAAGTAGGGGATTCTTAGACCTCTTATAGAGGGGCCTTTAAGAACTAAGTTGTGGAATATTTCAGCATTCAGACTTCAGGGAGGTCGGGAGGAACCTCTACAAGAGGAGCAGCCAGAAAGGTAGGAGGAAGGAAGACCAGAAGAGTATAGGGTGGTCATGGAAGTCAAGCAAAGAAAGTGTTTCAGGAGGAGGGAATTGCCAGCTCTGTTAGGGTGCTGCTGAGAGGTTAAGTCAGAAGAGAAATGACCATTGGTGTTAGCAATGTGGGTGGTCTTTGGTAATCTTGAATAGGGGTTTCAGGGCAGTGGTGGGGATGGATTCAAGAAAGAATGAGAAGAGAGAAATGGGAGACTGCAAGTACAGAGGAGTTTTGCTATGAAGAGAAGGGGAAAAGTAGGGTGGCAGCCAAAATGAGAAGGGAAATTTTTAGTTTTGTTTTTATTTAAATGGAAAAAATCACAGCATGTTATATACTGTTGGGAAAGATGAATCAGCAAGGAAAAGATTTTGATATAAGAGGGGGGAGAATTTCTGGAGCAGTGATCTTAAATAGGTCCAAAGGTGGAATATTTGACCTGCACTAGGAGCATATTCAGTTCATCTGTAATAAAAGGAGAGAAGGCAAGGATTGTGCCTGGATACAGGTACTGGTTGGTGGGAATTACGGAAGTTCTCTTCTGCTTCTGTTTTCTTTGAAGTGGGAAGCAAGGTTGTCAGCTGGGACTGAGGTTGGAAATGGGGATAAATTGGAAGTATGAGGAGAGAAAACTTAGTATGAACTAATCCTCTAGGACAGTAGGGAAGAGAATGATGTATTATGCAGATATTAAAATCACCATGACTTGGAAGTGTTGTTGGAAAGAGTGACAGTGAGGAGGAAATTAAATAAGTCACAGGGATGAAAAGTACAGCATAAAGAAAATAGTCAATAGTATTATAATAATGTTGTATGGTGACAGATGGTAACTACACATATCATGGTGAGCATTGTGTAATGTACAAAACTGTTGAATCACTCTGTTGTACACATGAAACTAATACAATGTCACATTCGTTTAAAAAAATCTGAAAAAAATTTTGTGAAATGTGGGGGAGTGACCTAGAGCAGTGAATGAATGCCTATAGTTAGTGGGAAGTCTGGTCTCATGTGACATTCAAAACTGGGGTTTTGTGAATAAAGAAAGGAGAATCAAGGACACCTACCCCTGTCTAGGCTCTCCTGGTGGTGGTACTATGTGAAGGACTGTAGGAATGGCCTTGGTTTGTGAAAAATGAGGTTAGAACAATGTGGAAGAGTGGAGGATACAGGGGATGTTGTAGATGCCTGCTTTTGGGGCACAGTGAAGGGGTATTAGGAGACCAGGAGATGGGATCAGAAAAGGGGATTAAATGCATGGTTTGGAGAGATAAGTCATATAAACTGTTGGAGATACAGTAGAAGAGAATCTAAAAAATTAACACGAATATTAAAAGAGAAGGAGCAGACAGTTAACACTCTTTAAAAACAACAACAATAAAAAGGTTCTACAGACATTGAGAAACAGCTGTTCTTTATCTTTCCTGAAGACAGAACAAAGGGAGAGGCCATTTTTGTTGTTTGCCAGTGTAATGAAGAAATAGATGCAAGAGAGTTTTTCCTTTCTCTGTCTCTGAAACATTTCAAGAATAAGGCTGTTTTCTCTTCAGAACTTAAACATAATGGGATAAATTGGGTAACATGTTTAGATTGTGTATTTCCTGTGGTACCACTGGAAAGTTTGAAATGACCATGTCAAATGAATATCTTAACAGACACATGGTATATTGCTTAAACTTGATCTCTACAAAGTAAGTACAGTAATTTAAAAAATTATTGTTACAAGTGCATGGGTTATTCTGATATTTCTTATTGTTGAAGATTTTTAGTGTATCCTGTATTTTAACAGGTTGCAGTATTTTACAGAGCTAGTCCGAGGCACAAGATGAAAATTATTAAGGTGGGTCTTTAAGATTCACATTGTTTTATCTCTATCTCCAAAATGCTACTTTTCGTCTTTCATTATGCTTACATTACTAGGAATATTGATGTAATATTAAAGTCGGAAGTATTGTGAAGCAAAAGAGATTTTTTTTTATAGAACTTTACATGGAAGTATTAATAGAGAATTTAGTTAGCAAAGGAAGATGTAGAAGAAAACGTTAATGAGGTATCTGCAACACAACCTTCTTTAAACAGTTGAACAGTGTAGACATATGTTCTGACAGGAGTCCATAGCCAAATCATCCCAGTGTAAATAGCAGTAATTGCTTAGAAACTGAGTAAATACAGCAAGAAAAGGAAATGTTATGAGAGTGGGAACAGTATTTCAAAGGTTTTGGTTATTTATATTAATCAGTTAAATATATACAAAGCAACTGACGTAGTATCCATTAGTTAAAGGGCTTAATCACAGTAGTCCTCCATTGTATTAGTTTAGAGTTTCTCAACCTTCACAGCTATTGACATTTTGACATTTTGGACTGGATTCTTTGTTGTGAGGGGCTGTCCTATGTGTTGTAGGATGTTTAGCAGCATCCCTGACCCCTACCCTCTAGATGCCAGTAGCATTCCCGAAGTCATGATAATAAAAAATATCTCCAGACATTGCCTGATGTCCCCTACAAAGCAAAATTGCCCCTGAGAGCTACTGTATAATTAACTCGAGATCAGACTTTAGACATAGCTCTTACACATGAGAATATTAATAGCAACTTTTTCTAAGCTTTATCTTAAGACCTCCATATATTGAAGTTTGTTGCAAAATCAGTGGTCTGTATTCTTTCCAATCTTTATTATGTGAAAAAAAAAATAGAGAGGAGTTGTTCATCCCCTTATCTTTGTGGAAGCAATATTTTTACCAGAATCCCCTTTTCCCCCATTCCAGTCTCTACAAAAGAATGGGTCGGTTGTAGCCATGACGGGAGATGGAGTCAATGATGCAGTTGCTCTGAAGGCTGCAGACATTGGAGTTGCAATGGGTCAGACTGGCACAGATGTTTGCAAGGAGGCAGCAGACATGATCCTCGTGGATGATGATTTCCAAACCATAATGTAAGTTTTGTTTCAGTGAATGTACATCAGAGAATCTTTTCCCGTCTTTTTCTGCACCCCATCTCCAGACAGTTCAACTGGAAAAGAATTGGGATATTCAGTGTATTAGGATATGCAGCAGTGGATGAACTAAACTATTTTACCAGAATTAATTAATCTTATTTATGGCCTAATGTGTAGTTTTGGAGAATATTATTTGTATGGAAAGGACATAATAAATGGCAAAGTCATTCATTTAACAAATATTTACCGAGTGCAGCCAGATGTCACATTTTTCTGGCCACCAGTGGAGTGGTACAGCAGTAAACCTTCATGGGGCCTTTATTCTAGTTGAACTCAGGCTATCAGAAATATGCATGTGCATGGCCTTACAATAAGTAAAAAATAGTCAAGTTTCCATCCATACTATGTATTTCCCTATGTCTGTAATTGTCCATGCTGTCAGTGATACAAGCTACTAAGTTTAAGTAGCTTTGTCTCCTTCCGCCACTGTTTCTGATTGATGTAAGATTCTTCTGTGATTACATGGTCATGTCAGTAGTAGTTCAGGTGGGGGGTCACTTGAATCTTGTTATTTGATAAGCACATGTCTGATAACCTGGGTCTTCCTCAGTTCAGTGACTCATGCTGATTACATGCCTGGCATACTTCATTAACCCATGGTGGCCTAAAGTGGAGCATGTGGGAGCTCAGGACTCAGAATTGCCATGGTCTTGTAGGCATATAAGTTTTTTTCTTTCCATTCTTAGAATTATATAGAAATCTTGAAAGAAAGGGGAAGTTGTTTAAAAAACACATATTTTCTAGATTCAACCAGATGAGAATTTATTTTTATGTTTTTTTTTTAAAGATTTTATTTATTTGTTTGAGAGAGAGAGAGAGAGAGAGAGCATGAGCAGCAGGGAGGGGCAGAGGGATGGGGAGAAGCAAACTCCCTGCTGAGCAAGGAGCCTGCCCCCAGACTCGATCCCAGGACTTGATCCCAGGACTCTGGGTTCATGACCTGAGCTGAAGGCAGATGCATAACCGACTGAGCCACTCAGGTCCCCCAAATGAGAATTTAAATGAATTTTTGTAAACTATATTCTTTATGTAATTCTGCTACAGCACATATCTGATTGTAGTGTTAAGCAATAGATAGCTTAAACTCCAGAATTCATATATATCTTATTACCATTTAATTCCTGACATACATTAATTTAACCCCTTACCATGCATGCATTTTGTACCTTTTAGAAAAAGAAAATTGGAGGGGTAAAGAAGATCATTATTTTAGTATTATAAATGTGTAGTATTATCTGTTGTGTAGAAAGACAGTGTATGATTTTAATGTTGAAATATCTTTAAGAATTTTAATATAGTGTAACGAAATTAGTTCAGATAGAGCTTCACAGGCTTGGCTTTCATTCCATACCAGAATGTTTTTGTATTTTTTTCTCATTTTAATTATGTTAAGAAAATAATAGATTCTTTTAGTGATGTATATGTTATATCAGTTGGAAATGTGTTTTCAGAGTTAGCTCTACAGTGTTATAGGATAGATAGATCTTTATTTTTGTGTGATAATATTTCTCATTTAATTTTTTTTTAAATTTCAGGTCTGCAATTGAAGAGGGTAAAGGGATTTATAATAACATTAAAAATTTTGTTAGATTCCAACTGAGCACGTAAGTTTGTAAGAAGTTTGTCACCATGGGTCTTATAGATAAATTATATGAGAAATAGAATTCAAGCAGAATGCTTAGAAGCTTCTGAGCTCTATTTCTGAATGTTGTTCATATGTTAGTTTTCCATAATGAAAATTAATTCTATCCTAAAATTAAAAATGGCATGAAGAAGAGATGATGTCTGTATCATCATCAAAATATATAAATGTTTGTGGTTTATTTACTAGCTCCAGAAATAACTAAGGAAGGAGTGTCAGATCTTAGTGTGTTTCCTTGGTGTCTTTTTCCAAAAGTAGAAGGGCTTTTCTGTAGTCAAAAAACATTTGCCAAAATATTGTTGAAACTGTTAACTGTTATGTAGTAACAGCTATTCTGAACTCAATTTTTAAAACCTTCCTCTGTTTGTTGTTATCTAAACATCTTGAAATCCTTTATTTAAATGCTACGGATTATAAAGTTTAACTTTTAGCTTCAAAATTTTCACACAAATGAAGCATAGATACTCATAAATACAGACTTCCTTTAAAAGCACAGTAGTAAAATGAGATTTTCAAATGCTAAAGAAGTGATATCATAAAAGTAGTAAGAATTATATAAAAGTAGTAAGAATTATATAAAAGATACATTATCTTTTTTTCAACAGGAGTATAGCAGCATTAACTTTAATCTCATTGGCTACATTAATGAACTTTCCTAATCCTCTCAATGCCATGCAGATTTTGTGGATCAATATAATTATGGATGGACCTCCAGCTCAGAGGTAAGAGTTTTTTTTATCCATAAACTAGTAGAAGGACAAAGAAAGTGTGATATCTTGATGATTAAGTTTTATGATTTCATTCATGGATAGCACTGGAAATCTATTCATGCAGCGGCATGTTTGTTATAAATTGTGTGATGCCTGTGTATATCATTTATGCTCTTTGGGTGTTTTTTCATGTGTCATGGATCTAAGCTTTTACCTTATGTTAGATGCCCATTCATAAGTTGAGAACAGATGAGGGAATGAATAGGTGCAGTCCCTGTCCTCAGGAAATAAGCTTTTGTCTCTAAGAATGGGATGTAATGGAGAAATCCTGAGTTTAGTTTTATTATCTGGGTTCTGTTGTCAATTTTAGAGACTTTGGGAAAGTATTGGAGGATCTAAGCATCTAAGTATTTTCTTCTGTAATGGGCCATAGATGTTGCTTTCCAGCAGAAAGAGTAATTGAGTGATACATGTCAATGGTCATTATAACAAATCATCCTAGTCAAAACCTCCTTGCATGAAAGGTATTTCAGAGTTTACTCAGTAGGTTACTATTTCAGGCTATATTTGAAATAAGTAAATTTACATGTAAATGAAATTGGACAGTTTTTTTCAATTTGACCATCAGTCTCCCATCAAACTATGCCAAGTAGGAGTAAAATAGGGAAGAGTAATAAAATCCATGGTTATTTTCGAGTATTTATAGCCAACCTTTTCTTTAGGATTCAGCATTTTGTTTCTATAAGAAAGCATTTAATTTCCTGGATAATTGAGGTTAATGAGATTGTAAAAGTAACAAATCCAAACCTTAAAACTTTAAAGTAATTCACTTTTCTATTTGTTTTGAAGCCTTGGAGTAGAGCCAGTGGATAAAGATGTCATTCGTAAACCTCCACGCAACTGGAAGGACAGCATTTTGACCAAAAACCTGATACTTAAAATACTTGTTTCATCAATAATCATTGTTTGTGGAACTTTGTTTGTCTTCTGGCGGGAGGTATAGTCAGTCACTGGATAAGCTGCCTTAATAGCATGCATTCTGTATGACCCAGTTATTTTGGTGTGTTACATGAAAGCTTGGAAAGTTAGGAGAGCTCATTGGAAAATATGATAATAAAAACATTTAAAAATAGTTTGATTTCAGTCTTTATGGGTTAAAAGAATTGCTGATTCATTTATTAGAATAGTTTAAATCTGCAAAGATATCAGCACAATAAAAATTAATATATTAATATTCATATTTGGGGAGTAATTAGAAAATCTGAGTCTATTGCTACTTTATTTCATCAGAAAAGAAAGTTGTTTTAATATCCAATATATGGTGTGTGAGAAGACTACTTTATTTAGATTATAGCTATTCATTAGTGACTTACTTAAATGGCGTATAGGAAGTTTACGTAGCTTATATGTTTTATGTCTTAGGCTAAAGCTGTTTTATTCTAAAGCAAAGAAAATGTTAACCTTTTACAAGCATGCAGTATTTGTTCATTAAATTCAGCCACTGATAATCATTTTTCTTCTTGATAGCTACGAGACAATGTGATAACACCTCGAGACACGACAATGACCTTCACATGCTTTGTGTTTTTCGATATGTTCAATGCACTAAGTTCCAGATCCCAGGTATGCTTAGGTGATCTTAGCTGACTGATTCAATTGATAGAGTTCTCTCTGATTGTAAGTAGGCAAGGATTGTGGGGTTTTAGCTTTGCTTGATTTTGTTATCACAGATTACAGCCCTAGATACAGCCTTCCCTACAAACGTGTCATAATGGGGATAGGGCATTTGGGCAAATAGCCTTACCTTTGACCAGAAGATCCAGTAAATCACAGGTGTCATCGCCTGGTCTTTCTTCTTTCCATTCTCTTACATCTGTAGCTTTAAGATAGGTTCAAGTTAATATTATCCGAGAGTATTGGACAAATGGGTTCTGTTAAGTTGGTATTAGTCTCATTTTAGAAGAAAATATTGTTAGAAGTACAAGAACAATTTTGTGCATATTAATGGTTTCTGATTATTTCTGTTAGTGTGTCAGAGCTTAGGACATTTTAAATTTGCTTTTCTTCCCATGTTGTATCTTAAGGTGTGATTGCCTTTTCTTGATTGAAGTGTTTTCATAGAAAATTAATGGGCTGTGGGCTAGAACCTAGTAGAACCTTTTCAGAGCACAATTGTTCTTGAAAAGTAGTTCCATTTTGAGGCCTGACTCTTCATTTCAATTCTAGAGCACCTTATAAATCCTCAATTATATCTATTACCATTTAGCATGCTGGAACTTTCCAAATCAATGAATTGTCATTAATTTAGACTAAGTTTTGGAGAGCCTACAATATTCATTTTTTGTTTTATGAAAGGCAATTTTACATTTTTAGTACACACTGAACTAGGTCTATTCTTTAAGAAAGGCTTTTAGATTATCTAACTTAATGGATAGAAATGATTTAGCAAAATAATCACACAAGTGAAGTTTCTAGTGTTTTGAAATGCTAAAGTTTCTTTTCATTCTGTGGTCTCTTGTTGATGTTGTTATTGTAGCATCACTCTTGTAGAGAAAGCTTTCTTGATAAAGAGAAACTGCTTTAGGGGCGCCTTGGTGGCTCAGTTGTTAAGCGTCTGCGTTCGGCTCAGGTCATGATCCCAGGGTCCTGGGATCGAGCCCCGCATCAGGCTCCCTGCTCGGCGGGAAGCCTGCTTCTCCCTCTCCCACTCCCCCTGCTTGTGTTCCCTCTCTTGCTGTCTCTCTCTCTGTCAAAAAATAAATTAAAAAAAACTGCTTTAAATTGTACCTTTATTCCGTCTGAATTATTCCAAAATAATAGTCAAACCATTAAGAGATTTCATGGTATTGCCATTATGGCGTTCAATCCAGTTTATTAAAAATTGGAGATGACTATGATAAAGAGGCTGTTTCAGTGACCAAGGAATAATAATTGAACTCTTTGCTCTGCCAACAGACCAAGTCTGTATTTGAGATTGGACTCTGCAGTAATAAAATGTTTTGCTACGCAGTTCTTGGATCCATCATGGGACAGTTATTAGTTATTTACTTTCCTCCACTTCAGAAAGTTTTTCAGACTGAGAGCCTAAGTATACTGGGTAAAGAAAATGTTACCTTTTTATAATTTATATATTTTAGATGAATTATTGTATTTTCTAATGCATTTGTTCTACTAAAAATTTCCTTTTAAAAAGTGAGATAAACAAGTGAGTTGATTTGAAAAAGGAGTGTATTCTATTTTTGAGAAGTTTGCTTGGGTGGTCACTTGCTTAATGCTAGGCTTTAAAATTTTTTTGTAATTTTTTTTTTTCTTGCAATATTTTTTTCTTGGTTATAGCTGTCAAATTGTAGTTGCTGATTCTAAACTATAGCAAATGAAAACGTGTTATAGAGTAATTATAGTTTATAACTTTTCAATCTTACATGAAGAAAAAAGTAGATTTAAGCTCACTGAAAACCAGGTTGCTCTTCTTTAAAATTACAATTTTAGTAAACTAATATTTCACTATTTTTACTTGCTAATTTGTGCATTCTTATTTTACAAAATAACAGCCTGACCCTAAAAGCAGAAAATACATTAAGATTACATGGAAGATAGACATTATTCTTTCACATACTATGTATTAAATGTATTATGATAATCTTCCTGTGTAAGGGTGAGGACTGATGTATTGTGGCAATGCTACTTTTAATTCTTGTGTTTTTAAGTTAATTGGGGTATTTGTGAAAATAAGTTATACAGCCTCACTGTATTTTATGCTGTGAGTTACAATTTACCTTAAAGTTGAAATAGTTTAATTTCAGTTTTTTAATTTCATATTTACACTTGTTCCTCTTTTTAAAAAGTGGGGTCTTAAGGAGACAGCTGCAATTTTTCAAGCAATGAGTAAGAATGAGATAGTGTGGATACTATTATAAAGACATGGTCTTTATTTATTTTTAAATTTTAAAAAAAGGTTTTATTTATTTGAGAGAGAGCATGCACGCACACAAGTGGGGGAAGGGGCAAAGGGAGAGAATATCCAAGCAGACTCCCACTGAGCATGGAGCCTGACATGGGGCTTGATCTCACGACCCATGAGATCAGAACCTGAGCCTAAACCAAGAGTTGGACGCTTAACTGACTGAGCCACCCAGGTACCCCAAAGACATGGTCTTTAAATGATGAGTTCTTCTAGGCTCTCTAATGGAATAAATAGAAATTCCTAAATAATCTTTAGATAGGCAGTTTACAATCAAATTAAAATTAAAAAGACTGTGTGATCTATTAAATAGAAAACTCCTCTTGCTTGTGTTGCTGTTAATAGTTATGGTTATGAGGTTATGGTTCAGGGAGAGTAGTCAGAGCACTTGGGTTCTAGTTCTCTGGCAGCTGCCTTTTCTAGCTGTAGGACTTCAGATAAGTCATTTTTGAGCCTTACTTCCCTCTTTTTTTTTTTTTTTTTTTTTGAGTGGGCAGCAAAGCAAAATTTATTGAGCCATAGTATAAAGCTCCCGAAGAGGGAGGGGACCCGAGAGGGTTGCCCTTAACTTTCCTCATTTTTTAAACTGAGGCTGATTTTATGTACCTCCTGGAATGGTTGTAAAACAGAGTATTTTAAAAGCTCTGTTAAGATGCTAGGAAAATGCACCTGGGTGGCTCAGTCGTTAAGCGTCTGTCTTCGGCTCAGGTCATGGTCCCAGGGTCCTGGGATCGAGCCCGACATCGGGCTCCCTGCTCAGCAGGAAGCCTGCTTCTCCCTCTCCCACTCCCCCCGCTGTGTCTCTCTCTGTCAAAAAAAAATAAATCTTAAAAAAAACCAAAAAGATGCTAGAAAAATGTAAGCTTTAAGCTTTGCAACTGTTTCAAAGAATTGTAAAATGCAACTTATTTTCTCTTGCAGATCTGCTGTTTCTTGTGGGTCTCACCTCCTCAGTGTGCATAGTAGCTGAAATTATAAAGAAGGTTGAGAGGAGCAGGGAAAAGATCCAGAAGCATGTTAGTTCGACATCGTCGTCTTTTCTTGAAGTATGATGCATATTGCATTCTTTTATTTGCAAACTAGGAATTGCAGTCTGAGGATCATTTAGAAGGGCAAGTTCAAGAGGATAATGAAGATTTGAGAACTTTTAAACTTTTCATTGACTAGAAATGAGTGTTATGTTAAAGACTTGATTTGAGACTTTAACCTGCTGGCAGTCCCAAATGAAATTATGCAACTTTGATAACATATTTCTTGATTTAAATTGGCTTTTGAAATTGAGTGGAACTTTATAAAGCATATGGGCAGTTATTTAATTAAAAAAAAAAAAGCAAAACCTGAACCACCTTCTGCACTTAAAGAGACCTAACAATACAAATACACTATCTATCTTAGATAGGTATTAATTTTTTTTAATTTTTAAATATTGTACTATTTATGGTGGTGGGGCTTTCTTACTAATACACAAATAAATTCAGTCATTTCAAAGGCATTCTATTGGTTTAGAAGTTGATTCCCAGGAGTGCCATATTTCAGCTACTGTATTTCCTTTTTCCTGCAATGTAAGCAGCTCAGACACCTTGTGTTACTGTTTTTGTATCAAGTTTTTTGCACAGGATGTGACCACTGTCAGATCACTGTTCTTTTCTTTCTTTTTGTGATTGAAAAGCCTATACTGCAATTTGAAGTAAATGTTTGCTTTTCTTAGTAAATGTAAATGGTTGCTTTTTTTTGTTTTTTGTTTTTGTTTTTTTTAAGTTATGAGTCTTTGGTCTAGCAAAATTAATACAGGGTTATCAAGTGGCATTCTAGGTAGAGTAGCCTTGTCTGTAATTAACAGTTAGTCATAGAATCAAAAGTATTTAAGAGTGATTGGGCTGAAATTTATAACAGATTATATGAACATGTTAATGCCTCTTTTTGAGTTAAATATAAATATATACTTTGTCAAGTATCATTTTGTCATCCCTTAAATATAAATCCAGTACCTCACCTGAATAACTGAATTTTATTTTTCTCAATGTCTTTCTATGTATATTTTTAAGCATCTTTCTTCGGAAGTATAGAATACTGTACTTGATAAAAAAGCCCCAAACTCAAATAGATGGTTTATGAACCAGGGTATACGAGAAGACTCTGTGCTGGCCTTTCTCTTTGAGTATCTGCAGCTTCTTTGGCTTAGATTGCAGCACTACCCTGAGCGTGTACCTTCAGACTTCCACCATTTGTTCTCTGCCTTCTGTTGCATTGGGCATGCTAGAGAAATAGTTGGGTTTACTCTCATAGTCCCATCAGTTTTTATAATAGCTTGGTGAGGTGTAGGTAATTTTTTTTTTTTTAGTGTGTTGTGGCAAATTTGGGCCAGAAATTCAAAATTAGAAATCCATTTTCCTATTGAATATTTCTCTCTGAAACAGAAATGGGTTTCAAATTCTTACATGTTTAATTCTTCTTGAAATTCATGAGTTTTGTATTTTATAACTATTCTCCATTTTTTAAACTGTCAGCATAAACCACTCTCTAGTTTTTATCACCAATATTAACCTGCCAGTGTTAACACTGAAATATTTTTATTAATGATAGGGAAAATATCTATTTGAGTCCTTGTAATTGAAACAGTTGAGTATAAGGAGCTGAGATGTCTGAAATTTATTCTACTTTACCCTTTAAGGCTTAATAGTCAAATGTACATTTTTCTTATTAGATAGAACATAGAAACCGTTGTCTAGTCAACTTTATCTTTAATGACATGATGTCTCATACCTAAATTTTGTATGATTTTTTTTCTCTGTTACAAAGACTTGAAATATGTTATTAAGTGCATATCAGTCTTTTGCTTTCCATTTTAGGTTCAGAGTATGACTCGTATGAAATAAATGTGCCTATCCTTTGATTCGGTTTTTGAACCAAAAGAAAAAAATGATTTCTTTTCATAAGTTAATGACCTTGCAGTTAGGACCGTTAACATTAAAATCTTATGGATGTAGAAGATACAGAAATTAGGCAGTACTCAAAGTGCACAGAATCTGTGATTTAAAAAGAAGTGACACGTACAGACAGTACAGATACACTATATCCAGGTTTCAATTTTCTGTAGTATAACAACAAATTAGAATATTTGTATATATATCTTCCATAGTATATCATCCAAATTAGTATAGATAATTTAAATATGCTAGTATCTAAATTTTAAATTTTCACCCCACTCCCTAGCCCTAGGACTTGCTAGAGTCCTTAATAATACTAACATTTGATTTTTCCCTGTTAGCCTACCTCCTGAAGTTATTTGGTCCCAAAGTGATTAAACATCTGGGAAGAAAAGAAAGGAACTTGAAATAATTCACCTAGGTAGATAATTCCCAGCTGCAGAGAAACAAGGCTTATTAGCATGTTCTCTCACATTTGTACTGGGCATAGCATGACCCAAAGATGAAACAAAGTGAAACCAGACAACCTAAAAAACCTCCCCCTTCAGGATACAGGCTTTATTTAATAGCAGTAACCACACTCAGAATGCTAAAACACATTTTTTACCTTTTATACCCATGCAAGGTACATCTTTCACATTGGTAGTCTTTCTGAAATCACTTCTAAGTTTTAATCTCTTTTATATAGGACAAAAGTGAGTATTGGCCATACTCAAAATAGTTTTTCAGTGAAAAGAATTGGTGGCAAACAATGTCATATCCAAGAACCTTAATTAACTTTACCTTGCTTTCTGCCTTTGTCACTTGGCAGTTCATGTGCATTGCATGTGACTCAAGCAAAAACTTAGGTGGATGAATTGTCATTTCAGTAAACTTTTACTTAGTACCTGGAGTTAGCTAAGAATAAAAAGGTGATGGCATCCCTGCCCTTCAAGAGTTCATAGACAGGGTTAGCAGGGCATATAACTGTTAACAAGCTATTTCATGAAAGTTAGTAGTGGTCTTTGTACATTTATTTTAAAAATACACATACATTAAGATGAATCCAGCACACATTTTACTGGAAGTTTCCCTCAACACTGGCATTTGGGAATCTTTGAAATGCCTTTTTAGACTAAGCTACAGTCCAAACAGCTGATTTGCATACTGAGATGTGGTGTGGGTAAATACTCTAACTGGTATGTGACTGAACAATCAGATTATCCCCATAATTAAGCTTCCTTGAGCTCAGTTAGAATTCGGTATGACTATTAATTCTTGTTAGACAACCTTATTTTTGGTTTTGGTTCTCAGAGTTGGTTATTATTGATAATGGGTAATGGTTAACCAGTCCTTGATATTAATGTAGATAGAATAGACTGCAAATATTGTTGTAGATTTAGATGTATAAAGCAGTAAGAGGTAGTATCTTGCCTTTGGGGAGTTCTCCGTCTTAACCCTGGAGACCAATATGAAATACATTCAGCACAGTGGTAAATGCTGCCCCAAATGTTATCGTAGCTAAAGGAGAGAATCAACTTCATAGGAAGAGGTTGTCAAAGAAATTTCCTAGAAATAGTAGCATCTGAATCAAACCTTAAGTTAGGACTCTCCAGCCTAGAAACAGCAGAATATTGCAACCAATTGCACAGCCTCTACAGAGGTGTTGGAGGGCTGAAAGGAACAGATGAAAACCACAGGAGTTTGGGGGCAGTTAAGGCAGGAAGTATATTATGTGAGGGGTTTGACAGATAGGCAGGAGCCTAGTGGTAAAGGTAAAGACATTTGATTGGTGGCATACTAGAAGATTTCAGGAGTGTGATATGAGTTTGGATTTTTGTCTTGTAATACATTAATGGAAGCATGAAGGGTGGATTGTAAAGACAAAATAAGAAGACTGATGAAGAGAATTGTAAAAGATTAAGTGGTAGAGGGACTAGCTGAGCTGTGGCAGTCAGTATGGAAAGAAAGGCATGGCATATCTGTCTTCTAAGAGGTAGTATTGACATGACCAGATGGGAGAAAAGAAACGTGGAAATTCCCTGTTGTGGGCTTTCTGGCTTGGATAGTGGAGCTGTTGGGAGAATTACCGAAGCCAAGTGGCCTTTAATGGGACACAGGTCAATTTGGAATGTAAGTTTGTGGTGTCCTTGAAATTTCCCAGTGGACATGTTAGATGAGGTTTTAGCAGAATATGATTTAAAGCCATGGCTGACAAGGTATAATGTAGGAACTCGTTATAGGCATTATCTATATTCTTTTACTAAAAATAAAGCAGTAAATGAATATAAACTTGGCTTTGACAGAATAAAATTTTTTGTAAGTAGTTTTTTTAGTATAGTAAGGTAAGATTCAGCAAACAAATTTAAAATGCAAGGGGAAAAGAGGAACATTTCAGCTGCCTCTGTTACAGAGCTTTCAGAATGAATCTGTTAATTAAGATTACTAACTGGAAGGCACTGATCTGAATTATTGGGAGCACATCTTTTTGATATTTGCAGTAAGACGCTCTCTTAAGAGGTGAGAGAATATAAGCAAAGAAATGCATGGCATAGACTGAAGTTTGCTGTGTGTGGAAACATACTTAGTGAATGGCATTAAGGCTAGAAAGTAGCTGCTTGCTCCGAGAGATTTATGGCAGGGAATCAGAAGCAATGTTTTGTTTTTTTCTTTTCCATTTTAGTCGTAATTCTTCCTTGGATCTTTCTAGCCTTGTATCCCACACAGTGTTCTACACAATTGGATAGTATTCCTTCAACTTGAAAACCTTTTTCCTCTGCCTCAATTTTAAGAATTAGAATTTTTACTTATTCTTCAAAACCCAGCTGAAGAGCCAACAAGCAGGGCCTTTCCAGATTACTATAAAGGGGTGTGTGTGTGGGGGGAGGTACAGTTTCTTATAAATACTATTAAGAATAAACCCATCCATAAGTTTGGGCATAAAATTGTGGGATTTGTTTTTTTTTTAGAAGGCATTAGAAATTTAAGTCCAAGCCACTACATTGATTAATCTGGACAGAAATTTGATATAATCTTTACCTTTCATTCAAAATAAGTGGTGAAATTTGGGGAGGAAAGTGAAAAATCTTTGAGCCATTAGATTTGATCTTTGTAAATTCTTTTCTAATCTAAACCTGCTATTGTTCCTGTGTACTCGTGAGTGTGGTAATTGCCTGCATTTGTACAGCTGCCCTATTTAGACAGTGTTTCGTGTACAGATAGATCACTGTACACACTCGACTTTGCCATTCCTTTCTCGTTTTGTTGAAGTGTAACCAAATTGACAAATATCCTGGGCAAAGGCCCACATTTCTGTGCCGGTCCCATGGCTGTTAGGCCTGGCAGAACCGCCTTTCCTATCTAAATCACGATTGCCCCATCAACATTATTTGTTTAGCAATAATTGTTCTACTTAGTAATCCTCTGAGTAGAATCTGTATCTCACAATCTTAGCAAAGTACATTGTGCTGATTGGGCAAATGGTTCTGCATGAACCTAGAGGTCCGTTTTGGGTTCTGAGTATTTCCAGCTTTAGAACTCAAAAAAAATTGTGTTTTTTAATACAGCTCTCCCTCTCTCTCTCTTTTTTTTTAAATACTTATCCAGCCAACTGTATTAAGAACAATTTTCTATTAAGGCCTTCCTTATGATAAGTATGCTAAAGTGCTTGCTAGTTGAGGAGTAACAATTTGGTGCCATCTTATGGTCATAAAGAAATACTGAAATGCCTTGACCATGTGCTCTTTTTTTCTTTTTTTATCACATCTGCATCAGAAAAAGTATAATATGAAACAATTTACGTGTGTCTTCCAAAATATTCTCTTTGGAGCCATTTATGTCAGGCCCCAACCAAATAGATAATTGTAAAAAATGTTTGCTTGATAGGAAAGACATGACAGACTTTACATTTAAGCATTAATAAATCAATTTTAGGGAGTTACAAATGAATATGTTTTCGTGTTTCTCATAGTCATCAATATGGTTATACAATAGGATTGCATTAGAATTTATGACTCTATGGAGGTCTGGATGGCCCATGAATTAGGTAGATGTGTTGCAAATTAGTGAAACAGTTTAATACTTCCCTAAGTCACCCACAAGGGCTATTGACTTAGTTTTGGGGTTAACAAACTAAATCAGTCTGCTGCTGGATTTGTAAATAAAGTTGTATTGGAACACAGTTATGTACATTCATTTATGTATTATTTATCACTGCTTCATGCTACAAAAGTGAATAGTTGTAACAGAGACCATATGGCTCGCTAACCTATTTACTCTCTGGCCTTTTACAGAATAAAGGTTGCCTAGTCATATAAATACTCAAAAAGAGGAAAATAGGCCTATGCACTGCATTCAGTGGTCTAGAAAGGAAGTGGCATCAATTTTCTCTACCTTCCAATCTCCCAACAAGATGTTATCTGGGATGGATGAACTTGATACCAGATTTAATGTCAGTGACTCTTGTAAGTCCCCACTTAAGTCTCCTATATGGAGGAAGTCAGAGAGTCTTAGTCTGTTCTCAGAACATCATCATCAACAGGGAGGACATACCAGCTGTTATCAGTTCCAGCTCATCACTAGGGCTCCTTGTTCTTACAATGAATGGGTAGAGTGTTCTGATCTGTTGTCCCATCTGAGTTGTGCTCCTCATCATATGCACAAGAGAAGTGGGGGCTTCCTTCTCATTGGCGGTTTCTTCCTAACACAAACACAGAAACAAGCTTAATTTGAGTAGGCTTTTTTATATTATCCTGCTTAGGGAAGACAAAATTTAGTAAAAGTGAAACCAAAATATCCTATCAGCACAGTCTTAGGGGAAAATGCACTCTTGTATTTTCTCAGAACAGAATGTTCCAAACCAAAATACATTTACATAGTATTTATCATATTTCTAAGGTAAAATTATGATAATATTTCTTAGTAGGTTCCTCTGACAGTCCACCCTTGGCTGTCAGACTTATCACTTTGTGAATAGATTATGGTTATTATTATAATAGGGTCAGTTTCTTTAGTTTGTCTTTTAAAAAACTGTTCGTGGGGTGCCCATGTGGCTCAGTAGGTTGAGTGTCTACTCTTGGTTTCGGCTCAGGTCATGATCTCAGGGTTGTGAGATTGAGCCCGTGTCAGGCTCCACGCTCAGTGCAGAGTCTGCTTGAGATTCTCTCTCTCTCTCTCCCTCTCTCTTTCTCCTCTCTCTCTCTCCCTCTGCCCCTCCCTCCACGCTCACTTGCTCTTACTCACTCTCTCAAATAAATAAAATCTTTTAAAAAAAACCAGTTTGCATACATCTGAGAGCTTGAGGGGCTACATACAGTACATTGTGATTGGAAACTTGGGCTTATGGATGTCACCATTCTCAGATTTCAACAACAAAGTCCCCCCACCCACCATTTTTACCTCTTATTTTTCAGAGTTTCTTGGGACAAGACAAGGGAACATGAGAAGCTTGCTCTCTTGATGCCATTCTTCCTAGAGGCATCAACTACTACCTCTCTCTGATCATAAAATAATACAAAATACTCATTGGGGAGGTTTTTAAATAGAGGACAAGGAAAACACTTCATAATCTCAATACCCAAAGACTTTAACCTAGGTTTTAGACATATATCCAGCTGCCCAGCAGACGTTTCCACTTAAGCGCCTAAAAGGTATTTCTAACTTAACATATCCACAACAGAACCCCTAGATCCCCAGCTTCCCAACTATACCTCATCCTATGCAAATGAATGACTGAATAGGAAATCTGAAGACAGAGGGTTCCTGCCAGTATTTTATGAAGGCATAAAAATGCTCTATGACCATAGTAATTTTAGCAATAATTTATAGGACTTCTTAATGGCACATTTACAAACACCATTTTTTCAGAGTGATGTTACAAGTATTTACTCAAAAAAGTTTCCACGTCAGAGCAAGTTCTTCTAACAGTTGGATTAATCTACATAATCCCACCTCTGTCATGAAATAGAGTTTATTCTATACCCATGTTAGCAAGCATTGAGATAATGCAAAGTAGACTTTCTGTTTTCCCTGTCATCATCCTTTGATTTATTCTCCCATAATGTGTAACACACATGAATCAGAGGAAGATATGAGGAGATAATGCCCAGATAGACACATGGCAGTTTTTCAAGAAGAAACAGCACCTCAGTTAATCCTCCAAAAAGCACCAGTTATATCAAAAAACACAACAGAAGAGTTCTCCTAATCTTGTAAGCTAGGTCACGTGATGGTATAATTTTTTCACAAATGATTCAGTCTTATAAATGATCAAAAACCCAATGTTGATACATTCTGATCAGCTTTTTTTTAAAACAAAAACATTCCTACGTGTTTCCTGATCATGATGACAATGAGTTATATTGTACATAGAAATCTCCCAAGTGTCTCCAAAGTCATAATGAGAAAATTATTTAAAATATGTATGTATACATGTATATGTATGTGCATATATATGTACACATATGTATATACACAAATATATAAATATTGAAAGATTTTGCTATTTTAACCAGATATCTAAAATGTTATCAAGACTAGTTTGGAATAAAAGTGATTGCATGTGCATTGCAACATGTTTGTGTGAAATTTGATTTTTCTCCCTGAAAACTAGATCCAGTGAAACAAGCTGGAAATACATTCATCTCTTTCTCCCATTTTAACAGACTGGTACATGGCCTGGCAGTCATGGCTTTGGATTTAAAAACGTTCTTCCTCAGCATGAGGTCCTCATCTTAGAATTTTTATAGTTGGATGAACTTGAATTTTAGCAAATTTCAGACCTGGAAAGAAATGCCAAAGCAGCTTACCATATATGGTTCAGAAAGCTGTTGCTAAAAGTGGGGAGGCATCTTTTTAATACATCTTCTCAAAATAAGTATTTAATTTCATATTGTTACAAGGTGCAGAATCATTTCCAGCTGTCTTGACTGAAATGCATCAATGTATAAGACGTTAATGCAATATATACTAAGTACACTATATCCACCTCACTAAAAAATACAAGGTCACTGTGTTTGGAGTCAGGTACTAGTGAGTGTTGGTCCTTTTACGGAAGTGAACTTGTTTCTGCTCGTCTTGGGGGTGACTGCTTTCCAGGTGCTGCTCTGGGTTCACGGAGTGCCAGCCAGCCAAATAACATGTGCTAGCGAGAGGTACCCAGTGAACTCTGGAAAGCTCACTAAGGGGGAAAACTCGCTTTGGCCTCCTTAGGATTGTGGGATAAGGCCAGGAGATAGCTCTGGCAGTTGCAGGAAGAGGAAATTCATAGGAAGTGGTCATATCTGCTATTAATTTTTTCCTTTCTTTAAACATATCCAGTGCTCTTTCAAATTGGGTTTTAAAAACAATACAGAAAATCCCTTGATAACAAGAAAAAAGGGAAGGAGGGGCACAAGTACCCACAGGGATAGTTCCTTCTGGTCTTTTTTCATTATTTTCTAAGGTTGAGCTTGGCTGCCTATTCACATTCTCTTGGCCCTTCTCCTTTTAGTGTGGCTTCAGCTGGACAGTTCTGCTGAAGTTGCTTTAATGTTTTCACGTTCTTATCCTCATGTTAGCCATATTTGATAGTGTTGATCTCCTTGCCTCTGCAAAATTTCTGCCGTTAGCTCTGGCAGCCACTAATGTCACGGTACTTTGATCTTTCTGCTCAGCCACCTCTCCTTCTCAGATCCTTGCTTTGCTCTTGGTCTTCTTGTGTGGATGTAACAATAATGGCTGGCATTCCTTACATGTTTCTAGTGCCAGGCACTGGGTGAAGTAACTTAAAAGTACATGTCATTTTGTCTCTAACAATTTGAACTCTTGTGATCCTCATTTTACAGATAGGGTAACTGAGGCATCATCATTAATTCATTTATGCACAAAAGAAGAAAAGATAATTCTAAGACCTTTCTATTTAGAAAGGTCTTTATCTTTGTATTTTTTTTTAAGTTTTTATTTATTTGTCAGAGAGAGTGAGAGTGAGCACACAAGCAGAGGGAGCTGCAGGCAGAGGCAGAGGGAGAAGCAGACTCCCCACTGAGCAGGGAGCCCAATGCAGGACTCGATCCCAGGACCCTGGGGTCATGACCTGAGCCAAAGGCAGACGTTTAACCGACTGAGCCACCCAGGCATCCCAAAGGTCTTTATCTTCTAAAATCATAATTAATTTGAATTAGAATCTAAACTTAAATACTAAAACTAATTTGAATTTTTTTTGTCATGATCACTCATCTTGAAAAGCCTTTAGAATTTATAGTTACAGGATATATACATTAAGCTTTCTAGGTCTAGCTATCATAAAGGGGTTGTACAAATGAAGTTCAAGTATAATTTTATCACAAATGGATAGAGTATGATTATATTATAGTGTTTTTCTCTCTTTAGCTTTATTACTAAAATTTATTCATTTTATTTTATTTGAAGATTTATTTGAGAGAGAATGAGAGTGAGAGAGAGCGAGATTTCAAGCACACACAAAGGGAGAGAGAGAGAGAAAAAGAGAGAGAAGTAGACCCCCCGCTGAGCAGGGAGCCTGATGCGGGGACTCGATCCCAGGACCCCAGGATCATGACCTGAGCCGATGACTGAGCCACCCAGGTGCTCCAATTTATTCATTTTAAAAAACTGTCCAGAGTCCCTTTGGTACTTAAACTAATTGAAGACTTATATTTGCAAAGCCTCAGGTGGGCTTTCATTAGCTAGAATTGAATCAGAAAGAGCAAGACCTAAAGACTTGATTAAAAACAGGAAACAAATTTTCCAAATAGAATATGGAATATATAACATTATTCTTCTGTAGAGGTGTTACCATTGCCCCTGTATTTCATGAATTACATCCCTGTCTCTTAAGCCAGGCTCAAAGCCAAATCTGAGAATCTTGTGCTTTAACCCTTCCTCACCTCGTGACTGCTCTCTTTATTGTAGCATTCAATCTGCACTTTTGCCATTTTGTGGCTGACAGATTGCTTCATAAAATGTTCTTGTTATTTCATTGTGTGTTGTCTCCCCAAGCAGCTTATGTAAGTATGACTTTGGGGATCAGGTACTATGTCATATTTCTTTGGTAAACCCCTCAGATACCTTGTGGAGTGCTTATGATCTCTCATTTATACATCCAGGAGAAGATCTATAATGGGGTGGGGTAACTCCTTAATTCTCAGAGAGTAAGAGTAAATGGACATTATTAGATTTTAACTCCTTCACTGCAAGGCTGGGTAATTTCAAGTGAATGGCCCTGATTGCAATGGTTAGAGAAGGGAACCTGACTTCAGTGTTTACTGAAGGAGGGGCCCCTTTGCTTGAAAAACTCTTTAATGAAAGAAAAATATGAGTGATATAATTCAGTTGACTTTTAATTAAACTCTGTAGCCCATACACTCTTCAGTTAGGTGCCCGTCAAACCAGTTACTTGCCAAAGTGGAAGTAGAAATAGTTTTTCATGCAAGGTTGGTGGTTTGCAAAAGCAGTGTTGATAATAAAGCCAGGAAAATAGGACATTCATGCTGGTGTAATTTCCAGATTGGCCCCGAACTGCAGGAATCAAGAAAAAGAATTTTGATACAACAAAGGACTTAATGTGCTTGTAGTCTCCATTAGATTTACTGTTTGCTGAAAAAACACATATCAAAAATAGAGCATATGACTGTTTTTAATTCTTCTGTGAATAACCATCTCTTTAGAGACATAAAAAAGAAACTTAGTACAGAGCCCCACGCACTCCTCCTAAAATAAAAATTTCCTTATTTCAAGAACTATTTATTTGAAACAAAAGCCAGTCTTTAGGGCTGAAAACTTTAGGAACAAGTAAGATTGTGTTTTTGCCAGTCAACACTTGGAAGGTGTGTATGTAACACTGGCTGATGCTGAGCTTACTCCCCTAAGAGTATGGTTCTCACTAGGAAAGTGGAAAGACTTGTTTGCCAGATGTTAGGAACTGAACATATAGGCCTGTTCAAAATGGTAGCTTAAAACCATGTTTAAGGTTCTCACTGATGGAATATACCAGTGAGAGACTACAGAAGAAAGGAATAACAATTTGTATGAATGCAAATAAAATAAAGGTTGGGAATCTACCTCCAGATCTCTAGATCTTGCCCAATTAGATTCATTCCACTTGCTTACTTTCAAGTTCTTTATTTGGAACTGGCCAGCACTTTCACAATTCTGTTGGTACTTATAATTTTAGCATGTTTAGTAAGTTCCAGAGCAGTGCCTTTCAAAGTCTTTTGACTGCAATCCACAGTAAGAAATAAGATTTTGCATAACCATTTAATATATGATATGCATGTCTGATGATTTCTACTTAAAAAATGCTGGTTATGATTCATTTTCATATCCCATTAATGGGTCAATACCTGCAGTAGAAAAAATGGCCTAAGATTCTGGTATTGCTGCATATATTACTAATTTTTTAATTTTTTCATAGTGTTTCCTCCTTCTCTTCTAGATCTAGGAGCTCAGGATGCTATTTCTTAACTTGTTGGAGCCATTACAGTTTTAACTTATGCTTTAAAACCTGGAGCATGTAAAGTGTTCCTAAGCCTGCCATGGTCTCATTTTCCTAGTACTTAAAGGTGTTTACTTTCTCTCTGGTACCCTCACTTTTCTCTTCCAAGGCCTCAGACCTTTCAGAATAAAGGATGAAGAGGAAACAGTTGAGAAAAAATAAATGTTTAAAATAATAACCCAGCTTCTGCTTATAGGAAATAATTGAAGTAGGACTTCTGTTCTTTTTGGAAACAAAGCTGGCTGAATTGCTGCAATGTAAAGGTTATGGACTTCCTGAAATGGAACATAAGAAGTACAAACATGCTTTCAAGTGTATTTAAGAAAATACAAAAGTTTCTTAAATCAGGTTGTATTTATTAAAAGCAGAATACAAAATACCTTGGGATTCAAAGGTTGCCTCTTACAATGTTTATTCCCTAACAGATTCTAAATAAAACAGTTAATCATTTCAAGGGAGGTAACAAAAGTTTTAAGAATTATACATCTGGTTGCAGACTGAGTTTATTCAAGCTCTGAGACCTCAGTTTGTTCCTCCAAGTTTTCAACCATTAATAGCCCAAAACGATTGCTTCCCTCATACAAGCATCTAGTGTCTGAGGTGGTTCCCACTCTGTTCTTTGACCAGCTGGTACTGTGTTTCTTTTGCCTTCTTTTTTTTGAATTTGATTTACCCTTTGGTAGGAATAATTCAGCAGGGGCATATGACCTTGTGGCATTGAACAGGTGTTCGTATAGTTGCTTTGCCTTAGGGCACATGCTCAGGAGACTTTCTACAGAAGCTGATGTTAGCAGTTGTTGGCATAGTCCATGCACCAGGCTTCCACTATAGAGTCTGTTCAACGGGAGAGAAAAGTGTGTTGGTAAAGCATAGGTTCAGTGCAGAGACAACGCTCATTAACATTGGCTTCAACAAATGCAGCTAAACATTGGGAATTCTTCTTGCTTCTATAAAATTATTATTAAAATTACTTAAAAAAAACATGTTCTTGAAGGAAGGAATGGAGTTATTACAAACTTGGCTGATGATATTTAAAAACTTTATTATCAAAAAATGATAGATGCTTGCTAGTTCTGCAACCAGCCAAAAGTTGAGCAGGCCTCTTAACACTTCAAAGAAAAGGAATTAAAAATGTCCGATAAACCAAATAGGCCGTCTGTTGAAATATGAGAAAATTTAGTGGCATCATTTGCAAGTTCACTGATTCACTTGCACTGAGAACCTACTTCAGAAACATAAGATGGGATTAACTGGAAGCCACAAATTTAATATATAACTTAATGTCAGAGTTGATCAACTGGTGCCTTAGCAACTGATATAGAACCATCATTTAATCAGTGTAAGATCACTATTTAATAAGCTCTAGTAATTCTGAGATGCAGGAACAGTCCTGCTGAAATCATGAAGAGAACTGTTCGGTCTTGTTTTTTCTCTGTTCTGTTGTAAAGGGATTTGTGGTAGCTAGAGAGGATCCAGTCAAGAATGACCTAAATTATTTAAGGAAAGGCATAAAGAATCCATAGGTCAAAGGCCAGTTAATCTTACTGTAGAAGGTTCTAGGGTTAGCTCAGATATTAGGCCTAGGGACGTATTAACAATATTTACTGCTTAGGAAGCTTTATACCTTAAAACATTTAAAGTCACACCAGCATATTTTATATATCTCCATTCATATATCACTCATTTATTTGACAAATATTTGAGTACTTACTATATGTTAGGCCCTGGGGCTACAAAAGTAAATAAAATAGCTAAGTCCCTGTCCTCACAGAGCTTACATTCAAGTGGGGAGAGACAAAGCATATCTACAATCTCAGCTCCATTTGCTAACAATCTCCCCTTTATCTTCCTCCCTCCCTCTGGGATTTCCTGGATCACCAGGAAGTCCCAATCCACTGAATGTAGTAGCACTTTTTCACTGGCCCACACTCCACTGCTATCTTTCTTTCTTACCCAGCTTCAACTACATAGTCCAACATAATCACTTCCTGGCAACAGGCTGCCTCTCCCTTCTTCATACTTAACCTGGCAAAACAAAAACCCTAAAGTTCACTGAAGCATCTAATAGTCATCTCACTAGAATAAAAGCTCCATGACAACAGAGATTTAAAAAAAAAAAATGTTTTGTTCACTACACTCTAGCACAGAGTAGGCATTTAATAAATATTTGAGTATGTGAACAGTATGCCAAGTGGTAAGAAATGGAATTTACAAAAATCCAAAAGAGTAATAGGACTAGATGACTGGAAGTAGAGAATAATATTCCAGAAGGGTAATCAGAAAAAGCCTTAATAAAGTGATATTTGAAAAAGACCTGAGAGAAATGAAGGAATGAGTTATATCCTACCAACTGCCTCTTTTCTTACTTTACGGGGCTGGTTTTTTAATCTTTGATCTAATCATGGAAACTTTTTGGGAGTATGGAAAAAATTAGTATTTCTCCTGTTTCCAGCTCTTTGGCTATTATAGTGATCCAAGACCAATTATACTAAGATTAATTTTTTAAACATAACTTAATGTTCTTTAAGTATAAATAAAAGTATTTACTTCTGTGTGCAGCCATCTGAACTAGTTTCCCGTGGTGCTTACCGAGTTAGGTCTGGTTCCGGGAGAGGAGTGGACAGCAGCTGATTGAGATACATCCCCATCTGCAGACAGCACTGCCACTGACAGAAGATGTGAGCTGTGTCTAAGTCCAGTCTCGTGCCCGGCCGCGTCTGCTCCTTCACTCTTTGGAATTCTTCATACAGCATCCTAGCACCATCCTCCCGCAGATCTTCCTTATCTAGACAAAGAAACAACCCAAGGGCAGTATTTCCAAAAACACTGTATAGCTTGTAATTTTCTCTCTATATATAGGACTTCGAATTCCATAAAGAAAAAAAATTAGTTTAAATAACCAAAATGCTTTTCTCTTCTGGCTCTTTACTATTTTAATGTCAATGTGAAAGCCTTGCTGTGTAAATTGAAATATTTATACTGAAATGCCTTTTTAATGACAACCTAACTTTATTCAACCCCAAAGTACTTATTTTTTTTCCTTAAAATAATATCTCTTCCACTGGTTTACTACCTGACCTTAAACACATCTGCATCTGAACTCTCCAAACCTTAAATCTGTCTCTCTGAAAAATACAAATTACTATTAAATATCATTCTCTTCACTGTTCTCGTTCACTAAGTTTCCTTCCATGGAGGCCCCTATGCTGTAGTGCACTTAACACAGCCTCTGTGTTCAAAGCACACTTTAACTTCTGCTTTGTGGGAGGAAAACAAAAGCATGACTCAAGGAGAATATGGTCAGTCATGTCCTTCACACAGTAGAGAATAAGAGGCAAGAAACAACAACCCTAGGAAACAAAGAGTGCTGCGTATGTTCAACTGTAAAAGCTTCTGCACGTTTGCCTGTGCAGGGGCGTACAAAATGATACCGGACCAACTGGAAAGTAATAAAAAGGAGGCCCACCTTTTACCAATTAGCGAGCAGCAAGGCACTGAGCCTGCCTGGGTGCGGGGTCCACAATTCCTAAAAGAAAAGAAACAGACCCTTGACATGCCCCTTCTGTTGGACTCAGGTAAAAACTTCCCAGGCTTGTGCCCTGAGAATGTTCTTAAACTATGGTTATTATTCAATGAGAGAAAACTAATAGAGGGCCTTCACTTGTTTGGCATTAAGTTGGCTGTCCTAGAACAATAGTGCCTTCTGACAACTACTCTCACACTTGGGAGATTCCATACTCCCTGGAATCTAGACTAGTTCACTCTCATTTAACTTATTTTAAAAAGTAAACTCCAGAGTAGCACTATCCACCAGAACTTTCAGCAGTGATGGAAATGTTCTGTATCTGTGCTGTCCAATTCAGCCTCTAGCCATATGTGGCTACTGAGCACTTGAAATGTGCGTGGTGTCAAGGAGAAGCTGAAGTTTTAATTTAAATAGCCACACGTGACTAGCGGCCATTAGATTAGATATTAGCACTGTTCTGGAGTGTGACAGTGATTATACATGTTTAGATAAAGTGTTAAAGCATTCATAATCTTTTAAAGGGAGTAATTCCACTAGAGAATTGAAGTGCTCCAGTGCATCCTCATTTATTTCACCTGATACTTGAATGCAGCTGAAACTGCCTTAAAGTGTATTTCTATTATAGAAAGAAAAGTTACTATTTCTACCATCACTAACACACTAATTGAAACTTACAGTGGAGAAAAAGTAAAAAAAAACAAAACAGCACAAGCATGAATGTTTATTATGGTTGTAGGTATTCAAAGTTTCACCAATGGACAATTTTAAATCGGTTTCTAGTGATGCTGTTGCCACTCTATTGATAGGGCCAGGGTACACGGAATACAGAATGTAACGGGCACATTCTACATTCACACTTCATAGATTAAAGCATTAGGTGCCACAGAGCAGGTGGGAGAGTACCAGCACATCTTCACTGCTGTGCCGTTGTAGTCAAGCTCTGCAGCACAGAGCCTGGCACACACAAGTGCTCAGAAACATCTGCCAATGAATGAGTGCTATTTTGTGCCTCTTCCTAAGTTCTGGATATAACTGATGGGAGTAAATAATCCAAAAATTTTTTCATTTCTTTAAACTTGTGATTATATGCAAGTAACATGCAAATATATACTCCTGGAATTTCCAGATACCTACCAGGGCTGGTTATTATGGCATGCAAGGGCCCCATCAGCATCCCTAGCAGTAAGGCCTGCAGGTGATGTAGCTTTGCCTTGGACTCTGTGTGCTGCAACCAGTAGCAACTGACAGAAATGGGCAGCTTCAGTGAAGAAGGGATTGATTCCAGGACGGTCCGTTTCACCTTCAGGGTGTCTAACAGAAGTATCTGCCGTTTGGCCAGGGACAGCTGAAAATACATACCAAACATCCTCCAAGTTACTCTGGGGAATGTCTGTTTTTTTTTTCCCTAGTATGAAGAGACTTTGATGCAAATGAATTACTCTGTCAGTTTATCATCTTCCTGTGGAAAGAAATCAGCCACATTCAAAGCATTGAAAACACTGGGTGCTTAATAAATATGGTTGAATGGATACATTGTCTACTCTCACTACACAGCCCTTGCTCATGT
Source organism: Halichoerus grypus (assembly GCF_964656455.1). NCBI lineage: Eukaryota > Metazoa > Chordata > Mammalia > Carnivora > Phocidae > Halichoerus > Halichoerus grypus. Next base: position 127,781,370 of record NC_135712.1, on the reverse strand, counting down.
CATTCCATCCTCCATGTAGGCTGGTGAACATCTTCAGTGGATATATCACTTGGGAAGCTTGTTAAAAAATTTAGTCCTCAGGTCCCACCCCCTAAATTTTGATTCAGTAAATTTGTGAGGAACCCAGGAATCTGAATTTTAACTATTCTGCTTTGAGAAACAAAGATCTATACTTAACCCTACTCTTACTTGCCAGTGAATATTGAGGCCCCACCTTCTTCATGGTGCCATTACCGATCACCTCTAGAAGGCAAACTTAGGTTATATGCATATCATACAAGCTTCTGTTTGTTTGGGTCCTGTCTCATGTCCCTACCCAGGTGAATGTTTATTATCTTTTTTTTTTCCCACACAGGGTAGCTGCTTGTAGGTGAGAGAGATATTCAAGGGAGATGGTAATATTTAAGGACTACCTCACTGTACTTGCAGTAACACACCACACTCACTCTTACTCCGTGCTTTAGAGTGCACTTCAAATAAAAGCAAGTTAACAGTTATGAGGGTTTCAGGCTTCTTGAAATAACTTTATCTTAATGAATCTTAAGAACCATAAGGGACCTTCTAGATCACACGCTTCTACAAATAAGGAAATTAGGACTATTAAAAGGGCACCTTCAGAAGAACTTTATGATCAAACTTTAAGAGAGAAAAAAGAGTTGTATTCCTAGTGTCTACATGCAGTCAGAAAATGATTTCTGTCTTAACTTTTCTGAAAGGATGAAACAATTGCTCAGCATCTAAAACCTAGTTTGTAGTCAGTGTGTTGACAGCTGGGAATGGACATGTTAACCTGAAATAAAACACATCATAACTGACAAATAGTTTCATCACTGATGCATGAGATAAACACTGGTTTTAAAATTCTGATACTGATAAGCTTTTTAAAATTAAAAATTATGTAAAATGCTTTACAGTGTAATCAATCACTCCTATGGGAAGTAGCAATTAACTACTTAAATTTAGAGTAAAAAAACACTATGATCTCAACTGGTAGGAAGACATGCCAAGTAAAGCTAAACATGAATTCTTTTCTGATATATAATGCTTAAATTATTGGATTCTCTAGCCAAGTTACAACTTTTATGAACAAAGTGGAGTTTGGGCTTTGACTTTAGAGGTGTTCTATCTCTCACTAACTGTACAGCATTGGGCAAGTTTCTGAGCTTTTCTACAGTCTGATTATCTGTAAATGGGCTTATAATGAATTACACAAGATGTTTCATGAAATCCACCAGTTCTCAGCCCCTTCCAAAAGAGGAACTGCTGCTCACAGCCCTTAAATCTGGTTAGGTTTTACCCCATGTGACAACTCCTTTCCCTTACCCGGAGGTGAAGGAAAGCACAAACATGTAGAAGAAAACCCCACAGAGAAACAGAGACACCCAGAGAGAGGCTGGTCTTGGCACTGTCTTACTCCCAAAGAATAATCCACTTCCATCTCTCCTTATGATTAACCTCTCATTGGTTAACTTGAGCGGAGCTCTATCCACTGCAACTAACAAAACCAAAATGGAAACCCTACCCTACAGTGGTTACTGTGGGAATGAAATATAAAGTTTCTATTACAACAGCTGGCACAAGGCAGATCAAGTATTATTACTACCTCCAAGTGAACAGATAGCTATCACAAAATTTCTGTTTGTATACCTGCATTTGTCTTTGGAATCACATTTGCTCCTGATACCATTTAGAATTATCATGGGCTAATTAGAGTTAGCAACATTGAGCTAAATAAAGAATTGATGAGTTTATGCCTAGGGAAAGCCGAAAGATCTCACCACACAGAAAGTGAACTAAAATTTCACACTATTTTGAATACAGGTAAGTGATGAGAACACCTGTCATCTCCACTTAGCAAGGAGTATAATCATCATGCTACACTCATTGACTCAACTGGATTTTTATATGGGGGAAAACGTGTCCTGATCCCTTTGTCACACCATACACAAAAAATCAGTTGTAGATAGATCACAGATCTAAATATGAAAGGCAAAAAAACTGTCATGACCTTGAAGTAGGCAGTAATTTTCTAAGTAGGTCACAGAAAATGATAATCATAAATAATAAAAAAATTGGACTATATTAAAAACTTCTGTTCATCAAAACATACTAGAATGAAAAGAACCTACAGAATGTGAGTCTGTTTACATGTTATTTGACAAAGGACCCATATATAGAAATAAAAAGCCAACAGAAAAATGGGCAAAAGACTTTGAACAGGAAATTATGTAACAATATCCAAATGGCCAATGGGCACATAAAAGGTGCTCAAATAAGTCATCGGAGAAATGCAAATTAACACCCACCAAATTGGCTAAAATGATGCCACTATACAAACATCAGAATAGCTAAAAAAATTTTTAAAGGATAAAAAACAAGTGTCAGGAAGGGAGTAAATTAAGAGGAACCCTCATAAGCTGCTGGTGGGAATATTAATTGGTTAAACCACCTTGCAAGACCATTGGCAATATATCTTGTAAACTGAACATACGCATATCTTCTGACCTAACAATGCCACTCCTAGTGGTATATGCAATAGAAATGTGTCCATATTTTCAATAAATGATGTGCACCAGAATGTTCATAGCACTATTCATAATTGCCCAAACTGCAAACTACCCAAATGCCCATCACCTGCAAAATGGGTAAGTCAACTATGGTGTATTCCCACATAGCAATGAGATATAAATGATCTATAGCTTCTCACAGTGATGTGAATCTCACAAACATGTTGAATAAAAGAAGCCAGATGAGAGAATTCATATTATATGATCCCATTTTTATAAGATACAAAAAGTTAAAACTATTCAATGTTATTACAGGCCTGGATAGTGATTACAGGAGGTTGGGAGGGGCGGTGCTTGAGCCAGACATTAGGAAAAGCTGTTGGGGTGCTGATAATGTGTCTTCATCTGGGCGTTTTTTACATGGAAGTGTCGAGTTGGTGAAAATTCATCAAGCTGTACAATCGTCTGTGTACTTTGCTATGTGTACATACTCAGGGAGGGATGAATTGCAAAGAGGCAAGGGGAAACTTTTAGGAGTGATGCATACATTCATTATTTTAATTGCAAGATGGATTCACAAATGTAAACATAAACTCATCAAAACGCACACTTTAAATATGGGCACTTCACAGTACGTCATTTCTCGATAAAGCCATAAAAAACTTTTTTTTTATTAAGATTTTATTTGACAGAGAGATATAGTGAGAGAGGGACCACAAGCAAGGGGGAGTGGGAAAGGGAGAAGCAGGCTTCCCGCTGAGCAGGGAGCCTGGTGAGGGGCGCTATCCCAGGACCCTGGGATCATGACCTGAGCCGAAGGCAGACGCTTAACAACTAAGCCACCCAGGCACCCCCATAAAAAGTTTGAAAAACTCTCCAACACAGCACCATTTATGTTGTGAGGAGAAATAATTTTAACAAAATATCATCATTTAGAATGTTGCTAATTTCAATTTTATTGGTACGGGTAAAGTTTTAATAAATCCCTTCTGTTTGGAATTTGACCTATGCTCAACTTTCTACTTCTGTAACCCTGGAAACGTGATAAAGTTAGTTGTTTTACTCAGCATGGTAAGAATGACTCTTGTAAAATTGCATCTAGATTTGAACTATAAATGAACTGTAAACACCAGATGGGGACATCATATAATGGGGCTTCCCTGAGCACAGTGACCTATATTTAGGCATGGCCCTGCAGGGAGCCTGGAAGCTATGTTTATGGAATTGTTACAAAAAAGGAGGGGGAAGGAGGCCAGTGAGACCTTTTCTTTCTTTAATTGAGATATAATTCACATGTTATAAATTCACCCTTTTATTTATTTTTATTTAATTTTATTTATTTATTATATTATTAATTTTATTAATTTTATTTAATTTTAATTTTTTTTATGGTCAGTTAGCCATCATTAGTTTTTGATGTAGCGTTCAATGATTCATTAGTTGCATATAACACCCAGTGCTCATCACAACACGTGCCCTCCTTAATACCCATTACCCTGTTACCCCATCTCCCCAACCCCCTCCCCTCTGAAATGCTAAAGTGATTTTAGTATATTTATAAGCTTGTGCAACCATCACTAATTCCAGAACATTTCAGCACCCCCAAAAAGAAACACTGTTCCCATTAGCAGTCATTCCTCATTGCCAAGGAGGCACTGATACCCACCTGATGTGGATCTCATTTCCTCCTGCCTGAGCTGGCACTAATGGGGAGATTAAAGAATTTAGTCCCTAGCCAACAGTGTAGGCCAGCTATTGGCATTACCACATTTCGGGCTGGATGCTTGTTCTTGGGGGAGCTGTCCGGTGCATTTTAAGATGTTCAGCAGCATGCTTGGATGCTTCCAACTTCCCAATAAATGCCAGTAGCAACACCCCTCCCTCCCCCAACAACCTAAGTAGTGATAATCGGAAGTGTCTCCAGACATTGCCAAATGTCCCCTGTGGGAGGTAGGGGGACAAATCATCCCAGTGGAGAACCATTGGTGGAAACTGTTGCAAAAACTTCCACAGGAAAGAAAATCCTGATTCAAACTGCTGGGAAGCTATGGTTGCTGTCCTACATGCTTGAGTAGACCTACCAGGAATGGTCTATGAGAGTCTCATGAATCTGAATATTAGCTGAATTTAAGAAAACTCTGAATAGACACTGCAATTGGTATTTTAAGTTTATCTGCATTTAATTTGTAAATTTAATTGTGTTAGCATAAGCAGTTTCATATTTATAATTTTTTTGAGAGAGAGAGTGAGCCCAAGCAAGGATGTGAGCAGGGAGGGACGGAGAGAGAATCTTGAGCAGGTTCCATACCCAGTGCAGAGCCCTTCTCGGGGCTCGATCTCAGGACCCTGAGCTGAAATCAAGAGGCAGATGCTTAACTGACTGAGTCACCTAGGTGCCCCTCTATTTATAATTTTTAATATATTTATGTAATATTACAAACAATAAACACTGGGATCCATAAATTATTTTTTAGCTTGAAAAGTGGATTGGTCTGAGTGTTACTCAGGTTTAAACAACACTGAGTTAGGCTAAGATTCATATTTTCAATATCAAACTAATCATCATGATGCCATAAACCTAAAGCCTAAGAAAAAGGTCCTCATCGATAAAAATGAAAAATTAGACCCAAGCAAGAATTAGTATTAATCTTATTAATTGAAATCTGATGCAATCTAAGATATTCATTATGCCTATGATCAATACCTTCAAGGCACACTTCTTTTTGCAGCTCAGAATTTTTTCTTTTTCTAAAGGCACATGACCCCAATTTATTAACAGCTAGTATCAACAGAGTAGTAGTAATAACTGCAAAATAACACAGACTACTGAAGTAGAGTGGAAATGGCAGATCTGGGGCTAAAAACCTGGGTTTGACTGCAACCCTCTGGCTGACATATCACACAGTAACCTAGTTTGAGTCCTAGTTTTCTCCGCTATGAAATGAGGGGACTAGAGCAACCAACCTCATTTAGTTACATTAAGAGAGATAATATGCATGAAAGCACTTTTTAACCTGTAAGATACTTTACAAAAATTAGATTAGTGTTACACTTACCTCAGTCAATTTGCTTAAGTCAGAATGATCCTTGGGCAGTTCTACTGCATTAACAATCGATGTTTTGATATTTTTATTAATCCTTTCCATTTCGCTGAAAGCTAGAGGCTGAGAAGGCATTGCATTCCAGGACATATTTTCCAGATGTGGAGAGGCATTCAAAAGAAGCCCATAGATGATTTGCCGGATGGGCAGAGATACTCTGTGGGCATTTGGTTGCTGCATATTTTCCACCTGTGTGTGAAGAATGGTCCTTCTTAGCACCAAAGCATCGCTGATGAAAGGAGATAGTTGGCCTTTGGCCAAAGCCACTAATACCCATTCTGGTAAGTCCAGATTCAAGGCGGCTGGACAGGCGTAAGTACCATACTGGAAAAAGTCCTGCAGCTTCACCTGAGATTGCTGGTATTCTTCCATGGAACAGCAGAGAATTTCCTTAACATTTTCACGATCCTTTTTGGGGAGATATTTCAGAACATTATCCAGTGCTTCAGTAGGGTCGGCAAAATGAGATAACCAATTCAGAAGTCCCCAAACTCGGTGATGTCTCCTCCCCTTAGAACTGGTAGCTCCAAGAGGAAGACGTACTTTACTTAAGAATGTCTCTATGATGGGCAGATTAATATGATCATTTCCGCATAGCACCGCAAAGAGAGGCAGTAGAGTTTTATTCATATTGCTGAAATGATGGCAGAGTGCATCCAGGGAAAAGCACTTGGCAGGGATATAGCAGTCTTGTGTGCCTTTGATAGTGTTCACATTTCTCCACTGAAAGCTATTCAATGGACAAAACCCAGTTTTTAGGTCAAAGATGCAAAAGTCACTATCTGATGATAACACAGGGCAATTCCAATGATTAGCTAGTGTCATAATGTCCCGATCTGCTTCTGAAAAGCACTGGACAAAACACACCTGTAGCTTGACCAAAACCTGTATGAACACTTCCCGGATGAGTAAGGGACACACATACCCACCCCCACCAACAGAAAGGGAATGAGCCATCTGGATCTTCTCTCTAGCTCGATCCTTTAGAGTTTTAAGCTTTTTATCAGAAATGTCACATCCTCCATCTAATACAACATATGGACAGATATTACAAGCAAACAGTGATTCAAAGAATTTTTGTGCAACATCTGCAAAAGAATCATAGTCCCCTCCATACCGAAGTTCCAAGTTTGAGTTGAAGCAAAGCCGATGGAAGAGAGCATAGCCATCAATGACAATTTTTGTGTCTCGCAACTTCAAATCAGTGAAGAACTCATTACTGTGATCTTCCACAAAACTCATTAGTCCTCGAATACCCATGATGAATGTCTGAAGAACTGCCTGTTTAAAACACAGAACACACTTTCAATTGATGCTGTTTCCTGGGGACCAAGTCATCATTTCCAGCACCACAAACCAACAGCAAATATTATGAACAGCTCTTTAAACAGAACATATTAGGTGTTAGCATCTCAATTCTTACCTAGGTGCTCAAGCAGCTTTCCCCATGTGTAACAAGGCACAAATGCAATGGTTTCATGGAGTTTAATCTCTGGATAGGGATGGAGCCTGTTGGTTCTAAAAGAAAATCCGTTGAAGTCCATTACTGACATACTTATAGAGACTACTGTGGACTCTGATATTAAGATAGGTAACGGTCACCATCTTGCAACACAGAATATTTGTGTAGGGCCAAAATAAAAAGTCCTAAGCTATAAAAATGATACCCTCCTCAATCTCATAATTAATAAATCAGAGAGCACTGGGCTTCAGTTAACTAAAGTGTATAGGGTCAATGATATGGATCCAGTTTTTCTTTATTGACAATCAGAGTCTGGGAATTTCTTTTAGGCCTTGGCTTGTGTTAGGTCCCATCTTAATTGGCATAGTTTTGAGTAAGGAAAATTACTGCTTCATAAGCATGCAGGGGCTTACTCTCCAGTTTCACCCTAACCAGAGGCTCTTTCCATTTTCTTGTCTTTGCATATCTGGTTCAGTACCAAGAATATAGTTCCTTATCTGGCTAACTTAAGTCACAGGATGTGTGTTACTAGCTTTTCCTTTGGCCTCACACTCCAGTATGGCTCGGCATGGCACTGTCTTTATTTAAAACCATGAGATTTTGTCAATCATGGATTTCTTTTGCATTAATTTTGATTTTTAAATATACCGCATTAAAATATATTTATCTTGATTACAGACTTTTGGGGTACCCTCTTGCATTTTGCGCCCAACTCATTTCACCCTAATTTTAGCCCAACCCTCAGCACCTTATCCGGCATAGCAGTTATTTATGCCGTGTAAAGCTTCTGCGAACAGAGGCCATGTCAACTCATCCTAAACCAATTACAGGACCTTGCAACAGTTGTTGAACAAAAGCGAGCTGGATAGGAGAAAGGCGCACAAAAGGTCTGATGTTAGTAGTCAAACACAGGCCTTCATACATCACGCCACCACAACCCTTACAACTCGCTACCCGGACCAGCAGCAGAGCCCACCTGCATCTTCCTCCCAGAGCACCAGCCCTTCCATTAAAAGACTGCGGGAGCCTCTGCTGGAAACGCCCGCACATGAGACTCCAACCTCAAGAGCGGGAACCGGAAGTCTCCGGGTATGACGTCACTGGGAAGCTCGGTTCCATGAAGCCAGTGGTGCCAGACTGCGCCTGGGGCAGGTGCTCCCGGGCCTGGAGGCGCGAGGTCGCTAAAGGAGGGCCGGGAAGTAAGCTCCGAAATGGCGGCTGTCAGGTTAGGAAAGCCAGACCGGTCGGGCCTGATCGTCTTTCCCCGCCCACTTGGGTCGGCGCACACTTCCGCCTCGGGGACCCGCACTGGGCCGCCTCGCTCCGGCTTCCCAGCATGCCCCACGCTGTCTCCCTGGCAACGGTGCACAACAGCGGTGCCGGGAGGTACTGGAGCTCGGCGGCGCGGCTGCACCTACGTGAGACCTGCCCAACATACGTCCCAGTTACGGGTGGGACTGTGGGCATGCCCCGGCCGCCGCTCCTCCGCCCTCGACACCGAAAGGTATGCGAAAGGCGAAGGGCGCTCCTCGGGGCGTGCCGGGCTCCCCGAAGCAGGAGAAGGTGATGGCTTCAGGCTGCCCCATCCGGGATCCGCATCCGTGGGCCTCCATGCCCGCGACCCCTTCACTTCCCTCAGCTCCTTTCCTCCGGGATCTGCTCCAGTCTCCGGAGAATCAGTGTTGCCGGCGCCTCCTCCATATAGGTTAACCCGCTTTGCGAAAATGTAATTTTTAAAAGGAAGTTGAGGCAAGGAATGTTCGTTAGACCTTTAAGGTTAGCGTTCTACTTTAGCAGAATCTGGTGTCAAATCTGCTTCCTCTCATTTATTACCCGTGAGAGAACTACTTGACTTCAACCTGTGATACACTCTCCTTCCCTTGCCTTTTGCCCCCAACCAGCTAGTTTTACCTCCAAGGGTCAGTTTGCAGGAGGTAATCTCTCACCTTTCTCACGGTTCCCATCCAGCTTTCTAAATCTTCTCTTCCCTCCTCTCACCACCCCCCCCCCCTTTTTTTCCTCTCTTGGTCAACAGTCGGTCTGCTGGACGCTTGTTTGCCTTAACAAAACGTATTGAACACCCACTCTGACGGGAGCCAAGGATACAAAGATAGGGTGTGTTCCTGGAGCTCAACTTCATTCACAACCTTCATGAGGTGGGGGCGAGGGAACGTTGACAAACGAACAGATAGTTCTAGAATCTAGATGGCAGGTGACCTACTAGGGTAGCTCTGTGGTTGCACAGAGATTAATGGAATCGATGGCCTAAAGGTGGACTGGGGAAGGGGGTGGCAGGGCTGATGAGTCTGGGAACCTAGTCCCAAAGTGCTCTGAGGGCCTGGCCAGACTGCTTAGATGACACTGCTGGGTTTAAAAGCTCATTTACAAATAGGAGTCCCTGGAAAATTGGACGTCTCAGAACTATTCTGTCCTTCACTAAACAGGGACTGTTATCTCATCCCTAAAATAAGGAAAATTACTGGGTGATCGGAAGGGTTCTTTTCGGTTGAAAAGGCTGTGAGTCCATATATTTTTCTTAACACCTTAATTTGGCCAGCAAGTAGCACTTTTATGGGAGCACAGAAAGCAAACAAAATACACATGTAGAGGCCTGCTCTCCAATTGTTTTTTCAATAGTAGATTTCACTAATATTTTCTGTGATCTTTTTTTTTTTTAAAGATTTTATTTATTTATTTGACAGAGAGAGAGATAGCGAGAGCAGGAACACAAGCAGGGGGAGTGGGAGAGGGAGAAGCAGGCTTTCCCCGCCGAGCAGGGAGCCCGATGTGGGACTCGATCCCAGGACCCTGGGGTCATGATCTGAGCCGAAGGCAGACGCTTAACGACTGAGCCACCCAGGCGCCCCTATTTTCTGTGATCTTGATAATCTGACATAATTTTTTATTTATTCAGAGATTTTGAGGTATGGGCCCCAGCTCTGAAGTTCCAACCCAATGCTAATGTTGTTTTAGTATGAGCTCATAGCCACCAGATGATTTGGTTTCTTTCTTCCCTTTTTTAAAGATTTTATTTTTAAGTAATCTCCACACCCGACATGGGGCTCAAACCCACAACTCCGATATCAAGAGTGGCATGCTCTACCCACTGAACCAGCAAGGCACACACCTCTTTTTAATTTTTTTTTTTAAGGCTGGTTACTAGAATACTTCTCACTGGCATCAGGTAAAACTTAACTGATTAATGCATTATTTCAAGAAGAAAAATGCTGTAAATGGACATTTACTGTTTATGCTTAAATTTGAGGATTTTTGTGATTGTCACCACCCTGTGAAGCTTGTTGGTCATATACCCCAAACTATACAGATAGCATCTTGTTTTATCATTATATACAATAAGTTTTTGTGTTATAGCTTTGGAATAGTTGAGTATGGAAACTTGACTCCAAGGCATAGACAGTCTTCAATTTAAAATCATGTTTTCTTAGATTTTAAACAAAACCCACTTTTCATGATAACTAACAAAACATTTTACATTTTGATGAAATAAAAGTGATTTTACTGGGCATACACTCATATGAAACAGTCCTACTTTTCATAATCCTGCTGTATATTTATAGTTCCTTGAGGAATTATAACACATTTATATTCAGCTATCATAAAGTACAATTTGTGGTTTGAACCGCATTTGCACACTTCTTGTTTCCAATCCAGAGTGATTACTCTGTACACAGTGTGTATAATAACTTCAGAAACTGGACCAGAATTTGTTTAGGATGGGAAAAAAATTTGTTCTGAAATCTTTATTCCTCTTCACATCTATTCTAATAAGTGCAAATACCATGGTTTAACGTCTGCAGAAAAAATTCTATGCTAATTTCTAGTTTAATCTGAACTCACTATTTGTTAATCAAAACAGACATAAGATGGGAGGAATTACAAAAAGATTGATGCAAATGTATAAATTTAAGGAAATTATAGTGTTCTTATATTGGGATTTTTTTAAGAAGTAGGTGGGGAGTATAAATCTTAAACAGACTGTTTAACTGTAACTCACTTTTGCCATATTTGGATGTATGAGGGAAGGCTCTCTCCTTTTTTTGTTCTTTTAAAGATTTTGTTTATTCATTTGACAGAGAGAGAGAGAGACAGTGAGAGAGGGAACACGAGCAGGGGGAGTGGGAGTGAGAGTGGGAGAGGGAGAAGCAGGCTCCCACTGAGCAGGGAGCCCAATGCGGGGCTTGATCCCAGGACCCTGGGATCAGGACCTGAGCCGAAGGCAGATGCTTAACAACTGAGCCTCCCAGGCGCCCCAGGGAAGGCTCTCTTCTTGTGGAAAGACTGTCTTCTACTAGAATCTGCCAGTATCACTACCTTTTAACATTTTTCTCTCAAGTCATTAAATGTGGTGTCATTGAATCCACTCTTCAAGGTGCAGGTATCAATGTCAAAAACTTATACCTATTGTTCGGAATACTTCAGCATTCTTTAGACCTGATCTCTGGTCTTTTCACTTTTAAAGGATTGACCGAAGCTACTTGGATGAATTTGGCCATCCTCTAGGAGACTTGAATGCTAAATTTCTATATACAAATAAACCATTTCTCTCTTGTTTGGAGCAATGCTGAAATTCCAAGAGGCTGCTAAGTGTGCGAATGGATCAATAGCCATTTCTACTTATCCAAAGACCTTGATTGCAAGAAGATATGTGCTTCAACAAAAACTTGGTAGTGGAAGTTTTGGAACTGTCTATCTGGTTTCAGACAAGAAAGCAAAACAAGGAGAGGAATTGTAAGTAAAAATACTTCATACAAATTTTGAGTTGGCTGCCCTGTATGTGTAGCTCTTAGCTGATTAAGAACATGGAGTACCATTTGCTCTTTGCATTTAAGATTCTAAGAATTTAGTAAGCGAAAGAAAAGCTTCTTGAATGGTGTCTTCAGATAAGATTTTTAAAAGCATTTCAGCAGGTGAGTGAAGTACCCAAATGACCCAGAAAAGGGAAATGGGGTAGATGAAGTGAAAATATCATTTTTATGCATACCAGAATCTCAATTACACCATCGCTTCCACTTAACTTGATTGGGACTTCTTGAATGAGAAAGTAAGAATTGTTTATAATGATGGCAATTTTAGAAATGTTATGAAATGCAAATAAATGATAATTCATACTAGAGGTGAATAGGGGGTACTAAGGGAAATACGGTATTAATTTTTTTTTGCTTCTATGAAGGAATTTTTCAAAGTCTATAGTCATACAGCTCACAAATTAGACATTTAAACCAAACAGGGGCTCCATCTAAAATTAGCTTAATAATATTGAGGACCCTCTTGTTACTTCCTTTTCTTTGATTTTGATCGGACCCTTAAACTTTCATAGTAGAGAAAAACTCATAATGCTGTTGGTTCGTATGTCTGTTACAGATAAGGATGAATCTTCCTTTCTAGCTTGAAGTTGTTTGAATTTGCTACAGTGAAAAGTTAGTTGGAATTGAAGTTCAGATGAGAAACTTGTACATCAGAAACACAGGAAAAATAGAAAGCAGAAGGAAGAACGATCCAAGACATCAGCCCTTAACTCCAGAAGAACAGACTTCCATCCCATAATCTGTTCTTTTTTTCAGAGGTTTTGAGGCTACTCTAAATTCTTTCAGCTTCTGCCCATTGGATTTAAAATCAATGTGATAAACATTTTCTACTTCTTAACATCACATAGGAATTATAAAGGTAAATGTTGATGCTACTATTTTATTTTCAAAATCAACTTTTTAAATGGTCTCTATATCCAGAAGTTTAAAAAGTAATTATCTAGAATTCGTAGTTTTCAATAAATTCCTGCATGAAGAATAGTGACAGTGCTGGTACTTTTCTGGTGTCCTTAGAGCATACTTCATGACTCCTATCAAAGAGAATTCTTCTCCATAAATCCTAGAGGTATGATTCCAGCCATGTAGAACAGGATGATAAATTTCTGAAAATTACTAGAGTACCTTTATGGAAACATTGAGAGTAAGACCTAAATCTGACCCAGAACGTGTAAAAGTCTCATTGTAAGTGATGTGGGGCCACAAGCCAAATGGTCAAGAATTCTTGAGACATTTTCGGTGCAAAAAGGTGCTTTTATTATAGCAACAGGGTTAGGACTCGTCGGCTGAAAGAGCTGCACATTGCTGTATGAAGCTGGTGGTTTTATGGTTAGTGCTCAAGGGGGAAGGGATGAGCAGGGAGCATTAGATCATAAATGTTTTCTTTGAATTTCTACTTGTAAAACTACTTTTGCAAGATAAAAAAAAAAAAAAAAGAATGTAGCAGCCAGTATGCATTTGATCTTTATCGAAACTGTGCAGGCTATAGGTCAGCCTCTGGACTAAAGGTGAATATTTTTCTGCTTCTATCCCTGATCATAAAGACTGTATTTAATTTTGGTTTCTTCAGTGAGTGAGGAATGTGAAGAATTTTAAGAGAATTCACAGGAGGGCTAAAAAGTTGAACAAAGGGATGCAAAATAATATATATGAAGACCAAACTTGAAAGCTTCAGACTTGAGATGGTGGGTGAGTAAAGTGTGTAGGTGTGGGGGGGCAGGGGGAGAGAAATGAGAGAGGAAGGGGCTGGTTGGTTGGGAAGTGATTTGTCAATAACTTTTCCTGTACTTGCACTACTAGTCTGAAAACATCTAACTTGAGCTGAATATGGCAGATGAAGCCTAGGTGTGTGGAATGAATCCAATAGTGAGGATAATTGACAAATTATTTGATACCAGGAAGTCTAGTGTAGAATCTCTTGAAAAAGAATCATCATCATCAGAATCTCTACAACGTATTACATACAGGCTACATTCAGCCTTCAGATGTGTTTTATTTGGCCTGAATAGTGTTTCTTTTTTAGTCTAAATTAGTTGCCAGTATTTTAAAAGGGCAGTGTTGTAAAAATCGAGCTTTTCATTTCTCTTGGGGAAAATACAAACCAAAAGATTTGGTGACATTTGCTGACAGATGGGCGGAGGTGGGTAGCAGCCGCCCCCTTTAGTTAGACCCTGTGCTCTTTAATTAGCCACGTGCTGCTACTCTTCACTGTCTCTTATACGCAGCTGTATCACACCTTTCTACTACCTGCCTGTCTTTGTAGACATTTGATTTTAGATCAATTGATTTTAGAACTCTCTGCTAAAATCATGAAGAATCATGGCTATGGCTGCTCACAAAATCCTAGAATGCTAGAAGGAAGGCTGTAACTTGTCACAGTTAAGACCCCAGGCTTTGGAGGTGAACAGGTCAAGATGTAAAGCCAGTCTTGTTCTTAACTATAAGATTAAGGTTATGCAGTTTCCTAATCTGAGCTTTAGTTTTCTTATCTGTAAGATGGATGTAATACTTCATTGGATTGTAATAGGGCTAAATAAGATATCTATCTATCTATCTATATGTATAGAACATCAAGATAAATAGATATTATATAATAAAGATTACATAATATATAAATATAAGATATATTTATAAATAGATAAAAATTTATTTGTAAATAGATGTGTAAAATATAGAATATTATCATATTACCTTATGGATATCATTCAATAGCAGTTGAGATTCATCTTATTTGTAAATAATCCAAGTTAAAGGAATAACTAAAGGAAGCTTAATAAAACTTTATCTAGTCACCACCCAATAACTGCAATTGGCACTCTCTATTGAAGTGGAAGTTTTTCTTTTGCATTCTACTTTTAAGAGAGAAATCTCTCAAAGCAATCTGATCTCAAGGATGTGATTTTAAAATCTTATTCAAGGATCTTTCTTGAGACTGTAGCAATTCTGTTGTCATCTCTTCTTTTTTATCTCTATGACTGTCCAAAAGCAATTGATCCTCAGAATGTTGACCTTTTAGCTACATAAGATAGCAACTCATCAGTGATTATGTTTAATACGTACAGAAGCAGAAAACTAAACTCATATTTTTTTAGATTTTTTCCCCAGAGTGTTGACAGTTGAATCTTCAGTTTGTGAGCAAAGCACATTAATTAGTACCACCCATTCGCCAAGCAATTTGATTAGATAAGGTTTTAAATTATGCTTTACATATTAGGCCATAAACATAGGGAATTGGTTAATGTCAGAGATGGGTAGAAAATAATACTTTCTAAAAAGATTTCTATGATGTTTTGAACGCAGTTCCCTTAATAGATCAGAGTAGATCTGACTCCACACCCCTAATCTTTTGAGATTATAAGGAAAGTGTATCATAACCTTATATACCAGACTGTGTCTTGGTATCCCTAGTTAAAAGAGTGACTTGGATATACCATGAGTCTGAGATGGTCCATAGGACACTTATTAATAGCCCATGTGAAATCTAAGTTTATGTAATATACAGTTTTAGATTTAATCAAAAAACTTGACAAATAGGAATAGCTATTCTTTTCCATCAGAGTATTGCAATTTATCATTATGCCACTTGGGGGCAGCACTCTACCATTGACATTTTTCATATACTGTGAATTTGTGCATTTTAATTACAATGTAAGTACCACATTCCTTTATATTTTTATTGACTTTCTGCATTAGCTATGGGATTAGAAAAAAGCTACAGGCATGACATTTGATTAATGTGTGTTTAGTGAGAGTTTTCTTTTTGGCATAAAGATCTGGCATTCCTTTTTTAGTTATCACAGTAGAATAAAATTAAACTTAAAATGAGTATTGAATGGCACAGAGGTTTTTTTTTTTATTCTGCATCATGAAATTTATAAAACAATATTTGGGAATATTTTCTTTCATAATTATAGAAACTCTGGTCTAAGAAATGTAAGGATATGATAATGTTAACTCATATTCGTAAATAAATACTGTTCTAATTCTACTTCATAATTTTATATTTTGGTTAAGCTGTCAGACTCTTTTTTTAAGCAAACCCACAGATTTGGATGAGCTAAGAAGTTCTTTGGCCCTTAGCATAGTGCATGTAACTTAATAGAAAAGAGATGTTAAGGAAGTAGGCTTACCCTAAGATGCATGATTGAACTTGCACATGATTACTTATACATGATTAATCATGGCCACAGTTGCAATGAATTTCAACATTCATCTTATCAGCATAGAATTCTGGTTATAATGGTGTTTTAAATTTCACCAACTTAAAATACAGTGACATTATTATTTAGAGTTGATTTTGTGCTGTAGTCTTTTAGTTTGTCAACTCTTAATTTATGTATTAAATCTTTGCTTTGTACTAAGGACCAG
Organism: Halichoerus grypus; assembly: GCF_964656455.1. Taxonomy (NCBI): domain Eukaryota; kingdom Metazoa; phylum Chordata; class Mammalia; order Carnivora; family Phocidae; genus Halichoerus; species Halichoerus grypus. The sequence goes on along the minus strand of NC_135712.1, from coordinate 127,765,109 downwards.
TGAGGAGACTGAAGCAATAGCAGCTAAGGCTTGGCCCTCAGGAGCTTCCAGTCTAGAAGAAAGATAGAATTAACATACATAAAACAACTAGCAAACAGTGTAATGTTTAAACATCTGTGTAGCAGGTTGCTCTCAGAGATGTTGGCCACTGTCCAGATCCCTTCCTAGCTACCTGTGGTCTTTATTTTACTAGTTTCTGTGCATTATCAAGAGCTTTCATTTTTTCCCTTAGTCCTGTCCATGTAAATATCCAAATATTTCCTTCTTTAACACTGTACCTACACATTGGCCTTTGCCTAAGTATGGTCAGCATGGTTAACATGGAAATAGTTTCTCTCTCCACAGAGCATTTCTTCTCAATATCAAATGTCTACAGCATGAGATAAGGACTGGAGTTAAATCAGAAGAGTTACCAATCCTTAGAGAAATGTCCTCAAACCTAGGCCCCTGCCTCCTGGGAGAGCTTTTAGGCCTGTAGTAGAGCAGATTTTTACAAGTCCTAACAGGCAGATTTCCCACCCAGCCACAGAAACAGAAAGGAGGAGAGGAGGCTCAGAATTGCTGCTAGAATTGGTCACACTGACACCAGAGGGGAGAGGTCCTTAGACCTTAAGAGTAAAGGAGGTAAAAAAGTCATAAAGGGGCAACAACAATAAAAAAATAAATTAAAACCCACAACAGTCTGGGTCCATTATTGTCAGATAGCTCTCTTAAGCCCAGTGTCTCCTGAGAGCATCTTAGACTTATGTCCTAGTTCCAGAATGTTCTATTGAGGTACAGTCATCAATGGGGCTGGGGCCAAGGGGGTCAGGATCTTTGAAGGACAGAACCATCTTTAAACCACCACACTAGGATCCAGTCTTCAGCTCTTCACCTTATACCTAAAGATGGTCAGTGTTGGTAGGGGCTCATGTTAACTAAATTCAGACAAGACAGATCTGTAAATCATGATGCCATTTTTTTTTCTTTTAAGGATTTTATTTATTTATTTGACAGAGAGAAAGCACAAGCAGGGGGAGTGGCAGGCAGAGGGAGAGGGAGAAGCAGGCTTCCCCCCTGAGCAGGGAGCCCGATGCGGGGCTTGATCCCAGGACGTTGGGATCATGACCTGAGCTGAAGGCAGACGCTTAACCTACTGAGCCACCCAGGCACCCATGATGACATTTTTTAATTCAGGGCCTAGAATGAATAGTCTCTCTTTTCATGTGCCCTTCCACCATTTTCTGATGCGAGTTCTAGAGAAGCTGAATATCTAATCAGAGGCGAAAATATAACCAAAACGAAGTAGGGGGAATAATTAGACTATTCGCTTAAGCCAAGTAAATGATCTCTTCCTCATGACAGAGAACATCGTTCCAAAGTGACCATTTTTCTCATAACTGTCAGACCCAGAGTGTATCTCCTGAATAGCTCTGGATGCACATACGTTCAGTTATCTTTAGGGTACCTCCTTTTCCTATAATGAAAGTAATGTGCATACATTTTATAAAAAGTGCAGGTGTGCATAAAGCGGGAAAATAATCTATAATTCTGCCACCCAACTTCTGGTGTTTTCTCTGTGTGTTGACAAATATTTATTCACTCTTCTAAGGAAACATATGGCATTGGTCATAGTGGTTGCCTCAGAGAAGCAAGGGAGGATGAGAGTGAAGGAGACTGACTTTTCACTGAATCCTTTTTATACATTTGGAATTTTGTACCATGTGTAAGATAAACAAAACACCCATAGAGTAAAAAAAAAAAAAAAACAAACTCCACATGTTCATTCAATGACCGTTGATCAGTATTTGCTGATCACCTGCTCTTCAAAGAGTCTGGTGGTTCTCAACCTTGGCCAAAGAATGGAATCACAGTATTTTAAAAATACATGTTCAAGGCATACCCCAGTATGTTGTTTTAGTTGGGCCGCACCCCAGGCAGCTGGATTTTTGAGAGCTTCCGGGTGATTTGAATGTGCAGCTAGGCTTTAGAATATCTGGTCTAGTGGGAGAGAAGAACACTAATTGTATAATCATAAGAGTAAAAGTAATTATAAGCCTCTGTAGCCACTGTAAAAGGAAAGTCTTGGTTGCTGTGAGGTATGATAGACGCATGTAAGCCAGCAGCATGGTGCTGGATGAGGCAAGGCTTCCTGAGAATGTGTTGTTTCAGCCAAGATCTGAAGGATGATTAAGAACCAGCCAGTGGTTTTCTCACTTTATTGGTTTTTTTCATCAGAATTGCCTGGAGGGTTGTTAAAATGCAGGTTTTTGGGCTCTACTCCCAGAGTTTCTGATTTAGCAAGTCTGGGTGGGGCCTGGGAATTTGCATCTCTACCAGCTGTTGGGGCTGGCCTGCGGACTATACTGTGAGGACCACTGGACTAGACAAAAGGGTGGCAGAACAGTTCCATTCAGTTTATGTGTAATTTTGCATCTTTTTTTTTTTTTTGAAGCACTAAAATATAGGTATTTTCCCATGTTATTAAGTACTCTTTAAAGTGTCATTGTAAATGCTCACATAATAGTCCACTGTATGGCATTGATATCAGTTAGCTCCCTCTTGTTGGATGTGTTGATTCTGGTAACCTTTTTGAAGCAGAAGTAAAAAAAGTATTGTACTTTTTAGCATGCTCAGAGATTTAATATAATGATTGTTCCAGCATATCCTTTCTGACAGTGGTATAGCCCCGGAAAACTAATGAAGAACCAAGCTTCAATCACTGAGAAGTGATGGGCATTCTGTGCCATTCAACTGAAGCATATTTGGGCCAGTTATGAATTATGACCACATTTGCTGACCTGCTCAGTTGTAATTAGAAAAAAAAAGGACTTCATCCATTTTCAAATTTATTTCTGACACAGTGAGAAGTAGAGAAATCAGTTTTTATATTGTATGAAATGAATGTGAAAAGCCTTCCTTTCTGTGTATAAGTTTTCACTGTTTATAAAAAAGGACATTTTTCCTCTTAGTGAATTAATAAATTGATTATAGTGTATAGCCTGACAGTGTCAAAAAATAATTAAAAATGAGTAGTAGTTCTTACCAGAATACGTAGATTTTTATAATATTTGAAACAAGCTTCCAGTGACTCAGAACGTGAGAGTAATTTTCTATTATTTAATAGCCTTCAGCAAAGCTAGTGTTGATATATCCTATACGTACTAACACCTATTTATGGATTTCTGTCTGATTTAATCATTTTAATATATCCTTACTCTCAGTTTTGACTCATTCTAAACAAAACATTAGTAGATTTAATGAGTCCGACTTTGAGCCCATTTTATGTACTCTTATTAAAGCTATTATTTCTATATTATGACCAGGTGTTCTCCCCAGTGGGTATCTGGGATGGGAGGACCAGGTTATTGAGTAGGCTGAGTTAGTTTAATAGGATTCAGTGGTTATGCAGTGGAGTTATGAAAACAATTTTGAGGAAACTAATGATTTCTTTCCGTTTTGCCCTGCCAGAAAACAGTTTTCATTGTAATAATGAGGTCTTTTTCCCTTAAAATCTTTGATCTTTTAAGAGAGATTATAATATGAAAGCATATTAAAATTTCTTTTAAAACAGCTTACGTTCTGGAGGATCTTGTGCATTGGTTCCTCTTAGGTAAATGTGGGAAGGGTTAATTTGAACTTGGACTTCACTGTGGGCTTTGCCAGTTCTCTGTCTGTAATAAAGTCAAGCCCCTGAGCTTCTGGCCATCTTACAACATTTAAGGTTTGGGAGATAGAAAGGAAAAAGAATAAAATGCAAGGGTGCACAGTTACTTTGACTTATCTCAATCATGGTAATGAACTCTACATTTTGGGGTAAATGATTGACATTTTCCTGAGGCTGCTTTGTTGCATGTATTAGCATAAAAGAAGCCATGAGCTTCTTTTCTGGTTTTTAATATTTACCGATGAGAGATGACTAATAAATAAAATATTTTAGGATGAGTAGGATGCAGGGAACCCCTCAGTTTCATTTTGGCTTGGGCAGGGGACCAAAAAAGCCTGCTTTGAAGACTGAATCCAAGAAGCGTTTAGAAAGAAGACAACAGCACACAAAAAACCTTTTTTTTAATGCTTTTTTTTTTCTTGCATTGCTATTATTTGAAAGAAAATAAAAGTGAATTATTGAAAATACCACAGATAAGTTATTGACAGGAAAAGAGTGTAGGCAAATTACTATGGTATATTTATTAGATTTTTAGACTTTAAATTCTTTGCTTATCCCACTCTGTTCTTCTGATGTATTATTTTGTTGGATTTGTGAGCAGGGAAGCTAATGGTTTTGCCCACACTGAATAATACCCTAGGAAATAAGGAATATTATTCATTTAAATGTATGAGATGGGAGGATATCTAAGTTCTTTTGGTAAATAATAATTTAAAAATGTAACTGGATATGCTGGTCCCTTTACATTGTCATTGTTGATTACCCCAAATTTTTAAAATATAAGATTTATGTAAGTCTACTATTTTAAATCTACTGTTTTTGTCTCATTTATTCAGTAAGTGAAATTTTTTTAAAAAGATTTTATTTATTTATCAGAGAGAGAGAGAGGGAGGGAGCACACAAGCAGGGGGAGGGGCAGAGGCAGAGGGAGAAGCAGGCTCCCTGCTGAGCAAGGAGCCCGATGCTGGACTCAATCCCAGGACCCTTGGATCATGACCTGTGCCGAAGGCAGATACTTTACCAACTGAGCCACCCAGGCGTCCCCAATAAGTAAAATATTTTAAGGATGAGTGAATAATATGCCAGAACAAAACTTTATGTGTATAGTAGAGTTCAGCTTTTCCCCCCTAATCAGAAATGGACTTTTTCAGAGAGATGAGCTGGTTTTTAATGGATTCTAGAGGAACCTCAGTAACCAAATCCAGGGTTTTTAATGGTTGATGTCAGAATATTTTTCAATATTTAATCTTTAATTTCTTGACCCAAAGAAAGCATGACACCCTTAAATATAATCTGTAACTAGCCCTTCTTGTTTTTAGTTCTTTTCAAGCAGCCTTCTTGTGAGACTTTTTTCTCCAATAGCTTTTGATGAGTCAAGCTGCCCAGCACTCTGCCTAACACATGGCAGGCGGTTCCCGTGTATCTATCACTTACTCCAACAGGATCAGCTGAGGGAGGCATCTTCTTAGTTTTTCCCTTTCTGAACTGATCTGGTTCTTTTTTTGACACATGCAATGACTTGTGGGCAATTTTGGCTAGCACCCACCCTTGTAACTATTTTGAACTGAAAATTTGAGTTGTGATTATCATCCACAGTTAAAGAACTTGGAATGAGATACATCTATAATGTAAACGTCAAAGAAATGAGAAGGTGGAAAGCTCTCAGGTTAAAATTAGTTTCTGGGTCACTTCATTACTCTTGAGTCAATTTTCCTGGGAAAAAAAGTTGAGTTGCCATGACATCCATTTCTAAATAGTGAATTTAGAGTGATGTACATGACTTAAAAGTAAACAGGGCAGAAAAACAACCCTTATGTTACTATTAGTTTCTTGACCAGTTATTCCTAAGCTTAGTTTTTGGAACTAGTGATTTGTAAATTTATATTTGTATGGGAAATAGACATGGTTGACACCACAAAGTTCTAAAAGTAGCTTGTGTGCCACACTAATTATGTACTGTGTAAATAATTTCATGTAGTATTAAAAATAAGCAGTTAATATTATATGACATTCATTGCTTTAAAATACCATGGAACTGAATTTCTATTCCATACTTTATTTATTTATTTATTTATTTATTTATTTATTTATTTATTTTTTTAAAGATTTTATTTATTTATTTGAGAGAGAGAGAATGAGAGAGAGCAAGCACATGAGAGGGGGGAGGGTCAGAGGGAGAAGCAGACTCCCTGCCGAGCAGGGAGCCCGATGCGGGACTCGATCCAGGGACTCCAGGATCATGACCTGAGCCGAAGGCAGTCGCTTAACCAACTGAGCCACCCAGGCGCCCTCTATTCCATACTTTAACAAGAACACAATCCCTTTTATTTCTCAGCTGCTTTCATGGCCCCTATTACCTGATACTTATAAGTATGAATGAACAATTATGAAACCTCTGATATGCTGTAGAACATACTTGGTACAGCAGTGCTGTTATTTAGTAATTATGTGAAAAACCCACCTGAAGTTTTACTTATTGAAAAAGCAAACCCTGGGCATGAGGAAACTTTTGGGGATGATGGCATGCTCATTATCATGATTGTGGAGATGGTTTCATGGGCGTATCCATATGTCAAAATTTATCAAGTTATACACTTTAAATATGTGTAGTATACTGTATATCAATTTTACCTTAATAAATGTGTTTAGAAAATATAAACCCTGGACTATGATATATGAAAGCCTCTAAGATCATTAAACTGGTTGATTTTGCAGTTGCTAGTGAAAATCATTGTAAAATTTGATAGTTTAAGCTGAATGTTGCTTTCTAATCTTTGGGTTCAGACCAGTCAGTCTTCTTGTTTTTAGTTCAGAGAAAAATTATAGGCTTTGCTTTTCATGACCTTTATTGAGCAAGTGAGGAAGGAAGTTTAAATTGTATGTTGATCCTCTTGTCATGTGTTCTAGGTTTCTAAATTCCTAAGAGTAGGAAATTTGGAATATTAAAGCTTTGATTAGAATGTGTCTTGGTGTTATATGCACCCAATGAGTCGCTAAATTCTACCCCTGAAACTTTAGTAATAATATGCATTACCTACTAACATGTATTACCTTTAATATATGTTCCCTAAATTGGATTTAAATAAGAAGTTAAAAAAAAAAAAAGAATGTGTTTGGGTGTCAGCTTCCTCAACTTCTCTCAACACTCAGCATTTTCATTAAAGCTTGATTGACATTTCCACTTTTCTATTAGTTTGAATTTGGAGAAACCCTTAAAAACCTAATTAGGTTCCCTGCCTTCCCTCAGGGAAACTTTGAGGAAGATTTTTGGTCCAGTAGCCCTTCGTTGCCTCACTCTCTTCTTGCCCATCCCATTGGCCTTGCACAAATGCAGATAGTTTGGGTTTGGGGGCAAGATCAGCCAGTCTACTTTTTACAAAATTGGATTTGCCATTTGTTGGTCAGCTGCTTTTAATTCATTCTCTTTCGAAGATATTTCAGTACAATGATTATTGAGCTCTAATGAGTAGTTTTATTATTTTTAGAATTGTTTTACAAAGGAAAAATTATAAGAAGGATCAATGACAGATGTGATTTGCAAGGCTGTTTAACAATACTTAGGGAAGGTAAAGCATTTGGATATTTGTTATGGATGGGACTTGACACGCATCTGAAGGTGACTTTTAGTAAGCCTTACTATCTTTAAAGAAGTTGAGTTTTGAGCTCATAAGGGTGAGTTACATTCAAAAGTTTTTGAAAACTGAGAAAAGCAGATAATTTCCTCAAGGTAAAGCTTATATTGGCATTATTTTGCTAGCCTGGCATAATTATAAAAACTCTGCGTGTGTATGTCTATAATATAGAAAACTATATATATATATATATATACTATAAACTATATATACCATATGAAAACTATATATATACTAAAACTATATATATATAATATGAAAACTATATATGTGTATATGTATACACACACAGGTGCGTGTGTGTGTATGTGTAGACATACATTCTTGATTTTACAGTTTTTTGGTTCAGCACTAGTTTCAGCAGCAAAGGTTGTACTCGGCTGATAGCAAATATCCTTCTTTGATGGATGAAGAAGTCAGGGCTCAGTATTTCATAACCACACTTAGACACTGAGTACCCCTTGGGGATTTCTACTTTATAAAAATTCAGAAGGCATTAATATGGCCCCTCGTTGAAAAGCCCACACTGAGAGGCACTAACTATACCCAGGCCTCTGCAGCGTGGGGTAATTGTGGGGTGTCCCCTCGGCAGCTGCCCCTGCCTTGTGTTAGGCCATTAGCTAGACTCACTCCAGGATTCCTTGGAAACTGTGTGCCTGCCTGAATAATTTATTACCCGGTGATCAATTATTCATAACTCATTATTACAACCGAAATAAAACCTAAAACCTAAAGGTGGAATCATTCTGCCACTTATGAATATCCAGCAGCTCATCAGGAGATTGCAGGAGAGGCTGAAGTCCACACTGTTGCCACTGCCTGTTTGTTTCTCGGAGGGGTTCCAGAGAGAACAGCCTTCTGAGACAGAGTCAGCATCGACGAACGCAGGAACAGATGACTCCCTGCTGGTTGTGCCGTATTGCTTCATCTATTCATACTGTTTGTCTTTTTAATTCTGGCCTTTTTTACACCTAGAAATAAAATTTCAGTTTAAGAGAATTTCAGAGACATTTATGGCACTGTTGGTTTATTAAACCACTCTTAGGAAGTAAACAAGGAAACAGAACTTGTCCTCAGAATATCTTTCAGGGTATAAAATGCAGGTACCTAGAGTGTGTTTCATTGACATTAGTCATACTGCATTTGCTTGTTCCATTAGAGTTATATCTGTATTATATTTTGTTTATTGGACCATATCTTTAATATAAATAAATGGCACATTTTTTTCACATATATAAAAAGCATTTTAATAAAAGTGCTATGAAAGTATAACCAAAAGAAGCCTAATTGTTATTTTTTTTTTTGTATTCAGGAAGTGTAATAGGAAATTTTTTGGCTGCAGCTAGACTGATTATTCCTATTTTTTAAATAATCACCAAGCTTTTAAAAATATGTTGAAAATAGTTGGAGAGTTTGAAATTCCACTTACTTTGGGCTGTAAAGCAGAGGTTTGCCCTTGGGGTTTGCCTTGCCCTTGACCACTCTGGCATGGAAAAATGGGCAGAAATCTGTGACGCTTCACACTTGGGGTTGCCATTTTACTTTTGTGCCATTTTCTGTGTGGTCACTTCCACATGTAAGTTAGTACTGATTTTGTGCATCAGAGTTCTAACCCCAGCTTATAGATAAAAGTCCCAAACTGTTGAGCAAGCATTTTTTAGTAGAGGTTCCAGATTTTTTTTGTGTTGATGTTGGTTCTTCAAATGGAATGAAGGCTATATGTTCAAACAAGTCTTAAATGGCCTAAACCCATGTCTTTCACACTGAACTACGTATATGATGTCCCAGATGATCCACCAAGCAGGAATTTAAATATGGATATAGTTTAACTATTAGTTAATAGTTTATTTAGAATAATAGTTTAGAATAGTTTATTCTAAAAACGTATGGATATTTAAAAAAAATTTTAGGTCAGATGTGAATATGTCACAGAGTGAAAAATTTACATGATTTTTTAATGTTTAATATAATTTAAATAGGCTACACATTCATATGGCTCAAAAATATAAAAAGATATACTGTTCAAAGTCTCTCTTCTCATCGCTGTCCTCCATTTTCTGAGTTCCCATCCTCTTCCCCAAAAGGTAACCACTGTTGAGAGTTTCCTGTGGATTTTTCCAGAGTTGCCATGTGCATATATAAGCAACTCTGGAATTCTTATTTTTGTCCCTTTCTCATAAAAACTCACATTTTACATAGTTCTGTTTCGTGCTTTTTTCATATGCCAGAATATCTTGGAGCTTTTCCCATGTTAATATTAGAGAATGTTCCCATTCTTTGTTCTAACAACTGTATAGTATATTCCACTACATAGCTATACTATAAGATATTCACTTTCCTGTTGATGTACATTTGGGTTGTTTTTAATCTTTTGTTATTAAAAACACTTTGCAGTGAATAATCCTGAACATTTGTCATTCGACAAACATGGCACTATTTGTTGCATGAATTTTAAAAACAAAGCATGAGATTTCAGAGACATGTCCTGCTTTTGGCAGTCCCGTCTCTGGGGTCGGAGTTTATCCTTCTTTGCTATTAGAGGTATTTTGCTGGAAAAGTTTGAGAAGCACCGCTGGAAACTTGTTATTGAGGCCTAGTGGTGGGATGATTTTTCACTTTCTGAAATAACTTGGCTGTGAAGCGATAGTGACAACAACGTTACTTTGCCATCCTGCGTTTCCTGGAGGTGATGTAAGGGAATATGTGTAAATCTGGTGGCACATCATTTATAAGCAAACATCACGTTGTAAAATTGTCTAGTTTGCTTGTAGGCATTTGATACAGTGAAACATTGATAGCCATGAAGCACCAAATGCTGGTACCTTTGAAATGGTAATAGGTGTTCTGTATAAGAAGGAGTTCCATGATTAAGCAAGTTTAGAAAACACTTGGTTCCGTAAAGTTAAACCAGTTTTTTTACTGAGGGACTCTTCACAGACTTAAATCTGCTGGTGTAAATTGTGACTCAAGAGCTTTTCCCAAACTTGTTCAACCACTGAACTCCCTTTTTTTCCAGGCCACTCTTGCTAGCACTAGTGTAGCAAGGAGTCCAACTTAGGAAATGCTACCCATGCTGGACATCATGGGTGCATGTTGAAATTAGTGGTCATAAGCATATGTGGTATTTAAATTTACAAAAGATTTAGTAGGGGAATAAGAAGGAAAGTCACTATTTTGAAATTGATCGTCGTGAACAGCAGATGGTGGTAATGTAACATGCAGACCAACTATTAATACACAGCAATATTTCCAATGACAGTATTAATTCAGGGTCCATAATGTCATCTTCATTTAATTACAGTCTACCAATATTTTAATTTCACTGGTTAAATGAATAAAAGGCTAAAAATAGGTCATTAATATACTTTTAATTTCTTCCTAGGAAAAGCACAAGTTGGCTAAGAAATAAATTTGGGGAAATCTTTTTATTTTCTCAGACCATTTTAACTGGCATGGTTTGGTTTTTCTTGTTATCTTTGTATTAGATGGACATTTCTTAGTTTGTGGGTACACAAAGATGTGTGCTCTGTCTTGAAAGAAAAAGCCATAAATTTAGCCAAACTTAACTCTCTACTGTCCATGGGAATGGCAAAGAGCAGTTTCATTCAACAAACATCTAGCTGATAGCTGCCCAAGAGATGAAGCAGCTACAGTCATTGTCCTCCAGAAAATGGCATTTGGGCTGAAAGTAGGATGTGAACTCAAATAGCTCTATTAGAAGGGCCACAGGGTGAGAAGGGATCAGGAGGGTCTCTGAGAGGTTGAGAGAGTTATAGGTTACTTCCATTCTTCTGAGATCTATTAAATATAAAACTGTAAAACAGGGCAACAAAAAATGGGGTGTTTTAAGTTTAAATTTAACACCAAAAAATTTAATATGCAAAAATGCAATGCACTGTGACTATATTGCTCCCAGGATAATTACAGAAATAATACAAATTTTAATTCCTAGTGTATTACAGTTGGGGTGGCCCAGAAATGGGAAATACATTTAAAGCTGTCTGGGGAACATCTTTCCGAACGGTCAGTGTGTCTGTGCAACAGAGGGTGTAATCTGGCTTGGAGCTCTTGTCAACGGTCAACACTTGAAGCACTTCATGAATCTGCAGCACTGAACAAAAGGCCATTTTGGCCACTTTGGGATAAGCCCCGATGCAAAAGATAAACCTAGAAGAACTGTAGGGAGTGGAGGCTCTTCCAGTGAAGGACATCTGGACCTACTTGATGGACGTGGAATTGCTGAAAATGGCCCAGGGAGGGGTTTTATAACTTAGATTGCTGAGTGTCCCCTAATATGTGAAACCACAGTTTGAAATGACCTGTCAGAGGTGCACTTGGGCAGCTTGCACCCTGTCCCTGCACCCTCCTCACTCCAAATTAGTTAAACTTGCTTTACTTCTATGGTAGCAGAAAGACCAGCCTCAGGCAAAGGTGATATCTTAATAAACTGCCCAGGCATGTCACCCCTGGGGACAGGATACCCGTGACATCTTCCTCTTCCCTGGATGGGGAAGGGATCACTTTTTTGATTTGAAGATCTGTCACTCCAGGTTCTGCAGGAAAAAAACTAAAGGGATCCACTTTCTATCAGCCAAGTACTTAGTGCAACAGAATCATTCAGTCAGTAACAATTAGGAAGCAGTCTTTACCTTAAGTAACCTACAATGTGAACACCTTCATTCAGTCTTTGGTCAATGGGTAGATTGCTAACAATATCAGGTGCTGTCCTAGACATGGGATATAGCAGCCAACACACCAAGTCATGTTCTCAGGGAGAGGACATTCTGGTGGGGCTATAGAGAGAGGTAGACAATGAGTAGTGCTATGAGAGATAGACAATGATTTCAGTGCTATGGAAAAAAATAAGTGAAAGAGGATAGGTAGGGTGGGTGTGTGTCTATCTGATAAATACTAGTAAATTGTATTATGTTTGGTGTTAAAATGATAGTAAATAGTGACTGACAGGGCACCTGGGTGATTCAGTCTGTTAAGCGCCTGCCTTTGGCTCAGGTCATGATTCCAGGGTCCTGGGATCGAGTTCCACATCGGGCTCCCTGCTCAGCGGGGAGCCTGCTTCTCCTGCTCCTCCCCGCTCGTGCTCTCTGTCAAAGTTGATCCAGAAAATACCAGACATTTGTCCTTTTATATTGTTTCCCATTAATAACAGTATAACTTTACCTTTTAAAAAGAAAAAGTACTTAAACAGCACTGCTTTGTTTGATTTTGCAGTAGTTCTATAAGGATGGCTCATATGAAAAAGTTTTTAAAAAATTCCAGGTAAACTACAAGGTATTTACTGATCTCTAGTTTAGGAGAACCTTTAATTGGCACTGAAAATACATTTTCAGTTTATTTTAAGCATTGTTTCTCTTGGTTCTTATGAAAATGTTTTATTTTTTATTTTTTAATTTTTTAAAAAAGATTTTATTTGGCAGTGAAAGCACAAAAGCAGGGGGAGAGGCAGAAGAAGTAGGCTCTCCACTGAGCAGGGAGCCCAATGTGGGGCTCAGTCCCAGGGCCCTGAGATCATGACCTGAGCCAAAGGCAAATGCTTAACTGACTGAGCCACCCAGGCACCCCTGAAAATATGTTTTAGCTCATCGAAACTACTGTGAGTTGCTTCAGATTTATTTCAGGGTAGTTTTTCTGGAGATGGAGATTCAAATACAAGAGGAAATTTTATTATATACATCAATTTTATTTTTTACATACATTCTTAACGAGTTAGAGTAAAACCATTATGACTTAATAGTCTTAGTGCCTTGACATAAGTTAGAATTTTAGAAGTGCAACCCACAAGAAATAAACCTGATTTTAAAATGTAATAAAAACCAAACCCATCAGAGAGTCTTGTCATTCACTGCAGCTCTGTCAATGTGCATTTGATTTTTCTATATAGCCCTTTCAGGAACTGAACCAAATTAAGATCTGTCCACATGGTGTGAAGTGTATGTGTTAAATAGCACTTGTATCCAAGTATGCACACAGTTGATTCCCATCTGATTGGCTTTTTCTACTGACTCTAGGGTTATTTTTATGTGGCCCCATTGGTGGTGGCATTGCTTTGAGCACCTGATTTGCTTCAACAGATAAAGATGTTTCAGTTCCTTTAAATGTTCCAGTGGCCTCTTGGCTTCCTCATCTGTAATCATTATCTTGTACCCCTTCCATGTTAAAAGCATTTATAGCAGTGATAGACACATAGGATTGGCAGGTTTGAGCCCTTCCTCGCTTTATCAAATGTGTAAAAGTAAAATAGACCCAGTGACCAAGAATGAGGTTGGTTAGTTTAGCAAGAGTCAACTATAAATAGCTTTTATGCTTGAATAACATAGGCAGGACTGGCTACATAATTTGTGGGGCCTAGTACAGAATGAAAATGCAGGGCCCTTTGTTAAAAATTATTAAGAATTTCAAGCCAATGACAGCAGAACACTAAACCAAGCACTGGCCCTTCTAGTCATTGGTAACAATTTCACTTCTAGATGTACACCCAAAAGAAAACATATGTCCACACAAAAACTTGTATACAGTGTTTAGCAGCATTATTCATTGTAGCCAAAAAGTGGAAACAACCCAAAGGTTCATCAGCTGACAAATGGTTAATAAAATGTAGTGTGTGTGTGTGTGTGTACATATCTGTATCTCCATACAATGGAATATTATTTGGCCATGAAGAGGAATGAAGTACTGATACAACTTGGATGAACCTTGAAAACATTCTGCTAAGTGAAAGAAGCCAGTCACAAAAGACCACATACTGTATGATCCATTTATATGAAATATCCAGAATAGGCAAATCCACAGAGACAAATCACAGGTTAGTGGTTGCCACAAACAGTGGGTTGTGGGGGTGGGGATTGATTGCTAATGGGTAAGAAGTTTCTTTGGGGATTTTATTAGTTTTCTAGACTGCCATAACATAAAACCACAGACTGGGTGACTTAAACAACAGAAATGTATTCTCTTTCAGGTCCGGAGGCTAGAAGTCCAAGATCAAGGTGCCATCAGGGTTGGTTTCCTCTGAGGCCTCTCTCTTTGGCTTGTAGATGGATACCTTCTCACTGTACTTCACATGACCTTTCTGTTGTATGTGCATGCTCCTGCATGTGCCCTTGGTGTGTTTCTCTTTTAAGGACACCAGTCATATTGGATTAGGGCCCTACCCTAATGGCCTCAGTTTAACTTTATCACCTCTTTAAAGACTTTCTCTCCAAATAACCAATTATATTCTTAGATACTGGGAGTTGGGACTCCAACATATGAATTTGGGGAGCAGGGGACAAAAAATTCGGTCCATACCAAAGATGATGAAAATGTTCTAAAATGAGATGGTGGTGATAGTTGCAAACCTGCGGGAGTATACTACCAAAACCACTGAATTGTACACTTTAAAAGTGAATTTTATTGTAGGTGAATTATAGCTCAATAAAGCTGCTATGAAGAAAAAATAAAGACAAATTGTACATTGCTCTTGCTTTCAAAGAGTTTACAGACCAGTCATATCAACAAGGATGTAAAGAGGCACTTTCAACCTCCTGCAGGGTAGATATGCTAGATGGAGGTGCACTTACCCATTTTTATGGAATGGAGAAGACATTGTAGAAGACAGAGCATAGGAGCCAAATCTCATAGGAGGAATATGAATCTGGTAGACAGAGGTGTACAGACTGGGGAAGTAGAATGATTGAAGGCATGAAACCCTGGCATGCACAAGAACTGTAGGACATTGTTATCCTGTCCCTCCTTCGTCTAATATTATCAATGTCTAACTACTGGATAGAGGTTCAATTACTAATGAAGTAGAAAGAGTCTTGGCTTTAAGTCAGACTCTTCTGCATTCATATCTTAATCTCTCCACTTACTTTGGATAATTAAGTTATCAGCCTCAGTTTTCCCATCTGTATGATGGAGAAAATAATAAATATTCTATATGGTTATAAATATTATAAATATTAAAACAGCAAACATTTCTAACACATTTTCATAAGGTATTGCTCAAAATATATTAGCTCTGCCCCTCTCATTTCTCTGTTCCTTGGGTAACCTGATTTTAGCACCCCTAAACATCTTAATCATCATCCCTTGGGCTGACTTTGGTGACAATATTCCTTTTGAAATGAGTTTCCCAGGCCTGATGGAACCAAGTATATCGATACCACAATCTTTCATACATGTCAGGATCAGCTTGGAACCTCAGGAGCTCCTGGCAGTCACATCATATTGATGTCTCATACTGAATCTTGGGGTCAGCTATTCTCCTCCCCACAGAATGGTCAGCCATTTTACTCTTAAGCGTTTCACTCATCTTAGATTTGAGAATTTGATTTCCCCACCTATAACTATGGAACTTAAGGTTTCGTCTTGCAAAATTTAACGTGGGTGGTTTCAGCTCACACTTCAGCTTCTTCAATTACTTTGAAAAATTGACTCTGCCTGTGTCTATTGATTATGCTCCCTGGCTTTGTGTCTTCCACAAACTTGGTCAATATGTCTTTTTGGATCTTCCTCCAAGTCATTAATAAAATGTTGGCGAAGATATTGTTAGGGATGGATTCTGATAGCATTGTAAGAGGGAACATCTGCAAAGTGGCCTGAGACCCAGGACTCCGGCATGATTGGTCTGCTTGTTCAACCAGCCATGAATCCACATGAAGATTCCATATCTCCCATATTAAAAGGATATCACAACATTCTTCTCATTGACATCTGTTAACATGACTTCATCAGATGGGCTGAAATCATGATATACCATGACTAATTGCTTCTCTCTCATCAACCAATCAAATAACCCTCTCACAAAAAGAAATTAGGTTAATTTAGTATGGCTTATTTTCCATAAGCCCATGTGAGTCCCTGCTGGCTGCTGCTTCATGTTCTAAATGCTCACAAGCCATCTGTTTAATCATCAGTTCTTCAGCTTTGCCAGAGATTCGTGTCAGTCTTCTTGCTCTACAGTTTCTGAAAGATTCTTGTCATGAAAATTGGAACATGTACTTTGCAGGGCGTGGGGGTCAAGAGGGTGCCTCTCCCTTTTTTCCTGGTTATTCAGATTATCAACCTTGGTGCAGAGAATATGTATCTTTGAGTTGTGTTCCCAGTTGTAGTTCATTTGGGTCTGACTTTGTAAATTCAGAAGGCAGGATCCCATAGTGGGGAGGTGCCTAGGATTCAGAATTGGGGTCTTAGTTTTATTATTACTAGGTGTGGTTTGCTGCTTAATTGACTGTGCCTTTATTTTTTTTTTTTTACGATTTATTTAGTTAGTTATTTGACAGAGAGAGCGAGAGAGAGCACAAGAAGGGAGTGCAGCAGGCAGAGGGAGAAGCAGGCTCCCTGAAGAGCAGGGAGCCTGACGTGGGGCTTGATCCCAGGACCCTGGGATCATGACCTGAGCTGAAGGCAGACATTTAACCAACTGAGTTACCCAGGTGCCCCTGACTGTGCCTTTAAATGAAGGTCTTAACCTGTCTGTATCTTAGTTTCTTCATTTCAGAAGTGAGGATTATAATAGTCTCTTAGCACAATGCATGGTGCCAAATCATTGGTCCTTACATGGTACTTGGAATTGTCATAATTAACACTAATATCACTATTTTAGCGGTTGGATGTTTTCTTATGATTATCTCATACCTTGGCCTGTGGTTCTCTTTTTAGGATATTTATTTCATCCTTTGAAGGTACATGCTGCTTTCTTATAACTTGTAATTATTTGTCTTCCCTCCTGCTGGATTGCAAACCCCTCAAAGGCAGAGGCTATGCCTTAGACAAGTAGAGTGTCTTGCACAGTGCAGGTGTTTTATATACATGTGCCAAATATAGAAACTGGGATTAAGGTAAGAGTTGAGAAGCCTTTCTTGAATTAAACATCAAAGTGCATTATTCCCTATGTAAGTTGGAATTCTGTTTCGAATGAGTTCTATTTAAAAGAATCTCTGATGTCTTCCTTGGGGACACCTCCACTGCTATGTGTCTAAAATGAAAACTGGCTTATATCACAGAGAATCCGGAGATTGAAATACCCTCTTGTCATAGGCAAGACTTGCATCTATGACATTACCATCAATATCAGCAACAACAGTAGTAGTAATGGTAATCATCATACATTCCACGAGATTTGGAATTAAATTTGAAGTTCAATTGTAGCCACAGTTTTGGGCCAGCATATCTATGTTCTCCTTTTCCCTGGTTTCTTAGTTCCACTTATTCTTGCTTGTCTCAGTTTTCTGTTTTATTATGTAAGTTATGTCAAAACCTTTGTGGAATGAGGCTGAGTAGAAATACATTAAAGAAATAGATTATGTAACAAGACATGTTCAAAGGGCCAGTGGGCAGCTGTACCTTTCACTACTGGAAACCGAACAAGAGAAAACCAGTGCAAACTGCAGCTTTAGGATGTGGGCCAAAACTGTAAGGGAGGTTTTGCTAATGGTGTTTTAAAACTGGGTTTTGGCGTTTTGGGGTTTGGGGATCATCTTGGTGTTGGCTATGGAAAATTCTCAGGCTATGGAAAAATCTATGGTCAAGCCTCACAGCCTGTCTGGGTTCCAGTGTCCTTATCTGTAAAGTGAGGGGGCTGGACCAGCAGCAGTTTCCAAACCTTTGTTGTCCAGTGAGATCTCATGCTTCATGGGGTAGGAGGGGAACACACGTCCTCTCCTTTGGACTGCTCTTCAAACCCGCCCAACCCCCAAGCCTCTAGAGAACTCTGGGGCTCTTCCACACTCGGCCTGGCAGTCTTCTGGACCCCTACTGGCTCCAAACCTTACTACTCAAAGTGTGTTCCCTGTACAACGCAGCATAGGGCATCACCTGGGACCTTGTTAGGAATGTGCAGTCTTGGGCCTCCCCTAGACCCGTATTGGAACAGATTCCCTGGTGATATGTATGCATGGCAAAATGGGAGAAGCTCTGCTCTGAGATCCTGTGTCCCTTCTTTGAGGCTTCTTCAGATATCACACTTCATGAGTCTAACAGTTTTTTTTCTTTCATTGTGTGAACTTAACACTGATTTATCCTCAAATAAATTCTAGAGATTCAGAATCTCTAGAAACAGTGCTGGTGGAAAACCATGCCTAAGACTCTTTTTTGTGTCCTTTGCTCTGTGCTGTGACCTGAGGAGGTAGTCTCCTGTGCTGAGTTCCTGCGGACTCCTTGGGCAGGCGGGACAAACTCTGCACAGCCATCTCGGTGAGGTGCGGCCAGCACGAAGGTTCTGAAGCACTTTCTTTAGCCAGACTCCCCTCCACCCTCCTGACCCGGAAATAGGAAGACCCATGTAATCAGAGACAGGCTGGCCATGAGTCCCCATCTCCTCTTACACAGTCGACTTTTTGTACATTGCAAATCAATGACTGCATCCATAAGCTGTCATTCAGGGAAACTAGATCCTTCCTAGTAGTAGATTCTAATTTGGACTCTGTTGGTAGATTAAGCCCTGGCTTTCTGGTGCATAAAAACAGATTTTTTTTTTGGCATAAGCACTACTCAGCAAAGTATAAGACCCAGAAACAGTTGCTTAAACCTGCTAATGGAAGTATGCTAATACAGAGCTTCATTTTCCTCCCTTTCCACCTCAAAATTATAATAATCTGCTTTATGCTGTAGTTAGAGTTTTAGCTTAAGTCCATATACTACAATTACCATGATGATGAAATGAAGACTGAAATTTAGAAATACAGACTTTTTGCTGTTTTGGCTGTCTCACTTGCGGCCAGCCAGCACCTGCTATAAATAAAATTAGGAGACTTTATTTCACTGAAACCCTAGATTATTTTTTCATTTTATTTTTGGAGCACCAACCTTCTTGCCTCAATCATAATTTAATTTCACTTTAAACAGGTTTATCCTATGTTGGTTTTACCTAGTCAAGAAAATGGAGCTAATCGTTTTTGTTGCTTCTTAAAACTCAATTTGTCGCTGTATCTTGATTTCATGGTAGGCTTTGCATTGCATCTGATCATCTCATTGAAATCCACAATTCTGGTATTTTTCTGTCATGTTCAAAATAAAAACCTGACATGAATTATGAATTAGAATATTGCATTTTGAATATTAACCTAACATTAATTGTAAACTTGGAGCATATAACAATCATAACAAAAGCTAACCTGATTATCTATGGTAAATTATTCTTTCACATCCTTACCGACATTGTCATGCTCCTTAATTTCCTTGCTGACAATAAAAAGAATCTTTGCTCTAAGCTCAGTACTTAGTATACTAAAGTGTGATGGAGTGAACGAGTGATTATTGTATAATCTTGTGTTATCAGTATTTATTTTTGTTTTTAGAGCATATTATTACTACATCTTTTAACGATTTTGAGCAATTGAACGTTTTGAAAGCGGGCCCCCTCACACACACAAAATTACACCTATAGGGTTGTGGTACTTAGGACAACCTCAAGAATGTAGATTTCACCAGCTGGCTAGGAAAGGTACGTCTTGAAAAACATTGTCTTCCTATTCTGCATGATCTCATCCCATCTCAGTCCAAATCTGGGGTTCGATAAGTGGCAAAGACTCCCCAACTATTGGTAAGATTGTCTATAATATTCAAATGATAATTAATGAAAAACAGACATAACCTTATCAGTACCTCATCAAGGGCAAGACCATACTCCAATCACTATGAAGAGGCTTTTGGGCTTTGTTTTTCTCTTTTTCTCTAATGCTAAGGAGGGGAAGAAAAGAGTAGGTGGCAGGAGTTCTTGTTCTTTGAAAAATGGTTTGAGAATGAAAAAGTTGTAAACTGTCTTAGTAGTAGATACTGAAGATCTTCATACTAAAGCTAGAGAGGAGAAACTGTTAAATTTGAAGACAAAAGTTGGTTCTTTAGAATTGGCAGTCTCCTTTCAAGAGGTACATGGTGGCTCTGCTGTAATATGCTATATGGTCTTGGATAAATACTTAACTTCTCAAGACCTTAATAGGTTGAGGTGCTTTGATTGGTCTGTTCTGGGAAGGTCTTGTCTAGCTTTGAAATTCTGTAAGTACATAAAATACATTCCAAAATTGGAAAAGAAATTGAATAAGGGGACAGGATATGGAAAACTGGGTAGCTTTGTGCTTCTCTTAGGCCAGGTCATTGCAGTGGGTGTTATCATCTCTGAGATAATATGAAGCATCTGTGCAAAACCATTTTCCAGGTTGCCATTTTTCTTTGTCAATTCTAACATTATTGTCAGCTCCCGTAGGTAAGTCAGCTTCCAGATAAGGGCTATTCGACAAGTATGCAAGGAAGCAAATTTTTATAAACTTCCACTTTCTGATTGATGTCCAGTATACAAACTGATATGTCTTTGTAAGGGACAAAATCATGCATAGGAGTTGTGATCCCTACTACCTTTGCAACAGTGCTTGGTGTGTTGTTGATTTGGATCACTAATCAAACATTTATGGAATATCCACAGTGTACCAAGAATTGTGCTAGACACTGGGGATACAGAAATGAATGAAATCTAATTGTTCTCAGTCTGGGAGTGGAGATAAACAGAAAGGTATGAAAGTACGTAATTGTCAAAGTTATACTTTCGATGGTGGAGGTAATGAGCAAGCTGAATTTTGAAGGATGAGGACTATGCAAACTTGGTCCCGTTCAGACACGTTAGATACTGCCAGGTGCTGGGAGTTCTATAGTAAATAAAGTGTGACCCTGACCTTTAGGGTGCCAGCAATCCAGTAAGGGAGCTCATATGAGAATAGATGTTGTCACAGGATACAGTGAGAGAATAGAGGAGAGGCCCCTAACTTAGTCCTGGAGAGGTCTAGACTTTCAAATGAAAGTGTCTCAGAAAGCCATCCATATGAATAAATGTCATGTATGGTTCTTGGAACTTTGTTTTCCTTCTTCTAAAAATTGTAATGATCAGCCTTGTGCTTCTAACAACTAATGACTTCATCTTAATTTCTTAAGTTGGAGGCTTCAGATTGTGAAAAACAAAGTAATTCCTTATATTAGTAATTTTTTCTCTCCTCTCTATCTCCAGAGAATTATAGAAAAAAAGCATACTTATTACTATCTATGAAAGTATGTTTTCTTAATCTGGGAGGAGAAGAGAAGAGGAAGGAGACCAGAAATTTTAGGAATTTTTTTTTGGTCTTTTTCACTTCATTGATTTATATAGTTTGTATTTTTTGTTTTGCTGAATTATCCATGCTCTTTACTTCACTCTTTTCCTTCTTGCTCCTCATTTAGATAACTCCTGTTTACTCTCTACCCAAGGGAAGGAGGGGAACACTGGTGAAATTTTAATCATTTTGAATCCTAATACTTTTTGTTAACTCCTAAAAATTTTGACATTTGAGAATTTTGAATTAATGACAAAAATTATATTTTCAAATTAAACAAATACCATGTTGTCTTAGTTTCCAGATTTACTAATGACAATTTCTAGTCATTTATTCAAATATTTTTTCTTACTATAGATGTTTTTGTATAGTTCATTATAGTTCACTTTGTCTTGATTTTTTTAAGATTCATACTAACGTTCAAGTAGATAAGAGCCATTATGCCTTTTGCAGTTTAAATTAGGAGACTTAGTGCTTTCTAAGTACAAATGAGTGTTCACCAAATTCATCATCTCTGCTTCTAATCTCTTCTTCTTTAAAAGTCTTCTCTTCCTTCTTGTAGCAAAGTGTTAGTATCAGGGTCTCTTTAGCTACCAAAATGGCGTAAATAATAAGAAAGATTTACCTCCCTAACAAGAAGTCTACAGAGAGAGAGAGCAGTTCCAGGGTTGACAGAGTCAGCAGCTCACAACATCATGAAGGACCTTGGTGCCTTGTCTTTTCTATCATTCAGCCTGTCATCCTAAGGTAGCTTCCTTCATGACCCCACCTGGCTGCCAAAGTTCAAGGAGTCACATGAGGAAGATGATGACATGCAGAGGCAGATGAAAGAAGAGTTTCCTCCCACACTTCTCTTTTCAGCAGTGAGGAACATCTTTCCCAGAAAACTCCCAAGAGACTTCTCACATCTCACAGGCCAGAATTACATCATGTTTAAACTAATCACTGGCAAGGGTAATAGGAGTACATGATAGACTTAGGTTAATTATGATTCATCCCAGGGGCTGAGGAGAGTGTCCTCTTCTTTAGAGCATATGATGGTGGAGGTGTGGGGAGATGGGTAGACAGTCATCAGTGTCTCTTAAAATAATCAAGCCATAATATTCAGTAACTTGGCTCATCTGTATAAATAAGAAAAATAGAATGGCCTGACCACTTATATTGAGGTATAGAGGAGAAGGAAAGGGGTGAAGAGGAGCCATAACTGGTTTGGAGGGGGAAATTAGAGTTGAATCTAATACATCCCTGGTTATTATAAGGAGAGCTTTTGGAGTCTATAGAAAGAAGCTCCAGAAAGCTGTCCACCATGAAGGGAATCCACTCATTTTTTTTTTTTTTTTTGGCTAAAATAAGAGCAAAGGGCAATTTCTTCATAATGAAGCTTTTCATGAGCCAGTCCCAGCAACTTTTATGGAGGCTATGGTTTAGAAGTGGGGGAGGAAATAGACACACTGTAGTGAATGCACAAATACACAGGCTTTCTCAACACGGCCGAAACAAATGCTGGCTTTTGTGGTTACCTGATTGATTAATACTCACTCATGGGTTTCTTGGCTTGGCTATAGACTCTTTGCTCAAGAGAAAAAAAAGCCCCTGGGAGAAGGGCAGAGCAGTTAGACATTTTATTATCTTCTCCATGTTACCTCTAAGGAGTCCTCTGGAAAAGGACTGGATATGGCACATCCTGAAGCCAGTTCTGTTCTTGCACTGATACCAGAGATTCTCTGCAGAGAACTCAGAGTGAGCACCAGTGCAGTTTCCAGCCTTGAAACATGTACTCAAGCCACTTATATTTTTTTTAATTTAAACAGATGGGAAAAGTCACTGAATTCACATAATTATTAGAAATGTTTTATTTGGGCCATTTTGTCTTCAAATCTCCTACTCCTCAAATTTCTGTTTACTCTCTTCTGTTCCTTAAAAATAAATGGCAACTTGCATAATTTGTTACGGTACCAGCATTGAAACACAGCATGGAAGTTGTCACCACAAGTGACAATATAATCTAGACAGGAGCCAGGGTAGCATATCTGCCAAACTAAAATGTCTGAAATAATTCTACTCTTATTTATTTGTTCTTTGTTTATTATCTGTATTATTAGTTATTATCAATTATTTATTTTTCACTTGTTATCTGTATGCAAAACTCCTATACACTGCTAATGTGTTTGGAAACTAAATCAGTCTTGAAAAGCCTACGCAATGGAATTTATCTGTAGGTTATAACTGATTTTCAGTTTCATTATTCACTACTAAAGACACTTTACTTTGTCTAGGAATCACTATATCTTAGCCATCTTTAGGATATAGATAAAATCGACTAGAACTTAAAATGGAGGAGCTTTATTTTCATCCCGTGGAAGACAGGCTTGGTGCCCTCCCTATATCCCTTGGGCAATTAGTGTTTGCTGTGCATGGATCCAGCCTTCGACTGCCAGCTCCTGCAATGCTCCTGAAGCCTCTATCTGGCCGTTAGGGCCCGTGCTCTGGCAGGCTGAGAGAATGGGGGAGCTAATACTCCCAGGGAGCAGCCTTATCAGAGAATGAAGGGAGTTGGTCCTCGCCTCTCGGACAGGGGGACTCAGGGCCTATTCTACACTGGCTTCCAAGGTTCCTTCAGAGAATTAAGCTCCAGTCGCCCACAGTGGTGACCAACTTGGTAATATGCCCTTGATCAGCTTCCCTTCCTTCTTTATCTCACTTCCCCACTCCCTCTCACTGCTTACTTGACTACTGGTACACAAGTCTTTGTCTCAGGGTTTGCTTCCTGGGGACCCAAACTAAGAGAATCCTCCAGAGCAGAACATGGCTTAATGGGATGGTTCCTCACATTTATTTTTGAAATCTTGTTATATGAAACATATTTGGATAAAAATAGGGTAGATAGATGGGTGAGGAGGAAGGAAGACAAGAGTGGTTTGTGAGCCTATAACATTTTCATTCCACATTCCATAATATACACATTCCATAACATATACTCTGGGTGTGTGTGTATGTGTGTGAGCGCATGCGTGGTATCTAAAGAATGGTACATAGGTATAGAAATTAAGTAGTTTTTGTAAGTAGTTCTCTTTTAAAAAAAAACTCACATGCTTATTAACTTTCATAAACTATTCAAATAATGCAAATACAGACATTCCTGTCCTGGGTATTGATTTACATAGGGCAAATTGTAAAGAATGATAAACTCATTTCTTTTGCTACTTGGGAATCCACCTAGAGAAAAGGTAATTCTGCATAGTACCGAGTAGTTTGCAGGTGCCAAAGTGAATGTCCTGGGGTGCTAGATTTTGCCTTTTCTTCTTTCCTCAGGGCACAATTAGTGATCCCCACCCGACATCCAGCTCTATTATAGCATTTATCATGAAGATGTTCAACTATTTTTGTACTTGCTGGCCTCTCCCATGGGACTGAGCTCTCTTGGAGGGCAAGAGGCTTATCTTTCTTATCCTTGGATCCCCAGCACATGGCATGGGGTTTGACCTACAGAAGATGGTCAACAGCTGGTCAAGTAACAGAAGTATGGAATTTCCTGTCTTAAGGTGTTTGGTCGTGGCTGCCTGCGGCCTTGTACGGAGTCTGAAATCGGGCTCTGCTCCTTAGTATTGATGTCTGCCATGGGCACTTGTACTGCACGGTCATGCCGTTTGAGCCCCCAAACCCCTGCTAATGCTTGTGATCGGGGGTGGGGAGGAAAAGACCAGGTGAATCAGAGCTCTAGCCCCCAAACGAGCTGGGATCAGGAATTTAATGGTTAAAAACACAAGCAGCTCATAGATTATGGCCTATGGTGGTGACCCATAAAATAATTTTGTCCTTTTCTCTGGACACAGACATTAAAATATGCTTTTCAATTGGCTGAAAGAATAAACAACTGAAATAAAACAAAATTCCATCTTAGTATACTCTCCACTAACTTCTACAAATGTCTTTTCAGCTACTCTTTAGGTAACTTTAGTTCCTTCTGTTTCCATTTTTTAATCGATGTACCACTTTTTTGAATCAATATCACTCTCTGCCATTATATTTTCTTATGTCCCTTTACATTTTTAATTTATATATTATATTAAAGAGTATGAAATAACTTTAAAAAAGGATGTTTTGTACTCTCTTAGTATTTCTACCCATAAAAGAGTAAGAAATACTGTGGCCTTAAATCTCTTAGAGGATCCTCCATTTTAAGACTTGAATTAATAAATGAAAATTAGCTTAAGTGAGTCAAAGTTTTGGAGGTTCAGTTTTCCGGACCCCAAAGTATTTACAGTGATTTGTGCTAACACCTGAATGTGCCTATTGTATTGGTCAGGGATCCCAGGTACAGATAAGAGCAGCCACCTTCTGAGGTTTAAGCAGAAGGGGATTTGTTCCAGAAAACAGCTCACAGCGCAGCAGGAGGCCTGGGGAGCAGGCTCGAGGCTACATTTCCAGGAGCATCAGTCAGAACCAGGCCACTGAAGTGGCTTGCTGCCTCTTCCGCCAGGACCATGCTGTTTCCTCTGACCCCTGTGTTAACAAAAGGGAGGCCCTGTGCCCAGCCTATTTCTTTACTCCGCTCATACCCACAGCAAAGTTTCAAGTGGGCGCAGCTCACTGGCGGAACCTAGGTCGTACATGCCCTGATACCCTAACTCAAGGGAGGTGGGAGATGTGGGTTTTGTTTGCTTGTCGGTTTTTGTGTGTTTTTCTCTATCTGGGGAAGGCAGGACCTACAGTCCAGGAATCTGTTGCAACATAGGGAGGCTGTCTAAAGTTTCAGGGCAGCCACAAATGACAGATTTCTGCTGTGATAATGTCTCACGAAAATAGCAGCAGGCAAGTTGTGTAGACTGTTTGCCTTCTACTATTAAAAAAACTGTGTAACAAAAAGATGGGAAGGAAATACACAAAATTGTTAATGCTGATTATCTCTATGGTGAATTGTGGGTAATATTTTCCTTTTGTTTAAAAAATTTTAGGGGCACCTGGATGGCTCAGTCAGTTAAGCATCTGCCATCAGTTCAGGTCACCGAGCCCCACGTCGTTGGGCTCCCTGCTCAGTGGGGAGTCTGCTTCTCCCTCTCCCTCTGCCCCCTCCTCCATTTGTGCTTTCTCTCTTGCTCTCTTTCTCTCAAATAAATAAATGAAATTTTAAAAAAATAAAATAAAATAAATTTATAGAAGGATACTATATTTCCTTGTAAATTAGAAAAAATGAGAGCTTACCATTTAAGAAAGGAAGATTAACATAATTGCCGCCTTGCTAGATGAATGAAAACTCTATTTAAAAAGTCCTGAGCAGATTCATGTTAACTACACTGGAATTAAAATATAAAGCAATCTATCCATCAATTAATTAATCAATCAATCCCCCCCCAAAAAAAGTCCTGAGCAGATTTAATAATCTCTCTTTGTTAAACAGGTGAATATTGAATCAAAAAAAAGCAAACAACAAATAAAAAACTACCCTCACCTAAGCGGAGGTTGAAATCTATTTCCTTTGGCTCCGTCCCCAGTGGGTATAGTAGCTGCTGATCACATTAAAGAGTCATAACATCTTAAATGAGGAGAGCCTCAGATGTCATTTACCTCAACTTCATAGCATTCATCTCAATTTGAGGTTTTCAAAAATATATGTATTTTCGCACAGTCATGTACATTTATCTATTTGTTTACTATTTGTCTTCCTCAGTAGACACAAGGGCAGGGCCTACAAATCCCCAGCGCCTGCTGTACCGTAGACACACAGTAGGTGCTTACACTGTGCGTGCAGTGCGGGATTGTTGATGGTTAAATCACAAGAGAAGCTAGTCATCTCTAGACTAACTGCAAAGATTTCCACCAGTACAGCTGACTAACCCTCACTAAGATGGTTGTGGCTGCATGGGACGTCATTCTGCTGCTCCTCATGCTCACTGGGATAAAGAATTCCGGAACTCTCTCAGGCTCATCAGCTTCCTTGCCCCTTGAGGACCTTTTTCACTCCTAACCCTTGCTGGACACAAGAAACTGTGAAGGTCCTGCTATTTTTTCTATGCCCTACTTTGGAAAGAGAGCACAATTCTTCTGCTCTCAGGCTTTTCTACCCATCTTGGAGTTCTGTTCCTACTCTCCCTTCTGGATCTAGCCTAGGGGACATGAAATGTTTTCAAGGGCTCAGCAATATCTGACTTTCTTGCTTTACCTTTATCTGGTCCAGAGGGTCTCTTTCTCACCTGGAGGCAGGGAGGACATTCACCCACTGGCCAGGTATTCCTCCAGATCTTTTCTCCAGCCTTGGTCTCTCCTTTGGAATCAAAAGCCAGGGATTTGACTTATTCTCTGTAGTTTGTGAGATTTCCTCTTTTTCCTGAGGACATATGCTGCTGGTTCAATAGAAATTTGAGAAAACACAACCTCCTGGTTAACATCTCAAAAATAAAATCTGCCTCGTATACATCATGAGTGGCTGAATTTTAAGGGAATGAAATTAGCAATAGTTATGCCAGATTTCCAAAGTCACTCTCCAACGTTTATCAGTCTGCTACTGATTCTAGGAAGAAAGAAGCATGCCACTTGGGAAAAAGAAAGTTTGTAAAATGAGTAAGTCTGCAGGGATGCCTGTTAGTTGTTTGTTGTTTTTTGTTTTTTGCCACTGTCATAAAGTTTCTCCCAAACAGTTGAGGTTCTGATAAAATAAATATCTGTCATGTTATTTAGGAGTGGATGATAGGCTGAGAGTCACTGAGCAGGTGACAAGCTGTCCTTGATTTGGTAAGTTTCCATGCTGTCTTCAGCTGATATTGATCTCATATTAAGTGATATGCAATGAGAGTTTCCTCTGTCAGTTCAGTGACACGATTTTAGGTAAGGAAGGTAGAATGTCTCTGCGTCAGCTAGAGATGATTATATTAGATATCACCTGTCTTAATAGCCCTACCTTCGTCTGCTGAGCTGTGGGCAAATGAGATTTTTTGCTTTATCATCAGGCTGCCAGACAGGACTCAGGTAACTATATGTAAAATCTCATGCTCTGTTGCACAATAGTTGATGTTTATGAGGAAAAATAAGTATTTTTAAGCTTTATATAGCATTTGTTCCTTCACAGCAAGAGAATATTGCAAGTCTGTGCAAGGCTTTATATTGTCATGCTTAACCACTGTGACTTTTACAACTGCATGTTAGCTGGGCACAGTAAATTACTGGAAAAGCACTATGAAGATGTCATTGAGCTTTGCCTGCTGTGTGGTAATCTTCAGAAGTTACAGAAAAGCATAGCCACCGATGTCATTTCAAGCTCCTTTTACTACACTAACAGTCTGAGATGCCACTCTTAATAACATGAGGCCATGTTTAACCAAATTCTTGATGGAACAGTCTTCTTATAGAAAATGTTACCGAGCAAGTATTTCTTTTCTTTTTTTTAAAATTTTTTTATTGTTATGTTAATCCCCATACATTACATCATTAGTTTTAGATATAGTGTTCCATGATTCATTGTTTGTGCATAACACCCAGTGCTCCATGCAGAACGTGCCCTCCTCAATACCCATCACCAGGCTAACCCATCCTCCCACCCCCCTCCCCTCTAGAACCCTCAGTTTGTTTTTCAGAGTCCATCGTCTCTCATGGTTCTTCTCCCCCTCCGATTTCCCCCCCTTCATTCTTCCCCTCCTGCTACATTCTTCTTCTTTTTTTCTTTCTTAACATATATTGCATTATTTGTTTCAGAGGTACAGATCTGAGATTCAACAGTCTTGCACAATTCAGTGCTTACCAGAGCACATACCCTCCCCAGTGTCCATCACCCAGTCACCCCATCCCTCCCACCCCACCCCCCACTCCAGCAACCCTCAGTTTGTTTCCTGAGATTAAGAATTCCTCATATCAGTGAGGTCATATGATACATGTCTTTCTCTGTTTGACTTATTTCGCTCAGCATAATACCCTCCAGTTCCATCCACGTCGTTGCAAATGGCAAGATCTCATTCCTTTTGATGGCTGCATAATATTCCATTGTATATATATATATACCACATCTTCTTTATCC
The DNA here is from genome assembly GCF_964656455.1 of Halichoerus grypus. Taxonomy (NCBI): domain Eukaryota; kingdom Metazoa; phylum Chordata; class Mammalia; order Carnivora; family Phocidae; genus Halichoerus; species Halichoerus grypus. The sequence continues at coordinate 127,735,754 of NC_135712.1, read as the reverse complement.
ATTCATCTGTTGATGGACATCTTGGCTCTTTCCACAGTTTGGCTATTGTGGACATTGCTGCTATAAACATCGGGGTGCATGTACCCTTTCGGGTCCCTACTTTTGTATCTTTGGGGTAAATACCCAGGAGTGCAATTGCTGGATCATATGGTAGCTCTATTTTCAACTTTTTGAGGAACCTCCACACTGTTTTCCAGAGTGGCTGCACCAGCTTGCATTCCCACCAACAGTGTAGGAGGGTTCCCCTTTCTCCGCATCCCCGCCAACATCTGTCATTTCCTGACTTGTTAATTTTAGCCATTCTGACTGGTGTGAGGTGGTATCTCATTGAAGTTTTGATTTGGATTTCCCTGATGCCGAGCGATATTGAACACTTTTTCATGTGTCTTTTGGCCGTTTGGATGTCTTCTTTGGAAAAATGTCTGTTCATATCTTCTGCCCATTTCTTGATTGGATTCTTTGTTCTTTTGGTGTTGAGTTTGATGAGTTCTTTATAGATTTTGGATACTAGCCCTTTATCTGATATGTCATTTGCAAATATCTTCTCCCATTCTGTCAGTTGTCTTTTGGTTTTGTTGACTGTTTCCTTTGCTTTGCAAAAGCTTTTTATCTTGATGAAGTCCCAATAGCTCATTTTTGCCCTTGCTTCCCTTGCCTTTGGCGATGTTTCTAGGAAGAAGTTGCTGCGGCTGAGGTCGAAGAGGTTGCTGCCTGTGTTCTCCTTTAGGATTTTGATGGACTCCTGTCTCACATTGAGGTCTTTCAACAATTTGGAGTCTATTTTTGTGTGTGGTGTAAGGAAATGGTCCAGTTTCATTCTTCTGCATGTGGCTGTCCAATTTTCCCAACACCATTTGTTGAAGAGACTGTCTTTTTTCCATTGGACATTCTTTCCTGCTTTGTCAAAGATTAGTTGACCATAGAGTTGAGGGTCCATTTCTGGGCTCTCTATTCTGTTCCATTGATCTATGTGTCTGTTTTTGTGCCAGTACCATACTGTCTTGATGATGACAGCTTTGTAGTAGAGCTGGAAGTCCGGAATTGTGATGCTGCCAGCTTTGCTTTTCTTTTTCAACATTCCTCTGGCTATGCGGGGTCTTTTCTGGTTCCATACAAATTTTAGGATTATTTGTTCCATTTCTTCGAAAAAAGTGGATGGTATTTTGATGGGGATTGCATTGAATGTGTAGATTGCTCTAGGTAGGATTGACATCTTCACAATATTTGTTCTTCCAATCCATGAGCATGGAACGTTTTTCCATTTCTTTGTGTCTTCCTCAATTTCTTTCATGAGTATTTTATAGTTTTCTGAGTACAGATCCTTTGCCTCTTTGGTTAGATTTATGCCTAGGTATCTTATGGTTTTGGGTGCAATTGTAACTGGGATCGACTCCTTAATTTCTCTTTCTTCTGACTTGTTGTTGGTGTATAGGAATGCCACTGACTTCTGTGCATTGATTTTATATCCTGCCACTTTACTGAATTCCTGTATGAGTTCTAGCAGTTTTGGGGTGGAGTCTTTGGGATTTTCCACATAAAGTATCATATCATCTGCAAAGAGTGAGAGTTTGACTTCTTCTTTGCCAATTTGGATGCCTTTGATTTCTTTTTGTTGTCTGATTACTGTGGCTAGGACTTCCAATACTATGTTGAATAGCAGTGGTGATAGTGGACATCCCTGCCGCGTTCCTGATCTTAGGGGGAAAGCTCTCAGTATTTCCCCATTGAGAATGATATTCGCTGTAGGTTTTTCATAGATGGCTTTTATGATATTGAGGTATGTACCCTCTATCCCTATACTCTGAAGAGTTTTGATCAAGAAAGGATGCTGTACTTTGTCAAATGCTTTTTCTGCATCTATTGAGAGGATCATGTGATTCTTGTTCTTTCTTTTGTTAATGTATTGTATCACGTTGATTGACTTGCGGATGTTGAACCAACCTTGCAGCCCAGGGATAAATCCGACTTGGTCGTGGTGAATAATCCTTTTAATGTACTGTTGGATCCTATTGGCTAGTATTTTGGTGAGAATTTTTGCATCCATGTTCATCAGGGATATTGGTCTGTAATTCTCCTTTTTGATGGGGTCTTTGTCTGGTTTTGGGATCAAGGTAATGCTGGCCTCATAAAATGAGTTTGGAAGTTTTCCTTCCATTTCTATTTTTTGGAACAGTTTCAGAAGGATAGGTATTAATTCTTCTTGAAATGTTTGGTAGAATTCCCCTGGGAAGCCATCTGGCCCTGGGCTTTTGTGTTTTGGGAGATTTTTGATGACTGCTTCAATTTCCTTAGTGGTTATAGGTCTGTTCAGGTTTTCTATTTCTTCCTGGTTCAGTTTTGGTAGTTGATACATCTCTAGGAATGCATCCATTACTTCCAGGTTATCTAATTTGCTGGCATAGAGTTGCTCATAATATGTTCTTATAATTGTTTGTATTTCTTTGGTGTTGGTTGTGATTTCTCCTCTTTCATTCATGATTTTGTTGATTTGGGTCATTTCTCTTTTCTTTTTGATAAGTCTGGCCAGGGGCTTATCAATCTTGTTAATTCTTTCAAAGAACCAGCTCCTAGTTTCGTTGATCTGTTCTACTGTTCTTTTGGTTTCTATTTCATTGATTTCTGCTCTGATCTTTCTTATTTCTCTTCTCCTGCTGGGTTTAGGCTTTATTTGCTGTTCTTTCTCCAGCTCCTTTAGGTGTAGGGTTAGGTTGTGTACTTGAGACCTTTCTTGTTTCTTGAGAAAGGCTTGTATTGCTATATACTTTCCTCTTAGGACTGCCTTTGCTGTATCCCAAAGATTTTGAATAGTTGTGTTTTCATTTTCATTGGTTTCCATGAATTTTTTTAATTCTTCTTTAATTTCCTGGTTGACCCATTCATTCTTCAGTAGGATGCTCTTTAGCCTCCATGTATTTGAGTTCTTTCCGACTTTCCTCTTGTGATTGAGTTCTAGTTTCAAAGCATTGTGGTCTGAAAATAGGCAGGGGATGATCCCAATCTTCTGGTACCGGTTGAGACCTGATTTATGACCTAGGATGTGATCTATTCTGGAGAATGTTCCATGGGCACTAGAGAAGAATGTGTATTCCGTTGCTTTGGGATGGAATGTTCTGAATATGTCTGTGAAGTCCATTTGGTCCAGTGTGTCATTTAAAGTCTTTATTTCCTTGTTGATCTTTTGCTTAGACGATCTGTCCATTTCAGTGAGGAGGGTGTTAAAGTCCCCCACTATTATTGTATTGTTGTCAATGTGTTTCTTTGCTTTTGTTATTAATTGCCTTATATAATTGGCTGCTCCCATGTTAGGGGCATAGATATTTACAATTGTTAGATCTTCTTGTTGGATAGACCCTTTAAGTATGATATAGTGTCCTTCCTCATCTCTTATTACAGTCTTTGGTTTAAAATCTAATTTGTCTGATATAAGGATTGCCACTCCAGCTTTCTTTTGGTGTCCATTAGCATGGTAAATGGTTTTCCACCCCCTCACTTTCAATCTGGGGGTGTCTTTGGGTCTAAAATGAGTCTCTTGCAGACAGCATATCGATGGGTCTTGTTTTTTAATCCAATCTGATAGCCTGTGTCTTTTGATTGGGGCATTTAGCCCATTTACATTCAGGGTAACTATTGAAAGATAGGAATTTAGTGCCATTGTATTGCCTGTAAAGTGACTGTTACTGTATATTGTTTGTGTTCCTTTCCGGTCTATGTTGCTTTTAGGCTCTCTCTTTGCTTAGAGGACCCCTTTCAATATTTCTTGTAGGGCTGGTTTCGTGTTTGCAAATTCCTTTAGTTTTTGTTTGTCCTGGAAGCTTTTTATCTCTCCTTCAATTTTCAATGACAGCCTAGCTGGATATAGTATTCTTGGCTGCATATTTTTCTCATTTAGTGCTCTGAATATGTCCTGCCAGTCCTTTCTGGCCTGCCAGGTCTCTGTGGATAAGTCTGTTGCCAATCTAATGTTTCTACCATTGTAGGTTACATATCTCTTCTCCCGAGCTGCTTTCAGGATTTTCTCTTTGTCTCTGAGACTCGTAAGTTTTACTATTAGATGTCGGGGTGTTGACCTATTTTTATTGATTTTGAGAGGGGTTCTCTGTGCTTCCTGGATTTTGATGCCTGTTTCCTTCCTCAAATTAGGGAAGTTCTCTGCTATAATTTGCTCCATTATACCTTCTGCCCCTCTCTCTCTTTCTTCTTCTTCTGGGATCCCAATTATTCTAATGTTGTTTTGTCTTATGGTATCGTTTATCTCTCGAATTCTGCCCTCGTGATCCAGTAGTTGTTTATCTCTCTTTTTCTCAGCTTCTTTATTTTCCATCATTTGGTCTTCTATCTCACTGATTCTTTCTTCTGCCTCATTTATCCTAGCAGTTAGCGCCCCCATATTTGATTGCACCTCATTAATAGCCTTTTTGATTTCTACTTGGTTAGATTTTAGTTCTTTACTTCTCCAGAAAGGGTTTCTCTAATAACTTCCATGCTTTTTTCAAGCCCAGCTAGTATCTTTAAAGTGATGATTCTGAACTCTAGATCTGACATCGTACTAATGTCCGTATTGAGTAGGTCCCTGGCAGTCGGTACTACCTCTTGTTCTTTTTGTTGAGGTGATTTTTTCCGTCTTGTCATTTTGTGCAGAGGAGAATAGATTAATGAGAGAACAAAATGCTAGCAGGGTAACAACGTCCCCAGAAAATATACTCTAAACAAATCAGAAAGGACCTGAAGCAGTGGGAAAAGAAAGGGAAAGAGAGAAAAAAGAAAAAGAAAGAAAAAAAGAAAAAAGAAAAAGATAAAGATAAAGATAAAAACAAACAAAAGCAGAACAAAACAAAACAAAACAAAAACAGAATGTGATCAAATATGATCAGGCTGGTTTATAGATTAGTGCCACACACTAGATTTTGGGTGTATTTTGGTCTGTTAAAAGAAAGTCCCTCCCAAAATTTTAAAGAAAGAAAAACTTATATATGTACAAAAATAAGGGTTGATATGATGAAGGGATGGAATACGACTGTAAAGATGGAAATTATAAAAAATTTTATAAAAGGATTTGATAAGTTGTTTGAAAAAAGAAAGAAGAGGATTTAAAAAAAAAAAGAAAGAAAGAAAAAAGGGAGAGAATGTGATCAGGCAGGGGAGTAGAAAAAAACCATACACTAGAGATTTAGAGTATATTTTGATCTGTTAGAAGAAACTATCTCAAAATTTTAAAGAGAGAACAACTTATATATATATGCCAAAAATACAGGTAACTACTATGAAGGGATAGAATATGACTTTAAAAATGAAAAATAAAAAATTTTTTTTTTAAAAAAGGGATTGATAAGATGTTGGTTGAAAAAGGGAAAAAGAAAAATTCAAAAAAAAAGAAAAAAAGAAAAAAGAAAAAAAGACAGTTAAAAAAAATAATTTACTTTGAAAGACTAAAGAATCATGGGGAAAAAAGCAATGAATTCTGTGCTGTACTCCCCTAGCGCTGGAGTTCTGCCGTTCTCATTGATTGGTAAACCTGTCTTTTCTTTTTTTTTTTTTAAGATTTTATTTATTTGTTTGACAGAGAGAGAGATAGGGAGAGAGGGAATACAAGCAGGGGGAGTGGGAGAGGGAGAAGCAGGCTTCCCGCGGAGCAGGGAGCCCGATGCTGGGCTCGATTCCAGGACACTGGGATCATGACCTGAGCCAAAGGCAGATGCTTAACGACTGAGCCACCCAGGCGCCCCACCAAGCAAGTATTTCTCTAGAATCCACTTCATGATCAATTAGAGGCCTGATTAGGTGTTTTTTACCTAACAAAGCCCCATCAGAGGAAGGGAATCAAATGTTCCAACTTTCTAAATTGCAGTCCTAGTTAAAGACTCCTGTAAATGGCAGGGTGGGGCCTGTGGGGCTCCTGGTGCAGGGCCATCCTATCTAATGTAGCCAGGGCCTGCCGTGCTGGTCTTTTGGGGGTGGATGAGTTCATACTGGGAAGACCATGAAGAACATTTAAAATGAATAAAATGTTATAAAGGACTCAAGTTTTAGGAAAACTGATTTCCCAGTAAGGGCCATCTTGAAATAGAAGGTTCTCCTGATGAGATTTTGGAGAATGGACACTTAACACCAAACGTTTATTGGTTCAGAAAAAATGCCAAATGTCATCCAACACCTGATAGGAATCAGGTAAAATAAGGACACTTTCTGAGTTTTCCTACATAGTGTCTCAGCTTCTAGGACAGATGGTCTAACCTAGAATTTTTATGAAATGTTTGCCACTGAGGAATGGGATGGGCAAAAACTACAGGATACAGTGCTAACTTTAATAGCTAAGCTTCTAGGCCCTGAGTCTGAACAAAGAAACAGGCTCTATCTCCGGTGTTGCCTCAGGAAATTTCCTCCACAGTGAAACAATAGGAAAAAGTCTTATTTGAATCAATGAAAAGTTCATAGTATAATTACTTTTTTAAGGATGATAGGAGCTCTCCTATCCAATGTGATTGGGGCTGGTACTTGGGTAAACAGGGTAAACAATTTTTAAGTGAAATGACATAATGAAAACATTTATATCAACTTAAAACATATCATTGTACATTGTTTCCCATTTTTTGATGCACAACCAACATCTAATGTTTTCTGATTAGAGGTCCCTTCATCTTTTTTGCATAAACTACATCCAATATATGTTGTCTTCCAGGTTTACATTCTTTAAAATGGAATGAAAATTTAGCAACCTGAATTCAAAATACTCAATTTTACATTTTTAACCCAACTTTTTAGCACTATCTTGTCAATTACAATCAGCATTTTTTTTTTTTTGGCAACTTGTTACTATCAAGTTTTTTGGCAAACATTTAACTCAGTTTTCCTTGCAAAGATAACACTCATACTCATCCTTCATCAGTTTGTCAAATTGAAGTCACAAATTTACAGCAACAAGCACAACTGGCATAATCAAGTTTGGGAATAAGCACAATGACTTGGGTAAGCACACATCTTGCCTGGAAGGGCAGAAGTTAATGGATGTGCTGGAGAGCACCTACTAGGCACAAGTGTTCCCTATGGCAAAGGCAACCATCGGCATCTGTTAGAAAGAACTGGAGAACTCTGGTTCATCCGTGTGTTGGTTGAAGGGCCTTTAATTAAGACTGTTTCTACTATAAATACATTTTCATTAATATGCATAGGTTGTAACTCTTAAAGAACATCTTTGCAAAATGTTTTCTAGTATGGGTTCTGCAGAACTTGCCTTAATGAATAGCTAACGTTCACTTATAATCAGCAGAATCTGTCTGCACACATAATTGGTGCTCTAAAGTGCTTTTCCTCAGCAATCTAGTTTACACTTGGTACTATAATTGGTTTGTTCATCAGACTATTTTTTTCTCAGATGGTAAGAGATAGTGTTTTGGTCCACTCCTCATTGAGTTATCACAGTTTTAAAATTAATTTGGAGATTTAATGAGCTCTTTTTCCATTTATACATGCTTGAGATCCTAAATACCTCTCTATCAGTGTTTTTAGATTTTTTTCTTCTCCTAAATACCAACAGCAATAAAGTATGCTATGCCAAGAGTAGTTTAAAAAAGAAACTAAATAGATAATGGCCCTATTGATATTAAGTTGTTAGATTTGGAAAATTTTAGAACTGAGAGAAAGAAGCATGCTTATACACACACCCACACAGAGGCAGAGAGAGACACAGAGTCAGAGAGAGAGAGAAGGACATAGGTAAAGAGAGAAAGACAGACACAGGCAGAGTTGATAGATTAATAAATACATATATATATATAGAGAGAGACAAAAAAAACAGAGATAGATACCAAGATAGGAATAGAGAGAAATAGAAAAGCAGAGGAAAACAGATAAGGTGAGAGTTAGAAAGAGACAGAGTCTCACAGAGAGACAGAAAGAGACAGATGGAAGCAGAGACACTATGTGAAAGACAAAGGGAAACTGAGATATCTACAGAGGCAGAGGAGGAGCCACCTCAGCAATGTTGCTCAAGATTAGCTCAGGCTCTGCCCTGTTTGACCAAATCTGTAGAGCTGCAAGTATGTCAGTGGCCAGGATAGGCCAGCAGGCCCAGGGACCACGAGGAGACACAGCGTCATAACAGACAATACCAGACCCATGAGTAGGTCATGGCCTGGACATTAATTAGGTGGCCCTGAACCACTTGTTCATAGTAGTTATTTTTTAACTTCAAATGTATTTAAATTTTTATCTTTGTTTGTTTGTTTGCCTGCAGAAAGGTACTGAAGGAAATCTCTGTTGGAGATCTTAATCCAAATGAGACTGTGCAGGCCAATTTGGAGGCCCAGCTCCTTTCCAAGCTGGACCACCCGGCTATTGTCAAGTTCCATGCAAGCTTTGTGGAGCAAGATAATTTCTGCATTATCACAGAGTACTGTGAGGTGAGACTCTCCTCTTTTGGAATTCTCAGTAGAAATCTGTTTCACAGTATGTAGCTGTCTGTAAGGAGACATCTCATAAGTTCAGTGATCAAATCACAGGTTGGGGGGGGATGGGTTAAATAGATGATTGGGATTAAGGATGTTGTGATGAGCACCAGGTGTTGTATGAAAGTGTTGAATCACTATATCGTACACCTGAAACTAATATTACACTGTATATTAACTAACTGGAATTTAAATAAAAACTTAAAAAACCCACAAGGTGAGCTATAAAGACGTGGGATATGGTGTCTTGCAGCTAAGATTGATGCTCTCTGGGTAATTGACAAACCCACTTCCAGTGAAGGAGTAGTTGCTATGGGAGAGTGCTTCTTGGAGAGGGAGTAGTTTAGGGGAGGGTCACCCAAACCTTCTACAATGGTCCAATGCTACACTTGATCTTAGCCAAAAGGCCGAGAAGCGATACAACAATGGTCCAATGCTTAGATGGACATTTAAATGCTGTAATAGGGGCCTGGACAGAGCAGAGGTCTATCTCTTGAGTTTTGGGTTCTAGGCCTGTTCCTCATTTTGCCCAATGGAAATTTGGAAATGGAAATATGGCTCATTTTCTTCATGGAAATCTTTCTTCATATTTATCAATTTGTGATTTATGACTTCATGTATTTGTAATTTTCCCTGCCACTCCATGTTCTCTGCAAGTAATAGCTGTACATTTTACTGAGCTCCAACTGAGACTGAAACTGCTTGGAAGGGTACCAGAGGGGGAAGCTGACAAGGTGCAGCTGTACTATGAATCTGTATGTTTGTTCCTGAGAGGCTAGGTAGAGGGGAGTTAGAACGGCTGGGTCAGGCAGAGAGAACATGAAGATGACCTTGCTCAGAAAGTATCTCCCAGAACATTCTGGGAGCTAGTCTTAGCCAAATGCACCTTGGGGGAATTTGGTGCTTTTCATATTTTAGAGTGAATTTAGTCAGTTCATCACCTGTGTGTTGCTGGGGCCTGAAAGAAAGGATGCTGGAAACAAGGAAGATGCTCATTAGAATGGAAGGCAGCCCTGTTTGGTCAGAAACTTTGGACAACCAGAGGGTGCTATGTGTTTGAGATACAGAAAAGAAGAGGCAGGAGAAGAAACTCGGAAGGAGTAGGGATAGCAACAAAAGCCAGCCTTGCCTGCTTGATACATTAGCTGGTGTATTAACCAATATGAAGCTGAAAGCCCGGGTAAAATATCTGCGAGTTTGAGATATTCCAAGTCTCAGCTATTTCCCTGCAGGTCAGCCTCCTCAGCTCAGCATTGCCAGGTGTTTCCTTGTCCATTCCTGTGCTTGAAAGAAAGTGAGGGGGAAAGAGTGGGGGCAGGAGAACCCCTACATTTGGATGTCTACTTCTCCTTTAGCCAATGGACTGTTAAGAAAAACAAAATGATGAGTTGTGCAGAACAGTGATAATGAACAGCTACTCTGGCATGTATGTCATGAATCCGTGCAAAACTATAGGTATTTCCATATGTAACTACAATATGATCCATCTGCTATAATTTAATCATTTTTCTTCCTTTAGCCCTTCAGTTAATCAACTATTTTATTTGGGAGACAACTGACTCCTACTACTTAAGACTTACTGTTACATCTACTGCTGCTTTTGGCACATTGGATTTTCCAAAGATTCTTTCCTGGTCTTAACAATATTTTTCACTGTGGTCAGTACTGTGCAATAGAGCTTTCTGTGATAATGGAAATGTTCTATATTTGTGTTGTCCAATACAGTAGTCCATAGTCCCACATGACTCTTCAGCACTTGACAAAGTGTGACTAGTATGATCAAGGAGCTGGATGTTAAATTTTATTTAATTTTAATATATTTAAATTTAAATAACCCCGTATGGCTACTGGCTACCATATTGGACAGCTCCAGGTGATAAGCTAGAACTTTCTTTCCCTGCCTTATTTTTAAAATATTTTTAACTTTAATGTAATTTTAATCTACCAGAAAAGTTATAAGAATAACACAATGCACTGTTCGTCCAGATTTGCCAGTTGTAATAATTTTCCCACATTTGCTTTATCATTCTATTTATTCATCTATCTATCTGTATTTTTTTCCTAAACCACTTGAGAGGGAGTTGCAGACACAATGGCTCTTTGTTCTAAATACTACTGTATTTTCTAAGGCCAAGGACACTGTTTTATATAATCACGGTACAATGATCAAAATCAGAAAACTAACATTGAAACAATACTGGTGGGATTCCTGGGTGGCTGAGTCAGTTGAGTGTCTGCTTTCAGCTCAGGTCATGATCCCAGGGTCCTGGGATCAAGTCCCACATCGGGCTCCCTGCAGTGGGGACTCTGCTTCTCCCTCTCCCTCTGCCTGCCGCTCCCCCTGCTTGTGCTCTCTGTCTGACAAATAAATAAATAAAATCTTTTTTTTTTTAAAGGAAAAAACAATGCTGGTATTTAATCCAGTACATGTTAAAATGTGATCCCAGGCCAGCAGCATCACTATTACTTGGGCACTCGACCCCAGCCGTGCTAAATCAGAAATTCTGGAGGTGGGGTCTGGCAGTCTCTGTTTTGACAAGTCCACCAGGCAAGTCCAAAACACATCTAAGTTTGAGAACCACCCTTCTAATCCACAATCCATCTTCAAAGGTAGCCCACTTGTCCCATTTATATCCTTAGAAAGGACATTTCTGTATGTTTCTTCTCGCACAGGATCCAGTCCAGGAACATCTGCGTTAATTTTTAAATTCTGGTGGTTTCCAAGGACTGAGCTACTCTCTCAGGAGGGGCGTTGCTATGGTGATGACCGCAGGCAGGCCCGGGGAACCTCTGCGGGGCTTCCAGGGCTCCATGCTGCTGAGCTGTCAGCCTGTCACTTCCCCGACTCCCAAGGAATGACGTGTGCGGATCACTCGTTCTTGTTGTTAACAGAGATATTTCTCATCTTCAGACCCAAATTTGCTCTTAACTCGCACAAGCTTGGCATTATCCTCTTTTTATTGAGGTAAGATAATATTGGAAATAGCAGATGGCCAAACTTGCACCTCATAGGAAAATGCCCATCACCATTGAAATAGTTGGTCTTTTTATCTCCAAGTTTGCTCTTTTGTAATTTAATTTGGGACCTTGCAAGATCGAAATATATAAATGCATTCATGAGGCTGCTACATCCACCACTCAACCTTTTGGGCACATCACATCAGATTATGAGTGTGAAAAGCAAATAACTGAACTCTCACAACTTCTTGTCAAGATCTAACCAAATCTTTGATGAGGAATAGTTCCAAAACTACCAAAGTGGGAGAGTATTTCAAATATTGGTGTCTTCTCTTCTCCCCCACCCCCACCACCCAGGGTTAAATGGAACTACTTCCTGTTTCCTGTCCATACTGCATAGTTTCACACCTCTTCATCTGTACTTGGACCATTCCATTTCAGAATGTCCTTCTTCAAGTCCTAGTCATCCTCCCAGGCCCAGCAGAAATCCATCCTCCTTTAGAAAGACCCCATAATCTCCTGGCTGGAAATCTCTCCCCACCTGGTCCCCCTACTGCCACCCCATAGCATTTTATGTCTCTTGGCACTCAGCACATTATACATAGTAGAAACCATCTCAAACTTTCAATGTGAGATCGATCCTTTTCTGATTCATTTTTGTATCACATGGACCCACGGAGTGAGCCAGAAGGAAATTAGCACTCAGAAATTTTTTTTTTCTCACGAATTCTTTATCACTTGCTTCCAGCTGCCTCCCACCTCATTTCTGTCAAACACTAATGGTAAAAGATAAAACATTGGATCCTTCTACCTGTTATATATGTCAAAAGCATTTTGTCCTGCCTTATTTTGTTGGCTCCCTAACAATGTACTGCAGAGACCTGTGAGATACTACCTGAAGGTTGTCATTTTGGGTGAGGACAAGACATCCCCAGAAACCCGGACATTCACTTAATAGATGCAGTAGAGGATAGGTGAGATCACATATCTTCAGTAGAGAGAGAACATATGACTATCCACCAAAAGCAGGAAAGGTTGGACTTGTCTATTTTCTGCTTAGCGATATTAACATAACTAAACAAAAATTTATCAGTAGAACAGTAGTGCTCAACCTTGGCTGTACATTAGAATCACCAGAAGATTTAAAAAATTACAAGACCTGAGGCCCATCTCCAGAAAGTCTGATTTAATTGACCTGGATTTTTATCTAGACATCAGGAGTTTTGAATGATCTCCAAGTGATTTGACTGTGTGGCCAAGGCTGCGAACTGCATAAAAAGGGGGATGGTTAGTGTACAAATAGAAAAATGGAGTCATAAAGGAAAACTTTGTTAGTGTTTATGGAGCACTGAGAAAAGATGAGGCCCAAACCTGAGAACTGTGAAGTATGGCTCTGACGATGGGTTAGGTTTTATGCTCAGGCACCTCGCTTGGTGCTATTATTCATGAAAATTGCCTAGTCTATTCTCCTTGCTCCATGTGCAACTTCTGAATACAATGCAGCTCTCTACTTAGGCCTCTTCTAAAAGGAAAAAAATCTGCTGGCTAAACTGACAAGAGCTCCCTGTTGTCTTGGCAGTTGTAGTTCTCAGTGCATATGAATAAATTGGCATTCTAGGTTATTTATTGGCTCCTTAAGAATTTCAAGTTCACAAAGGCAGTAGTAATCATTGATCCCCAACTCTGTGTCCGATACAGTTCTAGAGAGTGTGGGGCAACGGAGATAATATGCTAGTATTTCTTTAATGAACCTGTCTGGTAGAATAAATGAACCATTTCTAACAATGGCAAAAATACAAGGGGGATGTGGTAAGGATCAAGGGAACGGGGTGGTTAAAGTGCTGTGGGAGTTAAGAGAGGAAGAAATGACTTTGGACTGCAGGAACCATGGAGGAGGTGGCATTATATTTGAACTTGCAGTTTGGCAAGGATTTGGTCAAAGAGACGGGGCAAGGACATTTGAGTTAAAGGGAATAATGTGATAAAAAGCTTAGAGGTAGAAAAGCATGGACCATGATTTAAGAACCTAATACTTCACCTTTAATTGTAATGTGTTTGCAGTTAAACACATTTCCTAATGTTAACAACTTCTATAATCTCTGTATAGTTATCAAAACCAGAATATTAATATTTTACCAGTTTCCTTCCTAGTGTCTTTGTCTGTTCCAGGGCCCAATCTAGGATCCTACAATGCATTTAATTGTATCTCCTTAGTCCTTTCTGATCTGGGACAGTTTCCCTTTCCAGCCTTTTTTTTTTTTTTTTTTTTTATGACCTTGATACTTTTGAGGAGTACTGGTAAGTTATTTTGTAGAAGGCCTCTCAGTTTGGATTTGCCTGATGTTTTTCTCATGATTAGATTGAGGTTATATATTCTGGGCAAGACTACCACAGAAGTGATGTGGTGTCCTTCTCAGTATATCATATTACGAGGGGGCATGATGTTAGTACATCTTATTACTGGTGATGTTAGCTTTGATTATTTGATTGAAGTTATGTCTGCTGGATTTCTCCACTGTAAAGTTACTATTTCCTTTTTTTGTAGTGGATAAATATCTTGGGAAAGATACTTTGAGACTATGCTAATAATCCTGTATTTCCTCAAACTTTCACCCACTGATTTTAGCATCTTCCAGTGAAGGTTGCCTGGAGCTCTTTTAACTCTGATGTTTTCCTAATGGTGATTATGTATTTCCCTCATTCTTTCTACATTTACTAATTGGGATTCTCTTATAAGGAATAGCTGTTCTACTGTTCCCTTTCCACTTATGTATTTATTCAATTATTTATATCATCATGAGCTCATGAATATTTATTTTATTTTATGGGTTATAACCCAATACTCATGATTTATTTTGTTGTTCAGACTCCTCCAGCTTTAGCTGTTGGGGTTCCTTCATGGTGACTCCTGTGTCTTCTTAACATGCCCTCCTCCTTTTGCAAGGAGAAGTAGATTGTTGTATATTATTCTATTTTATAGATGAGGAAACAGGGCCCCAGAGAGGTGGGGTGATTTTCTGGCAATCACATGGCTGGAATATTGAATTTTGTCCAGGGTAAAACCAGGACCAGGGGTATTAGGAAAACTGCTCCTTTTTTCTTTCTACTTGGATTGCTCTAATTTCTTCCTTAATATTTAATAGAGTCAACCAAATAGTCCATGGTTCCTACCTCCCAAGCATGTAATTATCTATCTGTACACGGGCATGAATTAGAAGAGATTGACTGTTTTATTGCTCATACCAGCAATGTTAACTAAACATGTTTCAGATCGTGGCCCAGAACACAAATATCTGCAGAGCATACTAGTCAAGCCTATGAGAATTATTGGAAAATATAAAAAATATAAAATGGAAACTCTCAGTTATAAGATGAACAAGTTCTGGGGACAGTGACATAGTTAACAATACTGTACTGTACACCTGAAATTTGCCAAGAGAGTAAATCTCAAGTGCTCTCACCACCAAAAATAAATAAATAAATAAATAAATAAATAAATAAATAAATAAATAAAAAGAAGAAGAAGGGAAAAAAAAGGAAAAAAGGTAACTGTGAAGTATTGGATGTATCAGTTAACTCGAATGTGGTGATCATCTCACAATTCACATGTACCCGTGCATTTCCTTTTCTTGGCTTATTCTCATTTATATTCTGTATCTTTATCTCCAGTTATACATAAAGACATGCCTATTAGTTTGCACACACATGGATATTTTAGTGTGTTGATGATGTTATTAAGTATTTTATTTCTCTCACTCGGAGACTGGGTAGGGTTTGAAATAGTGGAGAGTGTTTGGACTTTGTCATCACGCTGACTTCTGTTCAAATCTTGGTCCATTTCCCTGAACAAGTTATTTCATTTCTCTGATACTTTTCCTGATATTAAGATAGTGTAACAACACCTCTTTTGTTAGGTTTTTTAGGGATTTGAAATAATGAATATCGAAAAAATGGCTGTTAGAGCTTTGCACCTAGTAGACTGTCAATAATGGAAGTGGTGATTATAATCGTTGCTTCTCCCATCTCCCCTTTCCAGTTGTTTTCTAGAAGGCAAGCTAATTTTTAACTCTGAGTCTGACTTGTAACTGTTAGGATGATTCATGCCGGAAGGAGGAAACATGCAAATCTTAAACACTAATGGGTCTGATAGCAATTTTCAAGTGATTACTTGCCAAGGATCTGTTTGTACTGTAAAAAGGAAAATTTGCAATTTTCTCTTATGTTTCTTATTTATGTAAAACTGCTTAAATAAACCAAGTAAGTAGGCTGAGTTTTATAATCTTGAACTTCTAGTCGGTGTCAGTACACTCTTGCAAGTGAATTTGGTAATGATATGTCTCATAAAGCTACTGCTTATTGTCCTGTATCTGGGACCACTTCCATCCAAATTTTTTTTATGGTTGAGAGAGACTCCTGGGATATTGATTATTGTGACATTGATTAGTGACCATCTGTCTTAGTCCATTGAGGCTGCTATAACAATATATCATAGACTGGGTGGTTTATAAACAACAGAAATTTATTTCTCATGGTTCTGAAGGCTTGAAGTCTGAGATCAAGATTCCAGCAGATTCGGTGTCTGTGAAGGCCAGAGTCCTGGTTTATAGATGGTTGGTCATCTTCTTGCTGTCCTCACATGGTAGTAGGGGTGAGGGAGTTCTCTGGGGTCTCTTTATAAAGCCACTAATTTTATTCAGGAGTCTCCACTCTCATGATCTAATCATTTCCCAATGCCCCCCCCCCCACAAGACTGTCATGCTGGGGGTTAAGATTTCTACATAGGTATTTTGGGGGGACACAAACATTCAGTTTATAGCACCATTCTTCCCAATGTGAGCTCCAGGTGTCCACACATCAGGGCTGTCTTTAGTGGCCGCTTTGCTGGGATTGCTGCTGATTGAGGGAACTAAGCATTATCTTTAGAGAGGTAGGTCCCATCAGGGGTCTCTGTTTTATCTGGGCAGCTCCATCCTGGAATAGTTGGGCCTTCCTGAATTTGCTCTGTGCCAATTCTATGGGTCTAGACTTTATTCAATTAAGGAAGACTGTAAATCATGTGAGTGTCTCATGATTTTATATACCTGAACTGATCTACTCATGATTAATTTGATTTGTTCTATTTATTTTCTTTACTTAAACTATGAAATGTTTTGGCCTTTTAACAATAAAGTTAAAAAGTAAGGCCACTGATTTTTAAAATTGTTAATGTAAAAATTGAAAAGCAAAACTAGTTTTATTTAAAAGATTTGTACTAATGCACTAAATATAAAGCAATTCATAAACCCAGTAGAGCATACAGCATGTGGGATATGGCTTTAGCTGACATATGACTTTATATAAATGTAAGTGTTCAAAAATAGGATCAGAACAATCCACTTCAAATACTTTATTTTAAAAACAACCCAGTGATTTATAGATGAAAGCACTTCATGTCACTTCTTAAGATAAAAATAAGTTCTATCATTTTATTCTTATTCATGTACATTTGCCTCAACAGGAAGAACACTTACTCTAAAAGAATTTGGAAAAAGAAATTAGCAACTAAACTCAGGAATGCTCATTTATATTATCAGACATAAACATCATGATACTACATGCCATTATTTAGTACCTATTTAGAAACTGGATTTTCTTATTTTGCTTTTAAGAGCGTGGTGTGGCCTCCATTGACCCCACTTTTATCCACTCCGTTACAGTGAACTTCTAGAATTCTAAGGAAATGTCTTCGGGTTCTACAATGACAGATGATCTCCTTCCCTGCCCCCCTCCACCTCCATTTATTGGTGTTCTCTTTAGTAATGCCACAGGTTTTTAAAATATATCATTATAAAATGATTATTATTCAACCCTGACTGTCCCAAATACATCTTTTGCCTTTGGAATTTTTCAAACTACTGGAACAAATGTTTCCCTTGATGGGTGAAATATTATGTATATGGCCCATTTGTGTTATTATCTAGCAGCATTTTCTTTATTTTTTTTTTCAAAGATTTTTTTTTATTTATTTGACAGAGAGCGAGAGAGGGAACACAAGCAGGGGGAGTGGGAGAGGGAGAAGCAGGCCTTCCGTGGAGCAGGGAGCCCGATGCAGGGCTCGATCCCAGGACCCTGGGATCATGATCTGAGCCGAAGGCAGACGCTTAACGACTGAGCCACCCAGGCACCCCTTTCTTTCTTTCTTTTTTTTTTTATTTAACCATAAATTTTATTTTATTTTATTTTAATTATGTTCAGTTAGCCAACATGCAGCCTTTTCTTAAAGTGTGGTCCATGGGCTACCTGTCCCAGAGTCACTTAGAATTCTTGTTGAAAAATAGGGATTCCTTATAGCCATTGCAGTACACTGAGCTCCATAGAGACAACACTGGGGTGAGTGAGAGCCTGACGGGCATTGGGCGACTCTGTGCCTCACTGAGGAAAATAATTAAACGTGGGCAGAAGAGATCCTAAGAAGTCGAGAAGCAAAATGTCATCATATGCATTCTTTGTGCAAACTTGCCTAGAGGAACACAAGATGAAGCACCCAGATGCTTCAGCCAACTTCTCAGATGTTTCTAAGAAGTGCTCAGAGAGGTGGAGGACCATGTCTGCTAAAGAGAAAGGAAAATTTGAAGACATGACGAGGGTGGACAAGGCCCGTTATGAAAGAGAAATGAAAACTTACATCCCCCTTAAAGGGGAAACAAAAATAGAAGTTCAAGGATCCCAAAGCACCCAAGAGGCCTCCTTAGGCCTTTTTCTTGTTTTATTCTGAGTATCACCCCCAAATCAAAGGAGAACATCCCGGCCTATCCATAGGTGACGTTGCAAAGAAACTGGGAGAGCTGTGGAATAACACTGCTGCAGATGACAAGCAGCCTCACGAAAAGAACGCTGCTCAGCTGAAGGAAAACTATGAAAAGGAGATTGCTGCATACCGCGCTAAAGGAAAGCCCGATGCAGCAAAACAGGGAGTCGTCAAGGCTGAAAAAAGCAAGAAAAAGAAGGAAGACAAGCAAGACGAGGAAGAGGAGGAAGATGAAGAAGATGATGACAAATAAGTTGGTGCTAGGGCAGTTTTTTTCCCTTGTCTATAACGCATGTAACCCCCCCCCCCAACCTCCGTATACAACTCACTCCTTTTAAAGAAAAAAAATTGAAATGTAAGGCTGTGTAAGATTTGTTTTTATCTTTTTTTTGTATACTTAACACACTCCCGAATGTGTCTTTTGACAGCCCTGTCCTGGTAGTTTTTTCTGTAGCCACTAAGCTTGCCTGGTACAGTGTGGAGGTGGGAAATTGGCATGGAAATTTAAAGTAGGTTCTTGTTGGTGCACAGCACAAATTAGTTATATATGGGGATGGTAGTTTTTCTTTTCTTTTCTTTTTTTTAAGATTTTATTTTTTTAAGTAATCTCTACCCCCAGCGTGGGGCTTGAACTCACAACCTCAGAGGTACAGAGTCGTGTTCTACCGGCTGAACCAGTCGGGTGCCCCCAGGGATGATAGTTTTTTCATCTTCAGTTGTCTCTGATGCAGCTTCTACGAAATTATTGCTGTTCTGTTAACTAAATACCACTCTGTAATTGCAAAAAAAAAAAAAAGGTTGCAACTATTTTGTTGACATTCTGAATGCTTCTAAGTAAATACAATTTGTTTTATTAAAAAAAATTTAAAAAATACAGATTCCATTGTCCTCAGAGTCTCTGTTGATTTGGTGCAGGAGTATGCCTTTTAAACAAGCAACATGGATGATTCTGATGCCTGCTGACATTTGAGATCCACTGGAAGGATGTATTAGAAACTTGTGTAAAGGTGACATAGAGTATAACAGAACAGCACTTTAAGATGTCAACCAAGTGAATTAATAAGGGGCAGCTTTTTTATTTTAAAATGAAGTAGGGCAGAACAATTTTCAAGCTTCTTCCAGCCCTAAAATCCTGAGATTATTTTGTCCTTTGTGTATGCTCTGAATGTTGCAGTTTCATGGTATCCAGGCCTCTGAGAATGCTCTACTTTAGTCTTTTAAAATGGTTGTAAGTGCTTCTGTAGATGACTTAAAAAAACATGGATTAACTTTTTTTAATTAAATGCTTTTAGGATTTAAAACTTTAATGGAATCAAAGATGGTGATTAGACACTGTATTTGAGTTGTTCTTCATTTCTTCAAGGTCTTGGCATTTCAAAATCAACCTCATGTTGGCTAATCGGGATGGGGGAGGGAGGAGATGCTGTTAACCCATCAAATGGTACATTTTGGGTTACAGATTTTCAGAACTTCAGAAGTTAACATCAAAGCTTTATTTGCAACTTTCAAGGGGTGATATTAGTGAAAGAAAGCGTTTTCTGTGAGCAGTGTAGAGTTACGGCAACATTAATAATGGTTTAAGTCAAAGTCAGTACTCTTCACTAAAGTTTGTTTTTTTTTTTAAAGATTTTATTTATTTATTTTTGAGAGGGAGAGAGCACACGAGCTGGGGAAAGGGGCAGAGGGAGAAGCAGACTCCCCACTGAGCAGGGAGCCTGATGCGGGACTCAATCCCAGGACCCTGGGATCATGACCTGAGCCGAAGGCAGACACTTTAACTGACCGAGCCACCCAGGTGCCCTTCACTAAAGTATTTTTTTTAGCAATAGTCATCATTAAATATCTCTCAAAGACAAAATTAAGAAAACAATGCACCTATAGATATTGTAATAAGAACTTCTTAAACTGAGGTATGACATTTTATCAAAAACAGTTGATTTTTACGTGGAAGATGGCTTAGGGAAAGAAAGTCATAAATGCTTTTCATATTGCTGAGTTAAAATCAGACTGCTTCACAAAAAAAATTGTATTTCTTTTGTTGTGTAAGTGTAATTTGTTATCTTAATCTATGGGTGACTTGATTACCTAATTTAAATCCTAAGAAAATAATCTACAGAGTATTTATTAAAGAACGAAATACAAAGCAAATATTTTTCTTAGAGATAAATGTGCAAAATGAAAATTGCAGGGGCAGTTAGTTGAGGGGGATGAGACCCAGCTCTCTGATTAATCTTTTGGCGTTCTGTCTTGTCAACTAAACACATTCCTTGCTTAATATTAGGATCTGGTTCATTTCTCTTTCTTATGGTTCTGCTCAGAGAGCAAGAGGCAATTTGTGTAATCTCCTTTTGACATTTCACTTTGAGGCCCACTATTGAAGACCCTGTTCTTTCTTTATTTTTATTTTTATTTTTTTAGTGCTCGCTTCGGCAGCACATATACTAAAATATTTTTATTTTTTTAAAGATTTTATTTATGTATTTAATTGACAGAGAGAGAGAGACAGCGAGAGCAGGAACACAAGCAGGCTGAGTGGGAGAGGGAGAAGCAGGCTTCCTGCCGACCAGGGAGCCCGATGCAGGGCTCAATCCAAAGGCAGTCACTTAACCAACTGAGCCACCCAGGCGCCTCTCTTTTTTTTTTTAATAGCAATATATATATGTAAATAAATCTCTCTATATATTTATTTATTTAGTCATGGGAAATTGCATGCATACTTAATATCAATGCAGGAAACAGATAAGCAAGTTCCAGTCACCACTTGAGGAGAGAGCATTAGGAGGTAATTTTCAGACTAACACTAAATGTCACCCAGGAAGTGTGCTCCCATCATGGCAAGCTAACTCACAGAGAACATAATTCTGCTCACTCACGAAGAAAACAATACCAAAGCTAATACAAATGTGTAAAATTCATATTTCTATAATTTATTGGGGATAAATTCTAGAAAAAAATGCTATTTTAATACATGAATTTGTCCAAATTTTAGTGTTATTACAATTGGGGTAGACAATTACATATGCAAAGGCTGTTTTCATAGGGACAACTGTACTTATGTATGATCTTTCTAAAGTAAGAAACATTGGGTTGAAGCAAGCAGCTTCATTGATATTTCTATAAGGCAATTTTTTCTTTTTTCCTTTCATGTCTTCTTCTTTTCCTCTCTCCCTCTTCCTTCCCTCCTTCCTCCCATCACTCCTCGTCTGAAGCTATTCAGGAAGGACACAGCAACATATATAATATGTAATATTATAGTATATAATTATCTTTCTGACAGTGGGGATATTTTATTATATTCAGAGAATCTAAATGGGGTATTGAAAGGATATCTTGTTTTTTGTTTTAAAATTTGTGTGCGTGCATTTGTGTTTGTGTGAGAGAGAAAGGTCCTCTTGAACAGAAGAGGAAACCTGGATTGGAAAAATATATACACTTACAGCTCACCTTTTATCTGAAGGGCTTTCGTGTCTACTTCACAGGATATTGTCAAAAAATGTTTTGTGCAATTTATAGAAACATTATGACAGTATAGCTTGAATGATCCAACAGAACTTTGATAAACTCTAGGATTAAAAAGAGGGGAGGGATATAAAGGTAGGTTTAGAGAATGAGAAGAAAATGATAGTCTTTTTGACAAGGAGTCAAATATTCGATTCACTGTATTTTTGAATTCCAACAAGCTTTGATCTCCTTGGCCCAGAAAATCCAGCAGGAAATTGAATGTGAGCTAGGGTGCAAGTTGAAGGTTTGATATGCCATTTTTGACTTGTCGTGCCCTTGTGGAAGGTGAGAATATGCAAGGCAAATATTTGCATATTGCACTGAAAGGAAATAAAAAATGCATTACAAATGAGTCAGTTCGTTGACCTAATGTTTGGTTAGAAGTAATTTCCTTTTGATTGTTTCATTGCCTATAAATGCTTCTCCTTTGCATTTAACAGTGAAAACTCTGTCAGGAAGCCTATAAGTAGCTTAACGTTTGGCTCTTATGTTCCTTAGGGATACGGCTTGGTACCTACCTCTCTTCTCTCATGGGGCTGTGTTGTTGGCATACCCTAAAGACCAAAATACTTGCATTTCACTTATTTTTTCTTCAGAGACGCACTTCTGGAATTGTGTTTAATTGTCCAGTGTTTTAAGGTAAAGGGGATCAGGTATAGGGCTTCTCTAAGAGAATTTAACATTTTGCATATTCATTTCTATGGTAGTTGAAATACATTAATATAAGCATAATCAGAAAGGGTCTTATCAGACTCTGCCAGGCAATTTTAGATGTTTGTCATTGTGATCATGATTCATTTTTGGCACCAAATATTATTCTTTCTATCACCAGTGAGTGGGAGGACAGACTGACTAAATGTTGAAATGATGTGTTTGGACCCCACATAAATCAACTGTTGCTGTATTCCTGGGAATTTTACTGTAGTTAAATAGACAAAAGGAGAGTTAAGTCATCCCAAGATGACTTAAGACACATTAGTGTGGACATGCCAAACTGAAAAGAATCGAACCCCAGCAGCCAGTGCCATATTTACAATGTAAGAACTGATATAGTTTCACCAAAACGTAGTCACTTTATATTAAGTTAATATTATTCATTTGAGTCTTATTGGCTTTATATTTTTACTTTGTATATATGTTAGGCTTCTACAGTTATATTAAATTCTAAGTATAAGGAAAGTCATTCTTAGTTTTATTTGGGTACATGTAAATATGTGATGTAATATAATGTAACAAAAATAAATTTTAGGTAATGTTTAAGTAATGTAATAAAAATAAAACCCTTTAGAAGAGTTTTTGTCCTTGAGTGATGTCAAAGATAAACACAGTGGGCATTACTTAAGATGGTGAAAACAGAGTTTATTTGGTAACTGGCAGTCAGGAAAAGAGCTGAGCTCTTTACGATTGTGCACATATTCTGATAAGTGCATATGTGACTGGACCATAAAAAGGGAGACTGGAAGAAGGGGGAAAATGGTGGTGGCCTGAGCAGAGTCAGGGAAGGGAAAAATTACAAAAAGTAGGAAAGGGGTTGGTTCATGTATATCTGGGCTTGCTAACTGGCATTAATTAAAATTAGGCTCCTACCCTTCCACAGACACCAGGAGACAGGTGTGGGCTGGAACAAACAGTAAATTCTTTTGGCAGCCGTAAGTTTTCTCAGGCAGACACTTTAAGGGAGACTAGTGTCACCCTAGGGATGTGGCCTTGAGCTATTAGAAGTGTGTTAGTATTGGTTCAAGTCTTTATAAGCCAAGGTCAAGGCCTAGTTGAGAAGAGGACTCAGAGGAGCCTGGCTAGAGGTTGGTCAAGGAGAGACTCTGAGTTCCAGAGTGGCAGTATGCCCTCACTTTCTTGTGATCAACAGTCACTGCTGTATATTAACCGTTGTAGAGAGAGCTTCATTTAAAAATCTTAACTGAAAGAAAAATATGAAAAATTATGCTGCTGTGTTTCAGGGCCGGGATCTGGACTGTAAAATTCAGGAATATAAAGAAGCTGGCAAAACCTTTCCGGAAAGTCAAATAATAGAATGGTTTATCCAGCTGTTGCTAGGAGTTGACTACATGCATGAAAGGTATGTTCATTTGTTACTGATGGACATGATTTTGACAGTTGTGTCTGAACTTGAAAAATGAATTTTTGGGGGTGGAATTGAAAGGAAGCAAGTCCAAAAGTAAATGACTATAGTTAAACATCTACAGTATGCTTTTCCATGAGGAAACTGTTGAATGATTCAATATAGATTTACTTGAATAGCCATTTTTTGTTGTTCTAGAAATAAAGTTGGCCCTGAATATAAGACAGAAACTTGTATTAAACACATTTTCATATATCTGATCATATCCTGTGATTGTAAGCAATTCTCAGATACCTTTAAGCATGCTATGAATTTATCGTATTTTTCAACAAGCTTGAGCTATTAATATCTAGCATGCTTTAAATGAATTTCGTGGTCACCTTAGAATGCGTCAGTGTCACATCCCATGAGCTAAGTGATAGAGGCAGAAGATATTCTTAGGCCTCAGAGAGATAAATACTCAAATCAAAAGTCAGTTTGACATGAAATATCTGATACAGAAGGTCAAAATATATTTTATGAGTTCAGTTGTCTGTAATTTGTAATTATAATCTCTGCTTTAAAAATGTATTTGAAAAACTTTTAATTGTATTTTCCTGAGGTCAAAAGTAATAATTTTTGGATGTTTTAGAGACCCATAAGATTGTATGACCATGTTTGAAAAGATGAGCATACAGAGACAAAAGTAGATACTATGAGATATCCATAGTACATCTTTCAACTTAGGAGTGTGTGCAACATTGTTCTTGAAAAAAGGTTGAAATGTAGAGAGTACATCAAGGTCTGGCCATCCATGGATGTCAGATAGCTCAAATGTGTTGCCTGTTTTTTCTGAATGCATAAAAAGTAACCAGATAATACTGAGCTTTGCCATGTATCTTCTAAACACATGCTGGATGATACAGATAGGCACTGATTTATTGACAACTCATAGCAATCTTTTGAATGAGGTCAAACTATCCTAAGAAACAGTGATAAAAGAATATCAAATAATCTTTTAATAAACTACCCAAAGCTGCTGAATGTAGGACATATGTGTATACAGTTATATTGGTATTTCTTTTCTTTTCTTTACTATTCCATGGCATGTTTGTTAGCTAATACATAAGGAAATATGTATATGTATATGTCACATATGTACATGTCACCTTCACATATAAAGGTGACAATTTTTTGTGTTCTATGTACAAAATAAAAAACTGAAATCTAGTTGATTTAGGAACCCAAATATTTGCAATACATTTGGTGTGCTTAATAGTTGAAGTAAATGAGTTTAAAATAATCCTTCAGAGAGAAGATTAAAATATTTTTTTTAATCCTTCAACATTTTAAGAAAGTCATTAAATGGGGCTAAGTGTTTGGATATTTGTGTATCTGTGTTCTTGAAATACCCTCCTTTGTGATTCAGGTAGTAAGCGATGGTGCTTATTTATTATGTTATTATAAACCAATTATTGCAAAGGTTTTCTGTATAGACAGAGAAATTTTAATTTTATACTTAAGTTCATTTATTCATTTATTAAATAGAGATAAATTAAAAATAAGACCTAACCTTAAAGAGCTGTTAGTAAACTAGCCAAACTGTTAGTAAACTACCCAAATAACTATAAACCCTATAGCCTGATGGATATGCCAGCTGCAGAGTCTCTGCTACATAGTTTATAGCCCTGGGCAAGCTGCTTAACCTCTCTGAACCTTTGTTTTCTCATCTATAAAATAGGAATAATAATGGGATTCTCCCTGCTTACTTACAGAACTATAGGGAATATGCACTGAGATGTTATACATTTAAAAAGTTTGCAGTCTGTTAAGTGCTCTGTAAATATTGTTGTTTGTGGTTGTAATTTAATGTAGAAATGAAAGCATAGCCACCAGAAGAGCAAACAAAACAAAAATAAAAACAAAAAAAACCTCTGACAATAACAGTGCTGATAAGGATGTGGAGCTACTGGAACTTATGTTGCTGGTATAATCACTTTAGAAAAATGTTTGATCGTACTTCCAAACATAAACATTCAAATACCCTATGACCCAGTAATTCTCTTCCTGAGATGAAAAATGAGTACCTGTGTCCAACAAGAGACAAGTACAAAATGTCCATAGAAGCCTTATTTGTAATAGCTAAAACACTGAGAAATGTCCATTTAGAATAGAATGGTTAAATAAATTGTGGTATAGTCTTACAATGGAATACTATACAATAAAAGAACATACAATTGATATGCATGACTGGATGAATCTCGGAGACATGATGGGTGAAAGAAGCCAGATGCAAAAGAGTGCATACTATGTGACTCCATTTACATCAAGTTCAAAAACAGGCAAAACTAATCTGAGATTAACTAACCCAATCTCAGAATAGAGATTAACCTTTGAAGGGAATTTTGACTGGAAGGGGGCACAAAGAATCTTCTGGGATGCTGGAAGTGTTCTATATCTTGACCCAAATGGATGATTACAAGGGTGATAAATTAATCAAGTTTAAGATTTATATATTTTAATGTAAATTATACTTTAATTTAAAACAACTGATAAGAATGCCAAGAAAAGTACACTTTAAGTGCTATAGGAGATCAGAAAAGGGGTAATGATGCTATTTGGGAGAATCAATGAAGGTCTTGGAAGAAATGATATTTGACCCAAAGTAGGTTTTGGATAAGGTGAAAGATGAGTCTGAGCTTTCCAGGATTAGGGAACAGAGTTAGCAAAGGCACAGTACTGGGAAGTCCTGGCAC
Source organism: Halichoerus grypus (assembly GCF_964656455.1). NCBI lineage: Eukaryota > Metazoa > Chordata > Mammalia > Carnivora > Phocidae > Halichoerus > Halichoerus grypus. The sequence continues at coordinate 127,709,252 of NC_135712.1, read as the reverse complement.
TTTTAGAGTGAATGATGAGTATAGTTCAGTTGGAATGGCTCTTGGGGTACATGAATGAAGTTGTGAGGAAAGGTAGGTTGACATGATGTTGTAGAGGGCTTTATTTTGTAGTATAGACAATAATGCCACAGAAACCTTTTGAGTAGAACTATGATCAGAGCTTCAGGAAGACTGGGTGATAAATTATAGAGGGGAGAGAGGGGAACTCAGGATATCAGTCTGAAACCTTTTAGAATATCCATGCATGAGGTTGTAGGACCTGAAACAATATGACAGCAGTGGGCAGGACATGGAAGGATGACAGTTAACTTGATAAGTTCAAATGACTGGAGTTAAAATTACATAGATATGTGAAACGTGATAAGAGAAGGTCAAGGATGAACCCAAGTTTCATCACCCAAGGGTGAGTGAGAAGTTGGAAAGATAGATTTGAAGCAGTGGTGCTGAGTTTAATGGTGAATATCCTGGGTGAAATATGGAGAGAGTGAGATAGGGAAAGGGGGGGGAAGGAAGATAGCAGGGAGAGAGGGAGGGAAGGAGAGAAGGAGGGAGGATGAGAGAGAGAGACAGAAGAAAGGAAGGGAGGGAGGGAGGGAAAGAGGAAGGAAGGAAGGGAGGAAGGAAGGAAGGACGGAAAAAGGAAGGAAGAAAGGAAGGAAGGGTGGGAGTTAGTTACAAGTGAGGCCCTAGATATTGGGAAAACACCGAAACTTGTCTGTTGGAGTTCCTCTGATATCAGAACCTTGAAACAAAAACTGGAGTGTAAGAAGTTTATCTAGGGGGTGATTTCATGAAACAGAAACCAGTGAGTGGGGAGAGTGAGTGAGATGGAGAAGTGAGAAAAACCATACAGGGCATATTATTGAGCTGGTTGCTTCTGTGGGAAGAGGGATCTGGAGGCAACATTCTTCTGTATGTTTTAGGTTTGGGGATCTTCTTTTTGCATTCTTTCAGAGCTTTTATGAAAATTCTTGCCCATATATAACTATTTTCTAGCACTATTATGAATTTCCTCCTGAAAAATTGCTCACATTTCTGGGAATTTCAGGTGGAAAGGGGAGGCAGTTATCACTATCTTGATCAAATCTCTAGACTATTTTTTGTGAGGTTTTTTGAGTGTAGCTGACACACAATGTTATATTAGTTTCAGGTGTACAACATAATGGTTCAAGAAGTTTGTGCATTATACTCTGCTCACCACAAGCGATCTCCAGAGTAGTTTTTAAATGGAAAAATGCTATATGTTATTCCTAATCATAAATATGTCATCTACTTTTCACTTCTGTTAGTTTTCAATATTTAATTTGTATACTTCTAAATATGTCTCCTCTAGAAAATAATCTATCTCCTGGACAACACAGGAGAAATGGTTGAATTCCTAGAAACCTATAACCTACCAAAAAAGGAAGCAGGAAGAGATAGAAAATTTGAACAGACCAATTACCTACAAAGAAATTGAATCAGTAATCAAAAAACTCCCGACAAACGAAAGTCCAGGACCAGATAGCTTCATAGGTGAATTTTACCAAATATTTATTTTTTTTAAGATTTCATTTATTTATTTGTCAGAGAGAGAGAGAGAGAGAGCACACAAGCAGGGGGAGTGGCAGGCAGAGGGAGAAGCAGGCTCCCTGCTGAGCGAGGAGCCCGATGTGGGACTTGATCCCAGAACCCTGGGATCATGACCTGAGCTGAAGGCAGATGCTTAACTGACTGAGCCACCTAGGTGTCCTAAACATTTAAAGAAGAGTTAATATGTATTCTTCTCAAACTTTTCCAAAAAATAGAAGAGGAAGGAAAATTTCCAAATTCATCCTATTAGGCCAGCATTACCCTGATACCAAAACAAGATAAAGACACAACAAAAAGAAAAGAGAACTACAGACCAATATCTCTGATGAACATAGATATAAAAATCTTCAACAAAATATTAACAGACTGAATCCAACAATACATTAAAAAAATCATTCACCACGATCAAGTGGGATTTATTCCTAGGTTGCAAATGTGGTTCAGTATTCGCAAATCAATGTGATACATCACATCAATAAGAGAAAGGATAAAAACCATATGATCATTTCAATAGATACAGGAAAAGCATTTGACAAAGCACAACATGGATTCATGATAAAAACCCTTAATAAAGTAGATTTAGAGGGAACATACCTCAACATAATAAAGGCTTTATATGAAAAACTCACAGCTAACATCATATTCAATGGTGAAAAACTGAGAGCTTTTCCCCTAAGGCCAGGAACAAAACAAGGAGGTCCACTCTCACCACTTTTTTTTTGAGATTTTATTTATTTATTTGAGAGAGAGAGAGCATGAGCATGAGCAGGGGCAGGGACAGAGGGAGAGAATCTCAAGCAAACTCCATGCTGAGCATGGAGCCTGATACGCCATGCTTGATCTCACGAGCCTGAGATCATGACGTGAGCTGAAACCAAGAATTGGACACTTAACCGACTGAGCCACCCAGGCACCCCCACTTCACCACTTTTATATAACAGAATATCAGAATAGCTAAAATCAAAAACATAAGAAACAGTAAGTGTTGATGAGGATGCGGAGAAAAAGGAACTCTCATGAACTGTTGGTGGGAATGCAAACTGGTGCAGCCACTTTGGAAGATAGTGTGGAGGTTGCTCAAAAAATTAAAAATAGGGCTACCCTATGATCCAGTAATCGCACTACTGGATATTTACCCAAAGAATACAAAAATGCTAATTCAAAGGGATACATGCATCCCTATGTTTCCTGCAGCATTATTTACAGTAGCCAAATTATGGAAGCAACCTAAGTGTCCATCGATAGATGAATGGATAAGGAAGAAGTGGTATATATGTGTGTGTGTGTGTACACAATGGAATATTATTCACCCATAAAAAATTGAAATCTTGCCATTTGCAACCACATGGATGGATCTAGAGAGTATAATGCTAATGAAATAAGCCAGTGAGAAAAAGATAAATACCATATGATTTCACTCATATGTGGAATTTAAGAAACTAAACAAATGAGCAAAGGTAAAAAAAGAGAGAGAGAGAAAGAGACAAACCATGAAATAGATTCTTAACTATAGAGAGCAAACTGATGGTTACCAGAGCAAACTGATGGTTACCAGATGGTTACCAGTGGGTGGGGCATGGGTGAAATGGGTGATGGGAATTAAGAGTACACTTATTTTGATGAGCACTGAGTAATATATGGAATTGTTGAATCACTATATTGTATACCTGAAACGAATATAATACTGTATTTAACTATACTGGAATTAAAATTTTTTAAAAATAATTAATTAAAAAAATAAAGAAGTTATCTTAATTATCTGTTCTTAAAGCATTTTAAATCCAAAAGAATGATTCTATTAGCATATAGCATAGACACTTACAAATAATGATGTATAAAGCTAAGAATGTTCGGTTTACTAAAAGCTACCTTGAGAATAAGACACTAAAACTCTTCCTGCTGAAGGAAGTCATGTTGTATGAACAAAAAACCCCAATCTCAGTGGCTTACAACAACAATTTCTTGCTCATGTTGCATTTGGCAGCTGCAGATCAGCTGCGAGTCAGCTCTACCTGTCCTGCCATTTCAGTATCAAAACTGAAGGAGCAGCTCCCACGTGGGACGTGCTTTTCTCATGGCAGAGGGAAAAGCAAGAGAGTTAGCAGAAACACTCCGTGGCTCTTGACGGTCCTGCTCAGACATGACAATCACCCCATCTGCTCACATGCTTTTGACCAGAGTGAGTCACATGACCAAGCCCAGTGTCAGAAGAGTGGAGGAGCCTATTCCTCCTGAAGGGAACATTCACTGCAAGTCACAAGAGGTGTGACTGTTTGGGAACAGGAGTACAGACTACCACAATGCTTCATTCAGCTTTCAAATCAAATCTTTCAAACCATAGCCAATATGGTCTATAGTATATATTAAAATGTATTTTGAAAATTACATAGATTATGAGTTATGAAGATTACCTTGGAAACAACACATGTGAAGAAGTTAGGTTTTGGGGCACCCTGGGTGGCTCAGTCATTAAGCATCTACCTTCGGCTTGGGTCATGATCCCAGGGTCCTGGGATTGAGCCCCATATCGCACTCCCTGCTCAGCGAGAAGCCTGCTTCTCCCTCTCCCACTCCCCCTGCTTGTGTTCCATCTCTCTCTGTCTCTGTCAAATAAATAAATAAAATCTTAAAAAAAAAAGAAGTTAGGTTTTGCTCCTCTGTTGCAAATGCCTTGCAAATTATTTTAGTGCAGGTGGTTGTTAATTTTATGTGTCAACTTGAGTGGTCCATGCGGTGTCCAGATTAAACATTGCTTCTGGGTATGTCTGTGAGGGTGTTTCTGATGAGATCAGTATTTGAATCCGTGAACTCGGTAATGTAGATTGCCCTCTCCAGTGTGGTTGGTCACCATCTAATCCCTTGGGGGCCTGACTTGAACAAAAGGCAGAGAGGAGGAATTTGCCCCCATTTTCCTGCTTTGAGCTGGGGCTTATCTCATCTTCTCTTGTCCTCAGACTGAGACTTAGACCGTGGATTCCCCTGGTTCCCAGGTCTATAGACTCACACTGAGTTATGCCACCAGCTTCCCTGGGTCTCCCACTTGGAGATTGTGGAATTTCTCAGGCTCCATAATTGTATGAGCCAATTCCTCATCGTAAATCACCATATCTATCTCTATCTAAATCTATATCTGTATTATAGCCTATTGGCTCTGTTTCTCTGGCGAACCCTGACTAATATAGTGCACCAGCAGAGGAGATCAAGAAGATCCTGGAAAAGCTAAGAAAAATGAGGTTACAGAAGAAATAAAGATTTTGTTTACTCCTTTGGAGCTGTCCTGTACTTATTTTAATTTGGTTTATTTATACATTTATAATATGCTAAATCTATAGCATATGGCATAAACACATAAACACAAAAATAGTGATGCCACAAGCTGAATATATTCACAGTTCACTATAAGCTATCTTGAGAATGTAGTACTAAACTCATTCCTCCCTGTGGGCCTGAACCTCTGGCACAGAGGGATGTAACTTTTATAAGGGTGTTTGTGTTCTGAAGGTCCTTACCAACTCCTTCAAGGTTCCATAGGCTGGTCCAGTAGTTGAGGGACTTTGGAACCTTGGACAAAGCTAGAACCACCCAGTCTCTGAAAGTGCAATCCTATAGCCTTTCTTCTCTTTAGTCCAATTAATTGGCTAATGTTTGAAATATCATCATCTCTGGACACCACAGCAGAATTGGGCATAAGGGAATTCCTTGGGGGCAGAGGCAATGTCTTGCTCATCTTTTTTTTTTTGCCCCAATGTTAATTTGGAAACCACTAAGCAAACAACAAACAAAAAACCCAAACTCATTCCTGTTGAAGGGGGAGGAGTCCAATTAGCCTAGATTTTTTAGGATAAAGGTCAGAGCAGCCTCTCTGCAGAGAGCCCATTTGCTGGTGATCTTGAGGCCTTGCTGATTTTGGTGCTTTTACAGTGGAGGAGAGACTGGGGCTGGAACACTTTCCCTAAGATGACTGCCTCATCACCTGGCAGCCCACACAGTTTCCCTGACAGCTTGGTGAGGTTTTGTGCTAGAATGGCCCAATATTCCCTGAGAGGTGGCATCAGGAATTCACTACTGGAAATCCAGGTCAGTAAATATGATGGGGGATGGTGGTGTGCTACCCCAGATTTGAAGATGGAAAAGCAGAAAGAAGCTGTGGTCTTTGTGGTGTTACTGGTGATTTCCTATTTTCTTCCAGTTCCTACTTTTTAAGGATGTCCTGAGGTCACTTTTTTTCAAGGAGACCCCCCTCCCACCCCCAGTGCCAGGTGTAGGCAGCTCCTGCTGTGTTGGCAATAGCTACGTTTGAAGGGAGCCTGACTCTGCCCCTCTCTTAAAACACAGAGGGGTGGTCATGGTCTTGAGGGCCTACCAGGGAGGTGCTTCAGGGGCTAGGATGGATGCCACATGGCAGAGACCAGCAACAGGGAGTACTCTTTGTACCAGTACCTTTGGCCAGAAGAGTTTGCAATCCACCCTGAGACCCTGCCAGATGTAGGACAGACATGTGGAGAGGGAGCTGAGGTTTAGAAACTATGGAGATAAGTGCTTAAGGGAAGATGAAAGGTTAAATTGTGCGTATCTTTTCCACAGTCCTACTTTGGGTTGAGAGCCTGAGAAACACCTGTTCCATCTACCTTCACAGACTTCTCTTCACTCTCCTGTGGTCCTGGGGACTGAAGGATGTAGAAAATGGCCTGACGGAGGAGACAAAGGCAGGAGCTCTGCCATGTATTTGAGCACAACTGTCATCTAATCTTAGCCGGTCACTTATCTCTCTTGGGCATCAGGAAACTTAGAAATGAGAGGGACCTACACATGGTATGGGACATATGATGTAATAGATGAAGGGCTACTCTGAGCTTTTTAGAAGAAGGGTTTTATATAAGTTGCCTATATTACTAGTCACCTTGTTATTTCTTGGATTTGATTTTTATATGCTTCAAAGGAAAGGATAGTAACTAAATATATGACAAGACTTTCTTGCTGGAACTATTTTTGCTTACTGTAACCAGAAAGCCAGTAAATTATACTTTAACCAAATTTGCCAAATAGTGTGATATCTTGTCTATTATATAGAATTTATTATTTCATTGGAGTGGTGCCAGCCAATTACTTCTCATAACTGTTTTCTAACACATTGTTTGCCTTTTTCTTAAAATACTTAGTGCTGATTTACATACTTATATATTTATATATCTGAGGGCTATCAATGCATTGTTATCTAAAACTCATCTTCTCCTTGTCTAGGTGTCACTGGCTAAGTTTCTCTTGAATGTATTACTTATTCCAAGTTTATAGTACCCAGTCTCCTGGTCACCTACCAAGCTCACTCTTCCAAATTCTAAACCCTTAGATTCTCGGACTCCCTGGTACTCGTAGCTGGAAGAGAACCAGTACCCTCTCCTCAGATCTCATATTACGAGCTGCAGGGACCAAGTGAATCAACTTAAGATGCTTTTAAGTGCAAGTAACAGAAGCAGCTTAAATCATAAAGAAAATTCATTAACTCACCTAACAAGAAGTGTCCAAAGAGGGTGGTTGACACTGGTGGCTCAGCAATACTTCAAGTTCTTTCCATCTCTTTAGTACCATTTTCAGCATGGTTGGCTTTTGTAATTGGGCTTGTCCTCTTGTAGTTGCCCCGATGGCTGAAGCACCACCACGTATCACCCACCCCCATACAACAGTAACCAAAAGCCAAACAAGATAAAAGGGCCATATGTCACCCTCTTTTTTCATCTTTTATAAAAGTATGGAACTATTTCCTACAGGCTTCCAGCAGACTTACATTTCATTGTTAGAAAAAATTTCCAAAACTTAGAAAGGGCAGAAGAGATTATTGAGTATTCTTTGAGCACAAGGCTGGACTTAGTTTCCTATCATCTGGGCTATTTTATAACTCTGTAGAAGTAGAGGTTAACTTGAATATTTTTGTCTAGAAGAGATGCAAATATTTTTTGTTCACTGGAACAGACAACTCTGGGAATCTGGTTTACGGCCCTGTTGGCCACTAATCAGTTTTGTACCTAACCCAGCTATCCTCTTGTAAATAATTTAGCTTGTCAAAGACTCTGACTCCGTTTTAACATATTACTAGTTTCCTCATTGATTAATGAGTGGAACAAAATCCTTGACATGTGTTTATTTTATATTTTCATAATATTCATAATTTTACCTTTTTGAAAATTGTACTTCAACATTGGCTAGAATTTGGTCATACCATATACCTAAGCCAGTCACCCCAAAGGGAAAAGAGATTACCTCAATTTATTTCCCATAATATCCTCCACATTCACTCCCTTCCCTCCTCATTGCCCTTACCTACCAAGACTGAGGAGGGCCCAGCCTCCCCAGGGCTCATGGGGTTCTGATATCAAGGGAGAAGAGCAAGAGAATGATCATTGTGTAGGTGCTTAATAGTTCCTGCAATACCAAGGGAACCCCAAGAGTGGGCACAGAAGAGGCCAAATTTTATTTAACCCTCTATTTGTTAAATATAATTGTTTTGCCTTTAATCTTTAAGTAGTCAACATCATATTTACACAGAGCCCAGCTCTAGATGTTGTGGGAATATAAGAAGGCACGAGAGAATATTTATTAAAAGGAAAGTTTCTATTTTTTTTTTTTTTGGAAAGTTTCTATTTTTTTTAAATTAATGAATGGGCCCCACTAGATGGTATTCATCTTTGTGCCAAGGATAGTGCTTTTAAAATCAACATACATTTATTGAACATTTACCATGAGTAAAACAGAACTATGATACTTTGTGGAGTCATATAGACCTGTCTGTACTCATAGGCAAGTTATTGGGCAAATTCATATGTGGGCAAATTCTTTAGCCTCTCTGGGCCTTGATTTTCCCATCTCCAGAGTAGACATAAGTATAGCAGCATAGCGCTTTAGGTGATAGCACTGGGGGTTATTTGCCCTGAGAAGTGGCCCAGACCTGTGTTGTCCACTTTTATTTTTCCCTTTCCTCTCCATTCTTGAAAGCATTGCTTATTCCTCTGTAATTCTCCAAAGCTTTTAGGAGAATAAAGATTATTTGAATTAGAGGAAACTCCTGGCATCATTCTCAATTCTTCTTTTTATGTACAATTCTAATTGCATTCCCTGTTTGAGTGTGTGGCTATTTGTCTCCATGAAGTAAAGTAGATGGACTTTCTGAGTGGCTTTTCTTTGGCCCTGCTCCTCAGTCATGATTTACAGCTTTGTTCTGGATGACAGAGGTCTGACCACTGTACTGAGGTAACATTGCTACACCTACATTATCACTAATTGTAATGGTAAAAAACCAATTATTTTTATAACTGATATTTCTAGTGTTAACTGATAACAGTACAATTTCGTGGGCATGTACGTAAGAGCAATCATTTGTTGGGAGAGAGGTTTCCTTCTGAATGTGAATGTCTAAATTGGTAACTATTTATAATTATAAATAATTTTTAAAATTATTATGTTATGTTAATCACCATACAGTACATCATTAGTTTTTGATGTAGTGTTCCACGATTCATTGTTTGTGCATAACACCCAGTGCTCCATGCAGAACGTGCCCTCTTTAATACCCATCACCAGGCTAACCCATAAATAATTTTTAATAAATTGATGAGAACTGGGTTCCCCTCTGCCATCTTTTATAGTTATTTGTGTACTTTTCCTTTATCTCTCCAACCTGATTGGGCATTATGGGATACATGGCCTTGTCTTATGAATCTTTATATTTTTCACATTATGTTATATAGCACATAGCATGTAGTTGGCACTCATTGTTTTTTAGGATTAATAAATGAGCCCCACAAGATGGTACTCATTTTTGTTCCCGGTATAGTGTTTCTAAAGTTAACATACATTTATCGAGCCTCTACTATGAGTAGAGAACAGTGTGGAAGAGTAAAAGGTGATACAGACCTGGCCTGAGTTTTTGCTAAGGCTTCTGGAGGCATTACTATGGCCAGATCTTCTAATCTCTTACAGGCCACTTATAGGATTTTACATTCTATTCTGGAAGCAGTGAAGACCCATGGAAGGTTTTTAAGTTAGGGCAAGATTTAATTTTGTAAAGCCACATGCCTATTCCCAGCCTAAGTCTCAGGAATACTGCTCTCAAATTGGGGTCTCCTGTATAGGCCTGACGATTAGATACACCATAGTAATTGATGCATATTATAATCATGAATTGTTAAAAACTATCCTTTGTGATGTCAGGGAATTATATAGTCCATTTTGGAAAAATGTCAATCAAAAATAGTTTGAAAAGTTGAGGCACCTGTACACCCAAGGATTCAATCAAGTTTAACCTACCAGTTTAATTAAATGTTTATAGTGTACAGGGGATAATATAGTCAGGTAAGATACAGACCTTGTAGAGCTTAGGATTTAGCAAGAGTGATCGGTCAATTGTAGAATATGGTGTGAAAAGAACAGAAGTGGGAGAGTAACTTGTCTAACTTGTTGATAGTAGTAGGAATAGTGGTTAAGAAAGTGATACAGGCAGGCGGCGCCTGGGTGGCTTAGTTGTTAAGTGTCTGCCTTTGGCTTGGGTCATGATCCCAGGGTCCTGGGATAGAGCCCCTCACTGGGCTCCCTGCTTGGCGGGAAGCCTGCTTCTCCCTCTCCCACTCCCCCTGCTTGTGTTCCCTCTCTCGCTGTGTCTCTTTCTGTCAAATAAATAAATAAAATCTTAAAAAAAAAAAAAAAGAAAGTGATACAGGGGGATACTTTTCTAAGCTTGGGCCTCTAGGAAACAACCCAGGGCAAGGATTGGGATGCTGTTACCTGTCCTGGGTGGTATAGACCCAGGGTGGTGAGAATGAGGACAAATTGAAATGAGCTGAGGATGTGAAGCAGAGAAGTGTGTGTTACTGTACTGGCCATCAATTCACAAAGAGCTGGAGAAAGACAATAGCAGGTTGCCTGGCAGGGATATTTGTATGGCTTATAAACACAGGGGTAGCATGCCTTAGGGAGAAAAAGAGAAAATGATTGCCTAGCTTCTTTCTCCTCTTGTCTCCCACTGGTCTACTCCAAAGGAGTTAACTCCCTTGCACTTTTAGGCTGTGTCATCTAGTTCCTTACATTGCCAATTGGAATGCTTGATTCCATGTCCCACAGTGTGGTGTTTCATCCTAGTCCAGATGTGGCAGGAGCCTGAGGGCCTGGCATCCCCAGGCAAGTGACTAATTGGCCTACCGTACCAGCGCCTTTGGAAGGAAGGGGGTAGTCAGGGGACTCCAAGGAGGTACATGAGGTTTGTATCCAATACAATCCTGAAGGACAGACAGGATTCTGAGAAGCAGAGATGAAAGAGGAAGGCGTTTTAAAATGAGCAGTGACATAAAGGAAGAAACATGTGTGCTGCATTTAAGATAAAGCAAGTGCCTTGTTGGCTTCAACAGAGATGTAACCATTTCTTAGCCCATATTTTCTTGGCTTATAGTTATTCTTGAGTTTTTTCCCCTTTTAAAAGGTACTTCAAATATATAATTAAATGTTTATTCCTTCATTAGATTTTTTTTTTTTTTTTGTATGAATAAATAGGTGGAAGAGGAGGCTAGAAATGGAAGACTCCAGATGTGAAGCCATCTTGATTCAGTCAACAGTAGGGGTCATGGAGAGTCTTGAGCAGGGAGTGGGGTGTTCAAGAGTGAGGGGGGAAGGATGATGGGGTTTAAACCACTCCCTATAGTTCATCATTCATTTCTGCTTGATAGCCTCACACAACTTCCCTTTTGCTATATTGGTGGTAGCAATAACAATAGAAGTATGAGCAGTAACAGTAACAACCACCACAACCATGGCTCATCCCATAGCTTCATTCACATCTCTGTTCCAATGTCGCTTTCTCCAAGGCCTGCCTGACCACCTGATCTCAACTATAAACTGGCATCTCCCTACTCTGGTTAGTCTCTAGCTTCTTGCTCTGCTTTATTGTTTTAATAGCATTAAGTTAGCAGACATCGTATTATATATATATTCATTTAGTTGTTTTCTGCCTGTTTGCCTTACCAGAAAACTTCATAAACTCAGAGACTTTGTCTTCACCAGTCACTGCGCCACTGTTCTAAGCACCTGATGGGGTTCTAATGTAACTTCGTTGAACTGTATGTGTGCTGTGTGTGAACTGTATGGTGCTGATTCTTTGTAATCTGTTGATGCTTGCTTTATTGATTAGTTCATTGTCAGTTTTTGAAAATATTCCATGTGTGCCTGAAACAACATGCATTTTTAAGTTTTTTGATGAAATATTCAATTTATGTGTATTAGCTCAAGCTAATTGTGTTTTTCAAATCTATAATTGTTTTACTAAAATCTATATCCTTATTAATTTTTTTGCCTACTGAATCTATTAATTACTGAGGGAAATATGGGTTTTTTTTGAATTTTTTTATTATGTTAATCACCATACATACTGAGGGAAATATGTTAAAGTTCCCACTATGATTGTGGATTTGTCAATTTCTCCTTAAATTTTTATTAATTTTTCATAATGTATCTAAGCTTGTGTCATAAGTTGCAGACAAGTACAGAATTTAAAAATTTTCCCAATAGGGGCACCTGGATGGCTCAGTTGCTTAAGCATCCAGCTCTTGATTTTGCTCAAGTCATGATCTCAGGGTCATGAGATTGAGCCCTGCATCAGGCTCTGCGCTGAGGGTGGACCTGCTTAAGATTCTCTCTCTCCCTCTTCCCCTCCCCCTTGCTCTCTTTCTCTCTCTAAAATAATAAATAAATAAAATTTTTCTCAATAAATTATTGGATTTCTTTATTATATAGTGATACTTTTTTTTTTTTTTTTTGAGAGGGAGGGAGAGAGAGAGAGAGAAAGAAAGACAGTGCCCCTGCCTGTGGGGGGAGGTGTTGGCCAGGGGCGTGGGCAGAGGGAAAGGGAGAGAAAGAATCTTAAGCAGGCTCCATGCCCAGTGCGGAGCCCCAGCCTGGCTTGATCTCAACAACCCCGAGATCATGACCTGAGCCGAAATCAAGAGTCAGTCACTTAACCAACTGTGCCACCCAGGTGCCCCTGTAGCGATACTCTTTATCCTTAATTTACCTAATACTGCTTTTTACCAGCTTTCTTTTGCCTAGAATATCTCTTCAATCCTCTTGCTTTCAACCTATGTCCTTACATTTTTTTTAAAAAGTGTGTTCTTGGGGTGCATGGGTGGCTCAGTCGTTAAGCGTCTGCCTTCGGCTCAGGTCATGATCCCAGGGTCCTGGGATCCAGCCCCGCATCGGGCTCCCTGCTCGGCGGGAAGCCTGCTTCTCCCTCTCCCACTCCCCCTGCTTGTGTTCCCTCTCTCACTGTGTCTCTCTCTGTCAAATAAATAAATAAAATCTTTAAAAAAAAAAAAAAAAGTGTGTTCTTTATAATAAGTGCTTTTTAAAAAAGCTTAGTCCTGTTTCTTTGTGTTTTAATTCATGATTTTAGTCCATTGTGATTAACAATGTATGGAATGTTTCTACAATTGTATTTTGTTACAAACCTTTTTCTCCTTTCCCTGCTTTCTTTTTCTGGTTTTTGAGTGAATGGTGGACAATATATATGAAATAGTGGAGAGATGTTGGGTGATACTATCTTCTTCTGGAGAGGATTAATGTTTTTCTGGGTGGTACTTCTAGTAAGGGCAGATCACCTTGAACTAATGGGGGACTGAGTTGGTTTAAGGCTGGTTTCAGACTTTGTGAAGGCTGGCCTAGTGCCCGTTTGCCTTTATATCTAAGAAGTAGTCCTTGAGGGTTTCCAAGACCCTTCTTTATCTTTGTGAATCTCCTGAAAACTCTGCTTAGTTTTTAAACTCTTAGCAGTCACCTTCTCCTTAATGTCTTCCCCTGAACAACTTAGGATTCAGTAAGTGCCTCAAGGGTAAAAGCCACACAGAATGTCAGACTCACTTCTCTTTTGTTCCCTTTTTTACTGGAAAATTTTCCCCTCAAGTCCTGGCTGCCTTTGTAGCCCTGAACTATAATTTTTGTCTTGTGAGCCCAGGAAAAGTGCTGCAAGCTTTAGGCCAGGGCATTCTGCTTATGTCAACTGCCCTGAGAGGAACACACCATGCAGAATGTTTGGCTCATCTAGAGCATTCCCTTTCTTTCCAGGGTCTGGCTGCTCAAGTGCTGACTGCCTTTGTTTGCCTTAGCTGATCTCTGATATCTTCAAAGACCTACTGTTTTTTTTGTTTTGTTTTGTTTTTAAAATTTTACTCAGATTTTACGTTGTTCAAATGTTTCAGTGTTCTCTGCACAGCTGTGGAAAGTGGGAGATTTAGTGTGAAATAGGCTTACTTCATCATAGTTGGAAGCTGAGGTTTTATTCTTGCATTTTTAATTTCAATCACATTTTTCCCTTAGAAATTCTATTTGGTTGGTTTTCAAATCAGCATCATCTTTTTTTGGATAGTATCCTTTTTCTATCTTATGTTTTTCCATTCCTTTCTTTATGATTTTAATCTCTTAAAATATACTTATTTTATAGTTTGAATCCTTTTAGATTATCTGAAAATCTCAGGGGTGTAATTTCACTGTGTGTTATCTGCTGACTCTTAGTTTGCATTTGCTTCTGCCAGAGGCCCCAAGAGTGTATAAGCAGCTGAGAACCAATTTTTATGTTAATTTCTTGGCTTGGGATTTCTGAAGCCATACAGCTATTGCATATTTGAATCCCAAATGTGAGTGAGCAGAGAGATATGATTATGGAATAAGAAGAGAGAGATTTTTTTCTCCGCTCAGAAGTTCAGACCTGTACAGATCAACTTTCTTGTCGTTTTGTTTACTTGTGAGTGGATGTGTCTTAGGTCATTCTTTCAGGTAAGGTACAAACCACATATGGGATTCTGACATATTTGTATCTATATATTCCAATTCTTCACATTACATGGGTTCAAGGTCTTGGCTCTTGCTTCTATGAGGCCCTTAAAGCCATACCATTGCTTACTGAGCTCAGCACAACCCCCTAGGGCAGCCGAGAAATCAGTACCTACTGCCCACTCTGCTTTTCAGTTTTCTGTTTGTATAAACCCTCAGGGATTTGCTTCATTTTCTTGTAAGCTCAGCTGTGCATATGTGAAGATATTTATAGACTTTATTCCACATTTTTTGGATGTTTTTTAGGTAAATGTTTTCAAGTTGTCTAGTTCTCTGTAATTCCAGAAACAAAAGTCTTAACTGACATAATTTATATTACTGGCTTATACATGTTATCTATTATTAAATATCATCATCAACATTATTATTTCTACAAATACATAAAACCTGAATATTTGGATTTAATATATATAATAGGTTATATATATAACATTTATAGAACATGTAACTATAGATGTTCTATAAAAATATGTATTACATAAATACATTTCACATATATATTTATATATAACATAATATGTAATAGATTATATATAATAGATTACAAAGCTTTATGATAACTGGTCTATCAACTGAGTGGATGGTTAGTAGATACAGTACTATGTAGATCATGCTACAGAAACACAATAAAATTTGGCCTATTGAAATAGTATAAACCACATCACTCTTTTCCCAACTACATGTTCTGCTGACTTTAAAACTGTTTTTAAAACTCCTGTTTCCTCAGGAGAACTAGAAAATGCTATGGATTTGTAGCTATACCCATATATATTATTTATATTAGAAATCAAAACTTTTATATTTTGCATGAAATTTTATGTCCTTTTTTGCCTTTTTGTAGGAGGATACTTCATCGAGACTTGAAATCAAAGAATATATTTCTGAAAAACAATCTGCTTAAAATTGGTAAGATTTTTAAAAATATGTATTCTAGAAACATGGGAGAATATATTCTAGATGTTATCAGTATATCACATGGAAATATATAGTACCTAGAAGTGTTAGAGTAATCACTGGTTTATTTTAACTTCTCAAACTTTTGTTTTTACTTGGGTGGGGCCAACAAAACCCAATTATTTTGTTTCTGAGTATCTGATATAAATTGAAGTGTGAGACATTTGCTACGTACTTCATAGATTGAACTAATAATTTTTGAGTTCCTACTCTATGCCAGGCACTTTGCAAGTAGTTAGTTGTTTTACTGACTTGGTTAATTAGTACAGGTTTCCTGTTTATTTTATCGCAAGCAATTAGCAGTTATCACAGATAATTAAAATATTGGTATCATGGATTTGTTAATTTTTAGTTCTTCTTCAGAACTGTACCTCCACTCATAACAGTTACTGGATTGTTCGTTCTTCTGTAAGATGTTTATTAGAGAGGGAAAGTCTAAAAGCATGCGACTAGTTAGATGAGTAAAGAGAAGTTAATGGATTCAAATTTTTATAGTCATGTTCTTGAAGAGTCTCAGGTCTATTATTTGAAATCTTTTCTTTATTGTAAATGAAGAACGAACTCTCCCCCCTTGGATGAAATCGCAAATCATTATATTCAGCCCTCCAGAATCATTTTGCTTGTTGTTAGGCAGACCTGAAATAGCTTTTTGTTTCAAGTTGCTGGTTCTCCGTAATTCCAGAAATAAAAAGCTTTAGCTTACATAATTCACTTTCCTGGCTCAGTCTTCCTTCTCCTATAAGGCCTATGTTTTTAAAGCTATTCACCAGCATTATGTAATTTAAAAGATACCATTTTTCTTTTCTTTCCCTTTAAATGGTATGAGTCATTGCATATTAAAATTGTCAAATTAGACAGTTGTTAATTTCCAAGCTGATTTTCATTGCTTTAAAGTATTCATAAAAATTAATTATTATTCCAAGGGGATTTTGGAGTTTCTCGACTCCTAATGGGATCCTGTGATCTAGCCACCACTTTAACTGGAACTCCCCATTACATGAGTCCGGAGGCTTTGAAACACCAAGGCTACAACACAAAGTCAGACATCTGGTGAGTGGGCAGTGGGCTAGTCCAGATGATGTATACATCTGCTGCACTGAGAGAACAATGCGTTTCATTTTAAGGCTCATTTACTTGCTACATCCGCTCACTTTATCCTTTTGAAGTATGAGTCATTCTTTGACCAGAGTAAAGGAGGGTTTTTTGGATTTGGAACTTGATTATTTCCATTATATTGATTGCAAAAATTCTCTTTATTTATAGATAATTGGTTGGTTTGGATTTTTTTCTTCTTGAACCACAAAGAAAAGTTCTTAATGTATCATAAACATTAAATGTTAATAGGTTTCTGCTAGCCTATTAAATAAAGTATTTGTGGGGCGCCTGGGTGGCTCAGTCGTTAAGCGTCTGCCTTCGGCACAGGTCATGATCCCAGGGTCCTGGAATCAAGCCCCACGTCGGGCTCTCTGCTCAGCGGGAAGCCTGCTTCTCCCTTTCCCACTATCCCTGCTTGTGTTCCCTCTCTCGCTGTGTCTCTCTCTGTCAAATAAATAAATAAAATCTTTAATAAATAAATAAATAAATAAATAAATAAATAAATAATTTGTAATCCTAAACACTGTGCTTTATTTTATTTAAGATCAACTTCCACCTCTGTGGGGAATGTATGGCTTTATTTTTTTCTTCTTGACACTTACAAGAATTTTTACTGAAGATATTAGCTTTTAAGAATAAACTTAAATAAAAAAATTTCTGGGTTTTCAATGATAGGTGCATCTGAGATTTCTCCATTTATCTGAGCTCTTGTACCAAAGGAATTTCTCATTCCTTGTCATGGAACCAGTTTAAATCTCAGTGCAGAAGCCATGTGGAAAATTGTATTCTATTGTTAGCAATCGATCCTATTTAGGGAAAATCTCTTTTCCTTTAAAGAGGAATCATATAATTTTCAGCTTGTTAAGGGTTGTAAGGACAATCTAGCTGAGAGCCTGTTAATTAAGTAAATAATTATTGTATGCAAATCAACTTAAGTAGTTCTGAGCTTTCAAAGATGAGCAATGTGAAAGATTATGTCTACTTCATTCTTCTAAAGAGGGTAAAGTAGAAAGTTACGTTTCCCGTGGTTAGGGAAAAGTAAGCACAACAGGGGATATCCCTTTGGATTTTCATAAGGGTCATTATCCATGTTCTTGTTCTGGTGCCTCCCAAGTGGGAGAGAACACTGTCAACATTAGGTCTGGCTATGGCAGATAACCATCCATTCTGTCCCTTCAATTCACTCTTGGGATTATTCATTTCTAGGTCTTCAGTGTTTTGTTTTGTTTTTTTTTCATTGTTTCTACCCTGATAGTCTTTTCCAATTTACCTATCGTATTTTCTCTAATCATAACCTTCCCCTAATACCCTCCCCCAAAACCAAAACCAAAATAATAGACAAAAACCACAAAGGTATGTTCAGGGGAATGAGTTTCTTTAAATTTTGCTTTATTGAGCATCTACTATTTGCCAGTGACTATGTAATAGCCCTTAGGGTATAAAATTTAAAAAATAATAGGATTCCTGCCCCTGAGGAAGAGTCTTCTTGCTCTTTTTAGAGTGCTTTCTTCAGTTTGAGATCAGTCTTGGGCTTTGGATTGGATTTGAGTTCCTATTTACATCTCTTTTAATACTTAATTTTTTTATTATTATGGGCATTTAAAAAAGATTCAGGCATACCTGGGTGGCTCAGTCGGTTAAGTGTCTGCCTTCAGCTCAGGTCATGATCCCGGGGTCCTGGGATCCAGCCCCTTGTGGGGCTCCCTGTTCAGTGGGGAGTCTGCTTCTCCCTCTCCCTCTGCCCCTTCCCCCACCCCCATGCTCTCTCTCAAGTAAATAAAAATCTTCAAAAAAATAAAAATAGATTCAAATATGTAATTTCTTCATGATTAAAATTACATGCTATGCCAGAAAGATGTTTACATCATGTCATTTGAATTAAGACTAAATTAATTTATAGAGACCATCGTTAAGCCTTTGGCGTTACATGTAGCAAGAAAGCTGGCTCTTTGGGACAGTTATCTACATCTGCTTGCCAAATCAGATGTGTCGCTCCAGAAACTTGGGTAACAGTACCCACAGACAGAGAAGTAAAGTAAAGTCTTTTTGTCTCAGTTGTGTCTATCGTAGTTATTTTTTTAAAAAACTACTCCTAGTATTTCATAAAGATTTATAGGAATATTCCTAATATGGGAATTATAGGACTATCATAAAGAATATAGAAATTATCAGGAATATCAGAATTATAGGGATATAGAATAATAGTAATAGTATTGCTATAATGTTTTAGGTTTATAAAAATAATACCTGACTCAGACAAAACTTAAAAAATCTAAAACCTCCCAAATATAAAAATACAGGAGAATTTTAATATATTTTGTGTAAGCATTAGATCAGCTCTCCTTGCAGAGATTATTAACTATTCAGCAAGTACAAGCTAAGGATTTATCATCATCCTGACCCCAAATAACCATCTTATTATGAATTTAGTAATTACCTTGGTTGTATCTGAATCAAAATGAGCTTATCTGGTAATGAAATTTTTATTGCTGAACCTAAAGTGGAAAGAATAACAGAGAACTATTAATTATAGTGGCAGATACATAAGTGTGATGAGTAATCTTTGGGAGACACTCTTAGAAAAATTAGATTGAATGGGGTTGAGAATTTTTTTCTGAATCTCAGTATGTAGCATCTGTTTACTGTGGCATATTTTCTTACAATTGGAAACACTTGTGAATAATTGACAGGTGTTTTGTTTTAGCACTAATAGCTGTACATATTATATTTATAATGCTTAATGAAGAATTGGTATAATACTAATTATATTTCATCTGTTAATGTTTGCCCATTGTAACCTTTCCTCTCTCTGCAATCTGTTAAACCTTTTGGGATTCATTTATTTATAGCAGTCAAATACAGATAAGTCTCTCTTAAAAGTAGTTTAGGTTCCAGAAGTTTATAAACACTCAGAAAGTTAGGATAATTAGGTTCATTGAGGACAATACTTTGAATACTGCCAATTTATATAAGCAATTGCTGAACACTTTTTCCCACACAGGAAAAATATAATATATGAGTTGGTTTCGTAGGCCATCTCTTTAAATTGATTTAAATTATGAATGGTTAGAATTTATTATTTTGGTAGGAGAAACAAAGGACAATACTATTGGAATAATGGTGCTATAATTAAACAGAAAATAAACAGAATATTTCATTGTTGGTGTTATCTGTCTTGTTGTGAGAAGTCAACCAGATGGTTCTTGATTTTGTGGCCCTATATTCTTTAGGTGATTTAAGTGGAGGGAATGGTGGTGGGAATAGTAGGGGTGTCAGAGTAAACTGTGAAGGTCTCAGGATTTTGTAAAAACCTGAGATCTGGTCCAAGGGTTAGCTACATAAGGGACACTGTAAGAGTCTAGTTCACCCTCAACCCTGGAGTCAGACTTTAGTGATGTTGGGCAAAAATGTCAGACAAGGCTTAGCTATAGGTAGACGAAAACAGAGAGGAACCAGTACCTGCCTGACCTACAAGAACTAAGAAAGTATCCTCACAGGAGAGCGTTCCCAAATTGGACAGGGAAAGGGAGCAGGGTGGGATTTAGGAAAGGGAGAAATACAGGCCAACTTGGCAGCAGTTTTTGTAGCTAATGTAGGGCCTGTAAGTAGCTGGTAGCCAACAGCCCCATCTTGGTGAAGGACGCTCTGGAGCAAGAGAGCCCATTTCTCTCCCCTCCCATGGTCTGAGAAATTCTTTTCTTTTTTTTTTAAATTTTATTATGTTATGTTAGTCACCATACAATACATCATTGGTTTTTGATGTGGTGATCCACGATCCATTGTTTTCGTATAACACCCAGTGCTCCATGCATTACGTGCCCTCCTTAATACCCATCACTGGGCTAACCAATCCCCCCTCCCCCCGCCCCTCCAAAACCCTGTTTGTTTCTCAGAGTCCATGGTCTCTCATCGTTCATCTCTCCCTCCAATTCCCCCCGCCGCATTTTTCCCTTCCTTCTCCTAATGTCCTCCATGCTATTCCTTATGTTCCACAAGTCTGAGAAATTCTTATGTGGATTTAGAACTAAGCTGTTGGGCAGGGCATGCCTCCCTAGGGAGTGAGAACTGGTGTCATTGTCATTATTTTCACTCAACAGAAGCTGAAGTAGGAAAACATTTCAGTCAAGTGCAGTAGATTTGGGTAATAATATTTTTTCTCAATGACTAGCATAAAATGACTGATACAAAATCTGAAGATAATATCTAGCCTGGTCACTTTTACAAAGGTCACAATACAACTGCAGCAACAGAACCAGAATTGCTACTGTCTATGAAATGTTTACTCTGTGATTGACAGTTAATGTGCTAAGTGCTTTATATACCTATATAAATGTATTTGTTACTACAAAAAAAAGCATACTATATATATTTTACAACCTGCCTTTTTTTTACTTGCAAAAGGAAATATTGTACTGCCTTAACAAAATATATCTAACTATCATTTAAATGTTTGCATAGTATTTTATACTTGGACACAATAATTTTTCAACCAATGCTTATTAAATATTGTTTAATGTTTTCTTTGAAGATTTTCTCTTTGTTTTTGTCTTTAAGCATTTTTAGGGCACAGTGTATCTGGGTGTGGATTTACATTTATCCTACTTGGAGTTAGTTCAGCTTCTTGGACATGTAGATTAATGTAGTTCATCAAACTTGAAAAATTTTCAACCATTATTTCTTTGAGTATTTTTTTCTCTTTTCTCTCTCTCCTTGCCTTCTGGTACTCCCGTTATGTGCATGTTGTTGTGCTTCATGGTCTCCCACACTTCTGTAAGGCATTGTTAATTTTTCTTCATTTTTCTCTCTGTTCTTTAGATTGCATAATGTCTGTCAATCTATCTTCAAGTTCATTGATCCTTCTGCTAGTTAAAGTCTACTGTTGAGCCCCTTTGGTGAATTTTTTATTTCAGCTATTATACTTTTCAACTCCAGAATTTCTATCTGGTGCTTTTTTATAATTTCTATCTCTTTATTGATATTCTTCATTTGGTGTGACATATCATACTTTATTTATTTAAACATGGTTTCCTTTAGTTCTTTGAACATATTTATAATGCTGCTTAGAAGTCTTCATCTGTTAAATCTGACATCTGAGACTTCTCAGGTAGTTTCTGTTTCCTGCTTTTCCCCCCTGTGTATAGATATTTTCCTGTTTCTTTGCATATCTCATAATTGGTAAAAACTGGACATTTTAGATAGTATATTGTATCAACTCTGAACACTTATTTTCCTCGCTCCCCCCACCTCTCTGGGGCTTGGTATAATTTGCTTCTTTATTCATTTAGTGACATGCCTGGTTATTCTAGTGAAACCTATTTCCTTTCCAGTGTGAAACCTCTAGTGTTAATCCTCAGAGTATAGCCTTGGGCACATGCACAGTTAGCCTTGGGACAGTAGTTTTAGCAAGGCTTTCTGTCTCTTTCTCTGTTCTCTCTGTTGAGCTGTTTCTGCTGGTATTACATCCAGTTGTTAGCCTTCACTAATTGCCAAGTCATTGCTTTATTATTTTCAACAATGCCTTGAGGCATGCATTGCTCTCCAGTCTCTTCCAATTAAATTTGAGCCTCTTTGCAGTTGTAGTTTTTGAGGCCAGTTTTTGAGGTTTGAAATTTGCCTATTCTTAGCTATCTCTTTCCCTGATTTTCTCTGATAAGGTAGCTAGCCTGTGGTTTAGCTTATTGTACTCATGGAGCTACCAATCTCCTCTTAACTGCTTGCTACCAAAATCTTCATTGTTTCTGAGAGCTGGAGTTTAGGCTTGAATTTCCTACACTCTGTTCCAAATAAAATCAGTCTCTTTGGGGAGAACTTCTGAATCCTCTCTTTTTATAGCCTGCCTTAGCCCTGAGCAAAATCTCTTAGCACTTCTCAGGAGCTGAAGGCAGGGACATGGCCCACTTTTCTTAGAGTGACAGTCCTGCTCATGAGCAGGGTACTGGCCAGGGGCAGTAGCCTCTCTTCTTGGCTTGCTTCTCCTGGCATGGAACGTCCACCCTGTGAGCAAGCTGGGGCAAAGGTGATCAGTGATCAGGTCCCCAGTATTCTCTGTCTGCTGTTCCTGGGGTAAAGCCTCCATTCTACCCGTAGGGACTAGGTAGAGGAACAGAGCGCTTAATATCTTGGTTACAATCACCTGAAATTTAATCTCTGTAACACAGAGCTGGGGAGATGAGAAATGCTGGGAGCCTGCCCCTCCTGGAGAGGTATCCAAGCCCAGGACAGGTTTCTGGAGGAAGGGAGAACCCCATCTTATTGGCCACACCTGCTCAGAGTGAAATTTTTGTCACACTGAGCTGGGGGAGTGCCTAAGTGCCACAAACTCTTGTTTTTACTGAGATTTAGTAGATTTTCTTGAATAAATGTTTCTTCATTTACTTTATGCCCTTAAGACAATTTTTAGTGACTTTAAATTGTTGGGGGTGTTTGGTAATTTTCACCAGTTATAGTTGTTTTGCTAGGGAGCAGGTCTGCTGAGCTCCTTATGATGCCATTTTGGAACTGTTCTCTCCAAGGCCTTACTGTTGGAATTAGAGATTTTTATTTATTTATTTCCTCGTTAAACAGCGAAAAGACAACAGACCGGAATAGGGAGAGGTTGGTGGAGACTAAAGAAGGGAGATAGGCAGGCCTTCTATTAATTTCATACATTCCCCTACTTCTGATGCTTTGCCCATCTTAAAAGAACCTATGGAAACTATCAGAGATGATTAAAGCAGTTGGAGCACAGCCATTCAATCAAAGTGTGAAGCAGTGCAGGTTGTTGCCACAACCAGCCTTTATGGAGTGGCTGAGTGAATAACCATTGGCAGTGGAAGGATACTTTGATCATTATTTCTATTGCCAACCCACCGTCTCCTTCCAACTTTGAACAATGTCCATGTTCATTTCCCAAACTTTAAAGTTTATATGGAATCTGTGATTCCACATACTCCAAGAGTAGCTAAAGATTCAAGAAAAAAAAAAAACAAAACACAACCCTTTCCCTTTTATTTTCTCCTCAGCCACACTGATCTCCCTGTTTTCCTCTCATTGGTGTTGCTCCCGTCTTCACTTCTCCCATTGGCCAAATTCTTATGGTGTGGAGGGCATGGGACCACCACAGTGGAGGGAGAGCCAGTGATCTTCTTTCAAACATTGCGCTCAATAGTGGAAGAAAGTAATTAGAAAGACTGCTATGAACAGGACAAAATTTACCCAAACTTTGTTTCTAAAATTTTACGGGTCTTCCCCGAGACATGATAGTATATTGGCCTGATTTGGTGGAAGGAATGCATTCACCTTTGCTTTTAAATACTCTTTTGAAATTCAGTTCCTCAGACACATTAGCCACATTTCAAGTGCTCTGTAGCCTCATGTGGGTATTGGTTATTGTATACAGAAATATAGGACATTTCTGACATTGTAGAAAATTTTACTGCACAGTCCTGAGCTTTTCTGCTCCAGACCCTTTAGGCCTTATCCTGGGATTTTCTTGCATTCAAGCAGCTTTTGGATTGAGCAGATCCTCTAACAGTTTCAGCTGCTGTTCTTGGATGGGCCCACCATGCTTTTCAGTAAGTACTTTTTGACTATTTTGAAGTTATTCTGTTTTGTGGTCCTTCAGTCACTCCGTTGATTCCCTCTGCTTCTTCTCACACAGATGCTGATACTGTGCAGGCCATATGGCAACTGTGGTTTGTCTTCTTGTCTTCACTTCCTTGTACTTTGAGGTGTGCAGGGACACCTTGCTACCTAACTTTGTTGAAAATGTTGGCCATGGTTTTTGGTTTTGCTATAGAGCTGCTCTGTTTTACATGGGAATTTAAGGAAGATTCAGGAACTATGCTTCTGATGTAGCTGCCACTTTTCCCCAAAAATTCAGAATAAAAATTTTAACAAAATCCCTGCGTGGTTTGTATGCATATTAAAGCTTAGGGAGGACCGTTAGAGGTTCTGGGACATGATAGGCCCTTATAAAATGGTTGCTATATAATATTGCTTCTGAAGTGTTAGTTCAAGCCATCCAGTGTCTTTCATTATATTTAGATAAAGTTTATATTGATATTCAACTCCACCTCAGTACAGACTTATTTTTAGGTTACCACACACTAAAGCAAAACCCGCTATTCTTTTATTAAATTTCTATTACTATTTATTCAATTGCTTAAGTTATGTGTACTCTTTTCTAGATGGATATCAGGATGATCCTCAATTATGTAAAATAAAAATATTATCTAGAAGATCAGTAAAGCTGCCCCAACCCACTGGAGTTGTGCATTGCTGTGCATTAGGCTTCTCTTGGCAGAATCTGGGCAGATTTCAAAGGGTAAATTAGTTACCTTGAGACAAGACAAAGTCTGAGTTACATTTTCAATTCATTATCAACCTGTGCTTTATAAATCCTTTGGGTAGTTCTGGTCAGCTTGGACAGATGGCAAGTTTATGGAGTTCAGGTGTAATTTGCTTCACACAAACCTGATCCCAGCCTTCCCTTGCACTGCTAAATTCCCTCCCTTAGGGATTTATTTGCTTACTTCTTCACAGTTGGCTGTATTTTGGAAAAAAGAAAGGAATGCAAATCATAGACTTCTAAGTAAAATGCACCTCTCCCTTGGTTTTTTGTTTGTTTGTTTGTTTGTTTTGCCAACTTGTCCCCTTCTTTCCCCCCAACCACCTCTCCACTTTCACATCACCAGATTTAAAATCTGGGAGTCAAGTAAGAGAAAAATCTTCAAAAAGGCTGGAATTGATGAGTTCAAGGTTATGTAATTACTCCCATATAGAAATGTTTGGTTGGAAATTGGAAAAAAAACCATAGGTACACAGATATATAGTTACTAGAATAAAACTGTATATAATAGATAGTTTTTAACTTGTAACAGGATAATAAAAAATCTTTTACCCAAAGTGCTAGGTGGTGTCTCTAATCAGATTACACCCATTCCAGGCAGGTGCACAGGGACCAGAGCAGGTCCCTTTCTACAAATCACTGGCTGATAAATGAAGTCTTTTCCATGTGCTCAAGTGCAAGTAAATCTTACTAGACCAAAACGAGACAGGTAAATGGAAAGCAGTATGCCTTCAGTGTAGCTGAGAGGATTTCCAAAAAAGAGAATAGTCTTGTATCAAAATTGATTGATTACTGAGTTAGACTCTACATCTAATTGTTCTATAGTCCTTTAGCCAGATAATTTCACATCTTTTTATAACCCTAATACATCCATCACATGTGGCTTCGGTAGAATTATGTCTCCATGAAAGCAGGATTTGACTTCATGATCAACTCATTGTACTTAATAGACAACTAACCCCCTTTCCATGCCAAGCAACAGGAAAACGGCCAAACTTGCCAGCCTTCTTTTCCTTGCCACAGAGGGTCTCACTGTTCGTGTGCCCTACATTTGCCATGGTCTGATGCTCTGCATGGCTTGTCTCGGGCCCCAGGGTTCCTTGAAGGTGGCTTATGGTTCTGGGTAGGACCCAAAGTAAGCCTGGGAAGTCAGCCCCTGCCTGAAGGTCTTCTATCAGGGTTAGCCATGATTTCCAATTCAAAAGAGTCCTTAATGATCAGAAATGCTCTGATTGATACAGCATTGAGAGACAGGATGGCATAGAGTGTATGTCTCTAGAACTAGACAACCTGTGTTGCAATCCCAGATCCCCCAACTACTCAATATGGAACCTTTAACAATTGACCTAATCTTAATGGTTTACTCATCTGAAGAATGGTCTGCTTCATTAAGATTGTTATGAGAATAGAATGATTAAATGAGTTAATATATGTAAGGAATATAGAAAAGGGCCTAGCTTATAGTAAACATCATTAAAATTTCAGCTAGTATTTTCCTTATTATCATTATTATTGTTATCATTTTATTACTGGTGGAGATAATATAATAGTCTGCTCCCAAGACAGCTCAAAATGTCCTGTGTCGGGAATTGTTGCTCTCATCCAACCCTTCCAACCTGTCAGAGCCAGGAGAGATTGTCTGGCTTTGTTCTGCTTTTAACCCAATCCCTGAAGAAGACTCTGAGCCCACAGGAGCTGAATTAAATCCTCAGAAGAGAGTGTGTGGGTACAGAGGGATTGATAAGCCTTCTACTCCTTGGACCTGTGAGTTTCATTCCTTTTTTCAGTGTTCAAATTATAGCATGTACATTGGGTTACATAGCAGGGTGTCTTCAATGTAAATTTTTTAGAAAAGTCTTGAATGAGAACAATACCAATACCAAACAAGCTGATTTAACATGGCACCTTTCTGGGCAAATTACTTCCTTTCTCTGAGCTTTGGTTTTCTCATTGATACCATGAGAGTTTAGAATTAGCAAATCTTGGTAGATCCTGTAGCTCTACTATTTTAAACATTCTCAAGTTCAAATTAGACCCTTCTTTGGGGGAAAATAAGTAAGTATATTGGGGAAATTTATAGCACACAAATATTTTACATGTATCCACACAAATAAAAGTATTTGGTTCAGTCTGATTATATTTTACTATTAATGTATAGCCTTCCCATCTCTTTTTGTTAAGGAAACTTTTTTCATAGTATAACAAGTACTGACTTGACAGTGCCTTTTTCATTTTCACCGTTCTTATGAGTGTATAATGGTACTGCACTGTGGTTTTAATTTGCATGTCTCTGATGACTGATGCTGTCAAACATCTCATATTTGGGGCCATTTATTGTCTCTTCAAGTCTTTTGCCCATTTTTCTATGGGATTCTCTCCTTTTTCTTATTGATTGTTAGGAGTTTTAATTAATTAATTTTTTACATATTCTGGATACCAGTCTTTGATGGATATTTGAATTGCAAATGTCTTCTCCCACTCTGTATCTTCCTTTTCACCCTCTTAGTGGTGTGTTTTTGTGAATAAAAGTTCATAATTTTAATGGAATTCATTTTATCAGTCCATAACTTTATTGTTAGTGCTCTTTACATTTTGTTTAGGACATCTTTGCCTACCCCAAGATCAGGAAGATATTCTCCTGTTTTCTTTTAAAAGCTTTATGTTATTTTTCATAGTTGAAAAAATGGGTGATTTTTGTGCATGTATATGGTGTGAGATAGGAGTCCACATACATTATTTTCCATATGGGTATTCAATTGGCCCAGCACAATTTGTTAAAAAGATCATTTTTTTTCTTCTACCATAGTACAGTTTGTCTTTGCATTAATCAAATGATTGAATATGTGTGGATCTGCTTTTGAGCTCTGTGTTTTGTTCCATTGGTCTATTTTTTCTTCTTTGCTGATATCACATTTTCATGAGTAATTCAACTTTATAATGAATCTTGCTATTTGGTAATACAAGATCTCCAAATTTGTTCCTCTTTAACTACCGTGGCTGTCTTTGTCCCTTTGCATTTCTACATAACTTTTAGAATTAGCTTGTTAATTCCCATAGAAAGTCTGCTAGGATTTTGATTGATATTGCATTGAGTCTATAGATCATTCTGGGAAAAATTGTCATCTTCATTATGTTGACTCTTTCAATCCATGTATGTGGATGTCTCCCTCTCCACCCCCACCCCCTTTTTTTAGGTGGTCTTTAATTTCTCTTAGTGATGTATTGTGGTTTGCAGTGTAGGGCCTTGCACATCTTTCATTGGATTTACTCCTATGTATTTGACATTGTATGATGTTAGTGTAAGTGACATTTTGCATTTCATTTTTTAAATGTTTGTCACAGGGGGCGCCTGGGTGGCTCAGTCATTAAGCGTCTGCCTTTGGCTCAGGTCATGATCCCAGGGTCCTGGGATCGAGCCCCACATCGGACTCCCTGCTCAGCAGGGAGCCTGCTTCTCCTTCTCCCTCTGTCTACCACTCTGCCTACTTGTGCTCTCTCTCTGTCAAATAAATAAATAAAATCTTTAAAAAAAAAAAATGTTTGTCACAGGCTTATTGAAATGACCTTTTATGTACATAACCATGTCGAAATGCTTAATGACAGTTTAATATATTTTTTCTAATCTTTATATATATTCTTTATATGTATAAATATATTTATATTTTTTAAATTTTTTCTGCCCTTATTCTGAATAGCACCTTGATTACAGTATTGAATATAAATGGTGATAGTAGACATACTTATCTTATTCTCAATCTCAAAATAAAAGCGTAAACTTTCAATATGTCACCAATAAGAATAATATTTACTATATATTTTATAGCTCTAAAAAATGATTGAAGAAGTTCCCTTCTATTCCCAGTGTACTAAGAGTTTTATTCCTTTTAAAAACACAAAGGGGGGATGCCTGGGTGGCTCAGTCTGTTAAGTGTCTGCCTTCGGCTCAGGTCATGATCCTAGAGTCCTGGAATTGAGTCCCACATCGGCCTCCTTGCTCAGAGAGGAACCTACTTCTCCCTCTCCCTCTGCCCTTCCCCTGCTTGTGCTCTCTCTCTCCCTGACAAATAAATAAATAAATAAATAAATAAATAAATAAATATCTTTAAAAACACAAATGGGTTTTGAATTTTACCCATTGCCTTTTTTTGCATCCAAGTATAATTTTTCTCTTCATCTATAATGAGATATATGCCATTGATTGATTTTAATAAATCCACTTGGTTTTTATATATTATCTTTTTAATATAGCATCATATTCTATTTATAATATGCATACATGTGTGTATTTGGAATTTTTGAATCTATGTTCATAAAAAAATTGCCTATAATTTTCTTTTTCTGTATTATTCTTGTTATACTTTATATCACAGTTGTGCTGACTTGTTAGAATGAAGAGATTAAATAAGATTAGTGTTCTTTATTCCTAAAACGTTTGAAAGAATTTTCCAGTAAAACTATCTGACCCTGGAGGGTTTTTTTGTGGGGAGCTTTAAAAAAGTTTTTTTTTAAATTATTGTTTTAAATATTGCTTTAATTATTTAATGTTTTTATTTTATTATTTTAAAAGTTTTTTTAAATTAATTATTATTTTTATTCTTATTTATAATAGATGAAGGACTATTCCGATTTTGTATTTTTTCTTGGTATCAGTTTGGTAAGTTATATTTTTTTAAAGACTGTTCATTTCATCCCATTTTTCAAATTTACTGGGGAAAAACATGTCATCTTAGTACTTTCTAACAGCTGTGGAGTCCATAGTGTTGTATGCTTTTCCATTTTTGTTATTGTTTGTATGGGTTTTTCTTCTGGTATTCTTGATCAGTCTCGCTAGAGTTCTATTAAATCTATTAACGTTTTATTTTTATTGTGTGTCTTTGTTTATTTCATTAATTTCTACTTTTCAAAAATTTCTTTCCCTAAACTTTATTTGGCTTGATTTGCTTTTCTTTCTCTATCTTCCCAAGCTGACTTAGATCATAGATGTTAAGCTTTTTTCTTTATTAATATATACATCTAATACTTCAATTTTGCTATAATCATTTATTTTTAGCTACATTCAAAGTATTGATATTTTGTACTTTTATTAATATTCAGTTTTAAATTTTTCTAATTTTTGTTGGACTTTATTTCACCTATGAATTATTTAGATGTATATTCTTGAATTTTCAAGTAGGTGGTGATTTTGTAGGTTTTTTTCCCCTGTTATTAATTAATAAGTCTAGCTTAATTTCACTGTGGTCAGAAAATATGCTCTGAAGTTTTCAATCCTTGAAGTCTGTTGAGGCTTCCTTGATCCTAAGTATAGTCAATTTGGAAAATGGTCCGTGTGCCCTTGAAAAGAATCTGAATTCCATCATTGTTGGATGCATTTGTGTTAGTATGTCAGTTATGTCAATTTTGGTAATTGTGTTTAGATTTTCTCTATCCTTGTTGAAGTTTTGGTCTGCTTGTTCTATCAGCTATTTAAAGAGGTATGTTAAAGTTTTTCATTATGACTATGAATTTGTCTATTTTTCTTTTAATTCTGTCAATTTTGCTTTATACACACACACACACACAAACACACCCACAGTTATTGGATTTTAGAATTGTTATATATTCCTCATGGTTTAATTTCTTTATCAGCCTACCACCTTACTCTTAGTAGTGGTTCTTGCCTTTAAGTCTATTTTGTCTGATGCTAGTATAGCTACACCAGCAATATTTTGGTAAATATTTGCATGGTATACCTCTTTCTTTGTGTTCTTATATTTAAGGTTTGTTTTATGAGCAGGATATAATTTTTGACCCAATCTGATAGTATTTTAATGGAAATATTGTCCATTTACATTTAATATAATTGCTCTATATTTGTACTTTTATTTGTCATCTTATGATTTGTCTTCTATATATACCATTTGTTGTTTCTTTTTCTCTCCTTTCTTGCTTTTATTTTAAATTTTTATTTGATTCTTTTCCCTCTAGTAACTTACTAGTTATGAACTTGTCAATATACATTATTTTACTATTCTTTTGGTGAAAACTGTAGCAATTATAACATACATCATTGCCTTAGTATAATGAAACTTAGTTTGTTTTTTTTTAAAGATTTTATTTATTTGACAGAGAGAGACACAGTGAGAGAGGGAACACAAGCAGGGACAGTGGGAGAGGGAGAAGCAGGCTTCCTGCGGAGTGGGGAGCCTGATGCGGGGCTCCATCCCAGGACCCTGGGACCATGACCTAAGCTGTAGGCAGACGCTTAATGACTGAGCCACCCAGGCACCCCTGAAACTTCGTTTAAGGGAAGTTATTACTTTTACCACTTTCCCAGTAATGCTAGGACCTTAAATACTTTAACTCCATTTACCCTCTTATGTCTTTCACATTATTTTTGCCATAAAATTATATTCTACATAATTTTAAATTCCACAATATATTGTTAGTATCATTTTATAGAGTTAATATTGGCTTATACATAGTTACAGAATTACTCTTTATAGTGTTCTTTATTCCTCCCTGCATTCCTTGTTTCTGCCTTCATTTTTCTTCAAGTAGAAGAATTCTGTCTTAGGGTTGTTTTTAGTGCTATCCTGCTGGCAATGAATTCTCCCAATTTTTGCTTGTCTAAAAATGTCTTTATTTCACATTTATTGAAGGAAACTTTTTCTGGTATAGAAATCTAAAGAAGTGCTACATCATATTAATAGTCATCATATTAATAGTCTTACAGATGGGTACAAAATTTATTGAGCTTCAAATAATTTTCATAATTTATAATATTTACATTGATCTTGGTGTTTTAGTCACTCATGGGATTTCTCCTAACATCCCTTTCTTTCTAGCATTCTGTAATGAAAATAGTCCAGAATTTGGAAGGAAAAATACCTTGTGAACTTGATCAAGCCATTTAACTTCTTTGAGCCAGTTTCCTCATGTATAAAATGGGAAAAATATAGTAGCTGTATGTCACTGGAAATTATGATGTTCTGTTGATGTTATGTATGGAAGTGCTTTGCAATATGTGAAGTACCAATTAGTTGGAATTTTTTAGTGTCATTGTTATTTACTGAAACAAAAACATCTCCTTGTATTCAGTGTATATCCAGAATTCTCTTACCAGTGCACATTTTTATGATACCCACAAAATGGTTAAAATGATAGTATTCATGTATATATTTATTTATACATGCACTGCCTTTTATAAGAAAGTAGGATGGTGTTAAAAGTTACATAAAACAGAACTTACACAAGATTGGTTGTAAGTTTATTTTTGATTTTTCAAGCAACTAACATGAAAAGGGAGACCTGGCTGGTTACACAATTCAAAATCCTCATAATATTAAAAATAATCCATTAATTTAGGGGAAGTACAGTTCTTTCTTAGTATACTAAGTTCAGGCAGGAATTTCCCCCTTACTTTTCTTAATGATGCTGAGTTATTTAAAAGATTATTCTGCTGGTTTAGAGGTTACTGATTTGCATGGTTAATCCAAATCAGTGTTGGACTGATCTAGAATTTTAATATTCTGTTTCATATGCTCAAAGGGAGAATTATACATTTTAATGTGAGCTACAAGTAGCTGCTTTTCCACCCTACTTGCAAATAGATTCTATTCAGAAAACTAATACAGAGTGCCAGTTTCCTTTTCAAAATGCTTGGATACACATTTGAGGGAAGGTTAGGCTGATAAATTGAAATTTTAGTTTGCATATATAGTATTAACAAAACTGCCTTAGAAAGATATTTAGCTGTATTTTATTTTTCCTTCATAGAGGTTCCTTACTACATTGATCAAATGTTTATTTGCCCTCCTGTGTGCAGACATATTCCTGTTGTTTTGTTTCTCCTCTGACAAAAAGTGGTCATTCAGACTTAAATTTTTGTAGGGTTTTTTTTTTTTTTCATTTTTCCCTCTTTATTTATTAAACATATTTTTAAATGGAAACGAAAGTACAGAACTGAAGCTTTTAAACAAACAATCAAAGGGTATGTTAGTGTCTCACAAGCAATGCCATGACACATCTGAGGTTTTGTATGGTGATCAAATTTAAAATAGGACATTTGTTCCTTATTTAAATTCTTTGATTTTGTCTTTTGATTCTTTGATTAGGTCTCTGGCATGCATTTTATATGAGATGTGCTGCATGAATCATGCATTCACTGGCTCCAATTTCTTGTCCATTGTTTTAAAAATTGTTGAAGGTGACACGCCTTCTCTCCCCAAGAGATATCCAAGAGAACTGAATGCCATCATGGAATGGTATGGAAAGAAATATATTGTCACAGAAGCAATTTTAAATTGTACTTATATCTTAGTTCATTTGAAAAATAATTTTCTTCTTAAACATTACAGCATGTTGAACAAGAGTCCTTCACTGAGACCTTCTGCAATGGAAATTTTAAAAATCCCTTACATTGATGAACAACTACAGGTATTTCAAATGAAAGGGATACTGGGAAACATATATTAGCATTTATATACATTTGAGGACTTGAAGATAGGCTGTGGGAATAAGATGCATTAAGAATCAGTCAGAAAAGAGAGAAACAAGATTTTTTTTTTTAAAGCTGAAGGAAATTATTAGTTGAACAATCTCTTTGCAAAAGAAGATGTGTTAACTCCAATTTCCTGAAGCCCCAGATATGAGAAGTTAGGGTTGTAATATTCTACCTAAACTCAACATCCGCCCTTAGAGCTCTTGGCTTACAAATCTTACCTCAATACTTTGTAAATATATCCCTGCTAGGACAAGAATGTACCACTAATAACGCTAAAATCTGGGGGTTTTGCTGAGCCTTTATTATGCCACTCCTTTCTTATATATCTTAATCATACTTTTTATTGATTAGGTGAGTTTGTTTTCCTGTAGATTAGAAATTTTGATGCAGAGAATCTACCTCTGGTGGTAAGAAAAAAGCAAATGGTACCTTCTTAGAGGATTTTTTGTTTTGTTTTGTTTTTTTAACTTAGGCTTTTACAAATACCTCAGGCAAATTTCCTTGAGTTTTATGACTAGTTTTAAGTGGACCCACAAAGCAGTCATTCACCTTCAAAGATGGGCACACTTTTTCATCCATGTCCAGTTCTAAGTTGGCAGGAAACAAGGATGCTGACTTGATGTGTCTCATCAGTTGAGTGCTGAGCACAGTGCTGACGCTGGAGGTGCTGAAAGGAAAGGAACAGCCATGGCTCCCGTCCTTTTGCAACTTGACTGCTAGTAAGAGGACCCAGCACCCAAGAAAGAGTAATTATACATTATCAGGAGCACTAGGAAGAAAGCACACAGGATGCTGTAAAATAGGGGAAGGGAATAATGGCCTTTGTGGTCAAAGAAAGAGTAGGTGACTGTTCTCTACCAGTGAGATGGTGAGAAGCAGCCAGACATGTAAGGAGCCTGAGAGAGGGTTGGAACCACAGGGAATTAGCTGAGACAAAGCCCCAGATCAGGTTATGTTTCCAGATGGAGACGTAGAGGGGAGGGTTCTAGGCAAGAATGTGTGCTCTGGAGGAGCCCCTAAAGAAGTAGGGTAATAAGCAGGACAGGAGGGGAGGAGGCCAGAAGTTCCCTGGTACTTTGAGTTCTCCCTGTGTGTAGCTTTCCCTATGCATAGCCAGCTCCACTAGCCCAAGGGCAGGCCGCTGAAAAAAAGGCACAGGTGTTAACTGTTGGGATCAAAACCACACTGAGGGGGCTATAAGCAGACCAAAAAAAAAGTTAAAAGGAATCCAAGGAGATCTGCTGGGAAAAGGGTGAGGCAAGTGAGGCATTTGCCCTGGGACAAAATTAGAGAGGACACCAAAAACTCAGTAATCAGGATAAATAACATTTTATTGCAATGTTTAAAAAAATCCAAATTAATGCTAAAAATCCATGGTAACAAAATATCAAAAGTTCACAGACAGCATCCAGCAGGGCTAGGATTAGGGTGATGGAAGTGAGGTAAAATGGTGCAAGTTCAGGGTTGGATCCTGTCTTTATTTAAACTTTTATTTCTTTTCTTTTTTCTTTTTTAATTCCAGTATAATTAAAATACAGTTAACAGTTATGTTAGTTTCAGGTGTACACTAAGGTGATTCACCAATTCTATACATGACTCAGTGTTCATCGTTAAGTGTAGTCTTAATTCCCTTCCCCTATTTCACCCATCCCCTCAACTGCCTGGCAACCACCAATTTGTTCTCTATATTTAAGAGTCTATTTTTTGTTTGTCTCTTTTTTCATTTGTCCATTTGTTTTGTTTCTTAAATTCCACATATGAGTGAGATCACATGGTATTTGTCTTCCTCTGACTGACTTATTTCACCTAGCATTATACCTTCTAGATCCATCCATGTTATTGCAAATGGCAAGATTCAAACATTTCATATTTTCCATGGCTTTTTGGTTTTAATTTTGATTTTTTTATAATATTGCTTTAAAATATGACTTATCTTGGTTACTGAGTCTTTTGGTGCCCCTTCAGTTTTGCACCTGAGGCGAGTGCCTCACTTGTCCCAGTCTAGTCCTGGCCCTGGGAGTGGGGACACTGTCCAATACTGGCAGAGACTGGGAAGAGCTTGTTTGTTCTTGGAGCTGAGGGGAGGCCTGCCTGTGGTGGGTAGCAGGGAGTGAGAGAACAGGCAGTGAGTGCCGGATGAAATTGGAGAAGCGGGCAGGAGCCTGACCCCCCCCACGACCTTGCTGCATAAGCTACCGTGCAATTTTTTGTAACCCTTTATCGAAGGAAAAGTGGTTACCAGTGGGTTTTGTTTTCAAGCTCCCAGGCATGGTCAATAACACTGCACATCAGAAAAGGCCCCTGGTAGTCGGCTGCCCTTTCATCCCTGAAAAGGAGTATTTAAAGTGCGTCAGGGTTGTTCTTTTTTTCAGCACCTGATGTGTAGATACTCGGAAATCACTCTGGAAGACAAGAATTTGAATTGTCAGAAGGAGGCTGCTCAGATAATTAATGCCATGTAAGTGGTTGCTTTGTTTTTAAAAAGCCCATTGAGCATAATCTTAAATGCATTTGTCTTTAAAAATCTATTAGTGCTAAGCTGACTGCACAGGGTTTCCTAGAATTCACTTAAGTCTTGCCAAGAAATTAAGGAGCTTCAGCAAAGCCCCTTTGCCCCAGGTGGTAGTAAATTGAAATTATAAAAGTTTTAAACCACTGCACAGCTTACAGATCTGCAGGGTAGCTCTGCAGTTGCCTTGTAAGTATGTAGAGAAATTAGTATCTCAAACATTTAGTGATAGTTATGCTAATGAACCTTCCATTATATTAAGCATAGATAGTTTTCACGTGTTGTTTGTTTAACAGGAACTGACAGAGTATCTATTGAGAAGACAACACTGTGAAGTCCTAGGACAATTGAAAATAGCCAAAATTTACTTCCTTGAGATATACATATGAAGTAGAGAATGTCTTTTTCACAAACATAATTATTTCTTGACGTAACTTCTCTCTCCTATCTCATTCAAAATTCCTGTGCTATAACATACAAGAGCCTAGATTACTAGGTGACTTCAGAACAACCATGTATAGCTGTGCAGGCTGTGGACTGCACAACTCAAGAGGTTATATAAAGACCAAATCTATAATTTTGCTGAGGAACTCTCTATGTAATTTTATGAGGACGCTATGAGAATGGCAGTCCCTCCCCAGAGCTGTGCAAGGCAGTAGGTGAGAACAGTAGCCCTCGTTAGCCTAATCTTCAAGGCCAAATAACAATATGCTTCTCTGAAACTCAGTCCAGTGGTTTCTCAACTGAACTATGTTTGTTTTCTAATTTCATATTCAAACTGAGGAAACTGGTTCATCAAAGGTACTCAGTCTTCGTTTAATGGATGATCTCCAGTTAAAATACCCTGCACCTCAGGGACTAATGTTTGAGGCATGCTCCTATAACCTAATTTCCTTAGGTTGCTAATTATTCTTTCAAGATGCCTGGAATTCTAATTTTGTTTTATTTTAAACTGAGATGTGAGAGTAGGAAAATACTAGGCTAATCTTAGCTATCGTTTTGTACTGCGGTTGTGATTCCATTTACCTGACAGTGCTTACAGTTAAAGTGTGCCAGAATCTGATCGCTTGTATGGTCTTCCACATTATGAAATATTGATTTCAAATTGTCACTGTTTTTTTTTTTTTTTCCACGAACTATGACTATGTTTCAAGGAGCTCTATTTGATCTTACAGAATAAGGGATGTATATTCCAGAATTCGTGTGTCCCCTAGAGGCTGTGGACTGTATTCCAGAGGGATGAGAGCTGCTACAAATGGTCATTACAATTACACAATTATTACAAAATAATAAAGATTAGTGTGGGAATGAAATGAAATGGAGACTTCTCCTAGTATTTTGTAAGGAGGGAGCTGAGTGCAAAAGGCATTCCGCAGTACTGGCCCTAACTGAGTCAAGCACAGAAACAAGTATCATTGGGGATATGGTTGCAGACCTTTCAATACATGAGTAATGTAAGCATGTTTCTTTAACTGAAGAAAGAGGCTCTTTTATTTATTTTTTATTTTTTTAAAAGATTTTATTTATTTTTTGAGAGAGAGACAGTGAGGGAGGGAACACAAGGAGGGGGAAAAGCAGGCTTCTCGAGCCTGATGCGGGGTTCGATCCCAGGACCCTGGGATCATGACCTGAGCCGAAGGCAGACGCTTAACGACTGAGCCACCCAGGCGCCCCAAGAAAGAGGCTCTTTTTTTTTTTTTAAAGATTTTATTTATTTATTTGAGAGAGAGAGAATGAGAGACAGAGAGCACGAGAGGGAAGAGGGTCAGAGGGAGAAGCAGACCCCCCGCTGAGCAGGGAGCCCGATGCGGGACTCGATCCCAGGACTCCAGGATCATGACCTGAGCCGAAGGCAGTCGCTTAACCAACTGAGCCACCCAGGCGCCCGAAAGAGGCTCTTAAATAACAATTTTAACTAATATTCTGTGGGGTGCTTGGCACTGTTATAAGCACTTTACATGAAATAACTAATTTAAACTCACAAGAACCCTATGAATTAGGTACTATTATTTTATAATTATTATTTTTTTAATGATCATAGGAAGCTTAAATGACTTGCCCAAGGACATATACATGTAACCTGGGAGCTAGGATTCAAACCCAGACAATGTTATTAACCTGTGTGATAACCACTGTGCCATGCTTACCTGCTGTATGAAGCATAGAATATACAACATATTCAACAAAATTTAACTATTACAAGACTACCGTTTGGGTTACTTTGATGTGTCAGACACTGTACATACATTGTTTCATATAATACTAAAGCCTGTTCTTTACGGATGAGAAAATGGAGCTTCAGAGAGGTTCAGTAACTTGCCCAAGGCTACAGAGCTAATGCGTGGTAGAGATGGGGTTCAAACCCTGCCTAATTCCAAGGATTAAATCCTATCCGCAGGGTTGAATTAGTCCGCCAGTCCATTTACTCCTTGATGTCCAAGACCCTAATTTGTCTTACATTATGAAAACCAGTCATAGGCCATGAAAGGAGAAGAAATTTGGAAAGTACCTAATTTGCTTTTAAACAAAAATCTAATTTGAAAAATATTACCAATTAACCACAGTCCTGGTTGGCTCATTACCTACCCTGAGTTTATTAGTTTTTGCCTGGTCTGTCTCGAGATGCTTTCCCCTTCTCAGTAGTGTAATGATACTTCTGTATAATATTTGTTTAATTTTTCTGAGCATGTTTGGGATGAGTTGCATGTGGGGGATCTTTATTATTTATAGGCAAAAAAAGATCCACCTGCAGACTCTGCGGGCGCTGTCTGAAGTGCAGAAAATGACACCAAGAGAAAGGATGCGGCTGAGGAAGCTCCAGGCAGCTGATGAGAAAGCCCAGAAGCTGAAGTAAGCTGTCTTTCCTTAAGGTACCTGTGCTCTGGCCACTTCCCAGGGCTCTGAAGAAATTGACTGGAGAAAAGCAGAAGCAAAAACAAGAAAGCAAAATGCACATATGCATTATATATTTCTTTGTTTCTTGACTCACTCGTCCCCATAGATGGTTATCGGATGCCAGCCACTATTAATGTCAGGCCTTCAGTCTTGTGTGCAAAGAAAGATTGAATGTCAGGGAGGTTTTTAATGATGAAAACATAGAGTCAGCCTCCAAATGAAGCCTTGTCACTGCTGACACAAGCTGTATATACCCCGGTGAGAGGACGAAAAGAGTGGCTTCACTATGGGTCCTCATTCCCCAAACGTTTGTTGTACCCCCTCTGCCAGGAGACCTAGCTGGTCTATAGCGAGAAGAATGTACCGGCAGGAAACTGTGGGCTTTAGAAAGTAGACTGGAAGCAGCTCTGCTCTGTCAAGTGAAGCCCTTTGCTCTGGGCAACCCTGCTGGTAATTCAAGTATTTACAGGAAAAGGGGAGATTCCAAAGAGCCCTAGACTCCCAGTTTCTCAAAGACAGATTTTTCAGTTGGTAGGTTATCCAGTCTCCTAATTTTTCTTCTTTCTTTCTCTGCCAACTTTTTGGTAGCTTAGAAGCCCCAACTAAGAACTAGAGAGACAGAAAAGACCTGAAACTCAAATCTGTTCATTTTGTGACCTTGGTAACGTATCTGAAAAAGAATTTGGAGGTATTCTTGTACTTACAGTGCATACCATTTGGAGCCAAGTAAGAATCTGTGAGACTACTTCTTTCCCCTTAACACATGCTTTCTGTAATCAATGTGGAAAAAGATTTCTGTCAAAGTGCACCATGGGCAGTCGTGTGCTGGTAAATGTTTAACAACCACCACCTCTGGGGTTGTGGGGCTGGGGGGTGTAAATGTTCCCGCAATGGCTAATTTCAAGCTATCAATGTGATATCGTCGAATGTTCAGTTAGAAGATAAGTACACAGTCTGCTCTTGGGAACAAGTACAAGCTGGTTTCTGCAAACCACTGCACCACTCAGTGTGGGTTTGACTGAGAAAATATATTTACATAAATTGCTTGAGCCATTGTATCAACTAACAGTCCTGGATCTATTTCTGAGGCCTCAGGAATAGCAGTATTTCTGGGGTACCATGACTCTTGTCATTGAGGGTTTAAAAGGAAAATTAAATCTGACAGGAACAAATCAAAAAGGCAATTTAATAAATTACATGCACATTACAAATTATATTTCAGATTAAAACTTTTTTATACACAAAGAAAGTCATAGATCTTCCACATGACATTCAATATGTTTATTATTTAAAGGCAATGGTTATAAATAAAGTTTGGTCTTAATTTTATGAATGAATTGCTTTGGAATTGTTTTTGATCATTATTTCTAGAATTTGAGCACAGTCCTGTGTTTTAGTTAGTAAACAACTCTGTTGTCAGAAGGGATGTAATGTACCCACTTTATAAACAAAATTTGACTACAGGGATATTCAGTGACTTTTCAAAAAAATCTAAATCTAAATTAGCACACAAGTAATCACAAGAACTCAAATCTTTCTTCCAGTTTAGTAGCAGGTCTATGACATTTACCTCTTCTCTACTAGACAAAACAAAATGTGTTGGAGAAAAATTCCCCTTCACAGTGGCTCTCAAGTTCTTTCGATAAATTCTTTGAAATCTAGCTCTCTTCTCCTTGTTTGTGGGTTTACTCATCCTGAGAGCAGTAATCGAGTTATTAGTACGTGTTGGGCATGGTCTGGGTGTTGGTGACACACCCCGCTGCCATCACAGAGAATGCGCAGGGGTCCAGACTGCCTTCTTTTGCCTCAGAGTCCCACAGATCCTCACGAGGAATCTGACATGGTAAGAATTCTGTGTTTTTAATATGTGTCAACCCCTAGTTAGAAACTGGGACTTTTTTCTGGAATGTTCAGGGACCCCTGCTTCTAAGAAATGTTATCCCCAGAAATCAGAAATTGAGAAGTACAGACATGCTAATATTTTGTTTTATAAAACCTAAATAACTTTATTCTTGAAGTTGCCATATGGCAAATGTGTGTATATCTAATTTTGAATTTCAGTGATGCATTTTAGGGGTTCTAAGGATGGATAAGGAGCCAGAGCATCATCATGTGTGCTTTAAAAGAGAATCCAGTGAGTGCTACACCGCATTTACCTTGATGAGGGAGAGACCCGTTGGCCTGGCTTCTCAACACCCCAGTTTGCCTGTTGAAACAGGGATCACACTTACCTGCATAATATAGATATGGCTTTAGCAAAATGCAGCTGTTTTCTACACTCACTTTAAATTTGCAGGAAGCTTGCAGAAGAAAAATATGAAGAAAATAACAAAAGAATGCAAGAGTTGAGATCTCGGAACTCTGAGCAGCTAACTGTTGATATACTCCATGTAAGTGCTCTCTTGTTTTAAATGTTACATCAGACCTTTAATTGCTTAGATTCATCGCATTCATGTGGCCAGTCAGGTAGGAAAAGGGACATAGGGGGAAAAAAGAGCATCCAGACCAACTTTGCCTGATTTAGGGTGGAGGTACTGGGGTTCATTTTAGCATATAGACCAATGGTTAGTGATGACAGTAATTCAGAGCAGCTGTACTTAGAGATGGATCAGTAGATTGATCCAAAAACATCAAGTGCCTACTGTGTACAAGAAAACTCAATCAGCATGGAATGAACAATTGATGAGTAAAATTATGACTGCAGAACAAATGTGTGTATATCTAATTTTGAATGTCAGCTGTGCTATTTTTGCATTACTTCTTAATCCATTGTTCTCTTTCTGTCTTATTTTTTGTTCTTTCCCTTTTTATTTTCTGTCTCCCATCTATATCATTGTGCATTGTGTTAATAACCCCTTTCGAACTCTGAATAATTACCTTAGATGTCCAATAATAAATAGGGTTGCGGAGTCACATGAAATGGACCCTGAATCATATCCTCAGCATCCCAAGCCCCTGAATAGCAAATACCATTTTCTCTAATGGTTAAAAACATCTTCATGAGCCGTGGTGTAGGCTCTGATACTTAAGGAAGTCTTTCTTCAGGATCATATTTGGACAATAGACATCAACCCCAACTTCCTAGCTCTTCTGGTAAAAGCAACATGGGAAGGAGTCATTTTTATGGAGAACTTTAGGTCTCAAATTCTGGTTGTTCATTCACTGGGGATCTCTGTACCTGAGGGAGATTCTTTTTCTTTGGCAGGAAGAGCCAAGCCCCCCTGAGGCTGTGGGGCTGATCTCTGAAGTCTGGGGACACTCATTCTGCTGTAGCTCAGTGAACAGAGAGCTCCAAACCCTGGGGCATTGCAGGAGCCCCCAGCAAAGCTCACTTTCAGCCAGGCAGAGCTTAGGGTCACTTGTTTTCTGCCTCCATCTGAGAGGTAACCCATCTTTCTCAATTATTTAGTGGTTGTGAGTGTTGTCGATTTCTGTAAACCCAAAGTTGGACCAGATGGGGGGGTCCCGCCTTCTCTGACCTTAAGAGTCTCTCTTTCTTGGACCCTTTAGCAGATAATGTGGGGACACTGGTGACATGTGCTCAATCCCACTTGCCCCCCTCTCTGCTCATCTCCCACCCCGTTAAGTAAAGCCAGCTGTGGGATCTGTTGTGGGTCCCAGAGACATGGAAGATGGGATCATTCCCACTCATAGAACCTGGTGAATGGAAATGCTTGGCTCTTGCAGACGATATCCTCTAGCTGGTTCAGTCTTGCAGACAGGGTTGCTCAGCAACCCCCCCAGCGCCCCCCCCATATCTTGCCCTGTTTTATGCAATTATATCAGCCACTTCCGTCTGGCCCCTCATTAGCATCCCACCTTCTCACTTTCAAATGTCACTTTCTCTTTAGGAAAATCCTCTTTGACCTCACAGGTCCACAATCGACTGGCTCTTCTCTAAATTCTTATAGCTTACAGCAATGCCTGTCAAACTTCAAAATTCACCCAAATCACCTATTGGTTTTGTTAAAAGGCAGATTCTGATTTGGCTGGTCTGGGGTGGGGCTTGGGATGCTGAATTTTTAACAAGCTCCCTGGTGATTCTGAGGCTGCTCATCCAGGACCACACTCTGATTAATAATGGACAGGAATTGAGGCTCTTGAAAGCCATTCACCTTCAGATGTAGGAAGACCGGGAAAAGCCACCGATTAACAGGCTTTCTTATAGACTCTTTAGGAAAAAAACATTTCATGGGAATGGAAGTAAAGGAAAAGTGACCTGGGCTTTCTTGTTCGCCCCAGGAGAAGGATGAAGAGAGGAGGCTAGGCAGGGAAGAGACACGGTTAATCATATTCACAGGCACAGAGTGAGGCAGGTTTAATGATATTCAAAGAACAAAGGAGAGAGGAAATGGGAAGCCAGACACTTTGCGGAGGGACTGAAGGGTTTTAAACATCTCAAGAAAAGGCATCAGTGAGCTGGAAAAGAGGAAATAAAATGTAAGAAAGAAATTGGATTAATCAGATGCAAGAAGCTAAAGAAAAACGTGAAGAGGAGTAAAGGAAGAAAGAAGAAAAGGCTCCTATCTCTGCTCATACACATATTTATGATTTAATTTCTTCCCGATTTCGCTGGGGCTCGGTTCTCTGGTTCTTGCTCCTTCTCTCTTGCCAGCTGATGCAAAGTGCTTTATATTTCAAAAGCAGTTGTATGAGATAAAATCAGAGTTAGGGGAGAAAATGGGCTGGCTCTGTCATTTCTTAAACATGGTATAAAAATTCTTTGAGGCATTTAGAATGGCTTGTTTTGTTTCTCAGACCCTAACTAACAGGGCCTTTTATTTTGGCAGGCATTTTCTGCTTGGCTGAATTTGGGCTTTGAAATCACCACCTAGTTGAACGTGGAATCATGTTAGGCACCATTTCTTTAAAGGGTGGTAGCTTTAAAACAACTAGAATCCATAATACACTCGATAAGCCTGGTCTTTCTTTTATCTTGTGACACTTGTAGTTGTGATGGTACCAAAACTGGGTTTCTGTGAGAAGTGTGTAACTGATCAGGTCTCCATATACGAAATAGTAAAGGGGATCAAAGATCAGAGCAAATCCTTTTTAAGAGAAGCAATTATAACAATTCTATCTGTTCTCTTCAAAGAGAACCTCAGCAAATCAAAGTCCATTGAAGGTCCAAATTCTTATTTTCCAATAATTTCTGAAGTAGAAGTGAAAACACACTTCATGCAATCTCTTTGTTCTTAAAGTTGCCTGTGTGCTGTCAGTGATCCTTTGAAATTTGAAACCAATTTCACCTCCTACAGCAATTATAGAGTACAAAAACTAGACTTCTTAAAAAATATTTGATGACTGTATTTTCACAAATGCTGTATGTACCACAGTGTGGCATGGCTTTATTTCACTTATTCATTAAGATGAGTTTGAGCTTTCCCTTCTGTTTTTAATAAGAAGACCCTCTTGGTGTAGTTCTCCATGAAAGCCACTTACCAAGGAAAATAGGTCAGTTCGGCATTAGCTCTAGGTTGCAAACACACACACACACACACACACACAACAGAAAAAAACAAAATGATCTATTGAAATACCTACTGATATATTTGAGAAATTTAGCTTTTGCTTTTATTTGAAGTGTGAGTTCTTTCATGTGGCCTCGTAGATCTCTTTCTTTAGGAAGCTGGGGCACCGGAGCAGAATCACAGCACTGTTAAAGCTAGATGAGAACTTGGAAGTCATCCAGGCCAACAGCTCCACTTCTGAGATGAGGAACCTGAGCAGGGCTGGACTAGGGGGAGGTGGGTGTGGGACCCTGGATGCAGAATTACAGGGGTA
Source organism: Halichoerus grypus (assembly GCF_964656455.1). Classification (NCBI taxonomy): domain Eukaryota; kingdom Metazoa; phylum Chordata; class Mammalia; order Carnivora; family Phocidae; genus Halichoerus; species Halichoerus grypus. The sequence goes on along the minus strand of NC_135712.1, from coordinate 127,664,774 downwards.
TTTGTTCTTAGCTGCGGATCACTCCTGCTCTTGCATGAGCCGGAAAGTGAATACCTCCTTCATTGTGCACCTGGGCATTCCTCCTGCCCCACCCTAGTCATGGCCCTGAAACGGATGCCATAGAAGGTTCAGGTCACCTGCTGAGTTGGTTCAAGGCTGCTTCTCTTCTCCCAGGCTGCCTTTCTGAAATTTGAAGGTGGTATCATGTTTAATGGAGAGGATTTGACAGATTTTTATTTCCAAATAGTCTTCTAAACAATATTGTTTCATTTGTGGTAATCCTGTTTCCTTCTATCAGCTTCTCACGAACTGTTAATTACCTTCCACAAGGAATTTGATGACCTGACTTCAGAGAACCTGCCTGAGTCTCAGCCCATTCCTTCTTTGGACCTTGACCCACTTGAGTCAAGTATAGAAGATCATGGTATGACTGACCTTGGAGATCATGGTATGAGTTTGCGTCAGTATTCGGAAGGGTTGGCACATGGGTTGGTGTGGCTGACCCTCTAGTAGGCCTGGGTGGCCTCTGAGAAAAGCCTTGGATGGATGTAACCACCTTCCATCAGTTTGCCAGAGCTGAGCTGGGACCAGGATAAAAAGCAGAGAAGCCAAGGGATTTGTCTGTTCTCTTCCATCTTCTTTGTAATAGATGAAGATGAGTTAGAAACTTACACCAGGTGAGAAACCTCTTCTACATGAGTTAAACAATATCATCATTAACTGACTCCGGAATAGTGTAGGACTACGAATGCTCTGAAGTACTGTTTCCCTCTTCTAGAAGTGATTTCCCTGGCCTTCATAAATTTAAAGTGAAAAAATGAAGTCAGGCTTTGGAAAATCAACTATATGGATGTGCAATCATTGCCAGCAGTGCTCAGAGCTGTGACTCAAATGGGAGAGAGAGAGCAGAGCTTAATGGTTGAAAACATGAATTTTGGAGTCAAAAGCTGCCCCTATGAGGGGGCAGCTTCATCTTTGTAGGTCTCAGTTTCCTTATCTATGAAATAAGAATAATACCTCCTTTAGGAGTTGTTGTGAAAAGCAAATGAGAGTAGGCATGTGATGTGCTCTTGCCTCAGTGCCCAAAACACAGTAAGAGCCAAAGAAAGGGAAACAGTTTATGACCCCAGGAGGGAGGGTTCTGACCATGGGGGCCATCTCAGGCTTGTACCAGCCTCCCCAGTGCCTAGGACAAAGTGCCAGGAATAGTGTAGGCACTCAATAAATATTTCTTGAATAAATGAATGAATGATATGTTAGTCTGGCCCTCTGAGAAGCAGATGTCAAGATGGGAACAAAAGTGCAAGGATATTATTAGGGAAAATGTCTGCATAAAAGGCATTAGGAAAGGAGCTGGAAAAGGCTGAACCATCAGACCATGATTCAAGTCATGTTCCAAATGAAAAGAGAGAGGTTTGGTGGATGTGTACTAGTCTGCTAGGCAAACAGAGGCAACCAAGACATCAGGAAGTCTTTAAGCAAAGTCAGCCATCAGGGGGGCTTGCCTTAGTATCCCTGCTGTACTTTAGCAGTGGTAGTAGCCTCTGAGAGAATACAGGGATGGATTCCAGAACACAGCCCTGGGGCCCTTGACCAATTATGCTCTTTGTAGTGGGAGGTCTTTGAGGTGTGTCCTCATGGCTGCACAATGGTGTAACAACTCTCTTGGGCAGTAGTTGAGTTCTCTTTGCAAACTGAGAGTGAAAGTAGTGAAATTTGGATTGACTGGTCATCTCAGCCCAAATTTGCATTTGATGTCTTCCTGACAGAGCTTTTAGAACTTGTGCTGCCTCCTTCACCTGTAAGGAAACTAGCACCTGAAGCTCTTTAGGTTGGCATTTGCCAACTTTTAAAATGGTGTTGTGGAAGCCATCTGGTAACAGGTGTTATTGCTAAACAAATATGTATATCAGATGGATTTGCATCTTAGAGCCTTTTTAGGTATTTCTTTAATATATTGTTATTTTCCAAAGGTAAAACTTAGAAGCACAGAAATATCCCACGGGCCTTTCTTTCCAAAAATATAAAACTGAGAGTTAGGCCATTGGGTAGCACTTGATATGGATGGCTTGTGCTTTGCTGTAAGGCAGAACCATCCCTGTGTATAAAGAGGAAGCCCCAGAACAGGATATTGAGTGGGTGGTCTAGGATCAAGAGGTCTGGGCCCAGCCTCTGGGTCTCAAGTAGAAAAGTACTTACTACTCATTTCATAATGGGAAACCAAAGACATTATGTAATTTGCTCAAGAACTCAAAAGTGCCTGCTTTCTAGAGGAGCACCCTTTCCATTTTCCCCAAAGTGTATGCATTTGGAGGTTGTGGGTAGGTGCAATAGATTCTCAAGAAGCAGACAAATGAGTCGGACTTTCAAAAGGCAGAGTCTTTGTGTGACTCTTTGCTAATTTTTGTGAACTGTAGTAGTCAAATTACTCCTAAGCTAGGCCTGACCACAGGTTGCACCTGCTACCAGGAGACTCACGCTGATGTCCTCCTTTGTCTTTTGTCATGGGGGTTTCAGTATGGTAGACCAGAAATTGATTTACCAGCCAAACTGGAAATGGTCAAATCTATTCCTTTGACCACCTTATTTATGCTATAAGGAAACACTACTTAGGTCTCCCATAATAAGCTGTCAGATCCAAAAAACACATTGTGGTTTTAGTCGGGCCAAATGCCTTGTAAAATACGTTAAACAATCCCCTTATTATTTCCTCCCTGTAAATTCATATTTTTCTAAATTGGAAAGGGAGACCTAGAACTATGAAAACATAACCTTTGGGTTGATGATTGATTGGACTTATGGGCCACTCCAAGATTATTCGTGATCATATAGCTGTATCATGAAATTTTGAGATACGACACTTTAATTTGTTGATGAATTCTGAAGTGGTTATTTTCCCCATTCTCTTTGCCTTTTAGAAGATTTGACTCCAAACTTTTAGCACCCAGGGGAAGTTTTTATTTATTTTTCATCTAGCATGTATATGTAAAATAAAATTACACAGTCTTTTTTTGAAGCTTCTACACCAAATGTTTAATCAGTCTGATGCTGAATTGGAAAATTCCCTCTGCGATGTGAGGAGTTAGTTGCAGAGAAAGAAAACAGAGTAAGACGTTATTTACATCTGATATGCATTTCGTTGACTACCGCTGATTTAATCTAGCCAAAGTCATGGATAACCATTATAATCAAATGAGAAAGCACAACTGGAACATTAAAGAAATTATCCCTATCCCTAACCCCTTACATGTGATACTGATGATTTCTTGCACATTAATTTCTGCCAGGAATTTCATTGCATTTAGCCTTATTTTCGGCAGCTCCCTGTTGAGTTGCAGAATAGGGTTTCTTGCAAAGCTGGAATAGCTTGAGGCTCATGAGCTTGGTGCGGACAGATCATGGCTCTCAATCCACCTGTTCAGATGATAAAGCTTCACCAGCGTAGGCCTTGGCTGCCTGCCCATGGCCTGACCAGTTGTCTCTTAAGTACCCTTTCAGCTACTCCTTGAGCAAGTCCCGAGCCCCTTCCCTGTGCTCAGAGAAAGCTCTGACCTCAGGGGGCGTTGTCCTTTGCTTGCCCATAGGAAGTCCACATGCCCTTTGTGGCTGTGGGCTGCTCTGTGACTTATGGTGTCCTCTCTTCCCTTTAAATGTCCAAGTGGAAATAAAGTGATTTGAACTCTGTTAAACAATCATATATTTTTACTGTTTTAATTTTAAAAATGAAAACACTGACTCTGCAATTCTACCTCTAGATAATTACCTAAGAGAAATGAAAGCATGGGGTGCCTGGGTGGCTCAGTCGTTAAGCGTCTGCCTTCGGCTCAGGTCATGATCCCAGGGTCCTGGGATCGAGCCCTGCATCGGGCTTCCTGTTCCGCGGGAAGCCTGCTTCTCCCTCTCCCGCTCCCCCTGCTTGTGTTCCCTCTCTCACTGTGTATCTGTCAAATAAATAAATAAAATTTTTCAAAAAAAAAAAAAGAAATGAAAGCATGTCTGCAAGACGATCTGTACACAAATGTTCTTAGCAGTTTTATTCGTAGTACCAAAAATTAGAAATAAGTGTCAACCAATAGATGAATGGGTAAATAATAGTTTATCCATGCAATGTAATACTTCTTGGCAATGAAAAGGAAAAAAGTATCAATACATACAACAATATGGATGAATATCAAAAATATTGTGCTGAGTGAGAGAGGCTACAAACAAAGGAGTTCATATTGAATGATTGCATTTCTGTGAAGTTCTAGAACCAGCAGCACTTATCTGTAGTGATAGCAATGAGGCCAGTGGTTGTCTGGGAATTAGGAATTGACTCAAAGGGCACAAGGGAACCTTTTATGGTGATGGAAAAATTTGATACCTTGATTGTGGTGGTGGTTTGCCCTGATGTATATATTTGGTTTTTTTTTTTGTTTGTTTGTTTGTTTTAAAGATTTTATTTATTTATTTGAGAGAGAGAATGAGACAGAGAGAGAGAGCATGAGATGGGGGAGGATCAGAGGGAGAAGCAGACTCCCTGCTGAGCAGGGAGCCTGATGCGGCACTCGATCCCGGGACTCCAGGATCATGACCTGAGCCGAAGGCAGTCGCTTAACCAACTGAGCCACCCAGGCGCCCCTGATGTATATATTTGTTAAAGCTCACTGAGTTCTATGCTTTAAGTGAGTGCATTTTATTGTCTATCAATTATACCTCAATAAAGTTGATAAATAAAAAGAACTTTGCTAAGATATCCAGAAAAAAGAAGAAAGGGAAAAAAAACCATTAAGAGTAATGCCTCAGTCTGTGCTTTAGCTAATGGATGGACGAGAGAGACTCTGGTGAGGTCATGGAGAGAGAAGGCAACTGCGAAGATCTCTAGTATTACTTGGGACACAAAGTCCTTAGTCCAGATAATGATCATGGAGTTTTCTTCTAATGTCAACTGAGCAATATTGCCTTCCACAAGGAATGTTAACAGAGTTGTGGGGTCTTCTTTCCAGAGGAAAATTGGCTTAAAGATGAGGGCCTGGGATCCCTTAGCTCCTCTCTTCAGTCTTTATAGTTGGAGGTGTCACACTGGTGTGGCAGGAACCCATACCAGCAAGTCTCATAGGACCTCATGTCCTCTGAAAGCAGCCCGAACATACTAGAACAAAAAAATAACAGCCCGGACTCCAAAACCCAGCCCAGAGAAGCTGGTAGAGCTGCCTGGCTCATTAGCCCTCAAAAAAGACGAAGTGCTGGGAGGTCACTTCTATGTTCCTAGATGTCCCATCACTCCTAGAGCTTTAGATGTCTTAAAGACTTCATTTCTAAATATAAATTGATGGTGGTTTTATTTCAGATTTGTCACAGATTCCACCGAGTTAAATTTGCATTGCATGGTAGTGTTTCCACCTGACTCTCGTATTTACACCCAGGAATAAAGGCTCCTGCGGACACTCTAATTTCCTCCGCTCTAGAGGGTAATTAAAATGAATCTAATATTGAGTAAAGATGTGCTGAATCTCCACCCTGAGGCATTATTTAATAATTTAGACCATTCCTTCCATAGGAGAAGCTGGGTAGGTGCCTCTAACTGAAATTTAAAGGATTGTATCCAATTTGAAAACTTGAAGTGGATGCAGATTAACACCTGCCCCACCAGCCACTTCACACTTGTATCCTAAACAGGCAGGAGAGAAATAAGAGGAAAATCGGTCCCCAAGAACATCAGCTACTCCTAGAGAAAACCAGCACCTCTGGACACCTCAAACTAATTTTCTCTCCTGCGAAAGCTGTATGTGATTCCATGGTCTATCCCTTCACCCGACATAAATTAACACAGTAGTTGTTACACTGAAGGTGCTGCTGGTAGGCCAGAGAGCATGCTTCAGTGGCCTTGCTGGGCCTGTCATGGGTCATGTTTGGAATGAATCAATTAGGCAGAAAATTAAATAAGCACCAATCATGGCTTTAAGGTCAGATAGACTACAGAATAGAATAGACAACACCCTCCGATACTGTGTGCTTCAGACAGCACTTTGGACATACCATAGGATGGTTTTTCTTTGGCTGATGAAATTATTTTCCATGCCTGCAAGTTTCACAGCTGTGCCCAGGGCTCCCGCACCCACCACCAAGAGAACATCGCTCTGACACCCGAAGGAAGTTAAACTGTCACAGAAAACTAAGAGAGCTGTAGCGGATAGCGTTCGCTTCCAGTCCAATAACCATCTTTGATTCATATGCTAATTTTTTGAAGGGATTGAAATATTTTCCTTGGGTGTTTGTTTAGGCCAGGCTTTAATTTAGATATTTGTGATAGGAATTTAAATGTGTCTTCTCTGATCTTCACAGAGGGCTGTTTTGTAGCAGCGAGGACCTCGGCACTATCAGCCATCTCCTGTGTTCACTTGTCGGAGTCTTTCATTTTTGGAAATGAAATAGCACATCTCCCAAACAGACAAAAAAACCTTCCTGGCAGGGAACTGTGGCAGCAGTACCTAATACCGTCTGTCATTCGGGACTAACAGCATTTTCCACTGCCTTCTCTTCTCTCGCTTCAAAAAAAAAATTCAAAATAGAAAAATAGGAAGCCTAAGGAAGGTTCAAAGTGATTGTCATGTTTCATAGTAGCGTGTCTGTGTGCGAGCAGTATAATGAATTTGACTTATTCTTAAAAAGTCCATTTCCCCACATCTGTCTGCAGAAAGTGATGTTTGTGTCATTGCCGGCATTTGCAGCTCACCAGTTAGACTTCTTTCTGAGATCGTGGGAAGAGTTCTTTATAAACTCATTATTCTGCTCACTGGTATCCACACGTCAGATTACATTTTAGGAATGTGTAGTATAACTCTACATACCTAGCTTCACAGCTAACCGTGTCTTTCCTGCTCACCCCTTGGCCTGTCCTAGTTTCTTTTCCTGGCCATGGCTCCTTTAAATTATTAATGGAAGTTCTTACTCTTAGAGATTGGCCAGCTAAGTACCTGTTTGTAGATGAGTTTAAGATGCCTGCAGGCTTTCACTGCATTTTGTACATGGGCATTTGGGGTTGTAGAGAGAGCGAAGTGACTTTACCCATTTTATAGCTCAGATTCATTTTTCTTCTGTGAATCTAGGAAAAATGAACAAACCCAACCCCTCTCCCCAGCTTAACCCTACATGGCCTGCTTTCCTGGCTTCACACAGCTTAGAACTAAATGAATTTCCTTCCTTCCCTCCGCCTTCCATATCCTCACAGCCCCATCCTAAGAGATAATAATTTAACAGTTGGCATAAGTGGTTGCTTATGAATATATGGTCTCTAGCTAATATATTTGGCCTCCTTTTATTTGTAAGATTACACATTTTGAAGAAGACTAACCTTTGTGTGTTCATAGTGTTCTCGATGAGAAATTTAGTGGTATACTAGAGAGGGCTAGAAAGTGACTACTAGTGGGACACCTGGGTGGCTCAGTCGGTTAAGCATCTGCCTTTGGCTCAGGCATGATCCCAGGGTCCTGGGATCGAGTCCCACATTGGGCTCCTTGCTTAGCGGGGGGCCTGCTTCTCCCTCTGACTGCCGCTCCCCCTGCTTGTGCTCTCTCTCTCTGACAAATAAATAAATAAGATTTTTTAAAAAGGTGACTATTGGTTAAGAAAAAGCAAGTTTTGGAAAATTAAAACAGTTTTTTCCCTTAGCTCCATTAGCTCTGTGTTATTGATGATGAGTGGGTCAGTGTCCTGATTGTGCAGGTGTATTCAGAGGCCATATTTTCACCTATTCCCAGAAGGCCATTGAGCCATCTTGATGTCATTCCATACCTCACCTCTTACTTTTTACTCTCAGTAAATCATACTCTTACAAATGTTGATCTCACAACTCAAAATTCCACTAAAAAGGCATCATGATAAAAGTGTATGTTTCCCATTATATTGAGAGTATTCATTGATTCCAACTTGATGGCACCTCCGAGAAGCACTCACAGTACAGAAGCCTGTCACAGCACAGCAGCTGAGAGCCAATGGGCCAGTCCTTCGTTCCTCAAAGCATGGTCTGAGGACTGCATCACTAGCATCCTGAGAACCTGTTAGAAATGCAGAATCTCAGACCCCACCCTAGGCTTACTGGCTCAGCAGCTGCAAAATCCCAGTGATATGTCTGTGCATTCAAGTTTGAAGAGACTGAGCTGGACTCTAAGCTCAACAAGAACGGGGACTATGTCTGTCTGGCTCATTTTATTCCCACCTGCTGACACAGTGACTGGCTCTGAGTTGGTGCTTGGTAAATATTTGTTGAATAAATGATTAAATCTAGGGGGAAAATTCTATAAGAACACTAATGCTTTTTGTCATAAGCAGCATACATTTCTTGCAGAGATTGATTCAGTTGGGGAAACAGTAGAATAGCAAGTTGCCAGGAGAGGCTAATTCATGTGCATTGGTGTTCCCCTATAACTTTTACTCTTTCTTCTTAAGGGAGATGGTAATCTCATTTTACCAGATGGATCCTGGGAAGAGGAAAAATAAAGGAGGAATGTCAGAGACATGGGAATGTAAATCCTCCATGCGTGCTTTTTGAGTCCCCTAGACCTTGCCTCTTCCTTTATAGATACCCCTCCATTTAAATAATCTCTAATGTAAGCCACCACTGTGCAAAAATAGGGTTTCTTTTTCCGCACTACCCATAGAACAGTATTTAGTTTAATAGAAGTGGTCACATCACCACAAAGTAATCCTCTCAGACTCCTTCATGTATTTGCTAAGTGTACACATTTAATGGGAATAAAGGGGTTTTATGAGGTATAGTCTGTGTTACAGGTGCACACTCGTCTCTTTTGTTTGCATCAGCTTAGTCTCCCCATGGAATCCATGACAGCACTCTACCTAAGACAGAGCACGAGCAAATGCTGGTTGGTGCATTACTCTTATACCAGGGTTGGTAGAGCCTGTATGTGAAAATAACTCTTTAGTGGTTTTATCGGCTGGGTCTTCTGGGAAGCAGACACTAAGACAGAGAAGTGTAGGAGATGTATTGAGGGTAATTTCCGTTGAAAGAAAAATGAGAGTGGGATCAGGAGTAGGCAAAGAAAGGCTCCAGACTGTGATGCAGGTCTGACACCTGTGATAGGCAAGCAGGAAGGCAGGAGGAGTGGGTAGAATAGCCTCAGGCCTCACTATAGCTCCGAGATAGCCTCAGTCAACCCAGTGGAGAGTTCTGGATCAAAGATGGCCCATAGAGGAATCCTGCGTTGGGCAGAAATGCTGTGCCCTACTATCCCCTCCAGCTCAACAGATCCTCAACTGCTGCCAGCTCACTGCAAGCTTTGCAGCTAATTAGCAAGCTCTTGGATGGACATCTGACAGACACCCCTCCATAAATGCCGCACGCCTCCATTGAGGCAAGTCATTCCATATGCTTGAGATGAATAAAATAGTATTTGAATAAACAATCTATAATTTAGTACTTTTCTCTAACTCAGGGTAAACTTACCTCCAATATATGCAAAGGAAGAATGACTAAAACTTCTGGAATATCCATAGACATGTCACAAAAACCCACTAGATTGGAAGCTGCTGGTGTACCTGAAAGAAATTTGGAGCCAGACTTTGTCTCTTTCCCACTTCTAGCCATTTACCAACTGTGTGAACTGGGGCCAAAAAAAAAAAAAAAAAAAAAAAATTATTGCCAAGCCTCAGTTTTCTCATCCCCGTAATGGGAATAATAATACCCAATATTCGGGGGTTAAGGGAGGAATAAATTAGGTGGTAAGCAAAGAACTTTGCACAGTGCATGAACCAGAAAGTGCACAACCATTTCTTACTAAAAAAAAAAAAAGATAAAATGTCAAAGCAAGTTGCAATATTTTCTCAAGTTCCACATAATACCTCTAAATTGGTGATAAATAATATTTCAGTTTTTAACTATCCAGGAGACCTTCTTATTATAGCTTACAAACACCTTCACCATATTAATTAAGTATGATTTGGAATACAATACTTTTATTTGCTCTAGTTTTTGCATTTATGAGAAATATAAAATTGCTCAGGCTGGGTAGTTCTTCCTGTCAAATTATGGTCTTAATTATGCCCATCTGGGCCAATTAGCTTATTAGCATTAAAAAAAAAATTATCTTCTTTGTCAAGATGGTAGACAGCCCGCAGAACCCAAGCCAAATTCCCAGAGATGTGTGTGCCCCCCACCCCCCGACTGGTGGGTCAGGAATGCCACTGTTACACCCAGAAGTAGAACCTGGGACAGAGTTCTTTAAAAGATGCTCCTTTGCCAGCCATCCTGAGCCCATAAACTGGCAACTAAAATTTCCAGCTATTTTCCCTAAATACATTATAAATGTAAATATATTTTGTACTAAGGAGCATAATAAGGGCAAGAATATACATTAGTTTTCCACTGTAGTCTCATTTGGGATTTAGGCCAAATTCAGATGAAAATAGAGCTTGGTAGGCATAACTATGACTTTTGCAATGGAAATACTCAGGTAATACATGCACTTATTTTAATAGAACTCTCTGCTCTGGGTTTGTAATAAAATCAGGATGTTTTTCTGAGACACAAGGATTTGTTCTATGCTCTACCTTGGAGGCTGTATGTATAAGTGACCCCCTGGTTTTAGACAAATTGCTCTAAAAATTCTATTAGTTTCCCCTTTAGTTAGACTATAAAGAATATAAAGAAATTTCAGCAGGCTGAAAAGATTTCTAAGATAGGGAAAAGTCTGTACTCATTTCAAATGTATTATTTTGCCTCCCTTAGGGCTGCACATGGAATTAGAATATTCCAGATAGGATTTTATATGCATAATTAAATCACTCGATTCTTACCACGAATCTGGTAGACAGGCTATATTTATCTTAAAGAAGGGTATAGTGGCTTGTTCAAGACAGTATTTTTTGACTACCGTATGCTACAAACAACTATAAGGTGCCTTCAGATATCTGTAAGAGATTTTCTTAAAATAAGAATTAATTGGAACAAATTCTAGGTTATCCTAATAATATAATTCTCAATTTTTTTTAAGTGGGAGAGAAAAGTGGGAGTTGTGGTTAGAGGCTAGTGTTGCTTATGTCTTGGGTCTGCCCCTTGATTTGGTTATGCCTGCACTATCATTAATCCTATCAAGAGGGGAGAAGGTTTGGAATGGCGACTCTAAGGGAAGGCAGGCTGGGTGTGACCCTCTAGTCTGAGGGGCCGAGGCTCAGGCTTGTCCGTGCTCAGGAGAGAGCAGGTCTTCATAGTCTGAGTCAGGATACCACAAACACAGGAGGCTGAGCTGGCCACTGCCTCCTCAAGGTGACTTTGCTTATATGTATTCTGAGTCCAGGTTTTTCAGTTGGGCTGCTTACCAGAATCCCTTATGGGAATTTAAAAATATAAACACCATAGTCTCTGTCGTCTTAGACTTTGATTTAGAAGCTCTACATCAGTGGTTCTCAATCTATACTATACATCAGAATCACGTGGAGGATTTGTTGAAACACAGATTGCTGGATTTAGCGGCACTCGGGAGCTGGCTTATATTGACTCCTGGACCCTATTGTGCGCATCTTCCTATCTCGTGTTCAGTGATAGCACGTGGGTAGCTTGAAATCAGCTATGGTGAGTGAGTGTTTACACCAGGGAAATTAGCAAATGCTGCTAATCAGAGCTTTCCTCAAGAGCCAGTTGTTAAACCTTTACCAGCACACCACTCCAAAGCCTCTGACTCAGTAGGTCTGGGGTGACGCCCAAGAATTTGCATTTCTAACAAGTTTCTTGGTGATGCTGCAGCTGGTTTGAGGAGCACATACTAAGAACGATTTGTCTAGAATTATGCTGTCCAATTTGACAGCCACTAAGCCACATATGGTTATTTGAATTCGAATTTTAATTAATAAAAATTAAATAAAATTAAAAAATCTTTTTCTCAGTCATGGTAGTCACATTTTAAGTGCTTAAACTAATATAATGTTATATGTCAATTAGATTGCAATAGAACTGGAGAGGGAGCGGAATGCTTAAGATTCACATATGGTTAGCGGTTACAGTATTGGATAGCATACTTCTAGAACATTTCATCATTGCAGAAAAGTCCTTTTGGGCAGCACTGCTCCAGGAAAAAATCTGGGCACCTAATTTTTTTTTTTAAGTTCTACAGGTTATTCTCGTGGGAAGTTTGTTTCAATAATCACTACAGTTATTAAATGTTGCTCTTACATTTCAACTCTCTAAAACTCAAACTCACAAAAAATTCTGTGTGCCTCATTTTCTATTTCTTACTTGGGAAGGAAGGATTGATTTGCTAAAGTTCTCAAATACTTGACAACACGTATTAATGACTCTTTTTTAGAGGTGAGGACAAGGAGGCCAAATCCATATTCTTTTTCAGCCCAGAGGTTTCTCCTCGATGCTGTGACAGGTCTCTGCTAAATAGAAAAAATTAGTACAGGTGTTGGTCATAGTCCTAGCTCCAGATCGTATCAGGGGCCAGCACGGAGATAACCATTATAGTGCCTCTGACGAAATGTATGGCAAATGAAAACCCCAGAGGGGAGAGGATTTAATTAGACGTGAAGTGTCAGGTGAAATAGTTAAGTCATTAGTGGCATCTGTGGGGCCAGTTACCAAAACCTGAGGTAGAGGGTTACATAAGGAGACAGAGGCCTGATAGCTGGACCAGAAAAGAGCTGGCCTGGGATGCCAGCCGGTGTGGGTTGCCTCTTGTGTGTTGTTGGGTAATGGTCTTTTTATTACAACCTGGCATATAGAAGCGTGCTGTGTGCGTTACCATCTCCACAATGCTTGTGTGCTCTAAACAATGTCCATTTACTTTGGTTCCTATGTGACTGAAATTTTATCTTCTTTACAATGATCCAAAAAATTGCCAGTGGTATTTCTTTTTCCTCTGAAAGATTTATTACAATAGACTTTCTTTTCTCAAGTGGCAGTTTGCTTCTGGGAGCTTCAAAAGCTGTTGCATTGCCTGGTTCTGTAACAATCTCTTCAAAACTACAAAAAAAAATATATCTCTTCTTTCTGGGCTTCTTTCTAGGAATTCTGGAATTCTTCCTTTTAGGAATTTCCCACTGCCATTATGCTTGTACCTTTGTAGGCACTATTATATCCTTGTTCTTTTGTATCCTAATTGATCTGCCTGCTTCTAGGCAATTGCCTTTCACATCCTTCAGCAAAGCGTTCCCTGAACACCATTTCCATGAACAGCCAACCTTCCACAGATATTTATTGGGTGCCTACTCCGCTGGGAAAAGAGAATACAGAATACAGTAGTAAGCAGAACAGACTTGGTTCTACCCTTATAAGCCTATAGTGAAGTTTTCTTCTACCCGGAAGCCTTTAGTTACTTCCTAAAGTGGGTTGAATTGTGGCCCCCCAAAATATGTCTACTTGGAACTTCAGAATGTGATCTTATTTGGAATAAAGGTCTTTGTAGATTTAATTAAGATAAGGATCATCACATGAGATTACCCTGGATTATTATGGGCCCTAAATGCAAAGACAAGTCCTTTGAAGAGAAAACAAGACAAATACACTGAGAAGACTATGGGAGGACAGAGGCAGAGATTGTAGTGATGCATCTACAAGCCAAGGAGCACCAAGGATTGCCAACATCCACCAGAAGGTAGGAAAGAGGCATGCAACAGGTGCTCCTTTTGAGCCTCCAGAAGGAACCAACCCTGCTGGTACCTTGATTTCAGACTTCTGACCTCCCACATTGGGAGAAAATAAATTTCCGTTGTTTTCAGCCACCAACTTTGTGGTACTTTGTTACATCAGCCCTAGGAAACTAATATACTTCCTTTACTCTTAGAAACATGAACTCTTTCATCCAATTTTCAACTAGCAATCAAGAGATCAAGTTACATAGTCAGGCTGTCTAGGTTGGAGTTCTGGATTTGTCAATCACTATATAACTGAGTCAAATTACTTAAATCTTGTGCCTCAGTTTCTTCATCTGTAAGATGGGAATGAATAATATCCATGCCATAGCATGGTTATGAGGAATAAATAAAATTACATACTTAAAACACTCAGAACAGCTGCTGGAATGCTTAATAATTATGGAAATTATTTTACTACTATATTATTAATGTTTGTTGATGTTAAAAGCTTACATAGCCAGTGTAGACTGGTGTGTTTTTTCCACTCTTCAACTCTCCTAGCACTTTGTCTCTCCTACTCTTGATGACATACTGCCTTGTGTTTGTATTGAACTTTCTATATTAATATATAAATCAACAAATAGTTACTGAGGATCTACTAAATTCAAGGTATTCTGCCAGCCACTTTGGAAAGCATGTTATTAATGCCACCAGGAAGTGTAGAATTGGGAAATAAGAGGTATGTCTACATTAAGGTGATCACCAATAATTTTGAAAAAAAAAAAGGGTATAATTCTGAAGAATAGAGAGGAATGAAGAGGTTATTTCAAATAAGAATCTTCAGGAATTTTTCCAGTACCATTAATTGAAAAAACTATCCCTAACACTTTTTTTAAAAAGTTATATTTTTACCAATATTGAGAATGTTTGTGATACGTAGGATAATGACTTCCCAAAGATACCCATCTCCCAATCCATGGAATTTATGAATATGTTACTGTACATGGCAAAAGGGAATTGAAGTTTCTAATCTGATGACTTTAAAATAGGGAGATGATCCTGGATTATCTGGGTGGGCTCAATATAATTACAAAGGTCCTTAAAAGTAGAACGGGGAGGGCAGAAGAGAGAAAACCAGAGAGATAACAGTATTAGCACTTGACTTGACATTGCTGGATTTGAAAATGGAGAAAGCTGAGGGGGTGGGTTGCGGTGTGTGCAACAAGCCAAGGAATGCAGACAGCCTCTAGAAACTAAAAAAATAAGGCTTGTAGAGCCTCCAGAAGGAATGCAGCCCAGCTGATACCTTGATTTTAGCCCAGCTCAAACCATTTTGGATTAACCTCTAGAACTGTAAGATAATAAACTTGTATTGTGTAAGCCACAACATTGGCCATAATTTGTTAAAGCAGCAATAGAAAAGCAATGTGGTATTTTTTTCCCTAACTATTAAATGTAATTTTACTTGAAATTAACAAATCAAAAACTGAAATCGAGTAATTGCTGAACTTGAGATAAATGTTTCTTTACCACAAAAGATATTAGTTACTGGGGCACCTGGGTGGCTCAGTTAGTTAAGCGTCCAACTCTTGGTTTCGACTCAGGTCATGATCTCAGCCTCCTGAGATCAAGACGTCAGGCTCCATGCTCAGTGGGGAGCTGCTTGAGATTCTCTCTCTCCCTCTGCCCCTCCCCCCACTTGCACACGTGCTCTTGCTTTCTCTCTCTCTCTGAAATAAATAAATCTTAAAAAAAGATATTAGTTACTAAAATAATTCTTTAAGGATAAAAATAATGATCATAAAAAATGTTGAAGGCTAGAGTCATTATGGCATTTTAGTATCTATGTGTGTCACTTTAGATAATATTTGTTGAATTCCTGTTCTTCCTGATGAGGAAGTCAAAACAGTAAGGCTTTTCCTTGCCTTACCTCTCAATTTTAGTTATATCTTGTTTTTACGTTCTTAAAGTTTGTAATTTTATACTAATTACATTATGTTCTAAAACCATAATTTCCGGATCCTTATTCTTTAAAATAAGGAGATTTTCACAGACCTGTACCTCTGAAACAAATAATACATTATATGTTAAGAAAAAAAAAAAGAAGGGCGCCTGGGTGGCTCAGTTGGTTAAGCGACTGCCTTCGGCTCAGGTCATGATCCTGGAGTCCCTGGATCAAGTCCCGCATCGGGCTCCCTGCTCGGCAGGGAGTCTGCTTCTCCCTCTGACCCTCCCCCCTCTCATGTACTCGCTCTCTCTTATTATCTCTCTCAAATAAATAAATAAAATCTTTTAAAAAAAAAAAAAAGAAGATAGTAGGAAGGGAAAAATGAAGGGCGGGAAATCGGAGGGAGAGACGAACCATGAGAGACTATGGACTCTGAGAAAGAAACTGAGAGTTTTGGAGGGGAGGGGGTGAGGGGATGGGTTAGCCTGGTGATGGGTATTAAGGAGGGCACGTATTGAATGGAGCACTGGGTGTTATACGCAAACAATGATTCATGGAACACTGCATCAAAAACTAATGATGTAAGTATGTGACTAACATAACATAATAAAATAAAATTTAAAAAATAAAAATTAAAAAAATAATGAGATTTTCTTGGAATTTTAACTCGAATAAACCTATCGAACTTTTTTACCACAGCTTCTTCATTCCTGAGTTCCTAAATTTATTTGTTTGCTTATTAGTGTTTTTACTGTTTTGTTTTAATTTTTTCACTGTAGTCCCTTATAATCCTTAATTTCTGTGACATAGGTTGTTACTTCTTCTTTTCTGATTTTATTTATTTGAGTTCTTTTTTTTTTTTCTTGACGAGTCTGGCTTAGGATTTATCAATTTTGTTTATCTTTTCAAAGAACCAGCTTCGTGGTTTCATTGCTTTTTTCTATTGTATTTTTTTAGTCTCTGTGTCTTTTATTTCTGCTCTGATTTTTATTATTTCCTTCTACTCACCTTGGGTTTTGTTTGTTCTTTTTTTTTTTTTTTTTTTGCCTGTCTCTTTAGGTGTAAGGTTAGATTGCTTATTTGAGCTTTTTCTTGTTTTCGAGGTGGGCCTGTGTCGCTATATATTTCCCTCTTAGAACTGCTTTTGCTATGTTCCAAAGATTTTGGACCATGTATTTTTATTTTCATTTGCTTCCATATATTTTTTTATTTCTTTGTTGACTCATTGGTTGTTTATCATCTTGTTTAGCCTCCACGTGCTTGTGTGTGTTGCAGTTTTTTTTCTTATGACTGATTTCTAGTTTCATACCCTTGTGGTCAGAAAAGATGCATGGTGTGATTTCGTTTTTTTTTTAATTTATTGAGACTTGTTTTGTGGCCTAACATGTGATCTACTCTGGATAATGTTCTATTTGCACTTGAAAAGAATATGCAGTCATTTTTGAATGGAATGTCATATATGTATGTATATATATATATGTTGTTTTTGAGTGGAATGTCAAATTATGGAATTATGGAATGTCAAATGTCAAATATATATATATATATCTATATCTGTTATGCCCATCTGATCTAATGAGTCATTCAAAGACACTTATTTGATTTTCTGCCTAGATGTGGGGTGTTAGAGCCCCCTACTATTATTGTGTTACCATCAATCTCTCTCTTTATGCCCATTAATATTTGCTTTATGTATTTAGGTGCTCCAGTGTTGGGTGCATACATATTTACAATTGTTACATCCTCTTGTTGGATTGATCCCTTTATCATTATGTAATGCCCTTTTTGTCCCTTGTTACAGTCTTTGTTTTTTTTATTTTGTCGGATATAAGTATTGCTACCCTGGCTTTTTTGTTTGTTTCCATTTGCATGGTAAATGTTTTCCCGTCCCTTCACTTTCAGTCTGTATGTGTCTTTAGGTTTGAGGTGCATCTCTTGTAGGCAGCACATAGATGGTTCTTGTTTTTTTATCCATTCCACCACCCTGTGTTTTTGATTGGAGCATTTAGTCCATTTACATTTAAAGTAATTATTGATAGGTATGTACTTACTGCCATTTTGTTACTTGTTTTCTGGTTGTTTTTGTGATTCTTCTCTGTTCCTTTCTTCTTCTCTTGCTCTCTTTCTTTGTGATTGATGAGTTTCTGTAGTGTAATGTTTGGCTTTCTTTCTCTTTATTTTTGTGTATCTATTATAAGTTTCGGGTTTGTAATTACCATGAGGTTCATGTGTAACATCCTAAGTATATAGCAGTCTATATTAAGTTGATGGTTATTTAAGTTTAAACACATTCTAAAAAAAAAACCTTTTTTTTTACTCCCTCCTCCACATTTTATGTGTATGCTGTCATATTTTACATTTTTTATTTATAATTTTCTTATGTCTAATTATGGCCATTTCTTTTCCACTTAAAGAAGTTCCTGGGGCACCTGGGTGGCTCAGTCGTTAAGCGTCTGCCTTCGGCTCAGGTCATGATCCCAGGGTCCTGGGATCCAGCCCCGCATCGGGCTCCCTGCTCCGCGGGAAGCCTGCTTCTCCCTCTCCCACTCACCCTGCTTGTGTTCCCTCTCTCGCTGTGTCTCTCTCTGTCAAATAAATAAAATCTTGAAAAAAAAAAAAAGAAGTTCCTTTAACAGTTCTTATAAGGCTGGTTTAGTGGTGATAAACTTCTTAACCTTTTTTTTGTCTGGGGAACTCTTTATTTTTCCTTCAAATCTGAATGATAGTCTAGCCAGGTAGAGTATTCTTGGTCATGGGTGTTTGCCTTTCAGCACTTTGAATATATCATGCTACTCTCTGCTGGCCTGCAAAGTTTCTGCTGAAAAATCAGCTGATAGCCTAATAGGGTTTTCTTTGATGAAACTTTTGTTTCTTTCTGCTTTTAAAATCTATCTTTAATCTTTGACATTTCAATTATTATGTGTCGTGGTGTAGACTTCCTTGGGTTCATCTTATTTGGAACTCTCTGTGTTTCTTGAGCCTGGATGTCTATTTCCTTTCCTAAGTTAGGGAAGTTTTCAGCTATTGTTTCTTCAAATAAGTTTTCTGTTCCTTTCACTCTGTCTTCTTCTGGGACACCTATAATGGAATGTTTGTTTGCTTGATATTGTCCAAGAGATCCCTTAACCTATCCTCATTTTTAAATTATTTTCTCTTTTTGCTTTCAGCTTGGGTGCTTTCCATCACCCTGTTTTCCAGATCGCTGATATGTTCTTCTGCATTTGCTAATCTACTGGTTGATTCCCTCTAGTGTGTTTTTTATTTCAGTTATTGTATTTTTCAGCTCTGATTGGTTCTTTTTTATATTTTCTATCTCCTTATTGAAGGTCTCACTGAGTTCTTCCATTCTTTTCTCCAGCCTGGTGAGTATCTTTATGATTATTACTTTAAATTTTTTATCAGGCATATTGCTTATCTCTGTTTCATTTAGTTCTTTTTCTGAGGTTTTGTCTTGGCCTTTGTTTTGGAGCATATTCCTTTGTCTCCATTTTGCTTGACTTTCTATTTGTTTCTCTGGATTAGGTGGAACAACTACTCCTCAACTTGAAGAAATGGTCTTGTATATGGATGTCCCCTATGTGTATTTGGTGACTTTCACTGGCTGGCTAGAACTGGCTGGTGTGGGCTGGGGGGTCTCGGGATTCTCCATGCAGTGGGTGCCCTGGCAGGATAGCTAAAGTTGAAGTGGGTGTAGGTTGGGGGGGTCCCAGGGTTCTATGCACAGAGGGTACACTGGCAGGATAGCTAAAGCTGAAGTAGGTGCAGGTCAGGGGGACCCAGGGTTCTAAGTACTGAAGGCACCCTGGCAGGACAGGTAAAGCTGAGGTGGGTGCAGGGGGTCCCGGGGCTCTATGCATAGAGGGCACCTTGGCAGAATAGCTGAAGCTGAAGTAGATGTAAACCAGCGGGTCATGGGGCACTTCTCTTAGGGGGCACCCTGACAGGACAGCTAGTCTTTAATTTTAATTTTTTTAAATTTTCCTTCATTGTTGTAAGAACAATTAACATGAAATCTGCCCTTTTAGATGTCTCAGTGTACTGTAGTATTGTTGATTGTAGGTGCACTGTTATGCAGCAGATGTCTAGAACTTACCTTGCTTCGCTAAATCTTTATGCTCATTGATTAATAACTCCCTATTTCTCCCTTCCTCCAGCCCTTGGCAACCATCATTCCACTCTTTGATTCTATGAATTTGAGTACTTGAGACACCTTATATGAGTGAAATCATGCAGTGTTTGTCTTTCTGTGACTGGTTTATTTCACTTGCAAAGTGTCCTCGAGGTTCATCCATGTTGTTGCATATTATGAAAATTGGTTATGTTTTCCAAAATTAAAAAAAATTATTGAGAAGAGTGGCATTGTTTTACATTTTTACAGGTTTTAAAAAGTAACTGGCTTAATAGAAGGCAGCTGGATTCTCATATCTGCTTTGCATTTAGATTTATCGTGACATTACATGTCATATATGTCTGGAAAACTCCACCATGCACTCATGAGAGGATGAAAGTGAAAAAGGCAGATAAGATCTTAGTACTGTTATGAAGGTAATTTAGATTTTGGATTCCCCTGAAAAGGTCTTGGGGACTCCTGGCCCCTGAACCACTCTTTGAGAACTGTTCTTCTAGGCATGAAGTGAGACACTGGAAGCCAGCATTAAGTATTCCTGGATATCATGAATAATTTCTCCATTTGTACTGCCCTGTTAAACAATTTTTAATAAACTGGCATAAAGGATAATGAAGCAGCAGGATCTCCTTTCATGAATATGGTGCTCTAAGGTAGAAAACCTACTCTATTTGGATTTCATGGGTGTGAAATCATTAATAAGCAGAAATGATGTTGCCAGTGTTATTGTAACGGCCATAAAAGCCGCAGTCTCGCTGAGATGATACACTTTTATGCTTTAATGGACATCATTTTATGTGCTAAGTAGGTGGATGCAAGATCTTGAAATTGTTTGAGGGGCCTCCTGTGGGGATAATTGTGTGGTGAAGTGTATTCATTTACTTATGGATTTACCCCCAAAGAGCTTGGGAGTTTCTGAATCAATCACCCAAACGTTTGGCTCCAGCATTTGCTAGGCATAGCAGTTTTCACCACTGAGGACTCCCAAATAAGATGCAAATTGTCTGATAAATTATTTTGTATTACTCTTTCACTTTTCAGAAAAATAGTCCTTGGAGAGCTGTAGCCTCAGCAAATGCAATCAATGCTTTAGAGCAGGTTGATTTTCAGTTGTTACTGTCACAGAAATAAAACCTCCAGACACTGGGAGGTATGGTGACGGTAAAATGTGTGCTTTCCCTGGAGGCATGGGATTTCAGAGCATACCTTCACGTAGATTGTTCTAGGTCAACCCTGATAAATTACACATACAGCTATCTCTATTTTTGTCTCTCTAGTTACAGTCTTACATTAACATATTCCTATTTTGTTTAATTTTCTCTTGGGAAGATATGAAATTATTTTTAGTCGAATGGCCTATGAAAAATTAGGTGCATTTGACAAAGGTGTGTAATGTACTAATGGAATAAACACAATTCTACTTTTCTAATTTTGAGTAGAATACACAGCAAAAGCACAGATGGGCCCAAATTTATATATCTTTACATATACCTCTCCCATTGTCAAGATTTATTCGATCCTATTAAGTTTTCTGGGGACTTTTCAATAAAATCCTATTAATTCAGATCCTAAAGTTAGAAATGCGTAACATTTTCTCACTTTAACATTAATAATTTTCTTCCTTCCTGTTGTTTAAAATAATCATTTTCATTTGATTGAGGGAAGCAACACAATCCTTATGCTCTTTGCTTTGTTGCATTTTTATAAATTTGTCCTTTCTTGTTAAATATTTTGTTAATAATTATCACACCATTTTAACTATGAATTTTGCCTGTGTTTTAAATTGAGTTTTACAATTGATTAAATAGGAGAAACCACAACCATTTATAAAATACAAAATCTATTTTCCCTTTTTATTTCTCTTAGAAATTTTCATCATGCAATTCGATGTATCTTCTTAACTTTGTTTTTTACATGATAAATACAAAGCAAGAAACCTGCATAGTATAGTGAGAAATCAAGAGATGCAGAATAAGATTAGAGACTGAGTCCAGACTTCCCACACTGGCTGTATGACATTAGGCAAGTCCTCTAACTTTTGCAAGTCCCAAATTGTCATCTATAAAGTGGGTTCTGAGAATCCATTCCCAGGCCACTCATGGAACATCCTAGCTGCCCAAGGCTAAGCAACCGTCCATCACCTCACCTGAAGTGATACACCTGCCTCTGGCTAGTGTCTGGCCTCTGACAAGTTCATTCTCTATATGGCTGCCAAAATGGTCTTTTAAGAATGTAAGTCAGAATTTGTCATTGCTTGCTTAAAGTCCCCCAGTGGCTTTCTATTGTGTTTTGCATACAAAATAGAAAATCTTTCACATGGCCCCACATGGCCCCTGCTTACCCGCTCCCCTCTTCACCAACCTCACCCAGTGTTATGCTCCGTCTCACTCCTGTTAGGGTGACCGGCCATCCTAGGTTGCCTGGGACGTCTTCAGTTTTAGCATTGAAAACTGGAATGGTTGGCCACTCTACTCCTGATGGTCCAGCTACACTGGCTTCCTTTCATTTCCTTGTGTGCCCACATTTTGCCCACCTCAGATGCTTTGCAAATGCTGTTTCTTCTGGAGGCCACATCATTTTATCTCACTGTCTACCTGGCCTATGCCTATTCATTCTTCAGGCCTCAAGATAAATGTCCTGTTCTCAGAAAGTCCTTTTCTCTGCCACAGATGTAAATTAGATCCTGTGAAATTAACAGAAAAAAAATATCTATTGTTCTCTGTCTCCGGTTTGTGGCACAGAGCTCCTAAAATCTTTGTAGTTTCCTAACTGATAAGAGTACTATGAGCATCTTTTGTTCTACTCTTTGGGGTTTTTGACCCTGATTGATGAGGCAGAGTTCCTAAATCCTTTGGAATTTCCAGAGAGATAAGGAGTGTCTTTAGTTCTAGTGAGATGACTCTTGGTGGGCTCCTGGATTTGAAGGAAAGGCTGCTCCTAGCTCCAGTTTGTGAGTGATATTTATCTGGAGTGACCAGTAACTGCTTATCGTCTATAGCAGAGGTGGATAAACTTTCTTAAATGTTCGATAGTAAACATTTTAGGCTTTGCAGACCATACCAGCTCTGTCACAGCTACTCAAACTTGCCATTACAGAAAACAAACAGCCATAGATGGTATGGGCTATGACTGTGTTCCAAAAGCTTTGTTGGCAAAAGCAGGCAGCCCAGACTTGGCCTCACAGGCCCCAGTTTGCAGACCCTTGGTCTAAGTCATTTTCTGCCTATTGTCCTTGGGTTCTGAGAACATTGGTAGGTACACTAACGGCACTGGGAAATGTAAATTTGAAATAAAATTTGCTTGCTGGATGTTCTCCTTTCCTTTATTGAAACTTGGCTTTGGCTTCACTGAAACAAACACTTTTAATACTGTTACCATGCAAATATACAGCACATCCATTTCTTCTTAGTTATTAAATAGGGCAAAATTAATTTTCTAGTGGGATGACTTAGCATTATTGCTGTTTGTGAAAAGAATTTGATGCAAATCAGTAGGCATGCCTTGGGCTTTTTCATTGTGTGTTGGATGAGGACAATCACAGAGCATAAAAACATACATGCTCTGAGGGAAGGAGCTGGATATTAACAGGGAGAGGGCACTCAAACTTGTGATTTCAAGATTTTTTCTTCTCCTTTGTGGGTGCTGATTTCTTGGGAATGTTATCAGCTTTATAGGAGTTAGAATTGGTAACTAAGAAGTGAAAGTGTTGGATCCAAAATGTTGAGAGCCACGAAGTGTTTGGAGATGTGGGTCAGGTTAAGTACTTCAGGCACTTTCGGATAGAGAGAACGGGTAAGCACCTGGGATTCCATTACCTGTTTTTAGAGGAGGGGTCTGATTGGAGGAACCACAATAAGTAGAACTACAGAACTCTGAATAGGAAGCAAGTGTCAGAGAAAAGTTTCCCCCATATAGCAGCTGCTATCAGTGTTCTGTCTATACCCCCTTCCATCCCTTTACCATTTTCTTTTGCTCACCTCCCACCTGTGTCTCTTTTGGTGGGGGGCTGTGGGAGGCTGCTCTTAGACTCCCAGAGGCTGCTTTTCCAGTACTCAAAGAGAGCCAGAAGTGCCTGGGAATTTACCCCTCACCTCTGCGCCCCACCCCAAAGTTCACCAAGGCAGCCTTTTAAAAGTGACTAATGTGTGCAGGCGTATCAGTGTTCCAGGGCCTCCACCAACTGGCCCTAGAGCTCTGTGGGATTGAGCCAAGGTTACCCCTTGTGGGACTCTGCTTGATACTGGCCCCTTGCATGGCCTCCTGCCCCATCTGTCCCACTTCCTCACCCCCTACCAGTGTTTCTCGGGAACCCTTCCTAACAAATAATTTTGGTGAAAGTCCTCATCTCAGAATCTACTTTTGGGGAATCCAACCTAAGACAACTAGTTTTTTAAAAAGTTAGAAGTAGTTCATAGCTATTATAAGAGATCCAGTGGGGGGCACTTGGGTGGCTCAGTTGATTTACAATCCGATTCTTGATCTGGCTCAGATCTCAATCTCACAGTTGTGAGTTCAAGCCCCATGTTGGAGCCTACTTAAAAATAAATAAATAAATAATAAATAAAAAGAAATCTAGTGGAGTTTTTTTTCATCAGTTTTTCCTGAATTAAGCTTTTTTAAAAATTCATTTTGATGGTTTTATTGGACTGCTGTCTCTGTCACAGGACCCCCATTTGAATCACTACATCAGTAATTGATAAGGAAAATGATTTTAATAAGCCCCTGAGCCTTTTGTGCAGATACTTACTCTATGGTCATGGTACAACACTGGGTACCCATACCTTCCAGAAGAAAGTCTTACACAGATCCCACTCCACAGGGTGGACTGTTTCCCTGGTGTCATTCATGGTAGGCCTCAGTGTTTTGACCCAAATAGCCAGTCAGGCTCACCAGAGAGGTTTGAAAACTCCAAACAAAATGAAGATGACAGGATTTTCTGAAAATGACTGTAAAGAGAACTCTACCAGACATCTGTAACAGTTTACCATGAATACTTAGAGACCAAGAGCTTTTCTAGGAAGACAATAGATTCTGACAGTAGATTCTGGTTTCTATTTGTTAAGTAACTGGTCCCCAAGTCAACATTTAAATATTGAGATGGTGCTCCGTTCTGGAAGTGTCCTGGATTCTCCTGTTTGGGACTTTTGCAAACTGAGTGGGAGATCTGAGTTCTCTTTGCCAGTTTCATTCATCTTCTCCGTCAAAATCCAAGTTGGGAAGAAATACTCCTGTTAGATCTTATGATGCTTAATATCATATATACTAACTTGGCTAGGCTGTGGTACACAGCTGTTTGCTCCAACACCAGTCTGGATGTTGTGTGAAGGTATTTTTTTAGATGTGATTAACATTTGAATCAGTAGGCTTTGAGTAAAACAGACTACTCGTCATAATTTGAGTGGGCCTCCTCCAATCAATTGAAGATCTTAGGAGAGAAAACTGAGGTTCCCCCTGCGGAAGAAGGAATTCTGCCTCCAGATTGCCTTTGGACTCAAGATTGCAACCTTAACTCTTACCTAGGCCTCCAGCCTGCTCTCCTGATCTACAGATTTCAGACTTGCTAGCTTCCCACTGTAACTGTGAGAGCCAGTTACTTAGAATAATTTGTCTTTGTCTCTGTCTCTTTCTCTCTCATATCCTATTGGTTCTGTTTCTTCAGAGAACTCTAGCATTGATCCCATTAAATGCCCCCGATCAGAGTCCCACATTCTGGACATTTCTGTGTTTAATCAGTTCATGCTCACCTTAATGTAGGTTATGGTGCATCTTAGTTTTGTGGTATTTTTTTCCCCATGAGTTTTGTGAACACTTAGAATACTAGCAATATGATGTTATGCTAAAAGTAATTACATACTTACATCCCCTAAATATGATTTGACCACTTGGGGAACAATGAAATTTCATTAGGATCTGACTGTTCAAATCCATATGTATCCTAATTATGAACTAAATCTTGTTACATGTTTGTTTTTCTCTTTACAGTCCTTTAAATGTTGAAGTGTCACCAACTTGGATATTGAGAGAGTTCTAGTGTAAAGTCTGTCATGATTCATTATGTAACCTCAATATAACAACCCAACTATTTATACATGATGATAAAATAAATATTTTCCTCAAAAAAATGAAATAAAAGTTAAACTTCTAGGTCATTTTTTTGTGGCCATCCTCCAATATGCCCCACAATGATTCTTGCCTCCTGGTATTTATGCCCCTGCATGGTCCTCTCTCCCACACTGAATAGGACTGATCTGTGTAACCAGTTGGATAGCGTGGAAATTGAAAATTGTGTCTTCCAAGGCTAGGTAACAAAAGATATAGTGGCTTCTGCCTTGCTCTTTTGGATCATTCCCTCTGAGGGAAACCAGCTACCTGTTGTGAGGGCGTTCAAGCTCCCCTACGTTCAAGGCTATGTTCAAGGAACTGAGGTTTCCTGCCAAGAGCCACATGAGTGAGCTTAGAATTGGACCTTCCAGTCCCCTATCAAGCCTTCAGATGACTATAGTCCCAGATGACTTCTTGGCCAAAACCTCATGATGGGCCCTGAACCAGAACCTCCTGCCTGAGCTGCTCCTGGATTCCTGACTCACAGAAAATGTGTGAGATAGTAAATGTTTATTATTGTTTTAAGCCATAGTCTGGGGGTACTTTATTATGCAGCAATAGATAACTAGTGCGGTAATTTTTGTCGAACGCCTCTTCCTAATGAATTCCCATGTAAAAAATGACATTTAACCTCTGCTCAGGGTTCTAGACATTATTTGAAAGTGCTCTGTGGTATTTAGTGGTATGCATGTGGTAGAGAGAGTGGTTGAAAGAGGAAGAGAAAGAACTGGCATATGGAGAAGACATAGAGGCTGCCATGAATTTAAAAAGTCATCTTTTTCAAATATTGTTGCCTTTGTGAGTATGTGACCAAATTGAGTGCCTACCTTTAAAAGAAGAGCCAAACAGAATTATGTAGTCAGCATGATTTAATACAAATGAGCCCCAGATTTAGAATCAGAAGACATGGTTTGGGGTCTGCCACTTTCAAATTAACTTAAAAATGTAAAGTAGCTCCAAATATTGTGTTCCTTGTCTGCAACATGGGGGGCTGACACCACCCACTCACCTCGTACCGTGCTGTGAGCGAGGCTTAAGTGAGAAAAATATTTGAAAGCACTTTAATCGTGAAGGGTCATACAAAGGTAAATAATCATTATTACTTACTATTTTGAGGATATGTAAATGGAAGCTTGTCTAGACTTTATAGACCATGAAACATTTCCTTTTTTTTTTTTTTTAAGATTTTATTTACTTGCTTGACAGAGAGAGAGAGAGCACAAGCAGGGAGAATGGAAGGCAGAGGGAGAAGCAGGCTCCCCACTGAGCAAGGAGCCCAATGTGGGGCTCCATCCCAGGACCCTGGGATCATGACCTGAGCCAAAGGCTTAACTGAGTGAGCCACCCAGGGCCCCAAAACAGTTCCTTTTAAACGTGGGCTTACTTTGCTCTCTAAGACTATATCTCATTCCACAGGAAGTAGCCAGGTCAAGGAAGGGCAGGTCACCCAGGAAATGCAACATTGCAAAATAGAAACTTTTCCTGAGTTGGACCACAAAAATGGGCTTAAGATGCATATCAGGTTCACTTCCTTTAATTAAAACATTTAAATGAATGCCATGCCCACAGTAGCAGGCAGTAGAGTTCCCTCGTGTTTTTGTGATCATCGACCCATCTTGCCATATTCAGTTTGCCTGTTCACACTGGTGAGCTAAGCACGTCGGCACCAGTAAGCATCTTCTGGCAGTTTCCTGGCTGCCTCCGGCTGGCCACTTAACTGTGGGGTGCTGCCAATGAGAAGCAAACATTTTCCAGGAGAATAGAGGTGGAGAAGAGAAATTATAACTTCAGGATTTCATCAGAGAGGAAATCCTATTTGGCTCACAAGGTGTTGTTTCTGCCAACAAACAAATTGCTAAATGCATTCCATGCAACCGAGCCTCTGTTAATGAGGAAATACAGCTGAACAAAAATAAGAAGAAGGCAGAGGCTTCCTTTTGATAGCACTTCAAATTCTTCAGCTTCCTGAAAATCTTCATTGTGATCCCACTTCTTGACAAATACTTGGTGGCCAGGAGTAGAAAGCAGTGGTCGAATCTCTTGCTCCTCAGAGTGTGGTTCTGGACCAGCAGCATCTCCATCAACCCAAGCATGTCAGAAATGCAGACTCTCAGGCCTCACTTCAGACCTACTAGTCAGAGTTCATATTTCATCAGGTTCTCCAGATGATTCATATGCACACTGATCTAGTCCATTACTCCATGTTGTACATTTGCAAGCCTTAGAGTAGGAAAACGACCTGAAACCACCTAGCTCAGGCTCCAGCTTTTAGGGTGCTGAGTTATTACTGTCTCCTGTTTATAGATGAGACACTTAAGGCCCAGGGAGCTCAAGCCTGTTGCCTAAAGTCACAGCCCTCGATGTCTCCTGGCACCAAACACTGCATCCAGCCATATAGCCCCAGCTCCTTCAGGGTCTCTCTGTTCCGTCTCCCTGTATTTCCCTGTGAGAAAGTGGATTCCCCAGCCCATATTCATTTCTCTGAATCTGGTGGAGAAAAGACAAACTTTACCTACTTATTTTGACTTTTGCTCTCCAAACCAGAAAAACAAGTTCAGAAAAATGTTAGAAGTTTTGCCTAAGGGAGAATCACCTTGACATGTAGATAAAAGACTTCAGAGCTTGAGGGAGACCTATTTCCAAATGGATCATGGAGCTTATTTCTGTCGTGTGTGTGTGTGTGTGTGTGTGTGTGTGTGTGTGTGTGTAGGGGGGAGCCTTTGGTGCGCTTGATCAAATAGATGTCACTCGAAGAAAAACCTACAGCAGAACCTGCTGTCCTATATATAAAAAAAGGCACTGTACTGTACTTAATTTAGCCCTCCTTTCAGAAAGGGTCATGAATATGCATTTTGGCTAAGAAAATTTTTTGAGAGCCTCATGTGTGATGCTGCAGACTAAGCTAATCAACATGGCTAATTTTAGCCTTAGTTTTGAGGCTTTATTTTAGAATAGGTCACAGTGCTAGTACTAACCTATAGCTTATTGCATGAGAGAAGAAAGCATCAAAAAGGTAGAAAACCAAGCAACTGCCACCCGCCCAGACTATAAATGTATTGTTTGTAATTGAGATTTAGTTCTGCTTACAGTTAGTGATATGATTAATAAAGTGGACTTGATCTCTGCTCTGCAATGAAAGACGTTGTCTACTATGGGGATTTAGGAGGTCTATGAGCTGCCTTTCTCTGGGATGAAGGGTGGGAGATGAATATCTATTAAAGTTCTACTTGTCCTCACTGGGTGAGGTATGGAAGTGTTGAATCACTATGTCCTACACCTGAAACTAATACTACACTGTTATGTTAACTAACTGTAATTTAAATAAAAACTTAAAAAAGAAAAAACCCAGCTTTACTTGTAGGCACTGTGTAAAAGAAGGTGGAAAAGGCATCTTATAGATGAGAAGGTTTGATTTGATAGGTCCTTCAAAGTGGCTCTGGGGACATGCAGAGTAGGCCTAGGGCTAGGGTGAGATCAAGTCACTGCCTCCCCCTGCTAAGTCCACGGCTATGCGTATTGGAAAACCTTCTGGCCTGCGGTTCTGCCTTCTTTGCAGGGATGGGGACTGGTGGTGCGCTGGCCAGGGGAGGAGCAGAGGGTCAGAGCAGGGAAGTGACTCACATCCCAGGGCTTCGAAGAAATCTAGCCAAATCTGCACGTGAGAGTGCAGTCCAGCAGAGCTAGACATAGAAAGGAGGACACTCTAGAAAGCACACTGTCTGGTAGAACTTTCAGCGATGATGGAAATGTTCTGTAATCTTGTCACAGATGGCTTTCAAGTGCTTGAGATGTGGCCAGCGTGACTGAGGAACTGAATTTGTCATTTCATGTCACTGTTATTAATTTTGATTTAAATAACCACATGTGCCTGGTGGCTACCATATTGGACAAGGCAATTCGAGAAGGAGAGCTCTTTCAAAGAATGAAGTCAGAAAATAAGAGTGAGCTTAGGGGAAAATGTAGAGTCCAGCTTACAAAAGCCAGGGCCCTGATCTAAAGGTACATATGAGAACCATCTGGAAAGCATCAGAAAAATAAAACTGCCTGGATCCAGCCCCAGGCCACCCAGTCAGAATCCCTTTAGGTGTGTACCTTTAACTGGGAGCTACCAGATTCATTGATAAGAGGAGGCAGGTCTGGGAAAGAGTTGCAACCAGGTGGCAGAAGGCCTTGGCTGCCAAGCTGAAGATTTCATATTCCATTTCATTGGCAGTGGGGGAGACATTGCTGGGGGAAGAGTGACATGGTAGTAAGTGCTTTAGGCAAGATTTGTGGCAGCCTGTGTAAGATTGGAGGCGATTGCAAGAGCTGAGATATCTGGAGTGTTCATTTCTGCCTTGGAGTATTAGTGTGTTCATTTCACTGAGGGCTGTCCATATTCTTTCCTGGACTGAGCATTGGTTCAAAATGTTCCCTAGCAAATATGCTGCTCTAAGCCTCCAGCCCTGCTAAATGTTATGGTGATTGAAAATTATACTTGCTCCCCACAGGCCCAGAAGCAGGCTCTTTGCAATGAAATAGAGATGCAGCGGCATTTGGAATGTCGAGTAACAGCCTCTCTAGGACCTCCAACAGAGGCCCACGGTAGCCATAAAAGGGGATGATTCACCATGGAAAATAATGATCACTGCCCTCCGAGTGGACCCTTCCCCCTCCATGACTTCTGAGCTCCCACGAGCAATCTTAATAGCTGCTGATGAGAACTAGGACACCCTGAGAACTAGGCCCAGCTGATGACTCACTGCATAACCATGAAAAACCCTTTCATGGTTCACAGTAGGGGGGAGAGATGCCTTTTAAAAATTGAAAAGGAAAAATAAAACCCAATGTATGTTGAAGCTTAGAAATTGACACAATGCCTTTTCCAAAACAGCAAAATTTCTGAGTCAGTCCTTTTCTTCTAACAAGGTGTGACAGACTGAGTACCCTTCCCTAGCAAGGGTGACAGACTGAGTACCTTTATTAGCTTCCAGGAGAATGGAAGCCTGGGGTCTCCACAATGATAGTTATCTACTTGGCGGAATCCAGCTGTCTCCCTGAAAGACAGGTTGCCTCTGCCTGAGGAGTTTGCTCTAGCTCTGCTGTTGGCCCTTTATGTATAAATGCTTCTTTTACACACCAATAATGATGCAACCCAGACATCGGTTTGGACACTCTGTCCCAAGATGCGGGAAGCTTGGCTCAACCGAAGCTTGTCCCGAGCTCCCTTCATGATTGCTGTGCAGGCTCCCTCAGCCTCTGTCTCTCGGCTCTGACCCCTCCCACTCCCCTGCCCTACCTCTTTTCTGGAGTAAAGCCAAAGCCCTCCTTTTATCTCTGGCAGAAAGGATCATATTTTCTTCCCCTGCACTCTCGTCAGGCATTTTTCTAAATACTTAAAATTGGGTGCTTGCTGCAGGAGCATGGTGCTAAAATTGGAATGAATGGTACTTATGTGTAGTATGAGAGCTATGAAGAAAACTAACATTTTCTACCTGCTAAGGGAATACTAATGGTCATTTACTAAGCACTTACTATGTTCTGGACACTATGCTAGATAGAGCATTTTAAGAAAACTCAGAGCAGGATGAGTAGATTAGACCTCAGGAGATAAAAAATTGAGCTGTCTGAGATATAATTGATATCTGACAAATGACTCACTTGAGCAGTGTCCATAGGTGTGGGCTCTATTGTTTTCTAGAAAGTCTTGAGGATTAAATATATAATATAAAAAAATATGACCTTGCTGGCATCTGTTTTCCTTTAAGAGGTGTTTACATAATTGCATAGCATCACTTATCTTTTGTAAAATTGTATGTTTAGCCGTGAGTTAACGTATTATTATTATAATATCCCCAAGTCTTCGGTTGGGCTCCTTAGATGCAGAGCCTGAGATGGTTATTCTGGTGCATGTGTTTTATGGAGAGAGAGCTCTTGGGTTGGGGGTGGTGGGTATGTCTAGACAGGGCAGCAGCAGAAGGAGCCTGATCCCACTTTGGAGCAGGAGTGATACCAGGGGGCTGGCTCCACCTTCAGTCATTCAGTCATTGGCCAGGACTGCACTCCACCATGGAGGGAACACATAACCTCTTTGATAAGGAAATTCTTTGATCTGAGAGCGATTGTCTGGAGAAGGGGACATTTGTGCCCTG
The DNA here is from genome assembly GCF_964656455.1 of Halichoerus grypus. NCBI lineage: Eukaryota > Metazoa > Chordata > Mammalia > Carnivora > Phocidae > Halichoerus > Halichoerus grypus. The sequence goes on along the minus strand of NC_135712.1, from coordinate 127,632,901 downwards.
TTAGCCATTGTGTTCCCCTAAAATTCATATATTGAACCCTAACCCCCAGTACCTCATGATGGGACTATATTTGGAGATAGGACCTTTAAGGAGGTGACTAATGTAAAATGAGGCTGTTAGGATGGGCCCCAATCCTATCTCACTGGTACCTCTGCAAGAAGACGAGATTACGATACTGACAAACACCAGGAGCACCAGTGGGGAAACCAGACCTGCTGACACCTTGATCTCGGACTTCTAGCTTCCAGAACTATGAGAAAATGCGTATTTGTTGTTTAAGCCTCCCAGTCTGTGGCATTTTGTTGTGGCGGCCCGAGCAGTCAACACTCACGGCAGCTGGAGCATGAGTGTGCCCGAATGTGTCTGGTAAGGAGCTTTGGGTGGCACATCCGTAGTATTCACTCCACCCACTTACAAATTAGAAAACAGACCAGAGAAGTGACGGAGGCTGCCCAGGGTCACACAGCCCATACACAAGAGAGGCCAGATTTGAACCTCAGTCTGACCCTACAGCTTATCTCCTTAATATCTACTCCTTATCCCCACTCCTGGTGGGAGGCAGCCTTCCTCAGAAGCAGCAGACATCACCAGTTAACTTGGGCTTCAGTTTCTTGGGATAACCAAGTTGTCCCCACCTTACACAAGACAGCACTGGGGAAACTGAGGCAGCTCAGCATTGACAGTGTCTGTATCTGAGGGCCTTCTCCAGACATTCTCTCACCCACTAGTTTGGGGAATGGTGTAGCATATTAACCATAGGTTTCTTCTACATATGAGATGATGTCTTTATTTAAAATGTTTTCATTAAAAAACGGATTAAGGCAATCTTTTTCACACCCACAAGTGCCATTTTTAGGAAAATAAGAAATTCTGAGAACTGCCTTGTCAGTGTAATAATAACTATTGTCATTCTGAGCACCACTGCTCTCAATTTATAATGGGAGAACATGGTCTTTAGAGGCCACATCAAGATCTAACAATAGATCAGTTTGTTCTTACTATAGCTTTTGTTCAACATTTTCTGGCTCATAATAAAGCCATTGCCCACTTCAGAAAACTAGAAAAGAAAGGAAAAATAAAGAAGGGCATCTCTGGGCAGTTGCCTGCCACGAGGTCCCCTACTCAGCCCCAGCCGGCCCCGCCACAGCTGAAATAGAGAGCATCCTCTCTTTATGAGGAGACGCTTTCCCCCAGATGGTGGGCACAGTGAGAACCATTTTAAAAAGTGTCCTGTGGATATTGCTGACTTCATAGGAGAAGGCGCAGAAAAGTGTGAGTGCATCTGTTGGATTTCCCAAATCACAAGTCACTTGGTCACCAATCAGTTCTGACACTATTATTAGATGGGCAAAGAGAGGCTTGCAGCTGGAGCAGAGTCTGGGCACCTGGAGAAAACCACAGTCTACCAGTGACTGCCATCACACGCTGCGGACTCTGGACTCAGAGACAGCTGGAGATGTTAGTATGAAGAAGACATTTTTTACTGTTCCAAGTTATGATTCCATCCGAGATATAAGTTCAAAGTCTGTGAGAGAGGAGAGAAAGAGGGGTCTTAGGGAAAAAAATCTTTATATTCCCTCCCCCCTTCGCCCGGCCCTCCCCAAAATAAAGGTTAGGAAATTCTTTACATGAAATACTATGTGGTAGTTTGAAAGTCTTATCTTTTAGACACGTAAGCGTTCATTTATTCGACAAGAAGTTTGGCGTGTCTGCTTTGAGCCATGGGTTGGAGAAACCACAGGAACAGGATAGGCTTTGAGCAGACAGTAAGGGCCAGGCATTGTGCTAAATCTGTGGTTCTTAAACTTAGGTGTGCATCAGGATCCCCCTGGAGGGCTTGCTAAAATGCAGATTGCTGGACCCTCACCTCAGTTTCTGATTCAGTAAGTCTGAGAATTTGCTTTTCTATAAGATCCCAGGTGATGTTCTTACTGTTCTTCTGGGACCACCCTTTGAAAACCACTGTGCTAAGCTCACGGCAGGCATCTGTTCAAGGCATACGGAATGGTTAGAATCATTCAGAATGGTGGCAGGTGCACAGGCTGAGGTATTCCTGCTACATAACTAAGCTCCTTTAAAGGAAACTTGATTTTGACTTTAGGCAAAAATCTGGTTTAATTGCCTCTTTTTAAAAAAATTCTTCAGTGCATTTTTCTGATCATTTTAGAAGTTTGAAGAGCTGATACAATAATAGGCGAAGTATGGGGGAGTGGCTCATTAAACAGTTGTGCTTGTATGTCACTTTCTCCCTGAAGGTCCTAGGTCGAGCGGTAGTTCTCAAAGTGTGTTGCCAGACTGGCAGCAGCATCATATAGACTCTCGCCATCCCCCCCACTGCCCCCCCCCCCCCGACCACTGCATCTGAACCACTGGGCATGGGGCCAGGAATCTGTTTGAACAGGCCTCCAGGGGGATGACGATGTACACTGTAGTTGGAGCATATCTGAGGTCGAGGGGAGTGACAGTTGGGCTAAGTCTAAGGGAGGGCCCCTGGCATTCACTATTCCCAGCTCCTTTCAGACAGTTCACCAGGATGACTAAGCTTTAGTTTTCCCATCTCAGAAGTCAAAAGTCTATCCCTTGCTGTGCAACATCTTTCAGAGTGGTGGGGGAAGACAATCATGACTTTTATCCATGACCTGGTTTTACTAGCAAACATGAAAATCCCAAGCTAACCACGAAATAGTGCCATTCAATGGGAAAAAGATAGGATTCAGGTTATTTGTGTTCTAATCTAGTGTCCACCCTGCATACAGCTATGTGACTTTCGGTTGATTTTTAGGCTGTCTGAATTTCATTTTCATGATCTGAAAAATGAGATAAAATCATTGTCCTGGTCTAACTTGAATAACTGTTGCAATGATTAAATGGAATAATGGATATGAATGTGCTTTTGCAAACTATGAAGTGTTGTAACTTTGGGCTGCTCATCATAGCTTTCTTCTTCCCCGTCAGTAAAATGGGAATAGTGCCCTAAAACTTCACAGAAATTGTGAGTAGTTGAGAAACTAATGGCACAACAGTTTGCACTCTTCTTTTTTTTTTTTTTTAAAGATTTTATTTATTTATTTGACAGAGAGAGACACAGCGAGAGAGGGAACACAAGCAGGGGGGAGTAGGAGAGGGAGAAGCAGGCTTCCCGGGGAGCAGGGAGCCTGATGCGGGGCTCGATCCCAGGACCCTGGGTTCATGACCTGAGCCGAAGGCAGACGCTTAACAACTGAGCCACCCAGGCGCCCCCAGTTTGCATTCTTCTAAAGTAAAGTTTATTTCTTCATTTTTGGGGTCTGTAATATATAAGGTTGGAAAATGTAGAGATATTATAGTCTTATGTATTTTATTATAGTACATCTATGTAATAATATATGATAGTACTTTTATTTGAACTGGTGACATCCTAGAACAGTGGTTTGGATGTTGTGGCCCCAGACCAGCAGCACCAGCATCCCCTGGCAACCTGTTTGAAATGCACATTGTCAGGCCTCAACCCAGACTTACTGAATCAGCAACTGGGTGGGGCCTGGTGATCTGTGTTATAACAATCCATGCAAGTGGTCCTGATGCTCACTGAAGTCTTAGAGGAAGGGGTTTATTAGGGTCTTTTTTATTTTTAATGATTTTATTTATTTATTTATTTGAGTGGGATTCTAGTGCTCTCCCTAGCAAGGGGAAGGGCAGAGGAGAGGGAGAGAATCTCAAGCAGACTCCATGCTGAGCTCGGAGCCCAACTCAGGGCTCGATCTCACAACCCTGAGATCATGACCCGAGCCGAAACCAAGAGTCGCTGGCTCAACTGACTGAGCCACCCAGGTGGCTCCACTGGCTCAACTGACTGAGCCACCCAAGCGCCCCTATTAGGGTCTTAATTGAAGGGTCTGGCAAACAGCATCCTTTTCATGGAACAGGGTGGTTTCTTCTCTTTTTCTCTGTCGTGGATCTGCAGCAACTGTACCCGGGCTGAGGCAGCCATAATTGGATTCCTTCATAAACACGCTGTCGCTGCCCACCCAGCCTAGTAGAGATCTGGGATGCCGCTCCAGCGCATCTGTTATGAGGCTGACTTCAGGGTGCGAGGAAATTAAAGCTATTTATCACAGACCATTTTCCCTCAATGACAGGAGAAATGAGCCTTAGCCTAACAAGGCTTCCAGTTGGGCCCACGTACAAAAAACACATAGCTTGACAAACACAGTTTGAGCAGACTTAACATTTCTTTTGACTTTTCCTTTTGAAAATGAACTCTTTTTTGAGCTGCACCAAGATAGTGGTGCTTGTTTAAGAAATACTGGAGGTGGATTCATCCCAGTCTGTTTCCTGACTGAGACATAAGTGCCACGATGGCACTTCCCCCCGACCATTTCTTTCCTTCCTCTCCTTCGGGGGAGGGGATCCCTGGTGAGAGAGAGTCTTTCCTCTGAGACTAAGACTGTGCATAGGAGCCACGTTATGGGAGATGGGGCTCAGTATTTATCAAGAGAACGGTTTGTCTGTATGATTTGGCCCGCTGCCTTAGTGCCCATTTGAAATGGGTATGCTATGGATTTTGAGAAGTGATTCTATTTTGTGTGTGTGTATAAAATTAAACTTGGTATATATCTGTGATCGTCTAATATTTATATTTCTTCCTGATGTGCATTACGGGCAAAACATATAGAGAGTTTTGTGTTACATGTTAGTAACTGACATCTATTTGATGCCTACCATGTACACAGTGCTTTGCATCCATTATACTATTTCATGTTCACAACAATCCTAAGAGATGGTTATGATCATCTCCATTTTACAGATGAGAAAGCTGAAGTGCAGGAAGTTTAAATAATGCCTGTTATAGAGCTGATATTAGAGCCTCGATTTAAATGCAGGTCTTTTGGATTCTAAAGCCAGCATTCTCAACAGGTGTTTTTCAGATTGTGTGTTGAGAAATCACTTTAACAAGTTGCAACTAGCATTGTAAAAAAAATTGAATAGAATGTGAAAGACCAGAATGTGTCATATTTAAGTATGGATAAATCTTGATGCATGAAACTTTCATTTCAACTATAAATATATTTATATTCATACACAAATACAAGCACATTTCTGTGTGCTGAACAACAAAATGGAAATGATATTTCTTATTGTGTCACAGTCAAATTTGAAAGCAAATATTCTGGCTAAAGGAGGAGGAGAAGAGGAATAGAGGGAAAGAAGGAGAAAATAGGGAATAAATAAATGAATGAATAACTGTCAAAGAGACAGAGAGCCTCTGGGAAAGGAAGCGGAAATAGGAGGGAGTGGGAAGACGGGGAGAGAATGGACAAGAAAGAGAGAGACACAGGGGGAGGGGGAGGAAGAGACGCAGGAAGTCACGTGATCCTGTCCACCATTCCATTCAGCCAGCAGATGCCCCTACTTGAGGACAACACTAGAGACTTGAATTATCTTCTCTGTAGATGTTAGTTTTCATAAACTTCTCTTGCTGTGATCCTTGAGCCATTCTGAGTGTGAGTTGAATAAAGATTTTTACAAAACGTGACCCCTATATACAAATAATCTATTTCATCTGCTGCTCACCTGAAAACCAGTGATCTGAAGGGAGAGACAGGCTGTGCTGGGTTACTGAAATGCCCAGTATGCTCCTTCCTGAGGAACTGGCAAAGGCGGTTTTGAGTATATGTTATTTTTGTCTTTTGAGCTAATTTTGATGCCATGACACTGCCTCTTGTGTTTTATGGGAAACCATAGGGAGCAAAGATTTTATTTTTTACTTTTTATTTTTTATTTTATTTATTTATTTATTTTTTTAAAGATTTTATTTATTTATTTGAGAGAGAAAGAGAGTGAGAGAGAGAGCACAAGAGCGGGTAGGGTTAGAGGGAGAAGCACACTCCCCGCCGAGCAGGGAGCCCGATGTGGGACTCGATCCCGGGACTCCGGGATCATGACCTGAGCCGAAGGCAGTCGTTTAACCAACTGAGCCACCCAGGCGCCCGGGAGCAAAGATTTTAAAGTAGCCCGCTAAGTATCTTACTTCTGGAGGATTCTGGATTCAGCTAACAAAAAGTCCATTTTTACAGATGTGGAAATTGAACATTTTATAAAGTTTGCCTATAGACAGAGCTTTCATAAGAATCCTATTACGGAATCTTCATAGCTACCTACCCTGCTAGGTTACCCTTATGCCCATGGTTTTAATGTGGTGGGGTGTCACTCTGTAATTCACTCCTCTCCCCAATGGTATTTCCCTGTTTTTAGGCCTTCATTAGTAAATTGGGGTTGATATCGCTGTGCTTTTTTGTGATCCATTCTTGGCCTTTCTTGGCTGAAAACTATTATAAGCACCAATTACATTTTTAGTTAGTAATAACATTGCATCAAATGACTTAGGTAGGCACTCCTTGGCATCAACTTAAGTGGGTGGTCTTTCCTTTTAAAAAAAAATAGGGGCACCTGGGTGGCTCAGTTGGTTAAGGGTCTGCCTTCAGCTCAGGTCATGATCTCAGGGTCCTGGGATCGAGTCCCATATCAGGCTCCTTGCTCAGTGGGGAGCCTGCTTCTCCCTCTGTCTGCAGCTCCCCCTGCTTGTGCATGCTCTCTCTCTTTCTCACAAATAAATAAATAAAATCTTAAACAAACATAAACGCCACGTATAGAGGTGAGTAAGCAGGGTCCCAGAGTGAACTCCATCTCAAAAGCCTTCATAGTCTGTTGGGAAAGAACCATAATGTTTTCCTCAGCTTGCCCAAATGCCATTGCTATATATCCTATCCATCTTGCCTGGTCTCACCACTCATATTTTCTTTAAAAAAGAAACAACCAGGAAGAGTGCTGACAGAGTTCCATTCCAACTGCCTCTGCAAAAGTTTAATGTGGGTGTGTAATAGGGTCCCACAGCCAAGGCATCTCATCTGGCATTTGCTCCTAAATCCCGTCATTTGTAATAAGGATTCATGCCTCTGAATGTAAAGACTTTAAAGGAGATCATTTCTTCTTGTTTCATGGTTTTATCCTTCCACCTTCAAAATATGGTTGCAAATAGAGTCATCCCTCCTTTCCTCTACTGGTTTAATTTTTCTGAGTATTTATTAAAGTCACCAGATACTTTCAGGAAGCTGAGATTCAGCTCTACACTCCATGAAAGCTTTGTCAGTGCAAACATAATATACATCTCTGGGAAAATATGGGGGGAGGTCCTAGACTTATTATAATTTAATGACTGGTAGGACCTGATTGTTGTTTATTCTTTATTTCAGAGATCCCAGAAGACCCGCTTGTGGCTGAAGAGTATTATACTGACACCTTTGATTCCTGTTCTGAAGACAGTGAAGAGGAGGAAGAAGAAATAGTGTTCTCAGCCCCGGGGGAAGAGGTCAAGGATGAGGGATCCCGGCCTGCTTACAGAACATTGCAACAGGTATATGCTGCTCCCCAGCAGATGTAGTGGAACTGTGTGAGGTCCTGATCAGGCTGTGACTTCCCAAAGAGAGAGTCAAGGAAGTCTTAGAACTTGAAGTGGGGTGGGGGACAAGGGTTTGTTATAAAGGCCCCATGTGATGGGTCTTTATTTCCAAGGTGCCAGGGGCAGGCAGGGCCCCATGGAGTTCTGAGATTCTGGTGTGGACTGTGTTGATGAGGGAAGGGCTGGAGTGCCCAGTACTTATTCAAGTGGGAAGATGATACATGCTACACTGAGGAGCACCCTAGATTCAGCTGTTAAATAAAGAATGCAAGTGTCTCTTTAGCAGAGAGAAGGAGATTTTTAAAAATATACTTTTCTGCCCAGTAATCAGATTTTTTGAGTCATGTCGTAGTGCACAAATTAGCTCTGGGAATGAGGCCCAGACATTCTGGACTTAGGGCATGATCTTTCTGGCCACACCCAGCCTTTGCGGGCCCATCCTTACATACGGTGCTGGAGTCTCTGAATGTATGTCCTCGGCATAGACCTCTTTTACAATAGCAAGATTAATCCCTAACTGGGTCACAGGCTAAGAAACAGTCCTGGCATATGATTTCTCTGCCGGGTGTCTATAGGAGAGAAAAAAAAAAAAAGAAAAAAAAGAAGAGGTATATAAGGAGTAAGATTACTTTGGGCTACTTATGCTCATAAACTTCATTTTCCTCTTAGGCCATAACATGGTAATCTTTCCAGTCCTAAAATTTCTTAAGGTACAAAAGTTTTGTATTAACCATTAAGCTGGGAAAATAGAAGTCAATCAAGGGGTACCTGTGTCAATGAAAACTTAATTCAGGAGGATTAATTGAAGTTTGTCTACCATCTAGTCAACAATTTTTAATGAAGACTAAGCAATACATCATAATATCAATAAATAGAACCAATAAGAACTGTTCTCAAGTTCTATATAATAAAAGGAGAAAGAGACAAGGAGAAGGGAACTAGAAGGATATGGATATGAGGCTAAGAAGAGAAAAGGATGAGAGAAAGAGGAGAAAGAGAAATTAGGAGACAAATATGTGAAGAGAGAAGTAAATGAATGTTGAGAAAAATATTGAGTGTTGAGTCAAGGCAGAGAGTGATTCAGCATGCCAAAATAAAAATGCTTCCCTTATACCATTTCCCCATTTCCCAATGGACTCTGTTGAACAACAGCACCTCCTACCACACATTAAAAATACAATTTCCATTTCCTTCTGTGCCAGGGTCCTAAACATCTGAGACAAATTTTTTTTTAATTTTTTATTTCTTTAAGTAATTTCTACACCCAACATGGGGCTCGAACTAATGACCCCAAGATCAAAAGTCACACCACGCTCTTCCAACTGAGCCAGCCAGGCGCCCTGAGACAAATACTACAATATTGCAGAACCATCATTTTGTGCCTATGATTGCAAAACACATCCATTTTTGCCCAAAGCATCAAGTGACAAAATTTTAGCTACTAGTATTATTACTTTTTATTTTTAATAGATTAAAACTGATTCAGAAAACCACATGAATGAAATATACAGCAAACACCACTCAGGTCAGGAAATAGAACTTTGCTAGCCACTCCGGAAGTCCCGTCTTTGGCATACTTGTAGGAACACAGGGTTGGAAATCAAAATGCCTGTATACAAGACTAGCCTTCGTTACTTGCAGGTCGTGTGACCTTGTACAAGTTACTAAATTTCACTGTGCCTCAGTTTTCTAATCTGTAAAATGGGAGAATAATGGTTCCCACCTCATAGAGTAGTCTGGGGATTAAATGAAGTAATCAATGTAAGGTACTAAAAATAGTGTCTAGAATTTAATAAAGTAATTAATTAATGAGATGTTAATTATGATGATGATGATGTTACCCAGCCATCTTGTGGGGTTTTTTTTAAAGATTTATTTATTTTTTAGAGAGCACATGCATAAGCTGGGGGAGGAGCACAGGGAGAGAGAGACTCTCAAGCAGACTCCCTGCTGAGTGCAGAGCCCAATGCAGGGCTTGATCTCATGACCTGAGTCAAAACCGAGTCAGACGCCCCACCGACCAAACCACCCAGGCACCCCATCTTGTGGATTTTTTATGATACTTCCCAAACTCTTTAATGTTAATGTGAGATTTCACAATTGTAGTATTAAAAAAAAATCCCTCATTTTTATTTCTTAGGGCCAATGATAAATATAGGACAGCAGTTTTGCTCTCTGGGCCGTGCATCTGTCACATGTGATATGATAGCTGAAATTTTCTCTGCACAGCGAAGCGTGAGGAAAAGCAGAGTGATCTTTTCGGAATGGTGCCACGGGGACAGAGAAATGGATACAGGCTAGGCTTTGTGAGTTGATTTTAAATCTGTTGGGACAAGATGCTGAGGCCTCTCACACCCATGTGGGTATTTTGTCTCACAAAACCCTGTCGGGTAGTTATTCTTATTTCTGTTTTCCAGATGAGGAAACCGAGTCTCTGAGAGAAGTAGGTTGCCTATGGCCACACAGTTAGGGAAGGCTTAGAACCATGCTCAGGCCTGGGTCTATCATGCTCACCAGCCAGTGTTCTTTCTGCTACAAAAGGTGTATCAAGCGAGAGTGGACTTGGTATAATAGAAACAGGAGTGGAAAGCTCAACTGAGTAATCTGTAGAGAGATAGGTAACTACAATCCCATTTGTTTTTCCTAGTAATTTGATAGCATTTTCCCCTCCTCAAAGGCAGGGAGTGTGCAGTTGTGAAGGGTGTCTGCTCTTCCCTTTCTAGGTTATCACTGGGATTTCCTCTTACCTCTCCCCAGTCTTGCCCTTGACCCAAGTGTGTCCGGGGTCTACTTCGGTGATCATTGTACCTGTGGCTTTTCTGTGAGTAATCAGATCAAAGTAGATTCCCCTTCCTTCAGATGGAGCAAAAGTCCCATAGTCTGTATTTGATGGAGGAAGTGCTTTCAAAAAGAAACAGCCATGGGCTTCATTGGGATTGATTGCTGAGTCCCTTGTGCGACCCGTGGCAATCTTTTCAGCAGCAGCGTCTCCAAAGTGGTTTTATTAAGCACCTAATTGCCGTTGATCGTTCATTGCTTCTCTGCTGCGGTAAGCCGAACATCGGCAACACCTTCATCACAAGCCATTATCATATTGTTGATAGCTACTATGTGAAGGCTGTGGTCACTGAATTGGAACCTGCCTCTTAGATCTCAGGAGAATGGAGTTTATAGCTGTCATCGTAAGAGGGTTTTCAACAGTATTTGGGGGACCTGTCACTGAAAAGTGTTTTTGCTCTAGTGGCCATGCTTTAGGGCTGCAGATTAATGGGTGTGTTCAGAGACCGCGCTGCCTTGACCATCACTTTCCTCTGCAAGACGAATCAATGTCCCATGTGCACCAGGAATACACACACTAGGTAGACCATAATGACTTCACACAGAACTCCCTCGGGAAAGGCTCTGTTGTTTAATGAATGTGGCTTTCAGCAATACTTGTTTTAAGAAGGCTCTTAGGACCATGGTGTTTGTTCTTGCCAAGACAGAGGGCTGTGGAGGTCCATTTTTTCCAGCTAATTCTGAAGCTTTCACCAAATCCTCTAGCGGGTTTTGAAATTCCCTCTGCACTGCGAAGCATTCGGAAAAACAGAATGATCTCCTTGGAATGGTGCCACCGGGGTAGACAGGCTAGGCGAGGCCTGAGAGTCTACCAAGGACTCTTGGATCAGGTCATCATGGGAATATGCGCCTCTCTGAGTGTCTTCTGTTAGTGGAGTCATTAGTTTAATCAAATCCTAATTGTTCTAACAGTAACACCTAACATCTCCCGAACCTTTCTTCTATGCCCTGTACTTTATACGTTGTGTCAGCCCAGGTCCTCTGGGAAGCAGGTGACAAGACAGAATTGGGGAAAGCCTCAAAGCACGATGCTGATCTGAATCTTAGAGGGTAAGGATGGAAGGGAAGGCAGGATTGGATGACACCTTCGACGTGCAGGGCAGTTCTGAAAAAGTCTTCACGACACCCCCAAGAGAGCCCCAGGGCAAAGACTGCCCTGCCCATCAGAGGAGACCAAACTGGACAGGAATGGCCTGGCTCTGGTTTCCCCACACTCGAATGGGCTGGGAGCTGCCGGGAAGAGCCGATCCTGGGGCAGCAGCTGCGGGAGGCCAGCAGGCTCCAGAGCAGTGCTGGCGGCCAGCCGGCTCTGGAAGAGAAATGTGAAGGGTGCACCCCGGCTACAGGCAAAGATGCATATTTCGTTCAGTTCTTGCAAGTTGTCCCTTTGGTGCATGTATTCTAGTTGAACTGCATCAAACTGGATTTGAACTGGCTGGAATTCCAACAAGGGAGAAGATGAGAGTTGGGGGGGGGAGGGTGCAAGAGAAAGGAAGAAAGTGTACGTTAGTGATTTCAGGCCAGTTCTGCCTGACATTTGAACCAAAAAGTGGGTGCCCCGGATGGAGAAAGGGCTGAGGGCTATAAATCCAGAGTCCCCCACTGCCTCTCAGGGCCCGTGTGTCTCTCAGATTGAGAACCTCTTGGTGCTTTGAATTCTTGCCCTAGATTTAGAGTAGTTAAAGCTACGTGTTCTTCATAGAATGCAGTTCCTAAGTGCAAGTCAACTCTTTCATTTGATGCTTAAAAAGAAATAGCATAATTTGTCTGTAATTGGTTACTGTATTAAGCACTGACTTTAAAACTCAGGTCCCTTGAAAGATGAGACTGTTGTGAAATCCTCACATTGCACAAGAAGAAACTGAGGCTCAGTGAGGGGAATGCAGCTAGCAAGTAGCAGGGTTGCAGATCTGACACATGTTTTAGCCACTCCTTTATACAGCCTTCTGGTGCAACCTTTTAATTATAGCAGTTATAATCTCTCCTCCGTGACGACTGGGTAAACACACTAGGTACGAGGGAAGAGCTTAGGGGCTACCGCATTGTCTGGCCCTGTTCTCCTGAACAGAACTGCTGAGCTATGCATGCAGCAAAATTTATACTGGTTCTAGGAACAGTGCTGAGTTATGAAAATTGAAACAAAAAAAGAACCTGTCTCTCACATCCATTATAGGATACAGAATTCTCTCCTCCTACTGTCTTTTTGTTTGTTTGATTTAATAGAAGATGCCAGAACTCTTAAGTCCAAACTGTAGGGCTGATTTAACTGTGGGTTTGCATGATCTGAGCTAATTGATTTGACTTCATGCATGGAGGAAACAGTTTTTGTCTGGTATTGGCCTCAGAGTTCATCGGTTCTAAGAAGCAGTCAGCCCCACCATTTAACATCTCTCCATCAGCACCCTCCCTGGCCCGTGTCCCAGGCTATAAAGCAGCCCACCTTGCTGAGGTGTTAGAGAAACCCAGCGGTTTCACGTGTCACTCCTTCCAGGTAACAGGCCGTCTGTAGACCCAGTGCGTGTTGCTGAAAGGAGTCACTTTGATGGGACACTTTCCACTGTGGGCCCTATTCCAGCCCTCATTTCCATCATGGTTATTCTGCCTTCCCTCTCCACTATTTCTTGTCCAGGCTAAAACATAGCTCACTGCCAGCCAGACAAGGGACGAGCAAACCTTGCTCTGGGACATAGCATTGTGGGCCTTGTAGGAGACCTTAGTCCCTAAATCTTTTAAATTAGAGCCACTCTTGTATTGAAGATCGCACCTACACTTTTCGCCCCAATCCCAAAGAATGGAGGAAAAAGAAGGAAGGCGATAGGGTGGATAAAGAAAAAGCAGAACTGAGCGGGAGTGCACAGAGTCTGTGCGCTCGTTTCCATGTGGAGGGTGGGAGCCTCCGCAGGCCTCTACCACCTCCATGTTGGCGGCTGAACAGAGGTCCACAGCAGCTGGGGAAGGAAGGGGACAGCAAGCAGCTGCACTGGGCTCTTCTGTGCTACTCCTGGAGCTGGGGGTGAGTGTGGTGGAGTGGTGTATGCTGGTTTTGCAAAGCTGGTAAGCGTAGTTGGAATGGCACCTTTGGGGCTTTTCTCTCCAACAAACCCCTCCCCCTTTCACCAGCACCAAGTCGTGTGTCCACAGCTATCAGCTGAGCTAACGTACCCTGACCATACAGGGCATAAACGAGTCTGCAAAGAATAGGAAGATCCTCCCAAATGGCCCCTGCAAACAAATGGCCCATCCCACTATTCTGTGATTCAGTTATACAGAGAAATTTAATTTTATTTTCTGAATATTTTATTCATCTGGAAAGAGAAAGTGAATATCATTTCATGGTGTCTAGTCTAGGAAGAAAAGAGTGTGACACATCTGGGACATTGTTGGAGATACTGTCCTTTCTATATGGGTCCATATCATACCAGAGAAAACAACAATCATTCTTAATAAAACAGAGCCAGCCTTGCAGCTTGTCAGGTGCCATGCTAAGTCCTTTTCGTGCCTCATCCCTCCCTCCCATTTTATACTCGCAAGCACTTTACGGAGTTAACATCTTCCGTCCCACTTTACAAAGAGGAAAGTGCAACACAGAAAGAAAGAATAATTAATTTGACCTAGGTCACCCAGTCCATTGACAGAGCTGGAATTTAAACCAGCAAATACTCTTTGTCAATGAGGAGACTTTTGGGGTGAGCGTAGAACTCTATGTAGAAGTTTCGTAAAGGAAAGGAAAAGAAGATGCTTGGGACCTAAGGGACAGCTCCAAAATGTGTGAGAACGTGACCGGATGATTTAAAATCATGTTGAAAACACAGGACCAAGTTTTCCACGTACTCTTTGGGATTCATGTAGGAATAAAGCTAGAACTGGAGTCAGAAATAGTAACGTACAATAAAGAAGAGTATATCACAAGGGTTACCTTTTGGAACATGAACCGATAAACGTTCTTTAAATGGCAGGACTCTCCTCCCTACTATTGGGCATGTGGCGTGAAAAGAGATAAATAGTTCATCAAGAGCAAGTGAGCTTTTGGGAGGGCGAGGGTGGGTTGGGGGCAGCTCCCGGCACACTGCTACGACTCGAGAAACAGATCACAGCAAAGGTACCGGCCTCCCCAGATCCTGAAAAATTCATTGCCCAAGTTCCTGGGTGGGCATCGTGATGCCACTCCCAGCAGCCCTGCTTTCTTTTCTCCTGTCTCCATCCTTTACATTTCCAAACTGTGATGCGAAATGTCTTAAGAGTTCTGTATTGGATTCCTATGAATGTCTTTGAACCCCAGAAGCGACCCTGCGGATACTGATGTGCTGCAAACCTGGGCACTAATAAGAGACAGCTGCAGGGAGAAGGTTTTAATAATGTAGAGTAAACAAGGCATTAGCAGTGAAATGTGGACACATTGACAGTCACGTTTCGGTGACTCCGAATTCAGTGACAGAGGCGTTTGGTGTTACAGGAGCCTGGGGGCTTGCTTGCAGTTTGAGTTTTGCAGATGTGGCTCTGTGTTCCCATCATGACACACACTCTGAGAACTTTTTTCCTTGACAGAAGGCGACCATTGGTGGGGAGATAGGAGTGAAGACGTCAGCTTCCTGATTTCAGGGCAGCCTCCATGAAGGTGCCACCCGCTCTGTCCTGTGGCTTTGTACTGAACGGCACCCTCTGTCTTCCTATGAATTATGAATGCAAATAAGCAAGGGCTTGCCTTCTAATGAGATCGAAGTGAGATGTGAAAGTCCATCTGAGTGTGTAGAAAATGGATAAGGTCACCTTGATGTTTGGTTTCTGTAACTTAGTGACATTTTGCAGGATGCAGTGGCTATAGTTCGAAGGAGAGTGGACAGTAGCTCAGTAAAGCAACTTGCGGGAAAGAACGTGGGTGGGTTGTTGCTTGGATCATACATTTATACATCACGTAGCTGAGGGTTCTAGGCACTGGGTGGAAGGTAGTGAAAAACAGAAACAATGCCACCTTCATGGACATCTCACCCAGTCTCCTGTATTTACAGAGTACCCATAGACTGTCAACTCCCAAATGTGTGTCTTCCATTCTTCAGTTCTGTCTCCAGATTCACATCCCCAGTCTGCCTGGGAGTGGGGGTAGGTGTCATGTGGACTTCTAATAGACATCCTCAACTAAGCATATCCAAAAGTGAACAAATAGACCCCAGCCCCAGTCCAAATCAGCTCCTCCTGAGTCAACATTGACTCTTGCATGTCCTTTCACTTACGTTCCACTTCCAATCCATAAGCAAAACCTATTGACTCGATGTTTAGAAGATGATCACTACTTAACACCTCTACTCCTACTGCCAGAGCCACCATCGCCTCCCCAGTGTAAGATTGCAGTAGCTTCTAACTGACCTCCCAGTAACCCTCCCCCCATACCTCACTCAAACAAAAAGGCACAAGTCTGTTCAAAATGGCCTTGCGGCATCCCATCATCACCCATGGAAGAACCCCTCCCTTCGGTCACTGTGAGAATCACCCTCGCCCACCCCACTCTAGTCATATTAGCCTCCTTCCTGTTTCTGGAACATGCCAGGCATGTTCCTGCCATTGAAAGCCTGGAATGCCCTCCCCTCCAGATACATAAATCATTTTGCTCCCTCTCTACCTTCAAGTCTGTGCTTACATGCCGTCATATTGGGGAGGACTCATTCTGAGATAAAATGGCCCTTGCTGGTCTGAGAAGTCCTTGTGTCCTTTCCCTGCTTTATTTTCCTCCATAAACCTTATCACTATTGACCTACCACTGTTTATTTTTTGCTTACTCATTTATGGTCTGTCTCCCCCCTACTAGAATGTAAGCCAGTCGGGCAAAGATTCTGTTTGTATCACTGCTGTATTCCCAGCACCTTGAACAGTGTTTAGCACAGAGCAAACACTGAGCAGATATTGTGGAGTAAATGGATGAATGAATGCCTTCAGTGGACAAGCTAGTGGTAGAGGTAGCCAATAAGTCAGGACACAAACAGCTAGAGCAATGAGGAAAGGAAGAAGTTGAAGTGATGGAGGAAATGGGCTTTTTTGGGGGGGGACACCTACTAAGAGGGGATTCAGGAAGTTTCTAGAAGAGGGCTTCTCAGCTGTGACCTGAAGGATGGAAACAGCCAGCCCTTTGATGTAAAGAAACAGAGTTGGGAGAGGAGTGTTTCAGAGAGGGGGAAGGGTGTATAGGAAGGCGCAGGTCATGAGAGGGCTTGGCAAGTTTGAGAAATTGCATAGTAAGCAAGAAGATCGATGTGGTTGGAGAGGTCAGGCCAGCAGTAGCTACATCATGGTCTTGTAAGGAGAATGGATTTTATTTTAAGTGCAGGGCAATCCACTGAAGGGCAATTGAAATCAAGTGTTAAAATGAATCTACGGCAGTAGAAATCAGAACAACAGTGGCAGTGAAAGGGGGGATTGGCTGAAAGGGGGTCTGAGGGTAATTTCAGGGATGATAAAGGTGTTCTTTATCTTGTTGGGAGTGGTGGCTACATGGGTATTGTACACGGAAGATCTGGGCATTTCACTGCATGCAAATTTTACCTCAATAAAAATAATACATCATCAACAATGTCATCGAGGCAAGAAGAACTACCAAAGACACTGCACCAGAATTGTGATATTCATACATATATGGTGACACTTGTAAGTCAGCCTGTATCGAGGCTGTTTCTTTGGCTCCTTGTAGCCCATGCATGACTTTCCAGCTTCAAGGAGGTCCTGGGTACACTCAGATGAGGTGTCTCAGGGAAAAAAGGGAGTCCAGAATGACTGAGCATGAGTGGGGAGAAGGGTTCTGTATGGTTTGTTCTCAGCCTGTGGGACGACTCTGACAAGACAGGTCCAAGAGGTAAAAGAAATCAGCCCCTTCACACCCTCACACCCAATGACATAGGGACCCTTGAGTAGGAGGATGTGCCCAAGGGTCTGAGTGAGATGAAGCTTAGCTGAGCTCCCCTCTGTGGCTGGAGCTCTAATGGGTGGTTATGTCCACTTTGTCCATACATTTATGGATCTTTGCTTGGAATTGTTCCACAGAGGTGTCGGGCCTGGCAGCACACCATGTAGGTGCCCATTCCCACTCATCCTGTGTGTCCTTCAGCCCCAGGAAACTTAAACACTTCATAGCTGTGCAACTGTTTACGTCTGGGTTGCTAACTGTCCAGCCTTCTGTGGTTTGCCTTTGGGAGTCAGCATAGCCCACCTGCCAGGAGAGTGCTGAGGGTGCTAGATGTAGGTAGATGGTTGGGTTTTCACCACCTCAAGGTCTGGGAGCAGGAAGCAGAAGAAGAACTCTCTGGGACGTTCTTGAGAATGTCTAAAGGTAGATGTGCAATCGCTAAGGGCTATTGGTGCTCAAGCTGAGCCCTCATCCCAACGTAAGGTCTTCTGGTAGCCAGTTGCCATTCATTCATTCATTCATTCATTCACAATTCATTCCAAGAAGGGCACAGTATTGTGAACTGGTTACCATTTTACTGATATCACTGCTAGATCTCTTTATCCATATGTATATTCAGCTTCAAAGAGAAGACATTCGCGGGGTCGGGGGGAGCGGGGGAGAGTGGAGGAGTGAAAGACACAGTGTCTTTACGTCTATGCCTTGCCTCTCTTTGGCTCCTTCCTCTGCAATCTCTTCTTCATCCAGATGAAGGTCAAATGTCCTTAGACTTTGGACAACAAGCCTCGTGGGACTAGGCTTCTCTGTGAGTGGGTTCTCATTGCTTTGTTCCCTCAGGGGAATAATAAGTGACTGTCAGCGACAGCTTGAGAAACGAAACTGCTTCAGAAAGAGATTTCTTCAACTGCATTATCCATTCCAACAATTTGAGCAGAAAGTTAAGCTGCGTTCACTCCAAGAAACTGAACATATTGGTTGTGTACCAAATAAACGTTTTTGAGCCTTTTGTTTAACAAACACATATTACAGTTAATATGTGCCAGGCATGGAGCAATGTACTTTACAGATGCTAACATTTATTCCTCCTAACAACCCATTTTACAGATGGGGAAATGAAGGTGTGAATAGGTTAAGTAATTTGCTCAAGGCACATGACTGGCAAATGGCAAGGCCAGATTTAAACTCAGGTAGGCTTGTTCCAGGGCCCATGCTCTTAACCACTAGGCTGTGCCCCTCTGCCTTGGTCCATTATGTCAGAACCTCAGCTTTGCGTCAGTGGCCAGCCTCCCCTCATGATTTGGATACATCCTAAATCCTATTCGTTCCAGCCAATCTGGCCATCACACTCCACTTGCTAGGGACTGGTTTAAGATGAATATGCAATCAATTCTGGCCAAAAAGTGTGAGGAGAGGGGTCTGAGAGTGCATGGAAAGGAACATATTGGGGCTCTTTGTTTAAGCTGGTTTATGTAGGTTTTTGGTTACTTATAGCTGAAACTGTCCTAAGTGATATAGATGATAAATTAAGATTCTTTTTCTTTTTTTAGCAGGAATATTGATGTAGAAATATGGTCGTGTCATTTTTGGATTATATTTTCAAAACAGCTTCTTGTCAACTTTCAAATAAAAGTTTGAATTCCAAGGAACAAACCAATGCTTGTGATATCACAAATGACAGTATTTAGGGCTTGCCTCTAAGAAGTTAACAATGAAAATGTAGGATGCTGCATAGTTCTGGTTTGGTATAAACCTTGTAACTACATTTTGACTACCCTGGTCTGTTACTGAGTATCCATGTTCAGATGTTATTGAGAATTTGGTCCATTGAGTCTATCAGAGTATGAGACTCCAACAAAATAATGCTCATAGAAAGTCTTCTTCCTGGATTGGAAAACTGCCCTACACCACTGAATTCTTTCTCTCTCTTTTTTTTAAGTTAAAGTTTAGTTAGGTAGCATACAGTGCAATATTGGTTTCAGGAGTAGAATTCAGTGATTCATCACTTACAACACTCAGTGCTCATCACAAGCACGTTCTTTAATACCAATCACCTGCCTAGCCCATCCCCCACCCACCTCCCTCCATCAACCCTCAGTTTGTTCTCTATCCTTAAGAGTTTCTTATAGTTTGTTTCCCTCTCTTCTTTTTTTCTTTTCCCCATTCCCATATGTTCATCTATTTTCTTTCTTAAATTCCACATATGAGTGAGATCATATGGTACTTGTCTTTCTCTGACTTATCTCACTTAGCATGATATACTCTAGCTCCATCCACATCATTGCAAATGGCAAGATTTCATTCTTTTTGATGGCTGAGTAGTATTCCATTTTATATATATACCACATCTCCTTTATCCATTCATAAGTCAATGGATGTTTGGGCTCTCTCCATAGTTTGGCTGTTGTTGATAATGCTGCTATAAACATTGGGGTAGATGTACCTCTTCGAATCTGTATTTTTGTATCCTTGAGTAAATACCTAGTAGTACAGTTGCTGGATCATAAGGTAGATCTATTTTTAACTTTTTGAGGAACCTCCATACTGTTCTCCAGAGTGGCTGCACTAGTTTGCATTCCCACCAACAGTGCTAGTGGGTTCCCCTTTCTCTGCATCCTCACCAACACCTGTTGTTTCTTGTGTTGTTGATTTTAGCCATTCTGACAGATGTGAGGTGGTATCTCATTGTGGTTTTGATTTGTATTTCCCTGATGATGAGTGATGTTGAGCATCTTTTCCTGTGTTTGTTAGCCATCTGGATGCCTTCATTGGAAAAGTATCTATTCGTGTCTTCTGCCCATTTCTTAACTGGATTATTTGTTTTTTGGGTGCTGAGTTTGATAAGTTCTTTATAGATTCTGGAGACCAACCCTTTATCAGGTATGTCATTTGCAAATATCTTCTCCCATTCTGTAGGTTGTCTTTTAGTTTTGTTGATTGTTTCCTTCACTGTGCAGAATCTTTTTATCTTGATGAGCTCCCAATAGTTCATTTTTGCTTTTGTCTCCCTTGCCTCCGGCGATGTGTCTAGCAAGAAGTTGCTATGGCTGAGGTCAAAGAGGTTTATACCTGTGTTCTCTAGGATTTTGTCTCACATTTAGGTCTTTCATCCATTTTGAATTTATTTTTGTGTATGGTGTAAGAAAATGGTCCAGTTTCATTCTTCTGCATGTTGCTGTCCAGTTTTCCCAACACCATTTGTTGAAGGGACTTTTTCCATTGGATATTCTTTCCTGCTTTGTCAAAGATTAGTTGACCACATTGTCGTGGGTCCATTTCTGGGCTCTCTATTCTGTTCCCTTGATCTATGTGTCTGTTTTGTGCCAGTACCATACTGTCTTGATGATTACAGCTTTGTAATAGAGCTTGAAGTCCAGAATCATGACGCCTCCAGTTTTGTTTTTCTTTTTCAGGATTGCTTTGGCTATTTGGGGTCTTTTGTGGTTCCATAAAATTTTAGGATTGTTTGTTCTAGCTCTGTGAAAAACTGCTGGTGGTATTTTGATAGGGATTGCACTAAATGTTTGGATCGCTTTTGGATAGTACAGACATTTTAACAATGTCTGTTCTTCCAATCCATGAGCATGGAATGCTTTTCCATTTCTTTGTGTCCTCTTAAATTTCCTTCATAAGTGTTCTATACTTTTCAGAGTACAGCTATTTTACTTCTTTAGTTAGGTTTATTCTTAGGTATCTTATTGGGTTTGGTGCAATTGCAAATGGGATAAACTTGTTTTCTTTTTCTGCTACTTTGTTATTGTTATATAGAAATGCAACAGATTTCTGAACATTGATTTCATATTGTCCAACTTTGCTGAATTCATGTATGAGTTCTAGCAGTTTTTTGGTGGAGCCTTTGTCTGCAAATACTGACAGTTTGACTTCTTCCTTGCTGACTTGGATGCCTTTTATTTCTTTTTGTTGTCTGATTGCTGTGGCTAGGACTTCCAGTACTATGTTAAATAGTAATGGTGAGAGTGGACATCTTTGTCTTGTTTCTGACCATAAGGGAAAGGCTCTCCGTTTTCCCATTGAGGATGATATTAGCTGTGAGTCTTTTGTCTATGGCCTTTATGATATTCAGGTATGTTCCATCTATCCCTACTTTGTTGAGGGTTTTTATCAAGAATGGATGCTATATTTTGTCAAATGCTTTTTCTGCATCTATTAACAGGATTATATGGTTCTTATCCTTTCTTTTATTAATGTGTACACCACTGAATTCTTTATGGTTGGGAGATTTTTATGTTTTTCAGGAGTCAGAATTCTCTAATTATACCAATAGTAAGTTGACTAGGGAAACAACAGAAGTGGTTGGCTATTATAGGTGGTTGGGTTTTGTTTTTTTTTTTTTACGGCCCAGAGAAAGGCTTCAGAATGTTAAAAAAAGTGTTAACTCAAAGCTAACATTTTTTTTTTTTTAAAGATTTTATTTATTTATTTGACAGAGAGAGAGATAGCGAGAGCAGGAACACAAGCAGGGGGAGTGGGAGAGGGAGAAGCAGGCTTCCCGCCGAGCAGGGAGCCCGATGTGGGACTCGATCCCAGGACCCTGGGATCATGACCTGAGCCGAAGGCAGACGCTTAACGACTGAGCCACCCAGGCGCCCCAAAGCTAACATTTAATTGAACTTTTGATTTCCAGTGTATGCAAGATCCAAAATATTCAAGTATCTGACACAGAAGACCTCAATGATAAATGTGATTCTTTTGAGTTTTGTCACTCTCTAATTCATGAACATATCTAGTACTATACACACCAAAGTTCTTCACATATTTCTCGAATGAAAACAAGAGTAAGGGGGGAGATTTTGCTATTGTTTCAAACATATATTATGTATAAAGTATCTAATGTATTAATATCTATGGTTTTAATATAAGTTCTATAGTTAACCCCCCCCCCCCCACACACACACACAGACACACATGACATACACATCCCACTATTTTAAATGTAAAGCTGAGCAAGGAAAAGGCATCATGTTCTGGAAGCCATGCAGGGAAGGAGAGATGTCTTAGTCTTAATACTTAAATAGTCCTTAGTGGAAATCATCTTGATTTTTTCATGAAGATGACTTCAGAGTTGTGAAATATATCCACATTGTAGTCAATTAAAAGTATATAAACTCAGGGCACCTGGGTGGCTCAGTCGTTAGGCGTCTGCCTTTGGCTCAGGTCATGATCCCAGGGTCCTAGGATCAAGCCCCGCATCGGGCTCCCTGCTCCGCGGGAAGCCTGCTTCTCCCTCTCCCACTCCCCCTGCTTGTGTTCCCTCTCTCAGTGTGTCTCTCTCTGTCAAATAAATAAAATCTTTTAAAAAAAAGTCTATAAACTCATATCTATAATATCTTGCAACAAATATTATGATGCCAAGTGATTCCATGTCAGCACAGTGGGGGTTTTGCCCTCCAGACGGTATTTGGAAATGTCTGATGACATGTTTAATTGTCACAACTTGGATGAGGGAGAATACTAATAGTGGTCCAGGGATACTGCTAAACATCCTATAATGCACATGACAGTACCCCACCCAAAGAATTACCCAGCCTAACACGTTACTAGTGCTGAAGTTGAAAAGTCTTGAGTTAACAAAATAGGGGCTTATGGAAATTCTTCCCAGCTTAAAGTAACACTTACACTAATTGAATAAATGAGAATCTTCCTAGTACAATCCTCATGGCAGGCTCATTAAAGTAGACTATCACCAATCATTCATATTGGCTAAAGTTTGCTCTTGGAATTGTGGTCCACGGGCCAGCAACATCAGCTGCTGTTGAGACCTTGTTAAAATGCAGAATCTCAGCCCTATTCCAGACCTGCTGAATCAGATTCTGCATTCTTAGCCAGATCCCTGGATGAGTCCTGCACACAGTGAAATTTGAGAATCACTGGGTGAGAGGACTACGTATCTACACCTCACCTCCAAAGCTGATCTGTGACTAGAAACAGGCCAAGAGCTCCACTTCTTAGAAATATGAAACAAGATTGGAAAGCCTCCCTCTCACAGGTGTGAGGTAGAAATTACCCCATGCAAGAGTTTCCTGTTAACTGTTTCCATTGCTCCTTTTAAGCTTTTCTCCACAGGTCAGCAATTAGGAGAGTGAAGTGGTAACTAGTTTACTGTGGTGATCACTTTGTAATGTATATAAATGTTGAATCACTATGTTGTACACCTGAAACTAATATAATATTGTATGTCAACTACACTTCCATTTAAAAAAAGGAGATTGAGAAATTCATCGAAGCACACTGAATTTTAATATTCAAATTAACACAGGCTATGATACAGATCTGCTTTCACCAAATGTGACTTACTGATTCCAAAAATACTTTTCCAGTTTCATCCTAAAATCCCTTTGGGTATCTGTGACCTATGTTTGCGAGGCTAACGTATAAAAATCCTTTCAGTTAACCTCTGCAGAGAAAAAAGCAAAAGCATGCTCCATCCTTTTTTTAGAAGTTGCTCCAGAATCTAAAGTTTCCTGATTCTACTGTGAAGTAGCAGGATGTAAGTAACTACATGTAAATCTCTGCTAGTTAAAATGCTAGTGCTTGCTAAATGTTTTAAGGAGAGTGATTTGAGGGCAGTGGTGGGAAAGTAGCATTATTTTTTAATATCAAAGAAAGAACTAAGGGCATGTTTTAATTGAAAAATTAATTAGGCATTTTAGAGCTGAGGATACTAAAGCAATCTTTCCTCCAATGAGAGGAATTTATGTATAATAGAATAGAGGTTCTCACAGTAGAAAATTTTTACTTGAACAAAAGAGTAAAGACAGGTAGCTTGCAGAAGTTTCAGTACTAATTCAGTAAAGACACTAGGGATCCTAGAGTGTATAGAACAGGAAGCTCTGTTAATGTATTTATCCACGTGAGGATTTCCAAAGAACGTTCCTGGGACTTCTATAGAATGAACTGGGTTTCACGGGCAATTAGGTTTGGGAAACACAATGTTAAACAAGGTTTTAGATCTTTACTAGAAGGCCTTTCAGAGCTTTCAATATGTTCATGAAGGTTATGAATCTCCAAGATACCATAGACCACGTTGCCAAGACATATTTTCATAGATTCCTTTTAAAAAGTTCTTTGGCACATACTTGGTAAATGTCAGTACATGTTGTTTAGTAAAACAACATGTTGTTTAGTAGCAGCAGGTATGCTTTCTATAAATTGCGTTGATGAGGTATAGTTTCGTTGAGGCCAAGGTAGATAAATCTGTGACCCAGAGAGTAAAGGTCCAATTCCTTATGGGTCATAGGCTCTGTAGGACAAATAACGTGGGGCCTGTAAGAATGTGGAATTGGGAAGGATAGTGAACCAGCCCCAGGAAGGACCAACCACGAAGCAAGGAAAGCCTGAGAGACTAATGAGTAGAAAGCTAAATTTGGAATGAGAAATTCTACACCTGACACTTACGTGCTCCACAGGAGGCTTTTATTCCTCAGTAGTTGTGCATCCCACAGTGCCTAGTGGTGTGTACCCTGCCGTGGTCACAGGGAAGGAGAACTTGGAGCAAGGCTTCAGCCCACAGTGGGCTCATCTTCTGAAAGCACATTCATCATTTTGGGACATTTGGAAGGTAGCAACAGGAAGTTTCCCAGAAGACTCATGAGAGGGATTTCACCAAAGGAAGTTCTGGTTTGCGGGTAGCCTGTAAGGTCCTATCTGTCTCTGGGGTCAGCTCAGAAGGAGTCAGAGAATAGCCTTATGATAGAACATCTGAGAGCCAAAAAAAAAAAAAAAAATGACAGCAGCAGAAGATGCACCGTCAGGTGGCTCAGAAGGAAGCTCTGCAAATAAAAGCCTCTGAAAGAATTGAATGGGGGAAATGCATTCAAAGTTTGCACAGGATTGAGAACTCTGAATTTAAGTAAAACCTGCATGGTGAGGTAGAAACAGGAGTATTCTGTTTGTTGTCTTGGTGTGGCTTTTCTTTCATCAACATATTCAAAAAAGGTTTATTGATTGCTACCTGTGTGCCCAGCTCTGAGCTAATAATTACTCAGTGGGCATGGTCCTGTGCTCACGGAGCTCACAATAACTAACAAAACATTAATTTTGTCTTTGGATAAGTGAATCAAAAGAAACAGAGCACTGCAATAGGGTTCACTAAAGCAGTGGTGGAAATGTAATTTAGATAGGTGCTCAGTGAACTTCTGAGCCGGTGGTGACAGAACGTCGAGATCTGAAGGATGAGGAAGATAGTCACTTAAATATGAGGCCAGAGCATTCTCAGCCAATGAGAAAGGCCCCAAGGTGCAAAAGATCCTGATGTGTTTGAAGAAAAGCGAGCAGTGTGGCTGGAGCATAGTGAACAGGAGAGAAGGTGGGAAGAGGTGAGGTTGGAAAGATCAAGAGGAGCTGGATCACACGGGGTGTGGCAAGCCATGACAGGATTTCCTTCTGCATACAGGACTGTATTCCATGCACAGCAACAAAGCAGTGGCTCTTGTGAGGGAAATGGATTCATGCGATGCCACAGCAGAGCAGAGAAGTAAGGAAGTTGTCGGGTGGTCCAGGCGAGAGATGATGGTGGCTCGAGCTACGGTAGCTGTTGGATTTTCATTTGTTTACTTTTAATGTGTGGCTCTTTCTCTTTTAATAGAAAAGCAGGGCTTTTGTCCTGGTTTCCCAGTTTGGCTTCTGCGATCCCACCAGCCAGCTGATGGTGGAGAACGTGCATTGCAGGGGAAATAATGGGGGAATTTACTGCTGAAAGAGGATGGTCTGGGATGCCCTGGGACAGAAGATCATCCCTCCTAGCCTCTGCTCATGCACTCTCTTATCTCCCATCTATGGAAATGGATTATCTGTCCCCAAAAGGTGGGCTAAGCCTGCATCTGTCTCCCTCATCTTTGTATACATTTGGCGCATAACTAGTATTCAGTAAATGTTTCCTGAACAGAATAAACTGGGTAATGGAGTGACACCTTTCTGTGTGTGTGAACTAAATCTTTCACCATAACTAGCTCTAAGATGAGGAGATAGCCTGGATTATTTAGTCAGACAGAACTTGCTGATAATTAAGTGAGAATCTATGCAGTGTGATTTTTACAGCTCTGTAAAGATACCACCTGATTTTCTCCTTTGACATTCTTGCTTTCTGCTGACTAAACTTTTGCTATTAGAAATTCATTCCTCTGATATGAGGTTGTATCCCTTATCGAAACACAAATATCCTGAGATAACACACGAGCCTGATCAAGCGTCTTGGGCTTTCGTGGATCTACCGTATCTTTTCTTGAGAGAAAGCAAATTTTTGTGAGAGGAGGATGAAACAAAGTAGGAAGGAGCTCCTTGTGGAGAAAATGCACTCCTTGGGATGGGTGGGAACATGAAGTAAAGGGTGAGAACAGAGAAAAGAGGACAGTTTCTAAATGTTCACAATCTTTGGCTCAATAATTCCACTAACCTAAAGAAATAATATTACACATGGGGCCAAGATTTATGTACGAAGATAGTCACTGCAATAGTACTTACAACAAAAAAAGTGGAAGCAACCAGATGGCCAGTGATGGGGGCATGGATAAAGAAATGCAATATGTCTATACAGCACAAGATTATGCTGCTATTCAAATTATGTTTCTGAAGAATTCTTAATAGCATGGGATGAAAGTCCAAACAAAAATGCATGGGTGTCTGTGCATTCCATGTATACCATACATCTACAGTATAATTTCAAATATCTGAAAGATCTATGTAGAAAAGACTGACTAGATATGGGTGTATATTTTTGTGAGTGTTGCGTCAGTAGTGATGGGTTTCTTTGGGGGTATTTATTTTCTTTTGATAATTTTCTATTCTTTTCCAGAATAAAACATAAATATGAATTATTAGAGGACGTATTATTTTTAATATCTCTATGTAAACATTGTTTCAAAGGCAAGGTTGCCCCGGATGTCATAGCTTTCTCTGTGGCCGTTGAGCAGGTGTCGCTAGGTCTCACGTACATTACAGATCCCACTGACCTTTTCAGAACAGCTACCTTTTCCCCTGAGGAGCAATTTCGAATTCACTGGCCAAACTGCTGCATCTGTTTCTGGAAAAAATCTGGGTGTTTGACTGAACTTGAATCTGTGGGACAGTTTTTCAGAACTGAGTCTTACCTGATGTTCCTCATTCCTCAAAGGCCCGTTCCTGTTAGAGAAGAGTTGGTGGTTCTGGGGGAAGGAGGCTTGAAGAGTGTCTAAATTCATCAGCAAAAGAGCCATAATGTCATCTTCACAGCATTTGAAATTTGGCTTTCTGGCACTTGACTGAAATGAGCGCAGGCTGGTGGCACTGTAATTTGGCTTCTATCTGGATGTGGTTGCTCTCTTAGGCCACTTAGCTCTGGCAGAGATCAACTTAAATTGTGAAACAGTGAGGAAATGCACAGGTTCCAGTCAACAGCATAATCCCCACATTGTACCAGGCATAATATGCTCCTGCAAGGTGTTTTCCATGACTGAACTTCTTGCCAAAGTGCAAACGCGGCGCAGAATAGCGGGAAACATCTTTAAAAAGGCATGGTATTCATTTCCATTTTTCCTCCTTTCTCCTGGGGGTGGATATATTTCTACTGGGGTCTTTTATGTTCAACTGAATGGTAATTTCTGCAACACAAGGAATGAGTTTATTGCTAAATTAAGTTGCAACACAGTAAAACAAGCTCTTTAACTCCTTTCCGAAATTACTTGATGTAAAAAAAAAAAGGAGAACCTGATCTTTGTAATGAGTTGTCTCTTTTTCAAAATACAGAAAGTTTCATTTAAATGTTAAAAAAGTACAGTTGGCATCTTATCTAATTCTGTGGCTTATTAGTCTATTAATGTCATTTATTTTGATCACCAAGTTGTTCCAGATTTAACCAGTAGAAAAAAATACATATGGGGAGATAGAGCTGTATGTAGGTAATCAGGGGAGATTTTGCCCCTCGGGAGACATTTGGCGCTGCCTGATGACATGTTTGATTTCCACATCCCAGGGTTGGATGTGGCAATCCACGGGGGGATGATGGGAGTGTTTTATTGGCGTCTAGTGGGTTGAAGCCAAGAATGCTGCTGAGTGTCCTGTAATATACTCAGAATTATCTGGCCCAAAACGTCAATGGCACCAAGGTAGAGAAACCTTGGTGTGTATAAATAGATGGGGGAATGAGCATGTAAACATGGCACACTGACATCAAGGTGAAGGGTATATGGGCATTTTGTACGGCTTCTGCAACTTTCCTGTAAGTCTAATGTTATTTCAAAATTTTAAAAAGTGTTCAGTGGGTACAGTTGGAGTTTGGGTCTTAATGCCCTAATTAATCTGCATCTTAGAGACAGAAAGTGACTTGTCGTTTTTGGGAATGTAAGTTGAGCTCAGTCATTGTCCATGATCTCTGGGGCCCCAGTCTTCAGGGCGAGAAGGGAAATGGGCAGAGCTCATGGCCCATGACTGTGTTTGCTTACTCCACCAAGGGAATGCACAACCTTCTTGTTGAGGCCGTATTTAGACAGAGAACTGATGTTTTGCTTCAAGTTCTCTTAGAACCTGGAGTTGGAAGCCATTGATAAAGAACCCACCCCTCCGCACCCAGCCCCTCTGTAGCTGCATTGTGTCCCCAGGCTGCATTATATTGCATATATATATATATATATATATATATATCAGCAAAGAATTATTTTTGAGTTTTTTTCATGAGTTTGCACCCCTGGTTCCTCCAGTAATATTGTGAAGCTCTGTTTGGGTTTGGAGCCCTGCCTTCTACTATGTTTGTATACTGTAGTGACTAAGAAGAATTCAAGCTCTGGAGAACACCACCTGTTCCACCTCTTACTAGTTGCATGAACCTAGTCACATTATGGAGCCTATCTGTGCCTCAGTTTTCTCAACGGTTAAATGGGGAGAAAAATAGCACCATTAGTTGAGTTTAAATGAATTAATACATGTAAGCTGGTGGAACAATGGCACATATTAAGACTTCAGTAAAAGTTAGTATTCATTCATTCAATTGTATTAGAATTATTTCTGCCCTCCCCACAAGGGTTCCCTGTCCTCTGTGTTAGGAAGATACAACTGATATGTCCCAGCCATCCAGATGCCTCCTACAGCCTGACTCTGTTTCTTGCCATTTCTGTTTCTTTGACTCAACTCAAATAGTTATTGGGAATCTCCATGTTCTGTGGCAGGCACACTAATTGGGACTTTTTAATCTTTTATGTCTCTGTTCTTTTCCCATCCCATCCTGTTCTATCCAACTCTCTTCTTCCACCCACTGGGTATTTCCAACAAGCCATACCCTCTACTAAAGCCTTTTTATTATTTCATTTGTTTTTCATAAGAGCCCAGTGTGAGATAGAGGACATTATTCTCATTTTACAATGAAGGAAAATGACATTTGGAGAGGTTAACCAACTTGACTGAGGCCACAGAATTAAGAAGTAGTATGCTTTTTCTTCTACTTTCCCAATAAGGATGTACTTTGAGCAGGGAGAACCCTGCTGTCCAACTAGGGTTAGACTATGATCTAAAGAGTCAATGCCATTCTTCTGTTTTACTTCCTTGCCAATCACTGAGGCTGGAAGAGACCTGCACAGGTGAGCATTTAGCATTTGCCATGCTCCCAGGGCCATGCTAGGTGCTGGAGACATAAATACATGAAACACTTGGTCAATGATCTCAGTTTATTTAGGGTCTCAGTTATCTTTTACTGAGTAACAAAACGCTCCAAAACTTAATGGCTTAAAACAGTGATTTATTGTCTCTCATGATTCTCTAGGTAGGTTGCCTGGACCCACTAGACAGTTCTTCTGTTCCATGTGATGTTGTTTAAAGTCACTCATGTGGCTGCATTTAGCTGGGAGCCTGGCTTGGGGGGTCCAAGATGGCCTCATGCATATGTCTGACAATTGACGCTGGCTGTTGGTTGGGGGCCTCTGTTTCCCTCCACATGGCCTCTCATGCTGCAGGGCGTCTCACCATGGTGTCTCTCCAGTAGAAGAGCCTGGACTTCTTCACATGGTTGTTGGCTTCCAAGATAATAAAAATGGAAGCTCCATGGCCTCTTAAGGCCTAGTAATAAAAGCCACAGAACATCACTTCTGCCACATTCTGAGGCCCAGAGCAAGTCACAGGGCCAGCTTAAGGGATGGGGAAAGAGAGTCTAACTTTTGATGTGAGGCATGGCATAGGAACAAAGGGATGGGAAGGATTGTTGTAGCCATATTGGAAAACAATCCACGCAGTCACTGTCCATCTAATTCTTTGCTGATGAGCTGGGTTTTAGAGCTGGAAGGCCCCTTAACCATCAGCCGATTCAACCCCCTACTTTCACAGATGCAGAAATTAAGACCTAGGAAATCAAGCCACCTGGACCAGGCCAGCACACTTAGTGGAGGAGCAAGCGGGGCTTGCCAGGTTGGTGTCGTCAGCTGTGTGTGCCAATGTGTGCTTTGCTTGTCCTCCAGCAGAGGATGTCTCTGCTGGGTTCCTCTTTGAATCAAGGCTGTCCCTGCTAAGTTTGGAGACTACAGGGGGTGTAGAAGAAGGAAGGGATCTGTTTTTCCCTCTTCTGAATCTCCCTCCCTCCCTATTCCTGGGCTGGACACCAGGGTCTTTAGTTAGTGCTTTGACCTCATTGACCAGCATTGACCAGACGTACTTTCTTCATCATTGCCTGTTCTATACATCGGAACATGAAATGATGCTGGGTTTCACCACATGCATAAAAAGTGGCTGCCCAAACCCTACCAGATGTTATATTATGAAACAACACATTTATGTAATGTGTTATTATACCACAGTACATTTTTCTAAAATTCACAATTACTTCAGTATGAAATGTGTTGCTTGTTTTGAAATGGAGCAGGTGAGCCACAAATTATTGATTTCCCTCAGTGTACCCACAAACCTGAAAATAATTAAGTGGTTCCATTTTCTCGGATCATTATGATGCTACTGTGGATATTTCCAGCCTCCTGGATAGAGGACGGGTATTTATTTTGTAATAAAGACAATATTTGTTGCCAAATATAGTTCTGGGATCCCCCCAGCTCTCATGAGGGTATCTGACTCTTACTGAGGGTTAAGGTAAATAAAAAGTGCAATTCTTAGATTTATGACCCCTTGAAGACCATACATTTCCAAAGAAGAACTGGTAGAGACACTCCCTAGGAAAAAAATATTCATTTGATTTTTGATATATTGAATAGATTATAGATTGAATAAAACCCTTTTCCCCATTCTAAGTAGCATTTACTATTTTGTAAATTAAATAAGTAATATTTGTTTATTATAGAAAATTTAGAAAAGACATAAGTACACAAAGGAGAAAATAAAGATCATCCATAATCTTACCTTATAGTCAAAACCACTATTAACATTTTCAGTGTATGTTCTTCCCATCAGAGAGATAGAGGAATAGATCTATAGATTGATAGAGATGGAAGGAGTGAGATATAGCTATACATATAGATATAGGTATTTTTCTCTTAAAAAATTGGATCATACTACACCAAGATAAAAAGCTTTTGCACAGTGAAAGAAACCATCAACAAAACAAAAAGGCAGTCTACTGAACAGGAGAAGATCTTTGCAGATATATCTGAGAAGGGGTTAATATCCAAAATATATAAAGAAATTATACAACTCAATACCAAAAAAACCAAACAATCCAATTTAAAAATGGGCAGAGGATTGGAGAGACAGTTTTCCAAAAAAGACATACAATGGCCAACGTGAAAAGATGCTCAACATCACTAATCACCAGAGAAATGCAGATCAAAACCACAATGAGATATTACTTTATACCTGTCAGAACAGCTAAAATAAAAAACACAAGAAATAACAAATATTGGTGAGGATATGGAGAAAAAGGAATCCTCATGCACTGTTGGTGGGAATGCAAATTGGTACAACCACTGTGAAAACAGTATGGAGGTTCCTCAAAAAATTGAAAACAGAATTACCATGAGATTCAGTAATTCCACTACTGGGTATTTACCCAAAGAAAACAAAAACATTGAAAAGATATATGCACCCTTATGTTTATTGCAGCATTGCTTACAATAGCCAAGATATGGAAGCAGCCCAAATGTCCATCAATAGACAGATGGATAAAGAAGATGTGGTGTATATATATATATATATATATATATATATATACACTATATAATAGAATATATATATATAATAGAATATATATATAATAGAATATATATATAATAGAATATTACTCAACCATGAAAAAGAAGGAAATCTTGCCATTTGCAACAACATGGATGGCCCTAGAGGATATTATGCTAACTGAGAAAAAGATAAAGTCAGAAAAAGACAAATACCACATGATTTCACTCATATGTGGAATTTAAGAAACAAAACAAACGAGCAAACAGAAAAAAAAGACAAAAAACTGCTCTTAAGTACAGAAAACACACTGGTGGTTGTCAGAAGGGAGGTGGGTGGGGGGGTGGATGAAATAGGTGATGGGGATTAAGATTACACTTACCTTGATGAGCACTGAGTCATGTATGGAAATGTTGAATCATTGTTAGTACACCTGAGACTAATATAACACAGTATGTTAATTATACTTCAATTGCAAAAAAATTTTTAATGGGATCGTACTGTCAAATAATTTTGCCACCAGATTTTTTTGTTTTGTTTTGCCTAAATGTGGCAAGACATTTTTTATGTCAATAAATATTCTTCTGTCATACATGGAAGTAAATTCCTCTTGTTTTGACAGGACAGTGATATTGAAGCACTGGTCGGGTGTTTGGAAAATGTCCTGGGTTGCACCTCTCTAGGTAAGTTGCTTCAGATTCCAAAATGTAGTGCTGCTACCTGCTGATTCTAATGGAATATCTGAGGAGTAGAAAGCTTGGGAGGAATCTTTTCTTTTTAAGATTTTATTTATTTGACAGAGGGAGCATAAGCAGGGGGAGCAGCAGAGGGAGAAGGAGAAGCAGGGAGCCCAATGCGGGACTCAATTCCAGGACCCTGGGATCATGACCTGAGCTGAAGGCAGACGCTTAACCGACTGAGCCACCCAGGCACCCCACTTGGAAGGAATCTTACAGATATTTCAGTCTAACCTCTTCATTTTATACAGGAGGAAACTGAGGCCAACAGAAGTTGGAAGTCTGGCCCGGGGCCAGGCAACTCAAAGTTTATTACTGTAAGTGACTGGCAGTCTCCAAGGATGAAATGGTTGGAATTCAGTGGTCCATTGTGATCAAATGGTGGCCTGGCAGCGCATAATAGTAGACTTTCCAGGTTCCCCAGAAGAGGAATCTCCTATCTCACTCTTCTGTAGAAACAGATGGCATTCAGTCAAGTTGCAAGGACCATCACTCTGAAGGTCAGCCAGTCACTGGAAGCGATTTGGTCTGAAAAACAAAGCTGAAATTTCTTTAGCATTGTCCGTCTCAATAAATGGGACAGCTGTGCTTTTACTATTTCTTAGTTTCTCCTTCTTTTTCTTCAATCTGAAAAAGCCCAACTGTGGAAACTTCTAGCAGTAGACAATAAATTGTCACACCTGACATGGGTAGAAGGACAGAGGATATACCTACAGGTCCTGGGTGAAACAGGCTGAGATTTTTTTCTTTGAAATTTGACTTCGGGTTTTTAAAGTTTTTAACTGCATGACCAAAAGCAATCTCCTCACAGGGAATGGCAGAAATAAAGATCAAGTGCTCAAGTGTGCAAACATTCACCACTATTTTATTAGGAGATTTATGCACAGTTTATATCCTTTCCGTTGCTTATTTCACGTCTCTGTGTACGAAGCCTCGGTCATAAACATAGCTCCTGGGTTTTTTCTCCTGATCATCGCCCTACAATCTGTTCCACTGCACATCAGTAACACTTACTGGGTACATTTAACTCCCAAGTATGGATTTGAAGACCAGGAAGGCCTTCCTTTCGCCAAGTCATTTTTCTTCTCCAGACCTTGGATTACATCAGTAAGGTTCAGACGGGGTTCCTTGGGGACCTCCAGGAGCCGACAAGGCTCTGAGCAGCTAGAGAACAGAAACACAGCTCATCTGTGTTTCTCCAGAGTCTGACACAGTGTCTGGTGCAGAGGAGGCCCTTAACAGATATTTTTAAATATTTTTAAGAGAAATGAGATGCACACCCTGCTCCTTTACCAGCTTCAACCAAAATAGTTTCACTCTTTTATCTGTTTTATAAATTAGACTTATACATAGGGCTGTGTCTTGAAAAAGATAGATTCCACTGCAAAAAAAGAAACTAACACTGGATTGGAGAGATGATATCTAAATTCCCTTTTAGACTGTATGCTTTTATAAAAATGAGCAATAGAAACATAGAATAAAAAAATGCATTTATCTCTGCCTGGAGCTCCCCTCAAATGACAGAAAGGGGACAAAGCTGTATAAACTTACAGGACAAAGAGAACAGAAGAGATGGGAGCAGGTGGGAGCTGTTAGCTCATTTGAGAAGCTAGGAAGCAGATGGATGCATGGTGAGCAATTTAGAAGACAGACAAGGTGAAAGCTACATGCCTAAGATGTGTTCAGGTAAGGAGAGCAGCTAAGGGGCAGGCTAGCGGACTCTGAGATGGCGGGGCTCGTGCTTTTGAAATATCTGTCTGGGGAGGTACTCACAGTGGGACCCTCATCCCAGATGAGAATATTACTTTCAGAACTCTGGGCTTCCAGCATTACACAGAAGCCATGAAGAAATCTCCTTGTGCAGTGTTATAGGGATGAGACCGCTTGGGGGCTAGTACCTGTTTTGCTCTAACTACATTTTGCGGGGAGATTCACAGATACCGGAATCACTGTGGCATTAATATATGTCAGAACATTAACAGGATCCGAGGGACAATGTAAACTAAAATGTGTCAGAGTATAAGCCTTGTAACTTAGAAATGAAACCTCTGTGGATTGAGTGAGGCTTTACTTACATTCAGCATCAGCCTATGCATTTTGGAAATGTCCGATTGCTTATGGAGCAGTTAAGCTGTTAAGTATCTCCCACAAATATTTTCAAGAGCTTCTCTGAACCCTCAACAAGAGAGGAAAAACAACAGGTGCAAATGTCCTTTCTGGTTATTCAGACCGCACAAATTTTAACTTTGCAGCCCTGAAAACATTGTGTGCAGTGGTTTGACCCCAACCCAACCCCAGATTTAGTTTTATTTCTATTTAAAACAGGGGTAGTGATATTTTCCCTGCCTGTATCAATAGGGAGTAGAGAGAATGAATGAGTTAGCATTTGTGTAGCTTCAAGAGATCCTGAATTCAAAGGGACCCTTTTGAATTCCAAGTTGAGTATATTAGTTTCCTCTATACATCCAGGTCATTTTTTTTTTTAAGATTTTATTTATTTATTTGACACAGAGAGAGACAGCGAGAGAGGGAACATGAGCAGGGGGAGTGGGAGAGGGAGAAGCAGGCCTCCCGCTGAGCAGGGAGCCCGATGCGGGGCTCGGTCCCAGGACACTGGGATCATGACCCGAGCCGAAGGCAGACGCTTAACGACTGAGCCACCCAGGTGCCCCCATCCAGGTCATTTTAAAGCCTTTAGATCAGTGGTTCTCCCACTTGAACATGCATCAGAATCACTTAGAGGGCTTATAAAAATGCAGGTCTGGTGCGTGGCCAACAATTTGTATTTCTAACAAGTTCCTAAGCAGTGCTGATGTTTCAGGTCCAGGCCACATTTTGAGAACCATAGCTTTAAAGTCCTTAAGCTCTGAAATTCTTACTGTGCACCCCACACCAATTTATAGTCCAAACAAAATATTTCTAAAGTATAAAATAAAAATTTTATTTATTAAAATTATAATTTACCTCTAAGCTAAACTGAAAATAGCTCCTTTCTACACTTTTCCCCCTTTATGTGATGCTGTCTGTGTGCTGGGCTATTTGGCACCGTATACAGGAGTTACTGAGCTTCCCTGGAAGCAGTAGTGTATTTTTGCCTCATCCTCAGCATCTGCATCAGACATTTAGGGAGGTCTGGTGGGCTCAAGGCACTGTATGAGGTTTCAGATGTTGAGACATATTTGGAACATGGTCTCAATCACCAGGTAGGGTCCCGGACAAACCAGGCACAGCTTTGTAACAATACCAGAGAGCACCACTAGGTGCTTCTTTCACACATTGAGTTTGTTGTCCCAAATGGAGGCACCTCATTTCTGAAGCCCTAAATCCCCCCTGAAATTTCCCATGGCATATAAGACACAAGGCCAGTCATGAACAGGATGTTGAGTGATCCCTGGTGGAATTAAGAGAGGGAGGGAGAGAAGAAATTAAAAAGAGAGCAGAAAAGGCCAGAAATCAGGGCCTGGGGGAAATAGCCAAGAATGTAGGCCATTTCACCAAGGGCAGATACATTAAAACATGAAATTTCCATGGTTTAAATGTGTATCCTGCCTTTCTCCCCCTCCCCCGTTCCTTTCTTCCCTACAAATGTTTATGAAGCATGTACAATAAGCCAGATATTACAGAAAATGACGTCCCTGTCTTAATGAGCCCCCAGTGTAGTCAGGGAGGCTGATAATTACAGGGCACCGTGATGAGGACTACACATACTGTGAACAAGGAAAGTGGAAGACAAGGGTCCACTATGGGGATGCAGCTTGGGGAGGGCTTCACAGAGGGTGAGGTTTGTAATTTCTTGTGTCAGTGAGGGCAGTACAAGATCTTTTTTTTTTTTTTTTTAAGATTTACTTATTTGTTTTAGAGTGAGTGAGCGAGAGAGAGAGAATGGGAGGAGGGGCAGAGGGAGAGAGAGAATCTCAAGCAGACTCCTCGCTGAGCTCAGAGCCCAGCTTGGGGCTTGATCCCAGGACCCTGAGATCATGACCTGAGCCGAAATCAAGAGTCAGAAGCTTAACTGACTGAGCCACCCAGGCACCCCAGGGCAGTACAAGATCTTATTCACTGTAGTATTCTCAGAGTCTAACATACAGCTTGGCACACAGTATTTTTTCAATAATCATTTGATGAATGAGTAGAAAGATGAATAGAGTTGACAAGAGGTTGGAGGGGGGTCGTATTCTCTAGAAAGGATCAAACAGCATGAAAGCTCAGAGGTAGGAAACAACTGGGTATATTCATGGAACTATCAAGAAGTTTGGTATTACTGGAATAAGGTGTGAGAAAGGGATCAGCAAACCTGGCTATGTAGGGCTAAACCCATGAATAATCTTGTATGCCAGGTTAAAGAGCTTGAATTTTATCCTGTGGATTAGGATACCACTGGTT